>NC_092743.1:10187259-11387259 GCF_047496795.1 Chiloscyllium punctatum
TTAGAGTCAAGATTAGAGTGGTGCTGGAAAAGCACAACAGGTCAGACAGCATCCAAGGAAAATCGGCGTTTCGGGCAAAAGTCCTTCATCAGCATCATTAGAACTTAGAAGAATGAAAGGTGACCTTATTGAAACATACAAGACACTTAGGGTCTTGACAGGGTAGATTTTCTAAACAGGTAGTTTAGAAAATCTCAGAATAAGTAGTTGTGCATTTAAAACAAAGATGAAGAGGTGTTTATTCTCTCAGAGGGTAGTGAATTTGTGAAATTATTTACTGCAGAGGGCTATTGAGGCAAGATGGTTAAGTATATTCAGGGTTGAGATAGATGTTTCATCATTAAGGGAATCAAAGGTTATAGAGAAAGAGCAGGAAGGTGATGTTGAGGATTATCACTTATGGCAGAACAGATTGGATGGGCTGAATTTCTTACTTCTGCTCCTACGTCTTATGGTCTTAGATAGTATTCCACTGTATTTATTGTCCTTTTCTCTCTAGGTTATTTAGGTTGCAAGCTTGGAAGGTGTTGTCTAAAGGGTTTTGGTAAGTCAAACAATGACAAACATGCTGCATTGTACATCAGTGAGGGAGGGTGCAAATGTTAATGGTGTTAGATAAGGCACCAATTATGTGGGTTGCTTTGACCTCTTGAACTTCTTGAGCTTTGTTGGAGCAGCACAAACCAGGCAAGTACAGGTCATTCTGCTATAACACACATTTCGTCAAAGGGAACTCGCTGAGTGCAACTGACAAATTGGGATGCTGTTTCTAAAGCATGAACTTTTAAAACGCTGTAATGCGATTGTATTGCCAACATTTTAAACATGGTTCTAAACAGTGATTTTTCTACACCATGGGGTTGCACAAGAATGTAACCATCACCTTATAGAAAAACTGACTGTAGAAAGTATTCCATAACATGTCTGATCTGTGCATTTTGGGATGGTTATTATATCTCAGCCAATAGTTAGACTGTACCAGTCAGATCCCACAGTGAAAGCTGTCTCAATAGCCGGTAAGTTTTATTTTATTTTTGCCATGGTAGTCAGTCACTGAGCATATTCAGAAGGGGTTGTCAATGTACTTTTAACAAAATAATAAATATTTTACAAGTACAAAGAAGGGGAAAATATCATTAATATTGCGCCACATAAGAACTAATTGCAATTATCTTATTATAAATATCTGATATAGAGTTTCAAACCTTTTATTGTCAACAGGTAGTTAAAAATTCAGTGAAAGGTCACCTAGGCTCCAATTTAAAGATCCTTGTTCAGTTGGGACAGTCATAATTAGTTTATGGAGCTTTTTTATTCCTGACTTCCAGAGCAAATCCATGACTATCCTCAGTTTCCATTAGTTTTCTGAAAATGGCTTTTTTAAAAACTCTTAGGCCAAAAGACTTTTTCCCAGCCCTGAGTTTTTTGGAGGCTGCTGAACTAGCAGAGCCTTTTCATTCTAACTGAACCTGGACACACTGTTTTATATTCTTGACATGGTTCTATTCTCCTGTGATATTGGACTTCTGTTGCTATGCAACAAGAGTATTATTTTTTACTCTTCTTTGTTTCCAATGCAGTGAATTCTTCACATCAAGCTATAGTCCCAAAGCTGTAAACTCTTAGTAAAACGCATGTATCAGTAAATTTCAGACATCCAGTATCACTCACACAATAAATATAAAATGAAACTAAAACCAGATCTCTCTTTCTTAACACAGGAGAGAAATTCAAACTTAAGGCTGTATGGTTCTTCCACTTTCAGACAAAAGTTTCCAAATAGTAGCAATCTTGTGACAAGAACTTTCATGATAACGGTGGACAGGCTCTGAGGAGCCAGGTGGTAAGTTACTGCTGGCAGAACATCCCCCAGCCTCTGGTTTGTTCTTGAAATCATAGTATTTATATGTCTAGTCCAGTTCAGTTTCTGGTCATTGGTAAACATTAGGATATTGATAATTGAAGGTTCAGTGATGGGAATGCTATTGAGTATCAAGGGGCATTGGTTGGATTCTCTCTTGTTGGATTTAGTCGTTGGCTGGCAAGTAACATTTGTGCCACACAATAGCCCAAGCCACAATGTTTGGCAGATCTTCTACATTTGTACATAGACCACTTGAGGAATTGAATAGTGGTGAACGATGTTGAACATTATGCCACCATCAGCAAATGCCTCTACTTCTGACTTAATGGTGGAAAGAATAGATAAAGTAGTTGGAGTGATTAGGCCTTAGGCACTGCCCTAAGGAACTCCTGTAGTAATGTCCAGTGGGAACTGAGAAATAAGACAGGGATGATAACCTTATTGGATTTGTATTATAGACCCCCCAATAGTCAGAGGGAAATTGAGAAACAAACTTGTAAGGAGATCTCAGCTATCTGTAAGAATAATAGGGTGGTTATAGTAGGGGATTTTAACTTTCCAAACATAGACTGGGACTGCCAAGTGTTAAGGGTTTAGATGGAGAGGAATTTGTCAAGTGTGTATAAGAAATTCTTCTGAGTCAGTACGTGGATGTACCTACTAGAGAAGGTGTAAAACTAGACCGACTCTTGGGAAATATGGCAGGGCAGGTGACTGAAGTGCCAATGGGGGAGCATTTCGGGGCCAGCAACCATAATTCTATTCGTTTTAAAAGAGTAGTGGAAGAGGATAGACCAGATCTAAAAGTTGAAGTTCTAAATTGGAGAAAGGCCAATTTTGACCGTATTAGGCAAGAACTTTCGAAAGCTGACCGGGGGCAGATGTTCGCTGGTAAAGGGACGGCTGGAAAATGGGAAGCCTTCAGAAATGAGATAACAAGAATCCAGAGAAAGTATAGTCCTGTTAGGGTGAAAGGAAAGGCTGGTAGGTATAGGGAATGCTGGATGACTAAAGAAATTGAGGGTTTGGTAAGAAAATGAAGGAAGCGTATGTAAGGTATAGACAGGATAAGACCATAAGACCATAAGACATAGGAGTGGAAGTAAGGCCATTCGGCCCATCGAGTCCACTCCGCCATTCAATCATGGCTGATGCGCATTTCAGCTCCACTTGCCAGCGTTCTCCCCGTAGCCCTTAATTCCTCTAGACAACAAGAACCTATCAATCTCGGCCTTGAAGACATTTAGCGTCCCGGCTTCCACTGCACTCCGTGGCAATGAATTCCACAGGCCCAACACTCTCCGGCTGAAGAAATGTCTCCGCATTTCCGTTCTGAAATGACCCCCTCTAATTCTAAGGCTGTGTCCACGGGTCCTAGTCTCCTCGCCTAACAGAAACAATTTTCTAGCATCCACCTTTTCAAAGCCATGTATTATTTTGTACGTCTCTATTAGATCTCCCCTTAATCTTCTAAACTCCAACGAATACAATCCCAGTATCCTCAGCCGTTCCTCATATGCTAGACCTGTCATTCCAGGGATCATCCGTGTGAATCTCCGCTGGACACGTTCCAGTGCCAGTATGTCCTTCCTGAGGTGTGGGGACCAAAACTGGACACAGTACTCCAAATGGGGCCTAACCAGAGCTTTATAAAGTCTTAGTAGTACATCTCTGCTTTTATATTCCAACCCTCTTGAGATAAGAGACAACATTGCATTCGCTTTCTTAATCACAGACTCAACCTGCATGTTTACCTTTAGAGAATCCTCGACTAGCACTCCCAGATCCCTTTGTGCTTTGGCTTTATTAAGTTTCTCACCATTTAGAAAGTAGTCCATTCCTATATTCCTATAGATCGAGTGAATCCTTAGAAGAGTATAAAGGAAGTAGGAGTATACTTAAGAGGGAAATCAGGAGGGCAAAAAGGGGACGTGAGATAGTTTTGGCAAATAGAAATTAAGGAGGATCCAAAGAGTTTTTACAAATTCATTAAGGACAAAAGGGTAACGAGGGAGAGAATAGGGCCCCTCAAAAATCAGCAAGGCGGCCTTTGTGTGGAGCCACAGAAAATGGGGGAGATACTAAATGAGTATTTTGCATCAGTATTTACTGTGGAAAAGGATATGGAAGATATAGACTGTAGGGAAATAGATGGTGATATCTTGCAAAATATCCATATTACAGAGGAGGAAGTGCTCGATATCTTGAAACGGGTAAAGGTGGATAAATCCCCAGGACATGATCAGGTGTATCTTAGAACTCTGTGAGAAGCTAGAAAAGTGATTTCTGGGCCTCTTGCTGAGATATATGTATCATCGATAGTCACAGGTGAGGTGCCGGAAGACTGGAGGCTGGCTAACATGGTGCCACTGTTTAAGAAGGGTGGTAAGGACAAGCCAAGGAACTATAGACCAGTGAACCTGACGTCGGTGGTGGGCAAGTTGTTGGAGGGAATTCTGAGGGACAGGATGTACATGTATTTGGAAAGACAAGGACTGATTCGGGATAGTCAACATGGCTTTGTGTGTGAAATCATGCCTCACAAACTTGATTGAGTTTTTTGAAGAAGTAACAAAGAGGGCAGAGTGGTAGATGTGATCTATATGGACTTCAGTAAGGCGTTCGACAAGGTTCCCTATGGGAGACTGATTAGCAAGGTTAGATCTCATGGAATACAGGGAGAACTAGCCATTTGGATACAGAACTGGCTCAAAGGTAGAAGACAGAGGATGGTGGTGGAGGCCGCAAGGATCGGTGCTGGGCCCTCTACTTTTTGTCATTTACATAAATGATTTGGATGCGAGCATAAGAGGTACAGTTAGTAAGTTTGCAGATGACACCAAAATTGGAGATGTAGTGGACAGTGAAGAGGGTTACTTCAGATTACAACAGGATCTTGACCAGGTGGGCCAATGGGCTGAGAAGTGGCAGATGGAGTTTAATTCAGATAAATGTGAGGTGCTGCATTTTAGGAAAGCAAATCTTAGCAGGACTTATACACTTAATGGTAAGGTCCTAGGGAGTGTTGCCGAACAAAGAGACCTTGGAATGCAGGTTCATCGCTCCTTGAAAGCGGTGTCGCAGGTAGATAGGATAGTGAAGGAGGCATTTGGTATGTTTTCCTTTATTGGTCAGAGTATTGAGTACAGGAGTTGGGAGGTCATGTTGCAGCTGTACAGGACATTAGTTAGGCCACTGTTGGAATATTGCGTGCAATTCTGGTCTCCTTCCTATCGGAAAGATGTTGTGAAACTTGAAAGGGTTCAAAAACGATTTACAAGGATGTTGCCAGGGTTGGAGGATTTGAGCTATAGGGAGATGCTGAACAGGCTAGGGCTGTTTTCCCTGGACCGTCGGAGGCTGAGGGGTGACCTTATAGACGTTTACAAAATTATGAGTGGCATGGATAGGGTAAATAGGCAAAGTCTTTTCCCTGGGTTCGGGGAGTCCAGAACTAGAGGGCATAGGTTTAGGGTGAGAGGGGAAAGATATAAATGAGACCCACGGGAAAACATTTTCACACAAAGGGTGGTATGTATATGGAATGAGCTGCCAGAAGAAGTGCTGGGGGGTGGTACATTTGCAACATTTAAGAGGCATTTGGATGGGTTTATGAATAGGAAGGGTTTGGAGGGATATGGGCCGGGTGCTGGCAGGTGGGACTAGATTGGGTTGGGATATCTGGTCGGCATGGACGGGTTGGACCAAATGGTTTGTTTCCATGCTATACATCTCTATGACTCTATGGCTGAGATAGTTGGCCTCCAGCAATCCAAATATTATTCCTCTTTGCTAGGTATGACTACAATCAGAGTTTTCCCCTAGATTCCCTTGACTCTATTTTTCTTAGGGCTCTGATGCCATATTCAATCAAATGCATCCATGATGTCAAAGCTAGTCACACCTACTTCTCTTTGAGTTCAGTAATTTGCCAGTGTTAGGACTAATGTTGGGAACTGCACGACCCTGGGAGAACCCAAACAGATCTTCAGCATGCAGGTTATTGCTGAGTAAATGCCATTTGACATCTTGTCGATGACAATCTACCATGACATGCTGATGACTGGGAGTAACTTGATACAGCATTAACTGGCCAGGTTTAATTTGTCCTGTATTGCAAAAGAGTTCACCAAGGCAATTTCCAATATTGCTGGGTAGATGCTAGTGTTGCAATTGTACTGGAACAGCCTGGCTAGGGGCCCAGTTCAATCTAGAGGGCAGGGCTTCAGTACAACTGAAGCCGAAGGGCCTGTTTCCACACTGTAGGGAATCTAATCAACCTTTCATTCCCTTACCAATCGAGAACCTATCTATCGCTGTCTTAAATACACTCAATAACTTAGCCTCTACAGTCTTCTGCAACAATCATTTCCACAGACTCACCACCCTCTGTCTGAAGTAATTCCTCCTTATCTCAGTTCTAAAGGATCATTCATTCACTCTGAGGCTTTACCCTCAAGACATCGGGAATATCTTCGCCACATTCACTCTGTACAGGCCTCTCAGTATTCTGTAAGTTTCAATCAGATTCCACTCCTCATCCTTCTAAACCCCATCCAGTACAGATCCAGAGCGTTCAACACCTTGTCATATAATAAGCACTATCATTAAGAATGGGGCTACTTTGATCTTCGTCCTCTATTTAGTTGTTTAATTGTCCTCTGATATTCTCAATTGGGTGTGACAAGACTGTAGAGGTAAGATCTTATTCTTTGATTGTGGGGATGTTTAGCTCTGTCTTAGCATACCAGTAGTTGCTTCTTGCAGTTTCATCAAGTTGACACTTTAGATATGACTGGTGCTGTTTCTGACTTGCCCACATGCAGTATTCATTGTATCAGGATTAAACACCAGGCTTGGTGGTAGTGGTAGAATGACAGATATACCAGGCCATGAGCTTACATATTGTTGCTAATGTTACAATATGGGGTAAACCCCTCTGCTAATTTAAACCAGACACATAGAATAGCTCACCTTTCACCGTAATCTGTGAAATGTCGAGTGGCAAAGAACTATCCCAAATATCACTACCTAAAGACAAAATTTAACCATTTTATTTTTTAAGCCCAAAACAGAACATTAGACAATAACTATTTACAACTCCTTTCTTTTAAACCTATCTTTTACCTCCCACTCTACAATACTGGTCTGACAAAAAAATCCCAATTAAGATTTACAAAGAAAAATGACATTACAAAACCAGTTGTCGTCTTCAGATGTCAAACTTTCTCTGTAGATTTCTCTAGGTCGGCTTCGAGGTTCTGCTGCACAAATTTCTTATGGACAGGTACCTTTCAGAGAGCTAATTTGCTGGCAGCTGTTGATGCTTGTTAACTTTTTGCTGTTCGCCCCCTAACTGTTCAAAATGTCAAATGTCAGATGTCCAATGTCAGATCATTTAAATGGTTTGATGTCAGCCAAAACAGTAAAATTTAAAGTCAATTGGACTTTGGTGTCTGGGACATAATTTAAACTCATTGGCTGAATTTGAATTTGTTTTTGTACCAAGGTAACACAGCTCTAGTTATTTTTTTCAACCAAATACTACATTTTTAAATCTTTCAGCACACTCTGTGCCTCACTAAGTCCGTGACAATTCCACTCTTTATTAAAGGTACAGTACACACCTACACCTTCATAACACCTCCCTCATTAAGAAAAAGTGAACCATCATAATGAAAAGATGGCTTTTTCTTCTATTCCTTCACCACTTTACCATGACACACATATAACTTTAATCTAAGTTCATATTATCTTCTTCCCACATATATATGACATTGAATAGATACCAATCTCATCTATACTTTATCAGTTAAATCCATAATAATGCATCTGTGATTACATTCTTACCACCCACAACATGTTCAATTTTTGAATTAAAAGTCTGTAAAATAAGACTCTAACGAAATAGCCTCATATTCTTGTTTTTAAAGCGTTCTAAGAATGTAGAGGATTGTGATCCATGAATATAACTGTTTCTAACACATTGTTCATGACGTACACCTTAAAATGTTGTAAGGCCGGTACCAAACTTAATAGTTCTTTCTCAATCAGGGGGCATTTCTTCTTGAGGATGTTGAGTTTCTTTGAAAGGTAACCAACTTGCAGTTCAATCCCATCACCATCTTCCTGTAGTAGTACAGCCCCAACTCCTATGTCACCAGCATCACTGACAAGTTTGAAGCATTTTGAAAAGTTTGGTGTAGCTAAGACTAGTGTGGTGGTTAACATTGCTTTTAAATGGTTGAATGCTTCTTGGCATTGTTCTGTCCACTAAAATTTTGTGTTTTTCTTCAGCAATTCAGCAGTTAACAATGCCATTACACTCCTGAAGTTTGGAACAAACTTCTGATAGGTTCCGCTTAGTCCCAAAATCGAAATGCACGTTCTTCGAGATTGATCAAGGAAATTCCTCGATGGCCTTCACCTTTGCGTTCCATGGGGTCAACCTTCCATGACTGATGTTATGTCCCAAGAACGTCACCTCTGCTTTCGCAAATTCAGTTTTGATTAAGTTTATTACCAGTTGTGCTTCCTGTAGTCATTCAAAGAGCTCTGCCATCTGTACCATGTGATCTTTCCAGGACTTACTAAAGATCACTACATTGTCCAAATATACTACACAGTTGGTTAACCCAGCCACAACTCTGTTCATGGAATGTGGTGGGTGCATTCTTCATTCCAAAGTGCATCACTTTGAATTGATATAGCCCATTTGGAGTTACAAATGCAGAAATTTCTTTCGCCGGCTCTGATAAAGGTGCCTGCCTATAACCACGCATTAAGTCCAACTTGGTGATATAATTGGCTTGTAGGAGAAAGTGAGGACTGCAGATGCTGGAGATCAGAGATGAAAATGTGTTGCTGGAAAAGCGCAGCAGGTCAGGCAGCATCCAAGGAGCAGGAGAATCGACATTTCGGGCATGAGCCTGAAGAAGGGTTCATGCCCAAAACGTCGATTCTCCTGTTCCTTGGATGCTGCCTGACCTGCTGCGCTTTTCCAGCAACACATTTTCAGATATAATTGGCTTGTGCAACTTTCTCGAAACAGTTCTCCAATCTCAGTATCGGATGCAAGTCTGATTTTGTTATGGAGTTGACATTTCGATAATCCACATAAAATCGTTGAGTCCCATCAGGTTTGGGAATTAAGGCAATCAGCGAACTCCACTTGATCTGCCTTGGTTCAGTGATATCCTTGTTGAGCATGGCATCCACTTCCTTCTGGACCTGTCTGGCATTTAAAGGATTATGCTGATGGGGGTGTTGTTTTACCAAAACTGCATTCCCTACATCTACTTCACGTACAATAGCAATAGTCCTCCCCATCTGATTCCTACATATTGCAATAACATTTCAACTATGTTCTATGCTCCTGATACAAACAGTTTACTAACCTATCCCACTGCCCAAGAACTTCTTTATTTTTAACAAATTTTGAGGCACATCAAAATCCACAACATCTGGACTTGAATCCTCACTCTGAGAGGCTGTAACTAACACCTGTTCCTCCAGTTCTTTCACATAATAACCCTCAGGAATATCCTCTGCCTCCTTTTCAGGATACGCATCCACATATATATCTTGTATCGTCTTGTCTTTCTGTTGCAAGTCCATTAGCCTTTCAGGACTAAACACTTCTGTCAGTCTCTCTGCCTGTTCCGGTTTTTCGTGCACCATTACATCCTAACTGAACCTCAACTCCTTCATCTTTCTCTTTAGGCTTTGCTTCATGATATGAGTTATGACAGTGGGATCTTGTTACTACACAGTTGGGAAAGTACCAGAATATTTTTCTTTTAACTCCTCAGTTTTTTGGTCTTTCTTGGGCTTCTCCACATCAAGGGGTGTCACTCCCACCCTCAAGCCTGCTAAATCATTCCCGAGAACAAACTAGATTCCTGGAACTTACACTCTGTCAATCACTCCCACTGTTACTTCTCTAGTCTTAAGTTGGCACTTCAACCCTGATCTTACAAGGGGAATGCTAAATTTCTGTCCATCTAAATTACTACACTCTTAGGTAACAGATCAGAAAGAGTGCAAATTCACTCATCTCTTATTATTAGAGACTGGTTAGATCCTGTATCTCTCAAACTTATAACTTCTTTCCCTTTGCCCCCTGTTCTATCTGAGTAAACTTTACCCACAAAGGCAAATTCTTTATAGACATCAGGCACTAACTCCAAACCCAGCCCCTGCCTACACTGTGCACTCTCCTGCAATTCCTCAGCTCTTCTTGGGGTTTCCTTTACTGCTTTCACTAATGCCACTGGCTTAGCTTCTTTTCCACCTCTTCTCCCACACTGCCTTTCTTTAATAACCAGCACTGTGACTGTATGCGTTCCACTTTCTGGCAGAGACAACAACTTTTCCCAGTGCCCTTCTTAAACCACCAGCACTGTAATTTACTGTGTCCCAATCCATTACAGTGAAAACACCTGAGACCTTTCACCTCCTTTACACCCTCTTGGGCTTCTTTTTTGACTTGTGGTAAACTCTTACCAGTGTTCTTTACTCTTTAACTTGTAGCGTAGGATCTCTCCTTCTCCCAACTTCTATCCCTCAAAGGATGAAGTTCTTGCCAGATGTTTGTCTTATGGACCAACATGCATGCATCTGCTAACTCTGCTGCCCTTCTCACTTTCTGAACTTTCTATTTATCTATGTGAATTCTTACCATTTCTGGAAGTGTGTTTTTAAACTCCTCCAGTAGAATAATCTCTCTTAAAGCCTCAATGGTCTTATCTATTTTTAAGGCCATCAATCAAAATAACTATGTTTAATTCTTTCAAACTCAACATAAATCTGACCTGATTCCTTCTTTATGTGTCGGAACTGCTGTCTATATGCTTCTGGTACCAATTCAGTAATCCTGGATGAGCCCCCAAAACTGTTAAGACACGGGATAAACCTTTCTGCTAATTTAAACCAGACCCACAGAATTTTTCACATTTAACAATCTTATTCTTTAAGTCCAAAAGAGAACATTAGGCAACAACTATTTACAACTCTGTTCTTAAACCAATCTTTTACCTCCCACTCCACAATACAGGTCCAATAAAAAAAACTCAAATAAGATTTACAAAAACAAATCACGTTTCAAAATCAGTTGTCACCTTTGGATGTCAAACTTTCGCTGTAGATTTCTCTAGGTCTTCTTTGGGGTTCTGCTGCATGAATTTCTTATGGACTGATACCTTTCAGAGAGCTCGTTTGCTGGGAGCTGTTGATACTTGGTAACTCTTTGCTGTTAGCCCCCTAACTGTTCGAAATGTTTGATTTTATACCCCAAAACATTAGTTCATTTCACTGGTTTGATGTCATCCAAAACAGTAAAATTTAAAGTCGATTGGATTTTGGTATCTGGGGCATAATTTAAACTCATTGGCTGAATTTGATACCATGGTAACACACCTCCAGCTGTTTGTTTAAACCAAATGTTACATTTTTAAATCTTTTAGCACACTCTGTGCCTCTCTAGGTCCATGCCAGCTTCCACTCTCTCTTAAAGGTACAGTACACACCAGCACCTTCATAACACTAAGTACAACTATATTGTTGCTAAAGGCCCACAGCAGCAGATCTTGGCATAATCCAGCATCCTTCTAATACCTAAGGCTTAAATGGAACCGTGCATTTGTTTATTCATTCACAGAATGTGAGTGTCACTGACAGCACATTTGTTGCCTATCCCTGATAGAAGAAGTGAAAGTTGAACCACCTAGGATCAACAAAAGCATCAGAAATGACAATACAGCCCTGTCGACCTTGCAAGGTTCTACTCATTAACATATAGGGGCTTGTGCCAAAATTGGGAGAGCTGTCCCACAGATAGTTAAGCAAGAACTTGGCATAGTAATTCTCACAGAATCATATCTCATCGACAGTATCTCAGATGCCACCTTCATCATCCCTGGGTATTTCCTGGGACAGTCCTCCCAGAAATGGTAGCAGAGTGATATGTGTTTGGGTAATGGTTAGAACATAGAACATAGAAGAATACAGCGCAGTACAGGCCCTTCGGCCCTCGATGTTGCGCCGATCAAAGCCCACCTAACCTACACTAACCCACTATCCTCCATATACCTATCCTATGTCCGCTTAAATACCCATAAAGAGGGAGAGTCCACCACTGCTACTGGCAGGGCATTCCATGAATTTATGACTCGCTGAGTGAAGAACCTGCCCCTAACATCAGTCCTATATCTAACCCCCCTTAATTTAAAGCTATGCCCCCTTGTAATAGCTGACTCCATACGTGGGAAAAGGTTCTCACTGTCAACCCTATCTAACCCCCTAATCATCTTGTACACCTCTATCAAGTCACCCCTAAACCTTCTTTTCTCCAATGAAAACAACCCCAAGTGCCTCAGCCTTTCCTCATAGGATCTTCCTACCATACTAGGCAACATCCTGGTAAACTTCCTCTGCACCCGTTCCAGTGCCTCCACATCCTTCCTATAGTATGGCGACCAAAACTGCACACAATATTCCAGATGCGGCCGCACCAGAGTCTTATACAACTGCAGCATGACCTCAGGACTCCGGAACTCAATTCCTCTACCAATAAAAGCCAGTACGCCATATGCTTTCTTCACTGCACTATTTACCTGGGTGGCAACTTTCAGAGATCTGTGTACATGGACACCAAGATCCCTCTGCTCTTCCACACTACCAAGTATCCGACCATTAGCCCAGTACCCCATCTTTTTGTTACTCTTACCAAAGTGAATCACCTCACACTTAGCTACATTGAACTCCATTTGCCACCTTTCTGCCCAGCTCTGCAGCTTCTCTATATCCCGCTGTAACCTGCCACATCCTTCCTCACTGTCTACAACTCCTCCGACTTTCGTATCATCCGCAAACTTGCTCACCCAACCTTCTAACCCTTCCTCCAGGTCATTTATAAAAATGACAAACAGCAATGGTCCCAAAACAGATCCTTGCGGAACACCGCTAGTGACGGCACTCCAAGATGAACCTTTGCCATCAACTACTACCCTCTGTCTTCTTCCAGCCAGCCAATTCCTAATCCAAACCTCCAACTCACCCTCAATGCCATATCTCTGTATTTTCTGCAGTAGCCTACCATGGGGGACCTTATCAAATGCCTTACTAAAATCCATATATACCACATCTACCGCTTTCCCCTCATCTACCTCCTTAGTCACCTTCTCAAAGAATTCAATAAGGTTTGTGAGGCATGACCTGCCCTTCACAAAACCATGCTGACTATCCTTGATCACATTATTCTTATCCAGATGTGCATAAATCCTATCTCTAAGACTTTGCCCACAACAGAAGTGAGACTCACTGGCCTATAGTTACTAGGATTATCCCTACTCCCCTTCTTGAACAAGGGAACCACGTTTGCTAGCCTCCAGTCCTCTGGCACTACTCCTGTAGACAAAGAGGACACAAAAATCAAGGCCAATGGCTCTGCAATCTCCTCCCTTGCTTCCCAGAGAATCCTAGGATAAATGCCATCAGGCCCAGGGGACTTATCTATTTTCACCCTTGCCAGAATTTCCAACACCTCTTCTCTACATATCTCAAAGCCATCCATTCTACTTATTCGTGCCTCAGTATTCATATCGACAACAATGTCCTGTTCCTGAGTGAATACTGACAAAAAGTATTCATTCAGTGCCTCCCCAATCTCTTCAGCCTCCACACGCAACTTCCCATTACTATCCTTGATTGGACCTATTCCTACCCTAGTCATTCTTTTATTCCTAACATACCTATAGAAAGCCTTAGGGTTTTCCCTAATCCTACCAACTAAGGACCTTTCATGTCCCCTCCTTGCTGCTCTTAGCTCTCTCTTCAAGTCCTTCCGGGCTACCTTATAACTCTCAATCGCCCCTATTGAACCTTCACGCCTCATCTTTACAAAGGCCGCCCTCTTCCATTTAACAAGGGATTCCAATTCCTTATTAAACCACGGCTCCCTCACACGACCCTTTCCTCCCTGCCTGATAGGTACGTACTTATCAAGGACACTCAATAGTTGCTCCTTGAACAAGTTCCACATATCAATTACGCTCTTGCCTTGGAATCTACTTTTCCAATCCACACATCCTAAGTCATGCCTCACCGCATCATAATTTCCCTGCCCCCAGCTATAACTCTTGCCCTGTAGTACACACTTATCCCTCTCCATCACTAGAGTAAAAATCACCGAATTGTGGTCACTGTCCCCAAAGTGCTCACCTACCTCTAGTTCTAATACCTGGCCTGGTTCGTTACCCAGAACCAAATCCAGTATGGCCTCACCTCTTGTTGGCTTATCTACATATTGTGTCAGGAAACTCTCCTGCACACATTGGACATTGGTTATCTAGGGAGTCCTCAACATATAGTCCAGACTCTGTGAAGTCTCATGGTATCGAGTCAAGTATAAGCAAGGACACCTCTTGCTCATTTTCCACCTACAGAATCCTGTTCATTGATTAATCATTTCTCTATGTTGAGCACCATGTAGAAGATGGTTGCAAGGTCAGAATGACCTTTGGGCTGGGGACTTCACAGGTGCATTAGTCTACAATGGTATGAATAGGAGTGAGCCAACCTTACAGTCCTTGGAGAACCAAAGTGCTGTCTTCACATTGAGAATACCCTGGCACTACCACTGCATTGAATGAAATAATTTCAAATAGATTGAGCAGTTCAAAACTGGGAATCCATGAAAGGAACAGTTGAATCTGGATCCTGAAAACACATGATTTCTTCTTGGATGCTGGATTATACCAAGATCTGCTGCTGTCCAGTTAATACTTCATTTAAACTGGGAAATTAGAAATATTTTTCCTCGCATAGTATTAGTACATCAAAAGTATTAACTGAAATAGGCCATTCAGTCTTTTGAGGCTGTTTTGCCATTCAATAAGATCATTGCTGTTTTTTGATTTCTGAATTCCACATTCCACATTCCCAAATACCTCCAATAATCTCTTCCACAAGAATTCGCCTTTGCCTTAAAAATATTCAAGGCCCCTGGATGTAGGTTTGCTTGCTTTATTCGGAGGCTCGCTGAAGATGTTACCTAGTATGGTGATGAAACGTCTGAAAACAAACCTTCAAGCTCAGCGAGCAAACCTACATCCAGAACCTCAACCTGAGCTACAAATCTTCTCAAAACTCACTAATTCGACGATCCCACTTCCACTACTTTCTGAGGCATGGAATTCAAAAGTTGCATAATTCTTTGAAAGAAAAATGTTTCCTCATCTCTTTCCTAAAAAGGGGAACCCCTAATTTTAAAACTGTGCTCCTTGCTATGGACTTATGAATGACCATCTTGTCAAAACTATTTAGAATGTTATATAATTTGATAAACTCACCTTTCACTCTTCTAAACTCCAGTGGAACCAAGCCCGGTCTGTCCAATATTTCCTCAGAAGACAACCTGCTCAATCTAGCTATCAATTTAGTAAACCTCTTCTGAACTGCCTCCATACCATTGTTCCTTAAATAAGGACACCACAACTGCACACAGAATTCAAGTGCCAATTCAATTCACTAGTGCCCTGCAACTGAGAGATACCATTCCTGTCATAATAAAGAACAGACTTTTCATTAGCCTTCTTAATTACCGCTGCACCCGCATACCAACCCTTCATGACTCATGCACTGTAACACTTGGAATTCTGCAATCCTTCTCTTTTAAATACTTTGCTTCTTTATAAGATTAGTTAATATAGATTTAAACTTCAAATTTTCTGCAGCAGTGCAGAAAAATCCTGTTGTACTGTTTAATACCATGGTGACACTGATAGCAACTGGATAAGTTGCCTTCATCCTTGACACCAATTTCACAAAACTACAACAAATAGTATTTCTCAGGGAAAAGGCAGGAGATTGGGACAATGTTAAATGCTCAGAGAGCTACTGCAGACACAATGACTGAATGTCTCCTTTTACACTGTACCAATTCTGTGATTCCATTCACAGTAAAGTGGAGATGCCAAAGTCAGGTCTCCTATGATAGATCCAAATACAAGGTTAGTACACAAGTATCTTTGGATACACAAATGGTGCCCAAGGTCTTGCAACTGCAGATGTCTGGCCATCATATAGTGGGTCTCTTCTCCTTTACCATGCAACAGTGTGGATCATAGCAAGGCCCAATTTCCTAACTTCCTTTGGTGCCTCTTGAATTGCACAGCTATTTGTTGCTTTACATGCTCATGGTCAGGCCCTGGGGGCTTATATTGTGAATAAAGCTGCAATTTACATATGAATTATACTTAAACTTCGCAACATAAAATGCATTTTCCTACATAAACTAACAAGGCAGTACTGAAAAGCTGTTTTGTCAAACCTGCAAAAGTTGTGTTGCAGTAGTCCTTTGCTCTGGATTCTTCACTAGACACTTCTTGACAAAATCCGTGAACTCATCAGACCAAAGCTCTGGCTTCCGGAATGTAGGTGGTGGGTTGGTGGGAATCATAAAAATAGCCTATTTTTAAAAGAAAAGGAAGGGCGAAAATGAGTTGGACATGGAAATCAAAATCATCTGAGTTTTAAAGCAGTCAAATAAACAAATCCTTTTATTCACCTTCTCTATCTGACAGTAAATCTGATGTACACATTTTTTACCGATCTAGAATTTCTGTCAGGAATGAAGTTCAGGAAACTAGTCCATCTGCTACCAATGTAGTTATTTCCCATTAAATTTCCTCTATGCAAACTGAATCTCATTGAGCACTTCATACTTTATTTTATCTATTATTGTTTATCAGTCTCAAGAGAAGCTTTCCATTTTTGACCTGCTTAATGGAACCAAAGGCACTTCCTGACCAAACAGATAAAACCAAAAGACTGCTGTTTAGTGCCAGGATAATTTCCCACCTAAATAATTATTCTCAGTGGATCTCAGCCATTTGAAAACACACTTGCTGACTCAGCACTATCTCTATTTCTAAATATAATATATTCTGAATCCTCAATTTTTAACATTAATGTTTATCAACCACATATACTAAGGATATAAAATAATTTTCATGGTCTACTTTAAAATATCAACTGAGGTTAATGGTACAGACCAATTTCCTTATAATTGTTCAGTGCTATCCTGGCCAACTCACTGCCCATTGAGCCTGTAGCTGCAATGTTGTGATCATACTCGTTTCTATTAATCCTTTCAATAATGTATTATGCTACATTTATTTAATCAAGCCTTGTCTCCAGGGAGAACAGTCCCGACTTCTTCAAACAATTCTCATGATGTTGAGGTGGCTCATCACCTACAGTTTTCAATAGCTGAACACGCTTGACGGGCAGAGTAACCTACTCCTGCTCCTGTATTGCCAGTGCAATTAGTAAAGCATTACATAGTTTTGTTCCTGAGCTATTCCCATAACCATTGGTGTCATCAATATCTAGAAATCTATCAATCTCTGCCTTGAATTTACCTAATTGCTGAGCTTCCACGGCTCTCTGGGAAGAGAATTCCAAAGATTCACTACCTCCAAGTGAAAAAAATTCTCTTCATCTCAGTCCTAAAATCACAAAATCATTATGATGCAGGAGGCCATTCAGCCCATTGTACCTACACCATCTGTAATATCTAGTCCAGCCTTATTACCTAGAACCAAACTCCTGCCTTTTTCCCATATCCCTACACACCATTACCAAATGATAAACAATCCAATGCCCTCTGAATGCCTCAATTGAAGTTGACTTGACCATATTTCCAGGCAGTGCATTTCATACCTTAACAATTTGTTGTGTGAAAAAGATTTTTCTTAAATCACCTTTGCTTTGTTTGCACATCACTTTAAATCTATGCCCTCTTGATCTTGTTTCTTTTATAAGCAGAAACAACTTCACGCGATCTATTTTATCCAATCCGGTCATGATTTTGAAAACTTCAAGCAGATCTTCTCTCAGCCACCTTCTCATCAGGGAGAACATTCACAATGTCTTCAATCCACCCTCATAGAAATGGAGTTCCAAATAGAAATCTTTATCAAAATGAATGCCATGAAGCTCTCACTTAGTCACAACTATGGTCTAATAGAAGGGTCCCAGCTTTCATAAGCGTCCACCCATTCTGTCACAGTTTCACTGAGTGGTCATGACAATTCCCAAATCTTGATTTGGAAAGCAAGGCATCTTTACCTTTGTACTCAAATTCTCTTGTAATAATTGTCAACATACTATTTGGAACTCCATTTGTCCTCCCATCCCCTACTTAAGGAACCCCTGAACTTAGGAGAATAACAGTATAAGAACAAGGAGTGATGTTGAACTTGTAGAAGATGCTCATTAGACTTAGGATGGTTTATTGTGTACAGTTGTGGATCATGCATTATAGAAAATATATAAATGCATTGGACAGAGTCAAGAAGCAGTACATGAGGATGGATTGAAGACATTGTTTTCAATGACATATGATCAAGGACACCAAGGTCCCTTCAGAAATCAATACTGCACAAGTACATCCTGTACAGTCACAGTCATAGAGTCATACAGCATGGAAACAAACCAGTTGGGTTATGCCGAACATAATCCCAAACTAAACTAGTCCCACCTGCCTGCTCCTAGCCCATATCCCTCCAAGCCTTTTCTATTCATGTATCCATCCAAATGTCTTTTAAATATTGTAACTGACCCGCATCCACCACTTCCTCAGGAAATTCATTCCACACCCGAACAACTCTCTGCATAGAAAATTCTGTGTATTTTTAAAATCTCTCCCTTCTCACCTTAAAAATGTGTCCCTGGTCTTGAAATTCCCCATCTGGGGGCGAAGACAACTACCATCAACTCTATCTATACCTGTCATTATTTTATAAACTTTTATCAGGTCATCTCTCAACCTCCTATGCCCCACTGAAAAAGTCCCAGCCTTCCATACCCGGCAACATCCTGGTAAATCTCTTCCCAGCTTGCCAGTTACTGCCCCATCAGTCGACTCTCGATCATCTGTAAAGTGATGGAAGGTGTCATCGACAGTGCTATCAAGCAGCACCTGCTCAGCAATAACCTGCTCAGTGATGTCCAGTTTGTTTTCTGCCAGAGCCACTCAGCTCCTGACCTCTTTACAGCTTTGGTTCAAACATGGACAAAAGAGATTAGGTGGGAGTGACAGCCCTTGACATCAAGATTGCATTTGACTGAGTGTGGCATTAAGGAGCCCTAGCAAAACAGAAATCAATGGGCATCAGGGGCAAACTCTCCTGCAGTTAGAGCCATACCTGACACATAGGAAGATGGTCATGGTTGTTGAAAGTCAGTCATCTCAACTCCAGGACATCTCTGCAGATGTTCATTAGGGTAGAGTCCTAGGCCTACCATTCACAACTTCTCAGACACTGAAGCAGTCCACGTTCAAATGCAACAAGATCTGGGCAGAATCCAGGCTTGTGCTGACAAGCGGCATGTAAAATTCATGCCACCTCTTAACATTCAGTGGTGTTACCATCACTGAATCCACCACTATCAACACCTTGGCAGTCATCATTGATCAGAAATTTGACTGGAATTACCACATAAAAACAGAGGCTACAAGAGCAGGTCAGAGGGTTGGAGTACTGCGGCAAGTAACTCACATCCTGACTCCTCAAAGCCTGTCCACCATCTACAAGGCGCAAGTCAGGAGTGCGAAAGAATACTCCCCACCTGCCTGGATGAATGCAGCCCCAAAGACACTCAAAAAGCTCGACACCATTTGGGACAAAGCAGCCTGCTTGGTTGGTACCACATCCACAAACATCTGCTCTCTCCAAACGGACACTCAGGAGTAGCAGGGTGTATTATCTACAATATGTACTGCAGGAATTCACCAAACATCCTCAGACAGCACCTTCCAAACCCAAGATCACTTCCATGTAGAAGGGCAAGGACAGCAGATATATAGGAACCCCACTATCTTCAAGCTCCCTTCCAAGCCACTCACCATCCTGACTTGGTAATATATCGCCATTCCTTCACTGTCACTCAGTCAAAATCCTGGAACTCCCACCCTAATGGCACTGTAGGTCAATCCATGCAAGTGGATTGCAGTAGTTCAAGAAGGCAGCTCACCACCACCTTCTCAAGGGCAACTAGAGATGGGAATAAATGCTGGCTAGCCACTAAAAAATGAAAAAAAATTAAAAATCCCATAATATTTAAGAAATACTTGATACCTCCATCTCTCCTACCTGAATATATCCATCTTATCATTGATCATAGAAACTCTAGTGTGGAAATAGGCTATTCAGCCCATCAAGCCCACAGTGACCCGCCAAAGAGCATCCCACACAGACCCATCCCTATACCCTACCCCTGTAACCTTGTCTTTCCCAAGGTTAACCCACCTAGCATGCACATCCTGGGACACTCTGGGAAATTTAGCACAGCCAATCCACCTAACGTGCACATTTTTCGACTGTGGTAGGAAACCAGAGCATCCAGAGTAAACCCATGCATATTCCATCCGAAACCCTGTTGCTCAGTACACAATCATTTTTGTATAATTTTCACAATACAAATTCCCACTCAGTTTTGTGTCAACTGAAAACGTGGAAATATTACACTCAGCCAAATCTGCAATATAGATTATAAATAGTTGGAGGTCAAGAACTGAACCATGCAATACCCTACTGGTCAAAGCCTGTCAACCTGAGAAAGGCCCATTTATTCTTATTCTCAGTTTCCTTTTTGTTAGTTTAAGACAGAGATGAAGAGCAATTACTCTGAGAGAGTCATGAATCTTTGGATTATTTACCATAGAGGGCTATTTGAGGCGAGGTCATTAAGTCTATTCAAGACTGAAATAGACAAATTTTTAATTATAAGAAAAGCAAGGATAGGGTAAAGGCAGGAAAGTGGAGTTAACGATTATCAGTCATGATCTCGTTGAATTGTCAGGCAGATTCGATGGGCTGAAAGGCTACTTCTGCTCCTTTATCTTATGATCTTAACCAATCCTCAATACATGCCAGTTACATTATACTCTATCCTGTGTCATAATTTTATTAACTAAATTGTATGGAACATCATCAAAAATCTTCAGAATATAGCACAACTGCAGGCTCTCCTTTTTTTATGCTGCAAGTAACACTGCCAAGAAACTCTGACAGGTTAGTCAAACATGATTTACATTTTATAAATACTAGCATTAGCTGTATATCACTTCTCTCGTATCTTCATAGGTTCCTTCTTTTGGATTAAATAACCTCATTCCCAATTGAATTGCATCACCTTTCAAACACAATAGAACATTCTCTCAAATTATGAGTCTGATGGTCCTTTACAAAATTATTGATTAGCTAACATATAAACATATGAATTAGTAACAGAAGACCATTCAGCCCCTTGGGGCTGTTGTGCCATTCAGAAAGATTGTGGATGATTTGATTGTAACCTATCCAAAATCTTGCCTACCCGGATAGACCTTTTTAATACAGACCCATCTATCTCTGTCTTAAAAATACTCAAGGACTCTACTTTCACCAACTTATCATGAAGAAAGTTTCAAAGACTCATGACCCTCTGAGGAAAAAACTTCACCTTCTGTCTTAAATGGAAAACCTCTGAATAATAAGCCTGTTTCCTTTTTGGTTCTCATAGTACTGATCCAGAAAACTATTTTGTACACATTCCAGGAATTTGTCCTCCATAGCACTGATGATCATTTTAGATACCCATTTTTTAAATATAGACTGGAGTTTCCTACGATTACTATATTATCCATTATATGCATCTCTATTTTCCTTCCCACCAATATTTGCCTTCTAATCTAAGATACCCTCTCACTAATGTATCGATTCCACTATTTATCATCAGGATTGCCACCTAATTTTCCTGTTCACCTTTCCTTCCCAACAGACTATCCTTAAATATTCAGTCTTTTTTTTATTTATTCATTTGGGGTGCAGGCATCGCTGGCTAGCCAACACTTCATTGCCTGTCCCTAGGTGTCCCCTGAGAATGTGGTGGTGAGCTGCCTTCTTGAACCACAGCAGTCCACCCTCATGGGTTGACTCATGATACCATAGGAAGGGAATTCCAGGATTTTGACCCAGTGACAGTGACTTAACAGTGATATATTTCCAAATCAGGATGGCGAGTGGGAGGGGATCTTGAAGGTGGTGGTGTCCCCATGTATCTGCTGCCCTTGTCCTTCTAGATGGAAGTGGTTGTGGGTGTGGAAGGTGCTTATTGAGGATGGTTGGTGAATTTCTGCAGTGCATCTTGTAGATAGTATACCCTGCTGCTACTGAGCATCAGTGGTGGAGAGAGTGGATGCTTGTGGATGTTGCACCAATCAAGTGCGCTGCTTTGACCTAGATGGTGTCAAAGTTCTTGAGTGTTGTTGGGCTGCTTTCATCCAGGCTAGTAGAGAGTATTCCATCACACTCCTGTCTTGTGCCTCGTAGATGGTGGATAGGCTTTGAGGAGTCAGGAGGTGAGTTATTCATCACAGTATTCCTACCTTCTGACCTGCTTTTGTAGCCGCTGCATTTATCGGGTGAGTCCAGTTGAGTTTCTGGTCAATGATAACCTCCGAAGATGTTGATAGTGGGGGATAGTCTGCAGCCCTGTTTACCCCGTAGCCATGTCTCTGAGACAGCAATTATATCATACCCATTTAGTTCTACTTGTGCCATTAAATCACCTAACTTGTTGAATATTTCCAAACAGAGTAACTATGTGCCTTTCAACACAGTTCTGTATTTTGATTCTGCGTGATGCTTTCATTGTTGTTTCCAGCACTTACATTTCCCATACTCAGATATGATTCAGGTGTAATGACAATATTTCAGTTAAATTGCAAGTTATTTTCTTTCTTGTTGGAATTTTCCACTCCTTATAATAGTAACCTGCATTTTCCATACTCAGCTACCAATCCTAACTGCAAAATTTGAAATGGGACTGGAAAATAATTAGGAATTCAACAAGGCTACTATTTTCTGAATCCTGGAGTCGGCAGCATTGAGTTGAATATTACTTTGGGATGTAAATTTTTTTTGCCATTCTAACATACAAGAAACAGGTCAAAATCATACCCACATGAAAAAGTTAGTGACAATGGCACCCAATAACAAATATTTCAAAATTAATCTTTTATCAGCCACTTCATAACTGTTTTTTTTTGCTTTTTGTGGTATTTAAGATTCATTCTAATTGATGCAATTTATTTTTGTCCCCAATGCATCACTGGCACCAATTGGCTTTTCAATGGGACTCTCACGCTACAAAATGCTTGGAAGAAGAGATGGTGATCTTTAAAGGCAGAGGCACCAATACTAATGACATGATTTTGAAAGGGCCTTGTGCAGTATAATGTTGACTCAGCAACCATCAACCAGGGGAGGAGCTCGAATGTACAGTTTTGTAACTTGCCCGAAGACTGATGGATGTGCAGAAGTTTTTCTTTTCCTTTAATATTGCCTGTTCCATCTCTTTCTGCTTCAGAAATGATTGACTAAAATCTTAGCTTTTCCAAATTCAATTAAACTTTCTGTTCTCCTTCTCAGCAGTACGAAAAAAATATTGTCAGATGCATTAGTGACAGTTAAACAACTCTGGGATAGACACATGGAAGATAGTACAATGAAAGATATGTAGGTTAGTCTGATCTTAGAGTAGGATAAAAGGTCTGCACAACATTGAGGGCTGAAGGGCCTGTACTGTGCTGCACGATTTTATGTTCTACGTCTCCAACCTTTAAACATTCAGTGACATTAAATATTCCATTCCGATTCTGATTACATCATTCAAAACTGCAGGCAAACCAAGCATGAACATTGTTTCATCCTCAATTTCATCACCGAATTTTACTCTTGCTGCTAACTGTTTTAGTTTTAGCATCTTCCTCAAGTCCCTAGTGTAATTCAAAGATACTGTACTGTAATTTTGAATCAAATTTGAAACTAATGAGTAAGCAAAGCCCTCCAACAGACCAATGAGACAATTGGAATGTTTTAGCAAACCTCATGCTAAAAACTGCAGTAAGTTAGAATTGTAAAGGTTATTGTGACAAAGGACATTGGAAGGAAAGCTTGTTTAAAAGTGCCATGAGCATTTTGAAGACTGTAGTGTTGTGCTACCAATCAGGACCACAAGAGGTTGCCAAAGCATTGGGAGTTGTTAGAAACTTCTAATGGTTAATAACAACCATTACAACCTGAAAACGGTTAGAAGGTCAATGTATTTTATGACAGGATAGGAAGATGTTGATACCATCTTCTCGAGTGAAAGAAAAATCAAACCGATCCTCAGAAATTAGTTTATGTAAAAATGCCTTTTATCATCACTGTGCTTTATTTTTCTCCATGTCACAGAACAGAAACAATACCTTCTTTCTTGTTCTCAAATCTTTTCTTGAGGCATCTCAGAAACTATTACTGCAAAATTATATTATAATGCCTTTATTCCAGCAGACTGCATGTGGAATAGATTTTAAGTATGTTGTATTTCAGTGTTCTGCTTGTGGAAAACAATGCAACTCAAATTTGATGACTTTTTCTCACAACACATTTTTTGAAATTTACAAAGATGATTGGTTGCATTTCTCGGAATACAAAAATGATTGGATTAGTTGCACAGTGTTAATTAATTGTTTGTACTCCATTTAGACAGAATTCATATTAAGTTTATTATGACAGGTAACAGATAAAACTATGTGCTTTTCTGGAGGCTACCATTCCACAGTAGACGAACTTTGAGCTGCTGTGCTCCACCTTTATCTGCAAGATTATCTTTTCCTTTTCCTATCAGTGTGGTAACAGCTGTAATAAATACTTGTTTGACAGGGGCCTCTTGACTGTGAAGGACACAATGTAACTGAGCTAACCTGATCTTTTAATTGAAGAGTCCAATGGATAACATAAGAAGGAACAATGTCAAACTTATTGATGTACCTGTCCTAAACAGAGGGATTAAGTTAAAAGAAAGTTCAGATGGTCCACCTTCAAATTTATTCTGTACTGGGTTGTGGATCACAGCCAGGTCAGTGTTGATACTTCCTCAAAATCCATTCAGTCAACAGAAAAGCATGATAAGCATTTCATGATAAGATTTCTATCACTAACTATCAACAGGAAGCTTCAATAAGCTTTTCAATACAATGTGAAATCACCAAGTTACATCCTTGCCAGCACATGGCTCACAGAAAATACTGATGTTCATCAACTGACATGAAAGTATGTAAGTCATCTCTAAATGATTCTGCACCTCACTTACCACTGCATAAGGGTATATTCAGTTGACTTACTGCTAGCCTTCCATCTTGATGGCCCATATGGAAAGTGTAGGGGAGCAGGGATAAAATTGGGATTGCTTCAGTAAAGGGCCAACAAAGACAGAATGGACTAAATAATCACTTTCTGTATTGTAGACATTAATGCACTTGTGTTTTTGTGAAACGTGATGTGGAGGTAGTAGTATTGGAATAGTAGGAATGGTAGGAGTCTTGTCAATCTACTGGCTTTGAACTGTGGAAGGGATAGGTTCGCTGATGGGCATTATGTTATCTAGGGATCGCAGTGCTCATGCTCTATACCCCACCAAACGTGGTGCTGTTACACCAAATCCTGAATCATTCCCAAAATACGCCATTTTTATTATGAAAGTTGGTGAAAGACAGAATAGGCTGGGACCAAAATATCACATTACAAAAGACATCAGTGAATGGATTAAGGTGTGGTAGCTGCAACAAAGCCATATGAATAGGGTGGACAAAGTTAAAAAATCACACAACACCAGGTTATAGTCCAACAGGTTTATTTGGAAGTTCAGCTTTCAGAGCACTACTCCTTCATCGGGTAACTAGTGGGGCACGATCATAGTCTTTAATCACTTCGAACAGGGTTTGTAGTTTTCTATTCATTAATGTGTAAATCCCAGAACTTCTTTCAAGTCACATTCCCGCGACAACTTAAAGGGTTTTATATAAAAAAGAAGTGGCATCTCAGCTCAGACAATGCATTAAAAGTGTGAGGTTAGAGTCTGTCTGTAACGCAACCTTGAGTCAGGCTGGTTCTATTTCCAAAGTAGGACTTGAGAAAATGTCACATGGACTGACTGCCTACAGATTGTGTGCTTTTTGAAAATAGAATATATCTGCAAATACAAGTCTGCATTGTCTGAGCTGAGATGTCACAAATTTTTATAGATCACTGAACCAGATATCACTCTAATTATTCTAGGACTCTTGGATACCACACTCATGCCAGATACATCATTCACACAGACTTTCTGGTTGTAGGTGGATGAAAAAGCTTCAGCCTTGAGGGCAGATTAGCAGTAGTCATTCCCTGTTCATCCACATGGCATTGAATTCCCCAGTGATGGAAATATTTTGAAATAACTTGAACTTACATCAACCCCTTCTGTTTCCAGGGAGACTATATCTCACTTCCCAGGAACAGTACCTGGATGCCGTTCTACAGACAAATAATGCACACAGGAAAATGACCAGACACAAAACATGCAGGACTCACAGAAACCCAAGCTGCCTTGTTGTTGGTTTAGAAAATGGGAGGAATTGTGATGTGGGCGCAGGGCTCTGATTGGTAGAAGTCTTGTCAATCTACTGGCTTTGAACTGTGGAAGGGATAGGTTTGCTGATGGGCATTAAGGTGTGGTAGCTGCAACAAAGCCATATGAATCCTTGGAGTGAAATCAGAGTGTGCTCTACAAGCTCCATAATGTAGGTGAATGTTGAACTCTGTGCCCTGATTTGTTTTAAGAAATACATTGATCCTGACCTTTATGCTTTTAGAAAGAGTTACACTTTGTAACATGAAGTGTAGCTAGGAGAGGAATTTTACCATATTTTGGCAACGTCTTATTTTGTCAAGTTTTATGAAAGGTTTGTCTCCACAATTCCGAGCAACTTTTCTAACACAATTATCCCAAACTCTCCTCATTAACTACCAATTCTGTCCTTAAGGTGCCCCTCGACAGATGTTTGCTCAATTCTACCATTCACATCAGCTGGAAGTACGCACCACTGCTGGGATATCCCAAAAAAGACCATCATCCTTGTTGCTGGTGCCATATTTGAAAGGCCATTGCACACCAGGACAAGCAGTGATATTTTAGAGATTTCCTTCATAACTGCATGCACATTTTTAAGCACAATAATGCTTTGTGAGCAGTGACTCAAGGTCTTACAAAGAAGCTCCCTCTTCTTCCCACCACGAGATGCCAAGCCACCAGACTTTGTCAGCCTGTTCTGAGGTCATTGCCTAAATCAGCACAGTCTCCAAACAAATGCCTACCAGTGCAAGTCACAGACACTTTCATTGCTGTTGCACAGTTGTTTTTAACATGGTAGGCAACAGCAGCTACTTCTCACAGAGTGAGTTCCAGGCTCCACCTTACCTTGTAGCATCCTCTTCCTGGTAACCCTCCCCACTAAACCCATAAACTTTGGACAGCTCCAAGTACCAATCCAACCTAGGAGCAAATGAGGTCTGCAGATGCTAGAGATCAGAGTCAAGACTGTGGTGCTAGAAAAGCACAGCAGGTCAGGCAGCATCCAAGGAGCAGGAGAATCAACGTTTCGGGCATAAGCTCTTCATCAAGAATGCTATTCCACACTCTTGACACCAATCCAACCTGTGTATCTGGATCTGCTTCTGCCTACATTCACCACCCCATAGCCACAGAGATACGAGATGAACATACCAGGCCTGGTATTGCACTGCGCATCCCCCACTGCAGAAATCAGGATGCTGCTTACCATCAACAACAACCCCTTTCCTTCTCAGGTGCTCTATAGTCTTTCCCTCTTCTATGCTGAGATGGCCCCCATCAGTATTGTCATCCCCATGCCCACATCTCAGCACTCTGCCTCCACTCATTACGATTAATGTTCACAGACTCCTTCCAATAACACTGACCTCTGAGGACACTCTTGACTTTTGACAGATGGAACCCTTCAGTCTGACCATGGCCCATCCACTTGTATGGCTTAGCCAGCTGGCCACAAACATTAAGTGACCATACCTCTTATTGATATTTAAGCAGCTCCCTATCCATTCCCATAACTTTTCCAGACTGACTACACTGGAGCTATTAGACAAATAACCCAATTTTGAGTGGGCCACCCTGACACCTTTTAGTGCCCAAGCATCTGGACTGAGTCTGGTCTTGACTGTGCTGGGCTCCACTGATTGGTGCCTCCATGGATTTGAGTGAGACATACAGTCTGAAACATGGCCATTTGCTTGAAGTACACATAGTACATTTGTAGCTAAATCAATGCCACATGCTGCAGATCTGAGATTGGAGTAGCAAATGCCATACAGTGGATGTCCACCCTTTCACTGACAACTGCTGACAGTCACGTCAAGTTACCTGAATTTGGGTACATGTTAAGAGGCAGGGAAATAAAGCAACCTTAAGCTCTAGCTGACTGGGCAATGCACTGTAAGGCAAGGCAGGAATGCTGACAATATCCAGATAGTCACTGACAGAACGTGATGAGAGAGAAAAAAAACCTTGGAATGCATCCTTTTTCCTAAATTCACTCATGAGATGTGGGCATTGCTAGCTGGCCAGCAATTCTTACCTGTCCCTAGTTACCCTGAGAAGATGCTGCTGAACTAACTTCTTGAATCACTGCAGTCCATGTGCTAGAGGTTGACGCACAATGCCCTTAAGGAAGGAAGTCCAGGACCTTGACCCGATGGCAATGAAGCACCAATGATATATTTCCAAATCAGAGTGGTGAGTGCCTTGGAGGAAGATTTGCAGGTGGTGGTGCTCCCATGTATTTGCTGCCATTCTCCTTTGAGACGGAAGTGGTCGTGGGTTTAGCAATTGCTGACAGAGGATCTTTAACAAATTTCTAAAGCTCATCTTGTAGAGAGTACACACTGCTGCTGCTGAGCATTGGTGATGGAGGGAGTGGATGCTTGTGGATGTGGTGACAATCAAGTAGGCTGCTTTGTCCTGGATTATGTCAAGCTATTAAGTGTTGTGGAGCTGCAACCATCCAGTCAAGTGAGGAGTATTTCACCACACACCTGACTTGTGCCTTGTACATGGTGGACAGGCTTTGGGGATTCAGGAGTGAATTACATGTCCAATATTCCTAGCCTCTGACCTGCTCTGGTAGCTACTGTATTTAAATGGCAGATCCAGTTAAATATATGGTCAATGGTAACCCCGCCCCCCCCCCTACAGGATGTTGTAGTGGGGATCCAGTGATGGTAACACTGCCAATATCAAGGCATGGTGATTAGGAAGAAGGGCTCATGCCCGAAACGTTGATTCTCCTGCTCCTTGGATGCTGCCTGATCTGCTGCGCTTTTCCAGCAACACATTTTTAGCTCTGATCTCCAGCATCTGCAATCCTCACTTTCTCCTAGAAGATTTTAACCTACTGCGAATCCTCTTACAAGGATGCCTTCCTTGAAGAAGCTCTCTTCCTCCGGAAGAAGGGCTCATGTCCGAAATGTCGATTCTCCTGCTCCTTGGATGCTGCCTGACCTGCTGTGCTTTTCCAGCAACACATTTTCAGCCATGGTGATTAGGTTGTCTCTTATTAGAGATGGTCACTGCCTAATATTTGTGTGGTGCAAATGTTACTTGGCATGTCACTCCAAGCCTTGATATTATCCAGGTCCTATTGAATTTGAACATGGTTTGCTTCGGTATCTGAGGAGTCGTAAATGATGCAAAACACTGTGCAATCATTGCCAAACATCCCATTTCTGACCTTATGATGGACAGAAAGTCATTGATGAAGCAGCTGACCATGGCTGGGCCAAAGACACGACCTTGAAGATCTCCTGCAAACATGTCCTGGGTTTGACATGAGCTGAGAAGACTGGCCTTCCAACAACTACAACCATTTTCCTATATGGCAGGTGTGATTCTAACCAGTGGAGAGTTGCCCCCATATCCATTTGCTATACATTTGGTTGAATGAATCTGATGTCATGTCAAGTGCTGTCCCTCATCTTACCTCTGGAATACGGCTCTTTAGCCATGTTGGAACCATGATTGTAATGAGGTCAGGAACTGAGTAGCTGTGGCAGAACCTAAACTGCCCGTCACTGAGCAGGTGCTGCTTGATTGTACTCTTGCTGATATTTCTGCCACTTTACTAATAATCGAGAATGGACTGATGGGGGCAGTGATTTTCTGAGTTGGGGTTGTCCTGCCTTTTGTGTACAGGACATACTGGACAATTCTCCACATTCTTGGGTAGATGCCAATCTTGTAACTGTACTGGAACAGCTGGCTAGAGAAGTGGCAAGTTCTGGAGCACTATTGCCGGAATGTTGTCAGGGCCTGATTGAATACTTGAGCTGGATGCCTGTCCCTGCATTCAAAGTGTCTTTTTAGCAGCATGGCAATAAGAGGTGCTGGTGTATTCAAGTGCAACATTGAACTTGGAACACAGAAAAGTACAGTACAGAACAGGCCCTTTGGCCCACGATGTTGTGCCGAGAATTAATCCTAATCTAAAATAAAATAACGCAACCTGCTATCAATGTGGATGTCAGGCAGTCGCTTAAATGTCCCTAATGACTCTGCTTCCACCACCACAGCTGGCAACGCATTCCATGCATTCACAACTCTCTGCATAAAGAACCTTCCTCTGACATCCCCTCTATACTATTCTCCTAATATCATAAAGATCTTATGACCCCTCGTGCCAGTCAATCCTGCCCTAGGGAAAGGTCTCTGGCTATTGACTCTATCCATTCCTCTCATTATCTCGTATACCTCGATCAGGCCACCTCTCTTGCTCCTTCTCTCCAGAGAGAAAAGTCCGAGCTTAGTCAACCTCTATTCATAAGGCAAGTCATTCAATCTAGGCAGCATCCTGGTAACCCTTCTTTGCACCCTATCCAAAGCCTCTGTATCTTTCCTAGAGTAGGGCGAACAGAACTGGACACAATATTCCAAGTGTGGTCTCACCAGGAACTTGTAGAGCTGTAGCAAAACCTCGCGGCTTTTAAACTCGATCTCCCTGTTAATGAAAGCCAAAACACCATATGCTTTCTTAACAACTCTATGCACTTGGGTGGCAACTTTGAGGGATCTATGTACTTGCACACCAAGCTCCCTCTGTTCCTACACACTGCCAAGAATCCTGTCTTTAATCCTATATTCAGCATTTGAGTTCGACCTTCCAAAATGCATCACTTCGCATTTATCCAGGTTGAACTTCATTTGCCATTTCTCAGCCCAGGTCTGCATCCTGTCTATGCTGCACTGCAGCCTACAGTAGCCCTCGATAATATCAACAGCACCTCCAACCTTTGTGTCATCTGTAAATTTACTAACCCACCCCTCAACCTCCCCATCCAAGTCATTTATAAAAACTACAAAGAGCAGAAGCCCAAGAACAGAACCCTGCGGGACCCCGCTCAACACGGACCTCCAGGCAGAATACTTTCCATTTAAAACCACTTCTGTCCTTCTTGGCCTTCTGTCAGTCAAACAATTCTGAATCCAGATGGCCAAATTTCCCCGTATCCCATACTTCCTGACTTTATGAATAAGCCCCTCACAAAGCCATGCTAACTGCCTTTAATCACGCTATGCTTTGCCAAATAGTCATAAATCCTGTCCCTCAGGATTCTTTCCAAAACTTTGCTGACCACAAATGTAAGACTGACTCGTCTGTAATTGACAGTGATTTCCCTATTACCCTTCTTGAAAAGAAGGAACAACATTCGCCTGCTGGCTCAGTGGTTAACACTGCTGCCTCACAGCACCAGGGACCCGGGTTCAATTCCCACCTCGGGCGAACTGTCTGTGTGGAATTTGCACATTCTCCCAGTATCTATGTGGGTTTCCTCCGGGTGCTCCAGTTTCCGCCCACAATCCAAAAATGTGCAGGTTAGGTGAATTGGCCATGCTAAATTGCTCATAATGTTGGGTGCATTAGTCAGGGATAAATGTGGGGGAGTAGGTCTGGGTGGGTTGCTCTTCGGAGGGTCAGAGTGGACTTGTTGGGTCGAAGGGCCTGTTTCCATACTGTAGGAAATCTAATATCTAATCTAAATCTAATCTAATCCTCCACTATGACTGCTGTGGAGAGTGAGGAGGCAAAGATCTTCGCCAGCGGCTTAGCAACCTCCTTTCTCACTTCCCGGAGCAGCATCTGGTCTGGCCCTGGGGACTTATCAATCCTAATGTTTGCCAAAATTTCCAGCACATCAACTTCATCAATCTTGATCTGGTCAAGCCTGTATTCCCAGCTCCTCAAAGTTCTCATTCACATCAAGGTCCCTTGCCTTAGTGAAAACCAAAGCAAAAAAACTCATTTAGGGCTTCCCCTATCTGCTCAGACTCCATGCACAAGTTCTCTAAGCTATCCCTGATCGGCCTTATCTTCTCCTGATCATTCTTTTATTCCTCACGTATGAGTAAAATGCCTTTGGGTTCTCCCTAATCCTTCTTGCCAAGCTTTTTTTGTGCCCCTCCTTGCTCTCCTCAGTCCATTTCTGAGCTCCTTTCTAGTAAGCCTGTAATCCTCTAGGGCTGTGCTAGAACCTTACTTCCTCCACCTTACGTAAGCTGCCTTCTTCCTTTGGACAAGAAGCTCTTCTGTTCTCGTCATCCAAGATTCCTTAACCTTACCCCTTTTTACCTGTCTCAGAAGTACAAATTTGTTCATCACTCACAACAACTGATCCTTAAATAGCCTCCACATGTCTGCTGTGCCCTTTCTGTGAAACAATTGCTCCCAGTCTGTACTTCCCAACTCCTGTCTGATAGTGTCATAATTTCCTTTTCCACAATTAAATATCTTCCCTCGGTAACTGCTCCTTTTCCTCTCCAAGGCTATGGTAAATGTGAGGCAGTTGTGATAACTGTCACCAAAGTGTTCTCCCATGGCGAGATCTGACACTTGTCCTGGCTCACTGCCGAGCACCAAATCCAAAATGGCCTCTCCCCTCGTCAGTCTGTCTTTATACTGAGTAAGGAAACCTCCCTGAACACACCTGACAAAAGCGGCTCCATCCAAACCATCGTCTCTAAGGAGGTTCCAGTCAATATTTGGAAAGTTGAAATCACCCAAAACAACAACCCTGCTACATCTGCATTTTTCCAAAATCTGCCTTCAATGTCTCTACTGCTATTAGGGGCTCTGTAGAAAACCCCCAATGAGGTGGCTGTTCCCTTGCTGTTCCTAACTTCCACCCATACTGACTCAGTAGAATCATAGAGTCATAGAGATGTACAGCATGAAAACAGACCCTTCGGTTCAGCCCATCCATGCCGACCAGATATCCCAACCTAACCTAGTTCCACCTCTCAGCACTCGACCCATATCCCTCGAAACCCTTCCTATTCATATACTCATCCAAATGCCTCATAAATGTTGCAATTGTACCAGCCTCCACAACTTCCTCTGGTAACTCATTCCATGCACGTACCACCCTCTGTCTGAAACGTTTGCCCTGTAGGTCTCTTTTATATCTTTCCCCTCTCACCCTAAACCTATGCCCTCTAGTTCTGACTCCCTGACCCCAGGCAAAAGACTTTGTCTATTTAACCTATCCATGCTCCTCAGAATTTTGTAAACCTCTATAAGGTCACCCCTCAGCCCCCGATGCTCCAGGGAAAACAGCCCCAGCCTGTTCAGCCTTTCCCTATAGCTCAAATCCTCCAACCCTGGCAACATCCTTGTAAATCTTTTCTGAACCCTTTCATGTTTCACAACATCTTTCCGATAGGAAGGAGACCAGAATTGCACACGACAGTGGCCTAACCAACGTCCTGCACAGACGCAACATGACCTCCCAACTCCTGTACTCAATACTCTGACCAATAGAAGAAAGCATACCAAACGCCTTCTTCAGTATCCTATCTACCTGCGACTCCACTTTCAAGGAGCTATGAACCTGCACTCCAAGGTCTCTTTGTTCAGCAACACTCCCTAGGACCTCACCATTAAGTGTATAAGTCCTGCTAAGATTTGCTTTCCCAAAATGCAGCATCTCGCATTTATCTGAATTAAAGTCCATCTGCCACTACTCAGCCGATGGTAAACAAAGCTTCCTCAACAAGTTTCGTTTCTACAGCTGTGATGCACTCTCTGATTAGCAATGCTAGACCCCCTCATCTTTTTCCACCCTCCCTGTTCATTTTAAACATTTTAAACCCTGTAACATTAAGCAACCATTCCTGTCCCTGTGAAACCCACATCTCTGTTATGGCCACAACATCAGAGCCCCAAGTACTGATCCAGGCTCTAAGGTCATCATTCTTATTTCTGACACTCATTGCATTAGAGCAGACACACTTTAACCGATCCCTTTGTTTCATCATGTGAGAAACCCTTCTGAAAGATTCACTACATCCTGTCACTGTTTCATCTGTAACTGCCCCCCTCTCAGATACATGGCTCTGATTCTCACCCCCCTGCCAAACTAGTTTAAACCCTCCCAAACCACATGAGCAAATCTCCCACCCAGGACATTTGTGCCCCTCCAGTTCAGGTGCAATCCGTCCTTCATGTACAGATCCACCCTTCCCCAGAAGGTATCCCAATGGTTTAGGTATCTGAAGCCCTCCCTCCTGCACCAGCCTCACAGCCACATGTTGAGCTGCACTCGCTGACCTTTCCTCATCTCATTATCTCGTGGCACCGGTAACAAGCCCGAGAACACTACTCTACTCATCCTCCTCTTCAGCTTCCAACCTAGTTCTCCATAGTCACTTTTCAGATCCTCAATCCCTTTCCTGGCTATATCAATGGTGCCGATATCTACCACGAAGTGCAGAAGCCCACTGTAAGAGGATGGGAAATGTGTCCAGGGGATGCAGAGAGGCTGGCAGTTATCAGATGCCAGCATCCAGGATGCAGAATGCTTGGAGAATGCCTAGAGATATTTGGTGTCCAAGATGGTGGTAGGAGCAAAAAGCAGGTACTGGAGTTGCCAGATGCCCATTCTAATTTCAACGTCAGAAATCATCAGCATCTGCCTTTTATTTAATGTGATTGAAGAGGAAGTGCATATTAGTGAAATGAGATTAGCTAGCAATGAGTATGATGATAAGTGATAATCCCAGTTAATAGGCCTCCCACTGCTCACCGGTTAGAATTTCACTGTGACATTGGAACTGTGTTGGAAAATGTGACTTGTAGCACCAATATTGAGAAAGGTCTCATCGTACTTCTCACATGATTCTCAAAAATTTCTTGCCATAGCCCACACCATTTAAGGCCTGGCAAGATCCTCATCTAGGTTTTTATATTAGATGCACAATTATAAATAAACAGCCTATCTTGCCCTCAAAGATTAATTTTATGTTTGTAGAATGTCAAATTTCGCTATGAAGGTATAAGAATTCCAGGTTAAAAATAACAAAAATATTCTTCTGAAGGCTGTTTATGACATTTTACCCTCTACTTTAATTCCAGGTACATGTACTATTCTTTATTAAGTGCAAGATATTCATTTGCTTTGATGTAATGGTTGGCTGTACATAGGAATTGTTTAACTTTATTGGCTGCTTAGCCTGATGGATGCTATCAATGTTGCTGCATGGCAAAGATCCAGACAAAAATTGAAATGAAAATTATTTTGGAAAATGGAAAATTCATAAGATAGAGACAGCTTTTCTTGAGGTCAATGCTTACTATCAAATCAACTCAAGTGTTATTTTAGAGCATCTTCAGCAGAAATAAAAATAAAAGTGAATCAAAATACAATATTTGAGGAGATAAAGTTGTGCAACATCAAAAATCAAGAAAAGTACAAGAAAAGGTAGCTAAACATTTAAACATGCCATAATGCTGTTACAGATCTACTAACAAGCTCTCTTTCGCAAAATTGCACTCTTCCCTTCCTTCTATAATATACAGGCTTTTAATTCCCAAAGCTACTTCTACGAATCTAAATTTCTCTCTTCCAAAAGCAAATGTACGCTAGTAATTTCATTGTTTCTTTCGGTCCACAGTCTTCCTTTATCTATTTTATTTCCTTTTTGGACTAAAAGCTGAAATGCCGTACAGCTGAAATACCAGCAGAATTTTGCAACTTGGAAAAATCAAATAGTATACATTTTTAGCTATGTAAGACAATGTTGCTTTTCAAAGCAATGAGGGGAATTTTTGTGAGATTGAGAGTCTGAGTTAAAGAAAGTCTGCTTGACAAATGACCCTTAATTTGTTGAGTCACTAATGGCACTGTAAGAAATCGAAATCCTTGGGCCCTTATGTATAACATTGTTCTGTGAATCCTGTATCCAGTTTTGGTCTCCACATGATGGATGACATACTAGTCTTAGTAAATATCCAATCAAGAATAATTGTTAATGAACCTCAGCTATTTATATTAGCTGGATTAAGGACTGGAACAACATATACCTAGAGTCAACGTGATAAAGGACTATAAAATAATTAAAGGATGCCTATTGATTCATTGCTTCAGATCAGCAGATTAGGGAGGACTCTGGAAAACCATGGTTAAACTACGTAAGAGCAAAAATAGATTGGATGTTGGTGATTCTTCCTTTCTCAGAGAATTGAGAACCCCTGAAGTGTGTTGTTGGCTGATACTGTTGTGCTATGATCCTGTGCATTCCATGTGTAATGATTACAACATTGAAGGATACTATTCTGCCTGTCATACGTGTGCTGGCTTTCTGCAAAAGCAACAAAGTCCCACTCCAATGCCTTTTCCCCAGACAGCCCTCCATTTTTTTTGTTTGTTAATGATTCAATGCTTTTTAAAACCAAGACTAGATGTGACTCCACCACTACCTCATGCATAAAACAACCATTTGTCAAGTCAAAAACTTTTTCCTCTTGTCACCTGTGCTTTTTTTTTGCCAATCACCTTTAATCTATAACCTCTGGGACCACACCTCCCACAACTGAGAACAGTTTCGCTCTACCTATTCAAGACCCTTATGACTTTGAACACCTCTGCCAAAACTTGACTCAACCTTCCTGCTCGAAAAAGAACAGCCTCAACTTCATCCATCTCTCTATGACCAGTCATGACTCAAGGGGTTGAACAGTTTACACTTCTTCATACCTGCATGGACTTTGTGTTATTATATCAAGTTAAAGGAATGTCATAGGAGGCGAAGAAAGGATCATTATATTTTGTACAAAGTAATTATTCTATTACAACACATAATAATAATGTGCTTTATGTCTTAATAAGAAACATAAACTTTCAAAAGATATTGATTGGTGTTATGCCTATCACTATCAGAGAACTAATGTCTTTTTGCATCTGTATCTCGTGGAAAAAGTACCATTGAAGGTGCTATTTAAAAATAACCTGAAACTTGGGCCTACCTACCTCCAGGAAACTGAACTGCCAGCCAAAATATTTATATATTTAGTCTGCACTGAAATTTTCAGCTTGGTTTAAAGTTTTAACCTTTGCTGTTTACCACAAAGCCATTCAAGGATCTTGATAAAATATCTTCAATGATTTTCTAAGTACTTGAACACATTCCAAATAATAGTTTGCGGCATTTTCCTCTATCATTAATGTCAGACTAAATATAGCTCCCTGCTTTTTCTCTGTTTTTTTTAACAGCAGGGATACACTTTCCAATTTTTAATTTACTGGAACTGTCGGAATCTAAGCAAATCTGAAAGATCACAACGGTTACCATCCGCTATCTCTGCAGCCATTTCTTTTAACACAAGTATCAGGTCGAAGGCATTTGTCAGTTTTCGGCACATTAATTGTTCTAGTCCATTTCTTTATTATTACTTTAAGTTCTCATACACAGTAGATCTCTCATTTTCTAAAATTTCACACGCACACGCAAGTCTATGAGGTGAATTTGTATTTGCAGATTTTTATCTGCAGATACATTCTATTTTGCTCAAAAAGCACAGTCAATACAGTCAATGCAGGCAGTCAATCCATGTAATATTTTATAAATTCCTACTTTGGAAATAGAACTAGTCTGACTCAAGATTAGGATACAGACAGACTCTAACCTCACACTGTTAATGCATTGTCTGAGCTAACAAGTCACGTTTTAAAATAAAATCTTAACTTATCTTGAGAATGTGACTTAAAAGAAGTTATGGGATTTACATATTAATGAACCAAAACCTGCAATTCATTCTAAAAGATGAAAGACTTTCAGCAATCTAAGTTTGTTCAATATATAATTTCAGTTGCATGACACTGTAATCTTTTGCTGTAAATTCTGTGTCTTATGATCCTGCTCCACAGCTACCCAATGAAGGAGCAGTGCTCTGAAAGCTAGTGCTTCCAAATAAACCTGTTGGACTATAACTTGCTGTTGTGTGATTTTTAACATTGTCCTTGCCAGTCCAACACCAGCTCCTCCACATCATGACTATTCCCGACAACATCTTCCCTCATTCACTATCACCCATGGCAAGCTCCAACATCATTAACCCTGCATGCCCTCTGTTCTGCCTACTTACTTGTGCAGGACACCTATCCACCTGGATGGAAAGCAACAGTTGTGCCACCCACTTTCATCTCCTATAGTACTTGCCATTCACTTAGCTCTTCACCCCTTATGAGAGAATCCTGACTCTGAACATTCCAAACAGAGCCTGGACTGGTATCGAGGATTATCGTCAGCTTATTACGCAGGAGACCACTGCATGAAGGCTAGTGCCCTTCACCTGTCATAGTCTTGCTGACAACTGCAACAAGCTTTGCCCCTGCACTAAACACACAGCAAGACAGAAGGATTACAAGACTGGTACCTCTGGTTGAGGGACTGAAACATTAAAAAAAATGCAAGGCAATACAAGGCAGGGATGCTGTGAGCATCCAGGTAGGGTCAGTGATTGTGTGCTATGACAGCAAGCAAACAGCTCAGAGATGCAGCCAGGATCGGTCCATGATCTGAGTCTCTCACATGGCCCTCACCGTAAAGTATCCTTGCAGAAATATTACAATACTGCATTCTGAAGAAGGATCACTGGACTCAAAAACCTTAATTCTGTTTTCTCTCCAAAGATGCTGCCAGATCTGCTGAGTTTCTCCAGCAATTTCTGTTTTCATTCATTTCAGATCTCCAGTATCTATAGTTTTTTTGTTTTATATTATTACATCAAACATTTGCTGGCCCAACCCGAAGTGCAGAAGTGAAGTTTAAAATCATTCCTATAAATAGATCAGAAATGTATCATGAGACTTTTTAAAGGCTAGCAGTTGGCAATGTCAGTGGACATTGAGGTCATGTTGCCGTAGCTCATAATGCATGCCCTGGTGTATTGGTGCCTGTTTTCCAATATAGAGTTCATCGGAGCAAGCAGCAAGCTGAATTAAACCAGGTACTTACTGTGATTTCCATGTCAAGTTTTCCCAATATCTAATACATTGAACAAGTTTGACAAGATCAGAACCCGAATATTAATGAGGCAATTTTGGCAGTCAACAAGGAGCTTAACAAGCATTAATCCCCATCAGCTGGCAATACACCACTACCTGGCAAGAATCTCAATATACCCTATGTGAAGAGTGGAAAAGAACAAGCAAGATGATATTGAAGTCTTGCCATACTTTGTGCCCAATGCTGCCACATACCTTGTCATAACCCATGACATTTAGATTACAAGATTCTACCCCATGACTTTGTGTCGACATCACCAGTATGTTTTGTAGTGAGCATATGTGGAAAGCAGAACAGCACAGATTCAAGTTAAGTGTCATGCATTACAATACAGAGCAGGACATAGAGAAAACTAGAAGTCTTCTGATGAATGCATTAAGTGGCTTGCTGTGTACAAGTATTGCGGTGCATAGCCTGACTCAGGAATACCTTGCAATTTTAGGGTGAGCACATGTGGCAAACAGAATTTCAGATTTTCTGGACAGCACATATAACAAATTAATTGGCAGTGTCTAGCAGATGAAATTAATATCACACTTAGAAGAAAAGTAAAGGAGATTGTCATGCCATCATAACTAACAAAACTATCAAGCTAATTCCTTGGCGTCTTTATGCCATCAATTAACTATACATGTGACAAATACAAGTATACCTACTTAGAATGCTTTCTAATACCGTTTTTATACAGGGGAACATTTTAAAATAGATTTCAATTGTCAATTTAGCATGGTTAACAAGTTACATTGTTAACTTGTTACATGTACAATAAAATCTGTGCATCTATGCACAATTCTTTTCTCCATATGGCAGTTTATGACAATCTTGCCAATTAGCTCACTAACATCAGCATTTCAAAAATCTTCACAGCATTGTGGTTCAGTGGTTAGCACGGCTGCCTCTCAGCACCAGAGACTCAGGTTCGATTCCAGCCTTTGGCGACATCGGTGTAGAGTTTGCACATTCTCCAGGTGCTCCGGTCTCCTCCCACAGTCCAAACGTGTGCAGGTTAGGTGAATTGGCCATGCTAAGTTGCCCATAGTGTTCAGGGATGTATAGGTTAGGTGCATTAGTCAGAGGTAAATGTAGGGTAATAGGATAGGGGAATGGGTCTGGGTGGGTTACTCTTCAGAGGGTCAGTCTGGACTAGTTGGGCCAAATGGCCTGTTCCACATTGCAGGGATTCTGAGATTCTCAGCCAAATTTTTTAAATCAACCTGGAAGGTAGCGAAGGCTGTACACTGGTAGGATGGAGGGAGAGAACTACAAGAAAGGTAGTAGCTAAAATAAACAAAACAGGAAGGAGAGCACAAAAAATAAGGAGATTGATGGCAAGGGAATAAATAGTCAAACAACAAGATTCTAAGAAGACGGTTAAACATTTAGACAAAATCATATAAAAACGGGCACACAGTAATGCCCTCAAAAAAGCAGAGCAGCTGAAATCAATCAGAGATCTCAGAAACGTGCGTAAAACTTTTAGGTTTGGAATTGATCCAGGAGTAAAACTGGTAGGCATGAGTGATCAGATGTGCAATCAGATCAATGCATTTAAAATAAAACAGAGTTTTGAATACATTAATCAAACTAAGGATAAAGCCTCAGACCCAGAAGGATTGTATCTACGTATTTGAAAAATCTGGAAAACACCCTCCTCCTCCCATTCCCCCAGTAACATGTCCATCCTTGGCCTCCTCCATTGTCAGAGTAAGGCCAAATGGAAACTGGAGGAACAACACCTAATATTTCACCTGGGAAGCTTACAGCCCAAAGGCCTCAACATCAATTTCACCAGCTTCAAAGTCCCTCCCAGCTTTATCCTATATCTAGCCCCACCCATCCTCCTCGCCTCCCTGACCTGTTCTAACCTGTCCACCTTCCTACTCACCTATCCGTTCCACCCTTCCCACTGACCAATCACAATAACCCCGGACTGCATCCACCTAACACCATCCCACCTACTTTTCCCCCCAGCACCTCCCCCTCCCTCTATTTACTTCTGGGCTCCCCTCCCCCTCCTCAGTTCTAAAGAAGGATTTCAGCCCTAAACGTTAACCTTCCTGCTCCTCGGATGTTGTCTGACCTGCTGTGCTCTTCCAGCTTCACATCTACTGACTCTAACTTCCAGCATCTTACTGTCTCCTAAGATTGTTCTTTGCCAATTTTTATCCATGCCAATATGATATTACCCTCTGATCAAATCATCTCTACATCTTCTACATTCCAGGGAATACTTTGCTTTGGTGAGGTGAATGTATTTTACCTAGATTTCTATAAGCATTTGAGGAGATGCCAAATCAAAGGTTACTGCAGAAAATAAAAACTCATTATGTAGGAAACAATGCACAAACCTTGCTCAGACATTGCCTGGCTAACAGGAAACAAAATAGAAGGGATAAACGGATAATTTTATAGTTGGCAAGCTGCATTGACTGATGTAAGAGAGGGACCAGTGCTAGAGCTTCAATATTTTACAGTTTTGATGCATGATTTGGGTAAAGAGATAGAAGGTATTCTTGCTGAATTTGCTTATAGTACAAAGTTAGAATGCAAGAAGAAATAGAAGCAAATGTAGACCATTCAGTCCCTTAAAACTGCCATACCTTAAACAAAATCATGGCTTATCTGCCCCACTCAACTCCTCTTTCATGCCAGCTTCTCATATTCCTGAACTTGCCAATATTTTAAAAAGTCTATTTACTTTCTCTTTAAATGCCTTCAGCAATCTCACCTCCATAACTCTCTGGGGTACAGAAATCCAGAAATTTCCAACCTCTGAAATAAGAACTTGCTTCTTATCTCAGTTTTAAATGAGTGCCTCTTATTCTGCAACACTATACCCCTAGTTCAAGATTTCCCCAATAATGGAAACATCTTCTGAACATCAACCTGTCAAAGTCCTTCACAATCCACATGTTTCAATCAGACCACCCCTCATTCTTCTAAATTCTACTGAATAAAAGTCTAACTTGTTTAGCCATTCTTGATTAGTCAATCCCCTCATCCCACGAATCAACCCAGTGAATCTCCTTTGATTCACGTCCAATTCCAGTGCATCTTTCTTTAAATATAGTAACCAAAAGTATACATAGCAGTTCAGCTGCTGTTTCACTAACATCCTGTACAACTGCAACAAGACTTATGGAGAAAAAGCAGAGTTAATTTTTTAAGTCCAGTGACCCTTCTTCAGTACAGTTTTGAATAAGGATCACTGGACTTGAAAGGTTAACCCTTTGTCCCACAGATGCTGTCAGACCTGCTCAGTTTTCGCAGTAACTTCTGTTTATGTTGCAGATTGCCAGCATCTACTGTTGTTTTATTTTATGCAACAAGACTTCCTTCATTTTAAACTCCAATTCCTAGTCATAAAGATCAAAATTCCATTTGCCTTGTTAATTAATGCTGCACCTCCTTGCTAACATTTTGTGTTTCATACACAAGATGACCGAGATCCCTCTATGCAGCACCCTTTTTGGAGACTCGTTCCAGTAAAAGAGAGAATCTGCCTTTTTGATACATCTTCAAGTGCATGACCTCATACTTTCCTACATTAAATTCCAAATGACAGACTTTTACCCATTCATTCAATCCATCTTATTCCATTGCAGATTCCTTATATCCTCATCAGAAAATACTCTCCTACCTAGTTTTGTATAACCAGTAAATTTGGATATGACACTCTACCTGTCTACTCCAAGTCACTAATATGGATAGCATATAGCTTAGGGCCAAGGACTGATCCTTTTGACACTTCACTAGTTATGTCTTTCTTATCTGAACAAGGAGCATTAATCCTGACTCTCTGTCTTGTGTATTATCCAATTCTCAATCTATTCCAATAGGTAACAGTCAATATTGTGAGGTCTGATCTTGTGCAATAACTTGTGGCAACTTATGAGTGCTTTCTGGAAATTCAAAATAGTCATAGAATTATACAGCGCACAAAGAGACCCTTCGGTCCAACCTGTCCATACCAACAAAGTTTCCCAAACTAAATTAGTCCATTTGCCAGTGTTTGGCCCATATCCCTCTAAAACTTTCCTATTCAGGTACTTGTCCAAATGTCTCTTAGATGTTGTAACTGTACCTGCATCTATTACTTCCTCTGGCAATTCATTCTACATACGAACTATCCTCGGTGTTAAAACGTTGCCCCCTCAGGTCCCTTTTAAATCTTTCTCTGCTCACCTTAAAAATATGCCCCGAACTTTGAACTTGCAATCCTAGGAAAAGGCCTTTGCTGTTCATCCTATCTATGGCCCTCATGATTTTATAATGTCACCCCTCAACCTCCCAAGCTCCAATGAGAAAAGTCCCAGCTTATCTATCCTCTCCTTATAACTCAAATCCTCTAGTCCCATATCTACCTGTTTTCTGTTATCACTCTGCTTGCTATATCCTCAACTCTAGTAAATGTATCAAACATGATTTCCCTTTCACAAAACTATGTTCACTGTTTGATGTTATTAAACTTTCATAAATATTCTCTTCCTTAATAACGGATTCTGGTATTTTTCCAATGACACTCAATAGGCTAACTGAAATAACAGTAGGAAAATAAGTTATGAAGAGGACATAAAGAGGCCACAAAGGGGTTCAGCTAGGTTTCATGAGTAAACAAAGATCCGGCAATAGAGTGTAATGCATGAAACATGAAACTGTCCATTTAGCTGAAAGAACTTTAAAAAAGCAGATTATCTGAATGCTGAGATTACAGAGCTCTGAGACACAGAGCAATCTGGGTGTCCTCACAAGTAAACGAGAAAAGGTGAGTATGCAGGTACTGCTCGTGATTAGGAAAGAGAATAGAATTTTAGCATTTATCATTAGGGGATTTGAATGAGAAAGAAAGTACTGTAGATTATAATTCAGCTACACAGGGCATTGGTGAGACCACATCTAGAGTACTATTTACAGTATCGGCCTCCTTAATACCCGAAATGGAAAGTTAAAAGCTTGGACATGCTGGACTTGTATTCTTAAGAAGGGTCACTGGACTTGAAACATTAACTTTGCTTCCCTCCATTAATGCTGCCAAACCTACTGAATTGCTCCAACAATCTTGGTTTTTGTTTCAGATTTCTAGCATCGACAGTTCTTTGTTTTATATTATGGACTTGCATCTATTAGTCTTGAAGAGTAAGAGGGGGGACTTGATAGAAATATACAAGATCTTGCCTCCTGTGGAAGAATCCAGAAATATGGGGTTGCCTAGTTGAGACAAAGATAAGGAGAATACCTTTCCATCAATCTTTCGAATTCCCTTGCTCAAAAGACAGTGGAAATACAGTACTTAAATGATATTAAGGAATAAGTAGATGGATTCTAGGTCATTCGGCCAGATACAGAAAATCTTCTGCTTGGGATCAATCAGTTCATTGACATCCTGGTCATTTTTACTAAGCCAGACCTGATGTATCCTGTCAGAAAATCCAAGCATATCTTTGCAGGCATTGATGATATTGGAGTTTAAGGACATTCCGCTCTGTGGATGTTCATCTTCTGTTCTTGGATGAAGTTTGAATGCCCCTCAGGCAGTATTGGAATCGGTCTTTTCTAATTTGATCCTTCAGAGCTTCAACATTTACCTTTCAGGGACATCCAAGGACTCTGCGCATCTGTAATTTAACAGCCAATTTGAAAGACATGATTGAACATTGATCAATCCAGCAGTCACCAGCTCTTGTCATTGCTTTAGTGATTCAGACAGCTTTGTGATTCTGGGCAATGACAATGATGATGTAATCAATCAGGACCAACAGTGTTGTCATGACATTTTCTAATCTGTTTTTCTGGCAGAACAGAATAGTGGCAGTGAGCCTATATTCTGCACATTTGGCAAAGTTAACCTTTCCAGTTCCTTCCCTGTCAATGATTCTATTTCAGAAATTGGAATCTCTTCCAGTTCTGACATCGAAGTCTCTCAGGAGAATAAGCCTGATTCCCCACAGAGGGCTTGATCACGTTTCACACAGAAATCTTCCTTGTTTGCCTTACTTTGGAGGTGCCAGTGTTGGACTGGGGTGGACAAAGTTAAAAATCACACAACACTTGGTTATAGTCGAACAGGTTTGGTCAACAAGTTCACCTTTAGTGGTCAATCCAACCCAAAACACCAACATAACTGAACTAAATGTCAAGATAAACTGGGTTTACGAACCATAAACCTGCATTCTTATGCAAATAGCAAAACTTGAAGGATTACTTTCAACATAACTCAAAACCACATGGTAAACATGAGAGAGATGAAAGAGATTCAACTGTGTGCTTTAGTAACTGGAGTAATAACATAGTTATGCACACAGTTGTCTGTTAGAGTAGAATGACAGTAAAAAACACATTTTGTTTAGAAATAGCAAATTACTAACTTAAGCTTGAGTTTTCACTGGCCATTAATTTGTTGGTTGTAGATGGAGGCTAAAAATCCAATAAAACATTAGACAAGGACTTTATTGCCTACAGGATTATGCAAGACAATTGGTTACAGCTGGAAAAAAGACATCACAATTTTATCTGTTAAACTGGTTCCATCACAAGCTTCTCGGCAGATATTAATATTTACTTTTACTGTCAGCACTTCTTTCTTCAAACAGAGTAAGTGCCCCAGTCAGGGCGGAGGATTCACTATGACCTAGGTTCCACCTCAAAGAATAACTCTTATCTGCAAAATGATTGAGGTGGAAGAATTTTAATGTTGTCCAAGATAAATCCTCTCTTACAGTCAATCATATGCTGTCAGTACACTGCAATGTGTTAGCAAACTGAAAGGTAACAATGGGATGCATTTTACATGAAATGTTAAGGAGCTTAATTAGTGGACTGTTGTGCTGACCTAAAAGGTAAGGTGCAAAAGCACAAAGACCTTAGATAAGGTTGTTTAAGCAAACAAAGTCTTCAGATAAGATTATCTGATGAAGTGATTTACCTCTGATCTAAGTTTTGTTCTGTGGTTAGCCCAGCAGCCACCCCACAAGTAAGTTATGAATTTCTTAGAAGCCAGTCTTGTAACAGAATATATATACCTTGTGGTTAAAGTATTATATGTAATTTCAAACAAGCAACTTTGATTTCCATTCACTTTCATTCTACTCAGCAAAATTAACTTTAAATATTAATGTTAAAAATCTGTTTTTTTCTGTATGAATGAGATCTCCTGCCCATAAGTGAGATGGGCTGTTCTCTAATCCTAAGCTTCTACCTATAACCTAAAAACTTCAGTCCTAATAATTTTAGAATTAGTTTGACTGATTAGGAGCTTCAGAGTACCTACCTGGGCTCAAATTAGCTTGACACGCTGTAATCTACTTACTTACAAAAGACAAAGTTAAAAATCACACAACACCAGGTTATAGTCTAACAGGTTTAATTGGAAGCACACTAGCCTTCAGGTTGCAACCGCCTGATGAAGGACCGCTGCTCCAAATGCTAGTGTGCTTCCAACTAAACCTGTTAGACTATAACCTGGAGTTGTGTAATTTTTAACTTTGTACACCCCAGTCCAACACCGGCATCTCCAAATCATAACAAAAGACAATCAGCATTAGACTCATCGGCCAGTGCGATGATATTAAAGAGATTTAGGGTGTAGGTTTGCTCGTGGAGCTGTAGGTTTGATATCCAGATGTTTCATTACCTGGCTAGGTAACATCATCAGTGGCGACCTCCAAGTGAAGCAAAGCTGTTGTCGCCTGCTTTCTACTTATATGTTTGTCCTGGATGGGGTTTGCATTAAAGTGGTATTTAATAAACTGTTGTCTGAAACGGTGTACAGTTTCAGCCCTTAAATTGCAGCTGGTGTAATAAATAAATGCCAGGTCACTGAGATAAATCGAGGACTGCAGATGCTGGAGATCAGAGTTGAAAAGTGTGACGCTGGAAACACACAGTGGGTCATGAATCCTGATGAAGGGCTTATGTCCAAAACATCAACTCCCCTGCTCCTTGGATGCTTTCTGGCTAGCTGTGCTTTCCAATGCCACAAATGCCAGATCTTTACCTTCTGAACCAACAACAACATTATTAGGATAACAATTGGTCATGCATTTTCTAATAAATTTAGTGCTAAATTTGTATATCTGTGATGACATGATTAATCATTCTTCTAACACAAAGAAAGACAGAACATGTGTAAACATAAATCTATGCAGGTGTTACATTTTTCTTTAGGCAGGCCTTTGGCAATCATGGATGACCAGTTTCCACTCTGTTTTTATGATGTGAGATGTGCACAGTCTGTCACATATGGGGTAGATAGACATCCAGGTTTCACCACTGAACCATCTGACACCCAGCTTCATCTCTGCACATTCCTAGGAGACATCAGGTGCAATAGTAGATGACGTGTGTGGGAATATAGGTAAATTAGTGTCGGATGTGGAAGGATCCTTTGGGGCCTTGGACAGAGGTGAGGGGGTAGGTGTGGGCACAAGCGACGGTCCATTGCACCAGATGTGGTCCACGTCATCTACTGCATCCGTTGCACCCGATGTGGTTCACGTCATTCACTGTGTCTATTGTACCCGATGTGATCTTTTTTACTTTGGGAGACAGGATGCCAACTTGTGGATTATTTCAGAGAACATTGCTGGGACACCCGCACCAACTAACTCCACTGCCACATGGCTGAACCCTCCCACTCCACCAAGGACATGCAGGTCTTGGTCCTCCTCCATCGCAAACTCTAACCACCCGACACCTGGAGGAAGAACACCTCAGCTTCTGCCTTGCGATCCTGCAACCACATGGGATCATTGTGGATTTCACTAGTTTCCTCATTTCCCCTCCCCCTACCTTATCTCAGTCCCAAGGCTCCAACTCGGCACCGCCGTCTTGATCTGTCCATCTTCCTTCCCACCTATCCGCTCCACCTTCCTCTTCAACCTATCAATTTCACCCCCACCTTCATCTACCTATCACATTCCCAGCTACCTTACCTGCAGCCCCACCTCCCTCCCATTTAACTCTCAGCCCCCCTGGCCCACAAGCCTCATTCCTGATGAAGGTCTTATGCCCAAAATGTTAATTCTCCTGCTTCTTGGATGCTGCCTGACCTGCTGTGCTTTTCCAGCACCACTTTCTCGACTCTGATCTCCAGCATCTGCAGTCCTCACTTTCTCCTAATTAAACTTACAATGCTGAATTACAAATCCATGCAGAGGTATAATCATTGGACAACATCACAAAAATGATAGAACATCCCAAGACATTGAAGTAAAATAATCTTTGCCTTATAAGCATATTTCAGACACTACAGCACACTTCAAGGTAGCTGCCTTTATCAGAAGCTTTAAGTTTCCAAAATATTAGTCAGGTTGATCATCAGTTAAACCTATACACCGAACAACAAGAAAAATCAAAAGTCAATGAATCTAACTTCAATACCAACACCACCATGCATTTACTGCATAAAAAGGATTCAAAGGTACTATACACAATCATAATTGCCAAGGCAAAGGGACAGGTTACGGATAAGATCACTTAAACCTTAATCCAAACAGATCGAGTGTAAAGTGGAAGGAGGCAGAAAAGTGAAGAGGTGAGTATCCAGACTCCTGAAATCAAAACTGCCTATCATAATGGTGCAGTGAATGAGGGTTAGAAAGGCAAAGCATTGTCAGAAAGTGGGGTTTGACACTGCAATGTCAAAAGACCCTCATGATGCCTCTGCAATCATTTCCATATTTGCAAATCTAAAATGAAAGGAAAAATATGCATTTAAGCTTCTCTTGTGAAAAAATTGCTATCTTTGCTCATTCAAATCTGTAACTAGACTTAAATTTTACAATGTTGCTACCAGGTACCAGAGTACCAAACTTAGAGCTTATGTCAGCAAGAAATCATTTCAAACGTAATGAAAAATGAATCAAAGTGAAGATAAGCATTTTCACAAAAAATTATCAATGCAATAAATGGAATATTATTAACAAGCAATGTGAAATTTAAAATAAACTATTTACAAAGTGCTAGAGCTGCTTTAAAGATTATGGAAGGAATGTTTTCAGTCCTGAACTATATGGACTATGGCACGAAATTTTGGAAAAATCAGGTGAGATATTGAGTAAGACACTTCTTGACATCGAGGTTAAAATGTCATATTTCAAACCAAGGTCCAGACATCAAAATGAGATTTTCACCAGTGAGCATCAAAAGGCCTATTAACAAAGACTATTTAAAAAATCCTTGCCATCCTTATTACGAACTAATTATGCATCCTTGAAATGTAGTCTTCCATTCTCAAACACATCAGATACAAACTATACTGCAAGTGTTCCTGACATGAAAGTGTGAGCGACCTCCTGGCAATTCCAGCTCACCACTTGCTCCTCTGGACATCTGCCACCAGAAATCTAAAGGCATGCCCATGGGCAGCGGCCGATGAACTCCAAGTTCACAAATGTTGGAATTCAAGTTGTTCCTACTTCAGTGAATCATCATGCCACATCTCAGATCCAGACAGAGTATGCTTGTGTTTTAATGCTGCACCTTTGGGCACACCAACACTTTTTATTGTAAAGCTGCTGTAAGGACACCTTGCCCACTGGGATTAGCACGAAGACTAGCACATGAACCATATAGAGAATACCTCAGGGCTGCTCACTCTTACGCTCACTTTGCAACTGGCCTGGATGTTCAAGTCTCACAGTACTTCTGCCAAGAGTCATCACTCATGGGGGTGGACAGTTGCTGTAAGGCACCATCCTATTTCAATGTCACACTAAAAGAATGCATCTGCAGGCTATGCATCCAACACTTTGGATGTGCATCAACTAAATGGCCATATCTCAACCACTAAGTGGAAGAGTATTCAGTCAAGTCCTATAAGCTGATCTCACAATCTATCAATAATGTCAATAATGGGTAGCAACTGAAATTGTAAAAGGGGGAAACAGTCCAAAAAAAATTGCTTTGACCAGAACAGAGATAGAAAAAAAATGGGATCAACTGAGAACAGCCCCACAAAACTGGACAATAGACAGGCACAAGAGGTCAAGCAGAAATTATTAAGAACTGTCTGAATCAGTCTGAATCCCTGAAGAAACAATGCCCTCAAGCAGCGAAAGGGTACGGGGCCTTTTGAAAGAAGGCAGGAGTAGGTTAATTGTGAAGAAAGGTAATAGAATTTTGAAAGGAAAAGGGACAGTGCCAGAACACAGGGAACTGTACAGGCAGCTAGCATGGATGCTATTATAGAGATGTGAAGGTGAAGACAGCAAGGATACAGTTCTCATGGACAAAATTAGCTTGGTGAAAGCAAGTTGAAGATGAAAGAGTTGTTTTAATTTTAATTCTTTCACAGTACATAGAAGCTTATTGCACATCCCTTCTTGAATAGCCTCAGTAGAGGAGAGGTAGGTAGAACCATAGTGCTGTTGGAATGGAAATCCTAGGTGCTTGACCCAGCAACAATAAAAGAACAAAATGTAGTTCTACATCATGCATATGGTCAAGAATGAGAGATCACATCAGGAGTAAGATAAAGCCAAGTCAATATATAGTTTGGGGAATGTGGAGGCAGTGCAGAGGGGAAGAGGTGGTTTTTGCTTGCTTTTTAGATTCATAGTCTGTCAGGACTTTTAACTGATAAACTGAAGCCCAGGAAAGGGGTCCCACACAAAACAGAGACTGACATCACAAGAAAATTGTTAAGTTCATTGGTTGCAATCATCTACTAATTTGAAATTTATAGGTTACTTTCAGATTGAAGGTAAATATTTACAGGTTAAAAACAAAAAGACCCATAGGATTTTTTTAAAAAAGTCAAATTAAAAACTAAGTAAATAAAACAGAGATGCAGAACCTGGCAATGTGTTGTACTTGCATGACATGGCAGCTAGTCAACCCTATTGCTGTTGATAGTGACCACATCTGTCGCTTGAGGAACTCCAGCTCAGAGTTCATGAGCTGCAGTATGAGCTTCAAACACTATGACACATAAGGGATGGGGAAAGTTGCCCGGACTCTGAGTTTCAGGAGGTCGTCACACTCTGTAGATGGATTACCTCAAACACAGTCAGTGGTCTGGTACAAGCAAGGTAGATACAGGGATTCAGGAGGTTGTGCTGAATGAGCGTTAGCTCTTTAGCTTTCCTAACAGGTTTGCTCCATGTGTGGATAAGAGTGGGGTCTATAGGGAGGATGAGCAAACTGACCATGGCACCAGGGTCCAGATAACCATTCAAGAGGGAGAAAAGAGAAACATTGTTGTAAATTGGGATAGTATAGTCTGGAGAGTAGACATTCTCTGTGGCCAGGATTGAAGGCTGTGTTGCCTGCCTGGTGCCAGAGCTCAGGATCTCTCATCTGGGCTACAGAAGAACTTGGGAGTGGGCATCGAAAGGTCCAGTTGCAGTGGTCCTCACAGGCACCAACGATATAGACAGAAAAGAAGGAAATTTTGCTGAGGGAATATGAGCAGATGGGAGCTACATTAAAAAGCAGAACCAAAAAGGTAATAATGTCTGGATTACTATCTGACCCACGAGCAAATTGGCACAGGGTCAACAAGATTAAATGGGTAAATGTGTGGCTCAAAGATTGGCTTGGGAAAAATGGTTTGAACTGATGGGACAATGAATGGCACCAGAACTGGGGAGGGTTTCAGTTACATGAAAAATTACAGATAATGTTAGAAGGACAAAGGCTCAACAGAGGCTATTAAAGTTTCCAGGACAAGTAATAGGGCAGAGAGCATGGAAAGGGTTAGAAATCTAAGTTCAGGCACAGCAGATGAGGGAACAACTATGGAAGTGGGGCAGTTAACGCAGGACTGAGGGTGTTGTACTTAAATATACACAGTATACAAAACAGCGTAAATGGGCTTATAATGCAGATTGAAAGTAGCAAGTATGAAGTTATGGGTATCACAGAGACATGGCTGCAAGTGAATCAGGACTGGGAGCTAAATATCCAAGGATTTATGTCCTATTGAAAGGACAGACAGATGACCAGCGGGGAGGAGTTGCTTTGTTATTAACAAATGAAATTAAATCAGTAGCAAGAAGTGATATAGAGTCAAAAAAGACCCTGATGAGAGTTATGTACAGGCATCCTAGTAGTAGTCAGGATATGGGAAATAAAATAAAACAGGAAATAGAAAAGGCATGTAAGGAAGGCACTATTACAATAATCTTGGGGGACTTCAACAAACAGATGAACTGGGAAAACCAGGTAGGTCGCGGATCCCAAGAAAATAAATTTGTGCAACAGATGTTTGGAGCAGATTGCGGGAGATCCAACTAGGGAATATGTAATTCTGGATTTGGTAATGTGTAATAAGGCAGACTTGATTCAGAAGCTTAAAGTGAAGGAAATCCTGCGGGCAATGACCACAGTACGATAGAATTCTCACTGTACTTGAGAGGGAGAAGCTGGAATCAGAAGTAACAGTATTACAACTGAGTAATTATGGAGACATGAGAGAGGACTGATCAGAGTTAATTGGAAGGGGTGTCCAGCAGTGAGGACAGTACAGCAGCAATGACAGCAGTTTCATGGGTAGTTTGAAAGGCACTATAGGAATTCATCCAAAGAAAGAAGAAACATGGTAAGGGGAGCATTAGACAACCATGTTTGAGAAGGGAAGTCAAGGACAGCATAAAGCAAAAGTGAAAGCAATGTAGTGAAGACTAGTTGGAAGCCAAAGGATTTGGGAAGCCTTTAAAAAGAGCAGAGAGTAACAAAAAAATAGCATTAAGGGGATGAAGACGAAATAAGAGAGTAAGCCAGCTTGTAATATAAAAGAAGACATGGGGCGGCACAGTGGTTCAGTGGTTAACACTGCTGCCTCACAGTACCAGGGAGCTGGGTTTGATTCCCATCTCGAGTGACTGTGTGGAGTTTGCACATTCTCCCCGTGTTTGCGTGAGTTTCCTCCGTGGTGCTCCGGTTTCCTCACATAGTCACAAAGATGTGCAGGTCAGATGAAATGGCCATGCTAAATTGCCCACAGTGGTCAGTGCATTAGTCAGAGGGAAATGGGTCTGGGTGTGTTACTCTTCAGAGGGTTGGTGTGGACCTGTTGGGCCAAATGGCCTGTTTCCACACTGTAGTGAATCTAATCTAAAGACTGAAAAAGGGAAAATTGGAAAAAAAAAAGTGGTGGACGAACTGAATCAGGCTTCACGTTGGAAGATACCAGAAGCATACACAAGTTAAGAGAATCGGGATGCAAAGTTGAGAGTAGTGGCCATCACTAAGGAGAACGTGCTGAGAAATGTAAAGATATGAAGCTAGCTAAATCACCCGGACTAGATGAACTATACCCCAGAGTTCTGAAGGCAATAGCTGAGGAGATCATGCAGGCATTGGTGGTGATATTTCAGGAATCACTGGAGTCAGGGATGGTTCCAGCGGACTAGAAAATGGCTCATATAACACTCCAGTTTAAGGTGGAAGAGAGGCAGAAGATGCGAGAGTATCGACCAGTTAATCTCACCTTGGTCACTGGTAAGATTTAAGAGTCCATTATTAAGGATCAGATTGCAGAGTATTTGGAAATGCATGATAAACTAGGGCTGAGTCAGCATGGCTTCGTCAAAGGGTGGTCAGAATTCTCTGAGGCTGTAACAAGAGAGTTAGACACAAGAAACCCAGGGGAAGAATTACTTCAGTCAGAGGACGGTGAATCTGTGAAACTCACTGTGGAGGCCAAGTCACTGAGGGTGTTTAAGACAGATACATAGGTTCCTGATTGGTAAAAGGGGGGGGGGGGGGGGGGGGGGGCGGAATCAAGGGGGGGGAATCAAGGGTTATGGGGAGAAGGCAGAAGACTGAGGTCAAGAAACATATCAGCCATGATCAAATGGTACAGCAGAGCCAATGGGTTGAATGGCCCAATTCTGCTCCTATGTCTTATGCTCTTATGAAGCTCTGCAGCTTGGAAGTGCATCTACAAGTAGTAGTATTCTCATGCATGTGCTCACATCCTTCAAAGTAGTACAGTACACATATGTGATGTTGTGGAAAGAACCTTGGTAAATTGGGGTAGTCCATCTTGCAGTTGGTACACAAAACTGCGACTGCACATTAGTGGTGAATAGGCTGACCATCAAGCAGGTTGCTTTGTCCGGGATGCTGTTAAGCTTCTTGAGTGTTGGAGCTTCACTCATCCAGTCATCATGCTTTGCAGATGGTGGACAACGTTTGGGGAGTTAGAAGGTGAGATTTTCTTCGTAAATTTCTATTCTCTGATTCACTCTTGTAGCCACAGTATTTATAAGGCTGGTCTAGTTTAGTTTCTAATCAGCTTCTAATCATGTAAACCCCATGCATTATCTCACATTGCTAAGCAGACACTGCAACACAACGGCTGTGTAAGCACTTAAAAAGAATGATATGGACCAACTTAATTATAAATTCCAAGTTACAATCAGCATAATTTATCAAGTAACAATTATATAATCATAACTTAAGTCAAAAGATAAGCTTAACTGGTGTATTTGACTTCTTTACTCCATGGATTTGCCATATGAATCAGGAACATAAAAAAACCAGTGATGAACAAAGTCCAGGAAAGCTCATCTCTCAAATGATATCATGTAGACACCATTTTGACAGCTTCTGTACCCTTTCCAATCATCACGTTGCAACTTTAAAAATATCTAATGAATGCATTTCCCATTGTAGGAAACATAATTAAATCAAATAAGCTTAAGCCGCTAGAAAATGCAGACATGCTCTTCTATCTGAATCTAAACCACTTTACAGTTGAGGTAAATAAACATTTATAATAGTCTGATTTGAAAGGCCTGCACATTGTTAAGATATAAATTGTTCCTATCACTGTATTAACCACTGACATTTTTGAGTTAATGAGCGCACATTCAATGCAGACCATTCAGGCTGTCAGCATTATCATAGCAACAAAAATTTACCCGACAGATGAACTGAATTGTAACACCAAGCACAAGCATGTATGTAATTTATCAAATGAGCCTCCTGCTTGTTGCTGAGGTCATTGTTCAGAGTTTACAATACAGTGCACATTACTGTACATTGGCAACATTAACCAAGTCTGCACAGTAAATTTGTCTAAAGTTAATCACATATGACTCTTAACTGATTCAGCACAGTTAAATTCCAGCCATATTTGGCTGTTTGTAAAATAATGCAGAACATCATTATCTGTGAAACCGTTTAGTATTATTCTAAAGGGAAAACAATACACTACAGTTCTTCTGCTGCAAGTTTCAACAAAGATTCACCTCAATCACAATGATAATAAATAACTGTTAAACTTCATTTGTAGCTCAGCCTTTGAGCTTCAGTCATTGGTCAATAGAAGTCCAAAGGTGGTGAAAACTATCCTATTATGTTGTGCATGCAAAACCATCTTTATGCTCAAGGTACACCCTGGCACAGTACTTCTGCACAGAAAGTTCAAGAACCATAAAACACAGGTTTGTTTTATCAATAATGGGGGTTGTCCAGTTTTACTTATGAATGATCTTATCTATGTTCATGCACTTAATACTAATAAGAATATTAATAGCTACATTCCACACAATTTTCTGAGTTAAATCAAAAGTTACCATTAAAATAATGAATCCCAAGATAACTTTGAAGCTATTTTTTAAATAAACAAAAATGGATCAAAATTTACGCTGGGCATTAAGCCAACTGATTGTATTTTTGAAAACATTTACATAGATTTCTTTTATGACCAGAAAGCACTTTACAGTCAATGAAGTACATTTGAAGTGCATTCACTGTAGTCACTTAGCTACTACTTTCACTTTAGATACAATCAACTACACCAAATACAAGTTGATGAAGCATTTGAACAAGATAGAAATTCGTCTGGGGCCAATATTGAATCCAAATTAACTTCTACCCGAGCAGAAACACCCAGAGAGTCTTGAGGATTCCTGTAATTAAGTGTTAGTCTTCATCTATATTTTCAGGTGAGCTGTAGGCACTTGTTAGCCTCCACAAGCAAATCACTCAACCAAATAAATTAATTTCAGGCCAACAGCAGCAGCGCTTGGGTAAACAAGTAGCTGAAGAAGGGTTGAATTGTGCAGTGGTGCAGTCACTTGAAATACAATCTTTAGAACTGACGAAGAGGATGTCTTTCTTCTTCTTTTGACATAATCAACATAATTTCAAAAGATTTTTTAAAAACCTTATGGGCAATAGGCAATCACAATGGAGACTAAAGAACTCTAACATCTGTCCAGATCAATTAAATGGGTAAAGTGCTTTATGATGCTGCAGGTGCTATATCAAGGTACGCTGCTTTTTTTAAGAATAAGTGTTACAAAGGAATAGTTCAAGATTGAAACATCTAAAACATTAATGTCAGTTCACAGATTGGAAACAGGCTGACCAATTGAAAAATTGCTAGCAGTGGACATGGAGTCACATGTAGACCAGAGTGTGTCAGGAATACCCTCCCAAAAGGACACAAAAGAACTACATATCTTTTTATAACAACCAATGATAGTCAAAATGTTTCTATTACTGAGATTAGTTTTCAATTTCAGGTTATTTTATTAATTGAAATTTTTATAGATATTTTTATTGAACTTTTCTTTCTTTACAAAACCATAATAAAAGAAAGATCATTTACAACATCAGCAAACATTATTCTACACACATATAACAATGAAAAAAAAGAAACAGAAAAGGAAAAAAACTCACAACAGCAACAACAATACACCCAAAACACAACTATACCCATCTGCAAAACTGACAAATCAATAAAGGTAATTAATGAAAAAATTAACAAGCAAAACAGCTCAGCACAACAAAAAACATTAGCTCTCGACCTCCAAGAGTAGTAAGTACTGCACATAAAATATTCAGAATTCTTCCTTCAAGGACATCAAGTAAACTAAATCAGAACTCCATGGCTACACGAAAGCCCAAATTAAAATGGTAGATAAGTCTGCATCCAAGTAGTCCAGAAAGGGCTGCCATATCCTATAAAAAATTTCTGTTTTCCGGTGCATCATGTTCGTGAGAAAGTCCAGAGGGATATGTTCCATAATAAGCCTATACCAACCTAGCAGATCTGGGGTGGGGGTGGTGGTGGCGGTGGTGGTGGTGGTGGTGGTGGGACAGTTCAGAAACCCAACACATTAAAATATTTTTCCTTGCGCAGACAGTGAGGATATTAAAAAGTTTTTTTCTCCCTTGAGCATCCAAAGAGAGCATATTGGGTAAGCCCGGGGGAGAGATATAGGGTCCATCTTAACCTTGGCCCTCAAAACCGCTCTATAACCCCTGCCACAGAACTCCAATATGTACGGAGCCTGTGGCAGGACCATAAACAATGAGAGAGAGTACCAATGTTTATCTTACACTTAGGACAAAAGGGGGTTGCTCCCACCTTAAACTTTGAGAGTCGGCCTGGGGCCAGACGGTCTCTATGCAAAATCTTTAGCTGCATGGCATGGGTCCTTATACAAATCAAGATCTTCTTTGCATTCTCGCAGATGTCCCCCCATGCATCCATAGAAATTTCAACCCCTAATTCCCTCTCCCAAACCGGCAAAGCCGCTCAATGTCTTCTGAAGGATCGTCCTCCTTCAGATCCCTCTTATGATATTATAAACCGTACTAATAAAAAGAGTACTTTTGGCATAAAGTACACTCTTCTCCAAAGTAGATCTACAGGGGTTGGTCAACAACGTGTTTCCTTTACGATAAAAATCTCTTACCTGAAAATAAACAGCAAAGGCCTTTGCTAACTACCCGACATTTACGAATTATTTGGTCAAAGGACATCAATATTTTACCTTCAAATAAATCATCCAAACAGGAGATTCCCCTGGCTGCCCAGAGCTTAAATCTGGGCTGCATTACCCCTTGTTGAAAACCCGGCATATCTCCTATGAGGATAAGAAATGACGTTTTGGGCATATTACGCTCCCTCTGCTGCATTATCCTCCATGCCTTAACAGTAGTAATAAAAATCAGATTATGGCAATATTCCATGACCATCTTCATTTTATCCAAGAATAAAAGTCTGATATGGGGACATTTGTCTGCCAGGCCTCGATATCTAGCCACATTGATGCCAGATCGTTACAGGCCCAATCACTTACAAACGATAGAAAATAACTTAATTGGTATCTTCAAATATCTGGGAAATCCACTCCCACAACCCATGAGACAACTGTAGTTTGGACAACTTGATAAGATGTCATCTACGGTGCCAAATAAAAGAACTAAACCACCCATTAATTCTCTGGGACATTTGCCTTGGGAAAATCAGAGGAAGCTTTCATACAGGATAGAGTAACGGGGGAGAACATTCATTTTGATAAGAGGTACCCGGCTTAGCCAGGATATGGAAGCATTTCCCAATGTTGAAAATCTTCCTTAATCCTGTCAAGCAAGTGGGCAAAATTGGCCTAGACAACCCATCAAAGACAGGAATGATACAGATGCCTAAATAAGAAAAACCCTCCTGTGACCATTTGAAGGGGAACCCGTAGTTCACCCTCCACCTCTGATATTCTCCTAAGACCCCTATGAGGCATAGCCTCTGATTTTGAGAGATTAATCGTGTAACCCAAAAAGGAGCCAAATGAGTTGATGCATTGCATAAGATTGGATACCGAAAACTGTGGATTCAACAGAAAAACGCGAACATCATCTGCATACAATGAGATCTTATGCGACTTAGATCCTACTTTCGGGACGACTATATTAGGATCCCTAAGAACCGCCTCTGCCGGCAGCTCAATCACCAATGTGAATAGTAATGACAAAAGGGGACAGCCTTGCTGACTGCCCCTACAAATATCAAAATTACTAAACCTCACACCATTGGTGAGAACCACTGCCAGGGTATCAGCATAGAGAACCCTCACCCAATTAATAAAAACCTCCCCCAATCCAAATCACTCAAGGATGTAAAAAAAGGTATGGCCACTCGACTCAATCAAATGCTTTTTCTGCGTCTAAGGAGACCACTAATCCCTGAACCAAATGCTGCTGACAAGCTTGAATGATATTCAGCAACGTCCTGACATTATTAGAGGATCTACAGCCTTTTATAAAATGAATCTGATCATCTCTAACAATGGAAGGCAGCACGGTTTCCAATCTAAAGTGAGAGCTTTGGACAAAATTTTAAAATCAAAGTTCAGAAGTGAGATGACCCTATAAGAGGCATATTCCTCTGGAGTCTTCCCCTTCTTAAGAATGAGAGATATTAGCCTCTCTCAAGGATGTTGGGAGACGATCATGTTTGAACGGGTCATTTTACATGCCCAGCACTGGTCCTGACAATATACTTATAAATTCCTTATTAAATTCACTGGGGACACAGTCAAGGCCAGGTGCCTTCCCACTCTGCATCTGTCTCACAGCCTCTTGTACCTCCTGTACTGTTTAAGGGGCATTAAGAAAATATGCTTGCTCAGGAGTTATTCTTGGAAGATCCAAGTTCCTAAAGAAAGACTCCATCTTAGCCCATTCATCCACACAATGCTCAGACTGGTATAGCTCAAAACAGAATTTCCGAAATGCTGTATTGACCTTTTTAGAGTCACAAGTGACCATCCCATTTCCATCCCTAATCGAGGTAATGGACTGGGAGGGGCATTCCTTCTCCTAGCAAGATACGCTAGGTACCTGCTTGGCTTGTCACTATGTCAAACAGTCGCTGTTTTCCAAAGGAGAGTCCCTTCCTTGCCATCTGTGTAAGCACAGAGTTCAGGTGGACTGAAAAGCCATAACTTGCTGCAACTTGACCAATGATGGCTTTTCAAAATACCAACTTCGCAATGGTCTTTAACCATGCCTCAGGCAGGCGTTGTTGCTCTTCCTTCTGGCTTTTCTGACTGGCAGAGTAAGAAATGATTACTCCCCTGGCATAAGTCTTAGCCGTCTCCCAAAGAATGGATGGGTTACTGACTGTGCCTGAATTGATGGATAAAAATATCTTGAATTCACTAAGAAAATATTCAATGATCTTACTATCTCTATGAATAAAGATGTCTATTCGCCAAGGTTGAGAGCCTACCACACTACCCCTAATCTCAGTCTCTAAGTAGACTGTGGCATAATCCAAAATAGCGATATTTCCAATTGCACAGGATGCAACCAAATCCAAGGATAATGCAGTGGCTAGGAAGTGATCAATCCTGGTATGACATTTGTGTGGATTAGAAAAGAATGTAAAATCCCTGCCCCTGGTGTGGAGACGTCTCCAAACATCCACCAATCCCAATTCCACACTTAAGTCCACCAGCTGATAAGACTGTGGAGGGTGTGTTGAAGGACCTCTAGGCCTTCTATCCACCGCTGGGTCCACAAGGCAATTAAAGTCTCCCCCATAATAAGCTGCCGCGGTGTGAGTACCATCAGTTAAGAGAATGCGTCTATCAGAAATCCAAGAGGGTGCGCCGGGGGGACAATACACATTCAGGATACCATACTCTTCTCCACGTATTGATGCCTTAAGAATGTCAAGTCTCCCATACGTGTCTTTAAACTGTTCTAGCAGGAAGATTCTTTCTGATAAGTATGGCCACTCCTCTGCTCTTAGTATTCAAAGAAGAGAAATATCCCCAATCAAACCCACCCAACTGCAATTTCAAATGTTCTTTGTTACTGAGACTGGAAAGCACCTTTTTCCTTGTAATTGGCAAATGGAGCCTCTAACATTGCAGGAACACCATTTGAGGACAGAATTAGCCATGGCCCTCTAACATAATTTAATCTCCAAAAAGGAAGAATCTGACTTATCAATTGCTGAGCTTAGACAAATGTAGAGACAGTTAGAAGCAATGAGGAATTTGCAACAGCAACAGTATATGATGGATGGCAGTTATAGGAAGTGGGGAAGTCTCAGATACAGTCACACAGATGAGTTATCTCTAGGAAAGATAAGAGATGTAGGCAGCTAGTGCAGGAGTCTTTTGTGGCTATACCCATTTCAAACAAATATGCTGTTTTGGAAAATGTAGCGGGGGAATGGATTCTCAGAGGAACATATCACGAACAGCCAAGTTTCCGTATTGAGACTGGCTCTAATGCAATGAGGGGTATGTCGGGTTCCAAGAGATCAATTGTGTTAGGGGATTCTCTAGTCCTAGGTATAGACAGATGTTTCTGTGGCCAGCAGCGAAAAATCAGAATGGTGTGTTGCCTCGCTGGTGCCAGAATCAAGAATGTCTCAGAGAGGGTGCAGAATGTTCTCACGGGGGAAAGGGGCCAGCAGGAGGTCATTGTCCACATTGGAACCAAGGACATAGGAAGTGAAAAGATTGAGAGTGTGAAGGGAGATTACAGAGAGTTAGGCAGAAATTTAAAAAGGAGGTCCTCGCGAGTAGTAATATCTGGATTACTCCCAGTGCTACGAGCTAGTGAGGGCAGGAATAGGAGGATAGAGCAGATGAATGCATGGCTGAGGAGCTAGTGCATGGGAGAAGGATTCACATTTTTGGATCATTGGAACCTCTTTTGGGGTAGAAGGGACCTGTACAAGAAGGATGGATCACACCTAAGATGGAAGGGGACTAATATACTGGCAGGAAAATTTGCTAGAGCTACTCGGGAGGATTTCAACTAGTAAGGTGGGGGGGATGGGACCCAGGGAGATAGTGAGGAAAGAGATCAATCTGAGACTGATATAGTTTTCAAAAGATGCGACTCAAACAGTCAGGGCAGGCAAGGACAAGGTAGGACTAATAAATTAAACTGCATTTATTTCAATGAAAGGGGCCTAACAGGGAAGGCAGATGAACTCAGGGCATGGTTAGGAACATGGGACTGGGATATCATAGCAATTATAGAAACATGGCTCAGGGATAGGCAGGACTGGCAGCTTAATGTTCCAGGATACAAATGCTACAGGAAAGGTAGAAAGGGAGGCAAGAGAGGAGAGGAAGTCACATTTTTGGTAAGGGATAGCATTACAGCTATGCTGAGAGAGGATATTCCTGGAAATACATCCAGGGAAGTTATTTGGGTGGAGCTGAGAAATTAGAAAGGGATGATCACCTTATTGGGATTGTATTACAGACACCCTAATAGTCAGAAGGAAATTGAGAAACAAACTTGTAAGGAGATCTCAGCTATCTGTAAGAATAATAGGGTGATTATGGTCAGGGATTTTAACTTTTCAAACATAGACTGGGACTGTCATAGTGTTAAGGGTTTAGATGGAGAGGAATTTGTTAAGTGTGTACAAGACAATTTTCTGAGTCAGTATGTGGATGTACCTACTAGAGGAGGTGCAAAACTTGACCTACTCTTGGGAAATAAGGCAGGGCAGGTGACTGAGGTGTCGGGGGGGAGCACTTTGGGGCCAGCGACCATAATTCTATTAGATTTAAAATAGTGATGGAAAAGGATAGACCAGATCTAAAAGTTGAAGTTCTAAATTGGAGATAGGCCAATTTTGACGGTATTAGGCAAGAACTTTCGAAAGCTGATTGGGGGCAGATGTTCGCAGGTAAAAGGACGGCTGGAAAATGGGAAGCCTTCAGAAATGAGATAACGAGAATCCAGAGAAAGTATATCCCTATTATGGTGAAAGGAAAGGCTGGTAGGTATAGCGAATGCTATAGAGGTGGTAAGGACAAGCCAGGAAACTATAGACCAGTGAGCCTGACGTCGGTGGTGGGCAAGTTAGATTGGATTAGATTACTTACAGTGTGAAAACAGGTCCTTCGGCCCAACAAGTCCACACCGACCCTCCAAAGAGCAACCCACCCAGACCCATCCATCTACATTTACCCCATCACCTAACACTACGGGCTACTTAGCATGGCCAATTCACCTAACCTGCACATTTTTGAACTGTGGGAGGAAACCGGACACGGGGAGAATGTGCAAACTCCACACAGACAGTTGCCTGAGGCGGGAATTGAACCCACGTCTCTGGCGCTGTGAGGCAGCAGTGCTAACCACTGAGACACCGTGCTGCCCCATTGTTGGAGGGAATCCTGAGGGACAGCATGTTCATGTATTTAGAAAGGCAAGGATTGATTCGGGGTAGTCAACATGGCTTTGTGCATGGAAAATCAAGTCTCACAAACTTGATTGAGTTTTTTGAAGTAACAAAGAGGATTGATGAGGGCAGAGCGGTAGATGTGATCTATATGGACTTCAGTAAGGCATTCGACAAGGTTCCTCATGGGAGACTGATTAGCAAGGTTAGATCTCAAGGAACACAGGGAGAACTAGCCATTTGGATACAGAACTGGCTCAAAGGTAGAAGACAGAGGGTGGGTGATGGAGGGTTGTTTTACAGACTGGAGGCCTGTGACCAACGGAGTGCCACAAGGATCGGTGCTGGGCCCTCTACTTTTTGTCATTTACATAAATTATTTGGATGCGAGCATAAGAGGTACAGAGAGTAAGTTTGCAGATGACACCAAAATTGGAGGTGTAGTGGACAGTGAAGAGGGTTACCTCAGATTACAACAAGATCTTGACCAGATGGGCCAATGGGCAGAGAAGTGGCAAATGAAGTTTAATTCAGATAAATGCAAGGTGCTGCATTATGGGAAAGCAAATCTTAGCAGGACTTATACATTTAATGGTAAGGTCCTAAGGAGTGTTGCTGAACAAAAAGACCTTGGAGTGCAGGTTCATCGCTCCTTGGAAGTGGAGTCGCAGGTAGACAGGATAGTGAAGAAGGCATTTGATATGCTTTCTTTTATTGGTTAGAGTATTGAGTACAGGAGTTGGGAGGTCATGTTGCGGCTGTACAGGACATTGATTAGGCCACTGTTGGAATATTGCGTGCAATTCTGGTCTCCTTCCTATCCGAAAGATGTTGTGAAACTTGAAAGGGTTCAGAAAAGATTTACAAGGATGTTGCCAGGGTTGGAGGATTTGATCTATAGGGAGAGGCTGAGCAGGCTGGGCTGATTTCCCTGGAGCGTCGGAGGATGAGGGGTGACCTTATAGAGGTTTACAAAATTATGAGAGGCATGGATAGGGTAAATAGGCAAAGTCTTTTCCCTGGGTTCAGGGAGTCCAGAACTAGACTAGGCATAGGTTTAGGGTGACAGGGGACAGATATAAAAGAGACCTACGGGACAACTTTTTCACACAGAGGGTGGTACGTATATGGAATGAGCTGCCAGAGGATGTGGTGGAGGCTGGTACAATTGCAGCATTTAACAGGCATATGAATAGGAAGGGTTTGGAGGGATATGGGCCAGGTGCTGACAGGTAGGACTAGATTGGGTTGGGATAACTGGTTGGCATTGACGGGTTGGACCGAAGGGTCCGTTTCCATGCTGTACATCTCTATGACTCTAAAACCTAAAAAATACATAAACTAAAACTAGTACATCTACAAAAACAAACTACCAAATTAAACCAAATGCAAAACACTTAACAATGGGCTCTACCTCCTGCCCACAGGGGGTACTTATATATCCTAAAAACACCTTCATATCTCCTTCCAGCTTGAGCCGCATCCCAGACTCAGGCCAAGAAAAAGGAAAGAAACAAAATTATCTTAACAAGGAAATCAAAAGTAACCACTCTACCCATGCCCAAATATACATTATCACTTATTAATATCAAAAAATGGGTTCAGTAACCCCTCACAAACAAACATGGAAGTGAGCAAAAGGAAAAAAGGAAACACTATTGTCCATGTCCTTTCAGCTATCTGATCTATTTTATCATGTCCAAAAAGTTTTTTTTTACTTTTTCTGGGGGGTCAAAAGAATGCATAGATGCATCATACAGAAAACGGAGCACTGCCAGGTACCTTAGGGAATACTGGATGCCAAGGTCTCTCAGTTGTCTCTTGGCTTCATCAAAGGTCTTCCTTTTCCAAATTACAGCTGTAGAGAAATCCTGGAAGAACATAATCTTCAAACCTTTGTAGATTACAGCCTGTAATCTTTTCCCTTCATTCTGGAGGCTTCCGTAACTTTAACATTATCTCTATAGTTGTGGAGTTGCACTAGGACCATGTGAAGGTACTGATCTGAGCTGGGCCTGCGCATAGCAACTCTACGAACCCTTTGAACATTTACCCGGTCATAAACAGCCTCCAGGCCCAGGAATCGAGGTAGCCAGAGATGTTTGCTGGCTGGTCACCTTCTTCCCCATCAGGAAGCCCCACAACACAGACGTTCTGTCTTTGTTGTCAAGGTCACCGACCTGCTCCTGTAAGCTAAGTACCTGTTTTTCCAGCGTTCGAATTCTTTCCTTTGTAGAATCAATCTTGGTTTCCAAAGTGCGGTCCCCTCCTTCTATTTCTTCTGTTCTTCGTCCTAGATCTTCCAGCTGCTCCTCGTGCTTCTGGACCATAGCCAAGATCGGGTCCAGTCTGGTGCGGAACTCCTCTTCGATTGACATCTCAATCATCGCTCGCTGCTTTGCAAACTCCGCACACAGGGCCTGGTAAGAGAACAACTCGCAGGGACTACTGGAGGGATATACAGCTGCAGCTGTGGAGGTGTCCAACTTCTCAGATGAGTGTCTCGTGTGCTGGGACTTGTTGGAGCCTTTAACTTTAGTCATATTTCTTTGATAAACAAACTTTATAAAATAAACTATATAGGATATATAGATTCAAAAACTCTTCAAAGATCAAATTATTATAGAAATGATTTAAGTGGGGGGATGAGTGTGCTACTTTGCCTGCACTAAGATGTAGAGTTCAGCAAAGCAGACCTCTTAGATTGCCGCCATCCTGATCCATAAATTGAATTTTAATAATTAATTAATTTTCATGAAGGTCTCTACCTCATTGTCTAGAGTGACACTAACATTTTGGTTCTGAGGGAAGTACTAAATGGTAAAGGTAACGGTTTAAGCAATCATCAAAGGACAATGTTCAATTACCTTTTCCAGGTTGGCAGGCTGTAGCCAAAGAGTATCATAAGAATCAAAAATACTTGAGCCTCAGCTACACCAATCCCCATTATCCACGGGGAAAAGGAGCATTGCTCTTCCATGGATATCACTACAATGTAAGTCTCCTATCGACTTCGAAGGGCTACATGTTCAAAATTGACAAGTCAGTGGGGAGAAAAATCAGGTGGGGCCCACCTTGCAAATACACAGATCTGCAGGTAGTGAACTCATGATAACAAGCAATGAGTATATTTATAATCTGTATCAATAACTTAATTGAGATGATGAATTAAATTGGAGACAAAATTAAGTGGAAAACTAAACTGTGTGGAGCATGCCAAAGAAATTCAAGTGTATGTCAGGTGGAAAAGAACATGATAGAAATAGAAAGGCACGTGGTATTATCCACTTTAGTAGGGAAAATAGAAAAGCAATTTTTTCTTTACATGATCGGTAAATACTGGTGTTCAGAAGAATCTGTGTTGCACATGAAACAAACTCAGTATTTTGGTATAACAAGCAACTAGAAAAGCTATTAGTTGCTAGCCTTCATTATAAAGAGATTGGAGATTATGACAAAAAGGGCTTCAGCACAATTGTGTAATGCCTTAAAAAGAGTGCAGGTGGAGAGGGTTCCTGATAAAGGGCTTATGCCTGAAACGTCTGCAGTCCTCTCTTTCTACAAGTGGAGGGGGACCCTCTTGTGGTGCATTGGGCCAGGATTCAAGTCCCAACTGTTCCAGAGGTATGCAATAGCACCATTGAACGGGTTGATCAGGACTGCAGAGCTTAAATTTGATCCTTTGGTTGTGGGAACACTTAGTCCTGTCTATCACTTGCTGCTTATGCTGATTGTCATGCAAGCAGTCCTGTTTTGTAGCTTGAATTCATGCTGTTTTTGAGCAAAGTACAATGTAACTCTGCAAGTACAAATTCACCCCACAAATGTTTATGTGCATGTGTGTTTTTGTGTGTGTGTGTGTGTGTGTGTGTGTCTGTCTGTCTGTCTGTCTGGGGTGGGGGTTTGTGAGTATGAGAGAGAGTGTATATGTGTGTGTATGTGAGTATAGAATGTCTAGGTCTGTGAGGGGGTGCATGTGTAGGAGTGTCTGTGTGTTTTGTATAGTGCAATGGCAGTCACCTGTAGTGTGACATGAACCCAAGGTCCCCATTGAGACCCTCCCTTAGCTATCAGCCTCTGCAATGGATGAATGGGCACCGCACAACAATCAGCAGACAGGAGTGTTCCCTCCCAGTTGGGGAACACTTCAGTGGTCCAGGACATTCAACCTCAGACCTTCGGGTGACCATCCTCCAAGGCGAACTTCGGACAGACAACAGCAAAAAGTGGCCAAGCAGAGGCTGATAGCTAAGTTCCATACCCACAGGGAGGGCCTCAACTGGGACCTTGGGGTCATGTCACACTACAGGTGACCACCATTGCACTACACAAAACACACAGACACTCCTACACATACACACACTCCTATATACACACAAACACATGTATACACAGACACTCACACACACCCCACCCCAGACACACACACTCCTACAGACACACACACACCCACATGCACCCCCTCATAGACTTAGACACTCTACACTCACATATACACTCTCTCTCACACTCACAACCCCCCACCCCAGATAGACACACACACACATATACCAAAACCCACATGCACACATATACATATACGTTTGTGGAGTGAATTTGTACTTGTAGAGTTATATTGTACTTTGCTAAAAAACTGCATGAATTCATGTAAGACTCTGTTAACTCACTTTTTAGATTAGAATGCAACTTTTTAAAAAAGTTTTGTGATTTACAGATAAAAGAAGTGAAACTATCATGGTATTCAAACAGATGACAGACTCAACTAACAATCAAGACATTTTTCAATGTATAATTTCAGTTACATCACAATGTAAACTTTTGCAATAAATTCTGTGTCTTACAATTGTGTCCTCCACAACCACCTGATGAAGGAGCGGCACTCCAAAAGCTAGTGCTTCCAATTTAACCAGTTGGACTATAACCTGGTGTTGTGTGATTTTTAATTGACTACATATCACTGTGCTGCCACCTCTGCTGGGTCTGTACTGCTGATGGAACAGGACACATCCAGGGATGGTGATGGTGATGTCTGGGACATTGTCTATCAGACATGATTCCATAAATATGCTACGTAGAGGCTGTCTTTGCATGTCTTTAGCAGACTGGGAGGGGGAGTTGAAGTGCTCGACCACAGGGCAGTGTTTGGTGTATGCGTCCCAGAGCTCTTCTCTGAAATGTTCCACAAGTTGTTTGGCCAGTCCAAGAGAAAGATTACTCAATTTTGACATGAGCCAAAGTAAAATTTGTAAGGAAGACTCCACAAGTTCAACAGAGCTGTTTCTGCCACGTCGATTCTAGGTTGATGCTAGGTGGTCCATCTGGTTTGATTTCTATGGTAAGCTTTTGTAGTGATTTATAAAACTGCATGGCTTGCTAGACCATTTCAGAGGATTGAATCAAATATAGGCCAGACCAGGTGAGGATGGCAGATTTCCTTCCCTAAATGACATGCATGATGCAAATGTGTTTTTCTGACAATCAACAATTGTTTCATGGTCATCAGTAGATTCTTAATTCCACATTTTTAAAATTGGAATTCCACCATCTGCTGTGGCAGGATTTGAACTTGGATTGACAGAATATTAGCTGAATTTCTGGATTAACAGTCAAGCAATAATACCACTAGGCCAATGCCTCCCCATCAATGCTTGAGGGTGGCTTTTTTCTTTTGAGATGGAGTGTTATGATAGATGATAGAACAAACACATCGAGTTATACCCCATCTACCACGCCCAAGAAAAAGAGCCGGAAATGACATCATCACTGGAAATGACATCACCAACCCAAAGAAACCCAAACATATAAATAGAAAGCAGGAATTATCAGCAGTGCTTCGTCCAGAGGCCCACTGAAGATGTTACCTAGTAGGATGACTAAATGTCTGGAAATGAATCTTCCAGCTCAGAGAGCAAACCTACATCCAGAACCTCAACCTGAACTTTAAATCTTCTCAAAACTTGATAGACATCTCAGTTGGTACAGTCCTTGTAGCCTCACTGCATAGGCAAATACAGCATCAAAGGAAGGTGGAACTACAGTGTTTCTGCTTAGAACAGCAATCTCCAACACTGGTGCACAGTCTCCAGAGGGAAGCGCATAAAGGGAAGATCCACCAAGGAGATAAAGAAGAATGACCAGACCTGACCACACTGTCATTTTCTACAGCTTTCAAAACCAAACTACAGGTCCATATTAAAGACATCCCAGCCTATCAGCTCTAAATTGTCGTCTGCTGGAGCAGGACGTCCACTTGGAAATAAATAGACGGCCATCGTATTCCATTAGCCATCAAAATCACAACTAAGAGTGTCATGCCAGCAGCTCATTCCAATGAGCAACTGTAGATCTATGTGGCATCTTCCAATTCTCAACTCACTAATGCATCCAGAATGCCAAAGATGCCGTTTTCTTAAGATTATATAAATTTATATCTTTCCCCATGACATGCAGAGTAAAGCACCTAGGCAGTCGGATTCTCCACCATTGCCAACTTTCAACAGGTCTACGGTGTTGAGGGTGTAGGGTACTATAGCTTGCAGCCACATTGCTTTTAGAGTGCCCCCTCATCAAACTGTAAGTTCATCAACAGTAAAATCTTCCAGGCCATCTGTGGCCAATGATGCCAGATTTTGGAGTCCTGCGCCAAACATCTTGTGAATCGAATGACACATAAATACTGGGGAACTCACAGGTTCCTGTCTCCTTTCAAAGCCCCTAGGCCTACATGGGGGACAAGGACTATCTACTCCAAAATAGCTCATGAAACATTTATGAAATCCTGAATTTGATAAAGAACAGAGATACAAAGCTGATGTGCTTTCACCAGGTCTACAGTGGAACAGATCATACAATGGGGTTTTGATGCCTGAACTGGTTTTACAGAGTCTTGCGGCACAGTCCATAAAGTGTGTGCCACATGCCTGTGGTATGCTATGCTCTTCACAAGTGAAACCATTGAAGGGAAAGACTTCCAGTTTGGATAAAGGATTGACTAACCAATGAAAAGCAGGCAGTTGAGATAAATGTGTATTTTTGTATATAGCATGATGTAACTAATGGAGTGCCACAGGGTTCAGTCCTCAGGGCTTAGCCATTTATAATGTATATTACATACATGGACGCAGGGATAGAATGTCCTAATGTCAAATTTGCAGATGATGCTAAAATAAGTGAGAATGTGAGTTGCAATAAAAAAAAGAAACTTATAATAGGTGAATGAACCACAATTTGGCAGATTAACTTGGATAAACATGAGATTATCCATTTTGGTGGGAGGAATAGAAAGGAGATCTATTTTCTAAATGGAGAGAAACTTCAGAGTGCTTCGGTGTAAAAGGATCTGGGTATCCACATGCATGAATTGCAGAAAAGTTTTATGCAGATAATAAGGAAGGCAAATGGCATCTTGGCATTTATTGCTAAAGGAATAGAGTAGAAACATAGGAAGTGTTACTGCAACTATACATGGCATCAGTAAGACCAGACCAGGAGTACTGTGTTCAATTTTTGTCCCCTTACTTGTGGAGGGAGACAGTTCAGAAGATGTTCACTAGATTAATTCCAGAGGTAAAGGTTTTCTTAGATGAAGAGAAATTGAGCAATTTAGGCCTATACTCTCTGAAGTTTAGAAAAACAAGATAAGATCTAATTGAGGTACATAAGTTGCTAAAGGAGATTGACATGATAGATGCAGAAAGGACATCTCTTGTGGAGCAATCTAGAATGAATTATCATATTTTTGACATAAAAGGTAGCAGAATTAAAACAGAGATTAGCAGAAATTATTTCTTTCAAAGGGTCATAACTCTATTGAATTCACTATCCCAGAATGCTAGGATGTTGAGTAAATTTAAAGAGGAGATGTAAAGATTTTTAATTAATAATGCATTGAAGGATTTCACGTATTTACATTTTACAGGTGCCACCTTTTAGGGGGAAAAAACAGCATTCAGTACTACAGAGTATCAACATTACATTAAATAAAAATCGAGTGCTCTCAAGGCTTCAGTCAGCATGTGGTATCCAAGTACTAGGCAATGAAGTTTCAATTTAGTTACGATGGTATACATCAAACATGTACTCAGTTCCAACAGTGCCACGTTTAACTCTCAAATTTAGTTACATGCAATCCTGCCAGCAGGAAAAGGGTTAATACAAGGTTTTCGATAAGTCACTAAGGTCAGTTCAGCGGTCACTGAAGAGGAATTCCAAGTTGCAAACAATGAGTGAGGATGTAAGGCAGAATTAGAAGTCCTGTAGATATCTGTACTGCTGGGTAGGCAGCTGAACTGCACAGATTCTGTGCACTGTACTTTTGTTTCACTCATTTGAGGGAGTAGGGCTTCACTGCCTGGTGCAGCATTTATTACCTATCTCTAATCGTTCTTGAGAAGATGGTGGTGAACCGCTTTCCAAAACTGTTGCAGTCCATGTGCTGTAGGTAGACTCATGGTGCTATTATGGAGGGGATTCCAGGATTTTGACCCAGCAAAATTGAAAGAGCACCAATATATTTTCCAAGTCATTGTATACATTTTCACAAGGCTACTCAAGTACTTTTAACAAGAGTTCACAGTTTATTACACAAAAGAATGAAGGAAAAAGCTACATATCTGGTCAACACAATTGATTTGGTAAAATCTTAATAGCAAAAAGAACAACTCAATCCTTTTCTCCAACAATATCCTTTGGACACATTCAACCCCAGTGTGTAACAAACTTATCTCTTTAATTTCTGTCCATGCTGGCAAGATTAAATACTTTTCCTTTTGGGCTTTCTGGACATTCATTGGATGTTTTTCTCTCCGTCTCTTCCAGAAACACAAAAGTACATGTTCACCCATGACTGTTCTCACTGCAACTACCAGAAAGCTTAAGGCACAAACTTTCTTGGAAAATACATTTGAACTCATTGAACCCACAAGTTCCCCTCATCAACCACTCACTATCCTTACATGAACTCTATACACTTCAAATAGAATTCCTGCCAGGAACTAGCAGTTTTTTTTTACTTGAGTAGAAACTATTTAATCTGGAATTGCTCTTTAACAGCCATCAACAGAAAATCTTCAGCTTTGTAGAACTGGATTAAAACTCTAAATCCAATTATAAAGGGAGCAACTCAAATTCATCATGCCATTGAAAAACATAATATATGTGTGTTCCACTGAATCAAAAGACATAATAGTTGACTGCTTGATCAGAAGCAGGTTTTAAAGGAGAGTTATAAAGAGAGAGAGAGGTGGAGACACTAAGATTGAGGGAGACTCACTCCTTGGAAATATCAAGGTTAACTTTAAGGTTAACGTTAACCGTGCGACACGGTGACACAGTGGTTAGCACTGCTACCTCACAGCGCCAGAGACCTGGGTTCAATTCCCGACTTAGGCGAGTGACTGTGTGGAGTTTGCACATTCTCTCCCCGTGTCTGTGTGGGTTTCCTCCGGGTGCTCCGGTTTCCTCCCACAGTCCAAAGATGTGCAGGTCAGGTGAATTGGCCATGCTAAATTGCCCGTAGTGTTAGGTAAAGGGGTAAATGTAGGGGAATGGGTGGGTTATGCTTCGGTGGGTCGTTGTGGACTTGTTGGGCCGAAGGGCCTGTTTCCACACTGTAAGTAATCTAATCTAATCTTTTCTTGGCAGGTTATAAATAAGTAGTCAACACATCCCTAAAGGAGAAATATTGTCATGTTGGCATAATTATAGTGCATGCTTAATTCCTAGGACAGAGATTTTTATCTTATTATAAATATTATTAATTGTATGGTATAAATATTAACCTGCACCTGAATCATTTAAAAGGCAAAAGTAACTAAGTAAACTCACCCGCCTATCATCAAATCATGTAAGTGTATCGCCTGCCTACATTTTTTGCAAGGCTTCTTTTTAAATGAATAAAGCATTTTCAACAAAATATTAGTTGGTAGTTAAAGATAGTCAAATTACTAAAGAAAAAGTTTTTAAACTTTCAATTTGTGAACAATTCCATATCGAAAGTGAAATGAGCAAAAGGCTGAAAGGAAACCATGAGAAATATTTGGGTCTAACCACGTTCCTCATAGGAGTGACTGGTGGTCTGCTCTAAATACTGGTAGCAACTTTTTAATGACTACAGCAGTTGCTAGTAATGTAATTACTGGTTTTGTTTACCTATTAACAACAATAAACTTGCATCTTTGGACTGACAAACCTTTGAACATCAGTGAAAGTAACAACTGACACACCAGAAACTGTAGCAGTACCGTAATTCTAATAAATGCACGTCTCAATTATTAGTTTACTTTTGCAACAGAAATCAAACATTTCTCTTATACATACAAAATATTGTGGATGTTGGAGATATGAAATAAAAACAGGAAATACTAGAGAAACTCAGTGGAGTGGCAACATCTGTGGAGGGAGAAACAACGTTAATGTTTTAAGCTCATTAACGCTTCTTTGTTCTGAAGAAATTCTTGGAACTCAAAATGTTAACTTTATTTCTCTCTCCACAGATGCTGAAAGACATACTGATTTTCTCCAGCATTTTTTGTTGTTATCAAAGGTTTCTCTCATTTAGATTTAACAGCTGGTCCACAATGAAGACCTTGGTGCACCTAAATTACTATTTCCTAATCTTATCTGAAATCTAACATAATACCCATCTTTCAGCCTGATGGAACCACCTGTTATTGGAACCATTCCCATTTCTTCAAATGCAGCCACACATTTCTAAAGCTTTCTTTGACACTCCTGAGCAGTCACTTTGAAAGTTCTTCAAGAATCCACCCTTGTTTTCTTCTATATGATGCTGCTTGGCAACATCATCTGCAAACATTAGTGCCACATGTAGGCTGATTTTATGCAGCTGTACCTCTCTTTGCCAAGGTCAAAAATCACACAATACCAGGTTATAGTCCAACAAGGTTTATTTGAAAACATTAGCTTTCAGAGCATTGCTTCCTCATCAGGTAATGAAGGAGCAAAGCTCCGAAAACTAGTGTTTTCAAATAAACCTGCTGGTCTATAACCTGGCATCATGTGATTTTTTTGCCTTGTCTAACCCAGTCCAGCAATGGCACCTCCACATCATCTCTTCTCTAATACTACACCCTTCATTGATCAGGTTTCTTATCAAACATTCAGTATTGGACTTAGACTTCTTCCAACTAAACACTATGAACATAAAAGGTGTTCAACAGGATTTGTCATTTTCTGTGGGGATACATAAAACTAATTATAAATTAGTTTATAAATTATAAATTATAAAAACAGGTCATAGTGCTTGACCAGAGCTTCACTTTTATGTTCAAACAACCCTAAAGAAGGGTTAACAATCAGTTCTCAATTACTGTTTGCAGAGCTAATTGTAGTGTTTTGTGCATATAGGCAAACAGAACCTTTCACTTTTCTATAATCTTAAGATTTTCATCATTAAGAAAATTTTACAGTTTATCTTTCTTGGATCCATTTCTCATGTTTTAACATAATGACCATCAGTAACGTTCTGCTTTTATCAAAAAATCGAATGGCTAAATACAGTCATAAACTTGAATATAGAACTCAGTTCTTTTATTTCAGTTATTCATATATACATGGTGAAAAGTTAGTCCGAGTACAAATATCTAGGAACAGCATGGATTACATCATGGTCATTGGAAAGTTCTCCCATATCCCTATTGTTATTAGTCAGAGATGTAAATCCCTTCACCCGTCCACACTTTTATCAGGTCATACTTTTCCAGGTGCCCAGTTACCCCATTCTAGATGCATTAACAGTCTACTGCCATAAAATTTACATTTAAAAGTCGTAATACAGGAAAAGGTAAATTTCTTAAGCAGGCAAATGATGGCAAAAAGGCAGAGAAACATGCAATGAAGTCCATCCGCAAAAGAAATCCAAAACAAATAAGTGATTTGTTGATTTACTTCAGCAGCAATTATTTCAGTAAAATTATGGTAACTATGTTTGTTAACTACAGTGATCATAAAACAAGAAATCTGGAAATTCAGCCAATTGATATCAGTAGCAGGGTGCTGAAGTTGAAGGCCATAGAAAGTTATTATATGAGATTTTTTCCTCTTTGGAACAACTGTTTTATGATCTCTAGCTTTAAAACATATACCTAATAAAACTGTTACTTCAGGTCAGAAAGAACAGGTACTGCTAATGGTCTGAAAAAGGAATTCAACCTCATGTACTACTGAAATGCAATAAAATTAACAATCCCATACAACTATAATTCAAAACAGGACAATGTTACAGATTTACAAGACTCTATATTGTTTTATAGTCATTTTACAAGAATTTAACAACAAGCATTAAACAACTCAGTCATGTCATTTGTTTAAATAATCTATAAAAATACCAGGATCACTTACTTTCAAATTCTTATAAGCACGGCATAAAGTACGCTAAATAATCACGGTCATCAAAATTCTTCAACATAACTAAATATAACTTGCTAGTTCACAGAATATTCAAAATACTTAAGTATATTTTATCAGCATTATACCAGTCAGGTGACCCCGTGGAATACTAATCAGAAGGGCTACCTGTTCCAGGAACTAACTTACATTTTAGAATGTAGATTTAAAATTTAACAGCAAATTCATTTTGACAGTTTCTGGCAAAGAAGGTCTTTGACATCGGTCACAGCATACAGTGAACTTTCCATATGTCAAATTTTGACAAACCAAAACTCTAGTTGTTCTGAGTTGTCAGCTAGGCTTGTTGGCAGAATACAACATCCAATAAAATGATGCCACTGATAAACTGAAGTTCCCACTGGTTACACCAGATTAGCCAAACTCACCAAGTTTGTCACATGTTGTGCTAAATAATCAGAATAGAGTTTAGCAGTAGCACAAAATCGTAGAGCTGTGGGCAAGCCATCATTTGGCATTGAAGTAGATTAGATTAAATTCCCTACAGTACGGAAGCAGGCCCTTCAGCCCAACAAGTCCCCACCAATCCTCTGAAGAGTAACCCACCCAAACCCATTCCCCTACCCTATATTTAACCCTGACTAATGTACCTAACACTATGGGCAATTTATGATGGCCAATTCACCTGACATGTATATTTTTGGGTGTGCCATGCAAAAGCGCATTCAACTTCCAACATTTGCTTATGTACATTTTACAGTACAAGGTCAGTCATCATATGGTGTGAAGTACAATGAAAAATAAAGTTAAACATGATTGTCTGTTTGCGTTAATTTATATCTATTACCAATGTATCAAAGCAAAACTATGTTCCAATTGATTTGCTGATTGGTCCAGTGACAGGTAAAACATCTTTCAATAGTAATTTTAACCAAACTCTCTTATACCTTTCTATATACTGGATATGCCAAAAGCAGTACCAATAAATAACAAGCAGTTTTCATCCGATCCCTTTAGTAGGCTCATTCCATATTCTTCAGAAAACATTCTAAACAGTGGCAGCTGAATGCAAACTGAGCCAAGATCTGATGATAGTTTTCTGAAAAAGATTGCACAAAGCTAGTTGTCCTTTAACTATAAAGATTAGTTGAAGCCTAACTGTCCCTCAAAAAAAATCTTACACTTAATAGTTGCTCATAATTCATTGACCAAAAATAGCAACATTTCAACACCTGAGGAATACTTTTCGCAATACTTAGCCATTAAAGAGAAAGGACTACTGTATATAGGCAGATAAATCACTTAGCACCTGTTGTTTGAGATAATTAAAGGTTTATTTTAATTATTCATCAGCAACGAGGTAATACTTGATATGCGGCACTTGGCTCAGTGGTTAGCACTGCTGCCTCACAGCACCAGGGACCCTGATTCGATTCCAGCCTCAGGTGACTGTCTGTGTGGAGTCTGCACATTCTTTCTATGTCTGTGTAGGTTTCCTTCGGGGTACACCGGAGGAAAGTTGTGCAGGTTAGGTGAATTGGCCAGACTAAATTGGCCACAGTGTTCAGGGATGTGTAGGTTAAGTGCGTAAGTCAGATGTAAATGTAGGGGAAATGGATCTGGATGGATTACTCTTCAGAGGGTCGGTGTGGACTTGATGGGCTAACTGGCCTGTTTCCACGATGTAGGGATTCTATGAAGGTGCATTACTTTGCTTCAGAATGAAGATTGAATTAAAGCTGCAATATTAGCAAAATTTATTTGGACGTAATAACATAGCAATGTCTCCTCTACGATAAGATGTCAGTGATGGTCCTCATTAACGGTAATATGACAGAATTCATTGAGGTTCAGACAAGCATCAAGCAGGGAACTGTCATCACCCCCACCCTTTTCTCCATTTTCATCGCCATCATTCTTCATCTCGTCAGGAATGAGCTTCCCAGTGGTATGGACATGGTATATAGGATGGAGGGAAAACATCAACCTAAACCAGCTAAAATCCAAGAAAATGATCACCGACCTCACTAGTGGAACATCACCATGTGAATAACAAAGTCATCACTGTTCTCCCAGAAGAGAAACTTTAAGCCTTGCTTAATGCCCTCACAGAAGTATACCAAAGTATTGGTCTCAGTCTCAATCTCAAGAAGATTTGAATCCTTTACTAAACTCATCCCAGGTCAGGTTCTAGTCCAACCTTCCATTAGGATAAATGGAGAAATCCTCCCAAACATGGAATATTTTCCTTCCCTGGGAAACTACCTCTCACCTGAGGTTGACAAGGGTGCAGAGATTCAACATCACATCCAATCTCCAAGCACCTTCCAACATCCAAGAATGAGAGTCTTCAACGATGTTCATGCTTATACCAAGATTCTTGTGTATAAGGTAGTTAACCTTCCAATTTTTTTACATGGCTCCAAAACTTTTTAAACGAACATTATATGTTGCAGATCCACAGCAAACCTAAAGCCTCTGGGAGAATAAACATTATTTTCTATCATTTGAATTTCTCAACAGAAAGTTAGAACTTTGTTTTAACTCATCACACATTAAAATCAATGATGTCAAGATAACCATTAGGAAATCTTGGTGTGATCTTGCTATTGATGAGTAATGATAAATGCATGTGCATTCGATAGTGTCTGCTGTTTTCCGGTGGAAATTCATGAGCCAAGCAGCTCAGATGAATTTATGGACTGGGATGTGTATAAAACATTAAAATGTTTACAAAACACATATTTATACAACATACTATATGTTTAGCAAATGTTAATGATCATATACTAAATGTTGTTCTGCTGCTTTATTGAAGCTTTTCATTTGTTGGTATCTGTTAATTTTTAAGTGTAAAGTTGGGGCACATTAGAAAATAATTTAGGAAGCAGGGATTTAGAATGAAAAAGAAAGGTACAATTCATTATCACCTTTTGATTTGTCTCAACATTACATGAATTATTTTAGAAGGTTAGCATTTAAACTGGAATCTTAAGATCCTTGGAAACTCTAATTGCTAACCATCTGGTACATATTAATCCACTACAGAAATAAATCATACTTTTGTTATGTAATCATGGTACAGGATACATTGCTTAAGATTTCTATAGAAAAAAGTGTGAAACCATGCTGCTTGACATTTTAGCAAGAGAATATTAGTTTTCATCAAGGCACTTAATTACAACCCACTGAATGCTGAAAACAGATTGATCATTGCCAGACAAGTGCAGCTGCGTGCGTTTGCTGATGATTCCATCACCATGATGGGATGGCTTACCTCAATGAACAACTTGGAGGGAAGACTTAAAATAGTGTGTTCAGGTCAGGGTTTTAGAGCACAAAAGTAGGCTCTTTGGCCATGGTGCTCACCATCAAGAATATATCTCTAGGTCAATTTTTTAGCACTTGGCTTGTAACCTTGTTTGCTGTGGCACTTTAAGTGATCATCTAAATATTTCATAAGTGCTGTGATGGTTGCTGACTCTACCACCTTTTCAGACAGAAAATTCCAGACACACTCTATCCTCTGTGTGAAAAAAAATATTTTAAATCCCCTCTTAAACTTCTGCCCTGTACCCGGCCCCTGCTTAAATGATCCATACTAAGGGAAAAGGTTTCACCTGTCAATTTCTATAGAACTTTGTACACCTCAATCAGATTCTTTCTCAGTCTTCTCTGCTCTAAGGAAAACAACTACAATGTATCTAATCTCACTTCACAGTTGAATTGCTCCAGCTAAGCAACACCCTGGTGAAACTCAACTGCACCATCTCAAATGCAATCAAATCCTTCCTATATTGTTTGCAGCCAGAACTGCACACATTATTCCAGCTGTGGCCTAACTAATGTCTTATACATCTACATCATAACTCCCTGCTCTTACATTTAATATCTCAACAAATAAAGGCAAGTTTCCCATATTCCTTCTGAGCAACTTTAGTCACGTACCCTGTTACCTTCAATGATGTGTTGGCATGCACACCAGGTCCCTTTGAACCTCTGTACTTCCTAGGGTTCCATTGTTGATCATTTACGTTATTTAAAATTAGAATATAAATTTTTGCACAGACATTAAGTACACCTCTGTACAAACCTAGCCAATATTTAAGGACATCTGGTGCAACACATACGGTCCATGACTCTCAAACAAGACATCTATCTGTTTAATCTGCATCCTTGCTTGAAGATTCATACTAGAAGTATGGCCAATGTGAGTAGAGACTTTGGCTGAATGACACCAAGACCGAATGAATAAAGGTACAAATTTGGTTCAAAGAGAGAATTTAATGCAAAGGAAAACAAAAGTGCTTTACCTAAGCTTTACAGCAGGAACTGAGCTCTCCATAAGCAGAAGGTGAGACATAAACAGAAGGGGAAAAAGATACAGAAAAGATACAGATTGTGAGGTCTACATGCAGTGAGACCAGCAGTGCAGTGATGTCACGAATTAAAACACAATGCAAGTGCACAGAAGGCAGCTTCCACGTGAGCAGGATTGGTGAATATTTCTAGTCTTGAAAGTGAAGCTTAGGTTTTGCTCTTTAATCTCTTTATTCCATACTTTCTTAAAAATAGCCTAAGTATAAGATTGAAATTAGTGAGTTTTAAACTAAAAACAAATTATAATAAACTCTGAAGCACAGAAAATCTAAAGTAGTTAATTAAATCAAATACAATAGTAATAGCAGGACAGGTGATGTGGTGCTGCTGTAGGATGTGGAACCTGCTGGAAACTAACATGATCAAGAGTGAACACAACTAGAGCAAATATTTGCAGCTCAAGGAAATACACATTTGAATTTAGGAGCTGGAGTCTGAGCTGCAGACAATATCAGGGAAGGGAAAGATTACCTGGACACTGCTCCAGAAAATCACACCCCAAAACAATGTCATTCATATTTGGTCTGTAACCTGGGGCATGAGAGTGTGACTGCAAATGAGGCAGATACAGGATCTAGGCAGTTTTGTTTAAAGAACCCTGGTCCCTACAATTATCCACCAGTCATGAGGTTCTTGCAATTTGAATGGGGAATGCAGGGAGGATTAGCAAACTGACCATGGCACTGCTATACAAGAAGATATTCAAGCTGGGGAAGAAAATCAAAATCTACTTGTGGCAGGGAATAGATATATTGTTCTCTGCATTCATGTGTGAATCTGAAGGCTGTGATGCTCACCCAGAGTCAGTGTTCAGGCTATCTCCTCAGGAATGGAGAAAAACCTGGAGTGGAAAGGAAGGATCAATTTTCAATGTCTCCTAACGTATTAACTACATTGAAATGGCTATAAAGAATGCTGTGCTGAAAGAATTTAAACAATAAAAAGAAAATTAAAAAGCAGCACCTTCAAGCTAATCTCTAGATTATTAACTGAACCATGGGTGAACTACACAGTGCAAATGTAATCATGGGGTTAAATGCATGGCTCCAAAGATTGGCATGGGAGGAATGGTTTTCAGTTCAAGGGGCACTGGCACCAGTACTAGGGTAGATGAGAGCTGCCCAAATGGGACATACTTCACTTGAACTGTGCAGGACAGAGAGACTTCAAACTAACTGAGCAGCAGTTGTTGGCAGAGGGGAAATGCAGTCTGACAAAACAAAAGGGTATGGCAGCTGTACAGGTCCATTATTTGGATAATGATACATAAAGTGAGACAAGGGGCAGATATAAAAACATTTTAAAAAGCAGCAAATAGGTTCAACGGATGAAAAAAATGTCAAAAAAGCTATTTTTTTGAATGTGTATAGTATTCCAAATATAACAAATGAATTAATGGCACAAAAAGAGGTAAATGGGCATGATATTATTGTCATTATAGAGATATGGTTGTAAGGAAATCAAAATTGGGAGCTAAATATTCAGGAATATATAACTTTTTGAAATGAAAGGAAGGAAAGAAGGTGGGGTATCTTTGATCATACAAGATTGATCTTGAATTGCAAGATGTACGATCTATATGGGCAGAGGTAAGCAATAACAAGGGAAGGAGACATTGCTGGGAGCAGTCTATAGGTCCCCAAACAGTTGCTATTAGATTAGATTAGATTAGATTACTTACAGTGTGGAAACAGGCCCTTCGGCCCAACAAGTCCACACCGCCCCGCCGAAGTGCAACCCAACCATACCCCTACATCTACCCCTTACCTAACACTACAGGCAATTTAGCATGGCCAATTCACCTGACCTGCACATCTTTGGACTGTGGGAGGAAACCGGAGCACCCGGAGGAAACCCACGCAGACACGGGGAGAATGTGCAAACTCCACACAGAGAGTCGCCTGAGGTGGGAATTGAACCCGGGTCTCTGGCGCTGTGAGGCAGCAGTGCTAACCACTGTGCCACCGTGCCGCCCACCGTGCTATATTGCAAGATAGGGAATAAATATGGAGATAATGAAGATATGTTTTAAAAAAGGCAGTTCATTCATTATTGGTGACTCTAAGCTTCATGCAGATTGAGAAAATCAAGTTGGCATATATAGCCACAAGGAAGAATTCAAAGAGTACATTTGAGGCAGCTTCCTGGAACAATTCTTTGTGGATTGAACCAGGGATCAGGCAGTTTTGGATCTGGTGATGTGTAATGAGGCAAGTTTAATATATGATCTTAGAGTAAAAGATTACATGGAGAACAGTGACCATAACATGGCAAAATTTATCATTTCATTTGAGAGGGAGAAATTTGGGTTAGAAACAACTATGCTGAACTTAAATAAGGCAAATTAGAAAGGAATGAGGGCAGTTAGCTAAAGTGAACTGAAAAAGGAGTTTAGCAGAAAAGATGGTTGAGAAACATTTACAGGGGTTTTAAAAACAAGTTCATGACTCACAACAAAGATATGATTAGATTAGATTTGCTACAGTGTGGAAACAGGCCCTATGGCCCAACCAGTCCACAACGACCCTCCGAAGAGTAACCCATCCAGACCCATTTCCCTCTAACTAATGCACCTAGCACTATGGACAATTTAGTATGGCCAGTTCACCTAACCTGCACATCTTTGGACTGTGGCAGGAAACCCACGCAGACACAGGGAGAACATGCAAACCCCACACAGACAGTCGCCCGAGACTAGAATCGAATCTGAGACTCCGATGCTGTGAAGCAGCAGTGCTAACCACTGAGCCACCGTGCCACTTTTATATATATTCCAGTGAGGAAAAAAAGATTCTAGGAATGGGATAAGGCAACCACAGTTAACCAAGGAAGTAAAGAATTGTGTCAAATTGAAATAAAAGAACTTACAATATAGCAAAGATTAGTAGCAAACCATACAGAATTAGGAATTTTTTTAAAATCCTCAATAGATAATCAAAACACAAAAATAGAGAGAAAGAAAACAAACTTTAAGGATATACTTGCAAGGAATTTCACAATGGGCAGCAAGAGTTTCTTATAAGAAGGAAGCTAGAGGCAAAAATGAACATAGGGTTCTTAGAGGATGAGGCTGAGGAAATAAGTTCCACACCAATAAGATTCCAACCAAGAGCTTTCTGTCTTTATGCCTCAAAATTGTAACATGTGTTGCCTTTGCCCACAAGTCTATCATGTTTATGAAATTTTTTGGGTCATTAAGTGCATTCAATGTTGAGACAGAGAGATATTTAATCTGTAAGGGAATCCTAGAGTTTTGGGGGAAAAGCAGGAAAATAGAGTTCTTTACTCAGCGGGTTGTGAGTTCATGGAATGCCCTGCCAGTATCAGTGGTGGACTCTCCCTCTTTATGGTCATTCCAGCGGGCATTGGATAAGCATATGGAGGTTATTGGGCTAGTGTAGGTTAGGTAGGCTTCGGTCAGCGCAACATCGAGGGCCAAAGGGCCAAATACTGCGCTGTATTTTTCTATGTTCTATTATCAGATCAGGCATAATCTCACTGAATGACAAAGCAGTCTTCATGTGCCAAATTGCCTAATTCTGCTCCTAAGTCTTATAACCTCGGCTTCTTTTTATAAACGCAACAATGTTAGTTAATAGGTTTAATTAGTCACAGGTTTTGTAACCATTTCATCATATACTGTGTGACAAAACAAAAAAAATAAACAAAAAATTGTCATTAATCTAATCTTCTATAATTAGATAAAGAATGCATCCATCCACCCATTTCATCATTTTTAGATTTCATAAATATGATAGACTTGTGGGAAAAGGCAACACATGTTACAATTTTGAGGCATGAAAACAGAAAGCTCTTGGTTGGAATCTTATTGGTGTCTGGTTGTGGAACTTGCAGTTGGGCAGACATGAGAAAAGTCAAAGTCAGCCATGATTGCTCTTCTAAGAACCTATGAAATAAACTTGGTGCTGTGTAAAATGGTGTGAAAACATGTAGCCTGTCAAAAGTAATAATTTCTGCTTTAATTCCATGTTCTACTTTCTTCCCCCTTTCACATAAGAAGAATTTGATCGATGGGGCCTGTATTCACTAGAATTTGAAAGAATGAGAGGATCAGTCATGATCATATTGAATGGTGCACAGACTCAAAGGGCCAAATGTTTTATTCATTCATGCGATGCAGGCATCACTGGTTAGAGCAATATTTACCGCCTATCACTAATTGTCCTGGTGAAGATGAGTGATGAGCTGCCCAGAAACAGGATGCTGTTATCAATTTCTCACAAATTACTCTTGAATAAGTGGAGAACAAAACTTTAATTTAACTTTGGTGTGAATTAAATAAACAATCTGAAAAAAACCTGAAACTGAAGTAAATACAAAAACAATAGAACCCAATTTAAAATCTCTTAGAGCATATTTCTGATGGTTGTGCAGCTGAATATGCTGTCCTCCATTGCTTTGGTGGTGACGACATTGACTTGATGATCCCATGCACAGAATTAACACATCTTAAATCTCCAAATAGATTAATAGAAAATGGCCCTATTCCAGCCTCTGCCACAAACCAAAATAAGTCTCCAAACACTCCAGCACAAGGTCATTAGAAAACCAAGTGTATAACCAGATCTTTGTTTGTGTATCTAGAGTATTATTAGAGAAAAAAAAAGGCTGCCCTAAATGAGATTTGCTGGATTCAAACAACTTGATGCTCACAACTGTTTCCGTGAAATACAATTTGCTATAATTTAGTTGGAAAGGTTTCTTTATTTAAAAGTAAATAATTGCTTGACAGCACAGAACTTGAGTATTTAGTAGAAAACAGTATTGATCTTTTCATTCTTTATTCTTCTGGATTTGTAACAATTAGACACTTATGCAGTACTTCAAAGGGGAAGATCTGTGTAACGTCACTAATTCCAGCATCTCCTAACTTCTACATTGTACCATCTTTTCTATAGCTATAACGCCTATTTGTATTCCTCAGTATAATGTAGTTCCTCAATGCAGGAATGTGTCACCCAAGATACCTTATTTGCCTAAAGCTCTTACTGCGCAAAGTAATTTGAACAGGTATAGCATTTGTACTGATGATGACAATACATACTTAGGTTTAATGAGACGTGGTTAGTACTTTTGATAAACTTGAATCTATCATGCCATGAACAACACCCACCATTTAATATTCCAAGAAATTGTAGCATAAAAAGCAGAATTATTATAAATAATGTTTCATTAAACATTGCAAAAGTGTCTGCCACAACTGAAAATTTAACTGATCATCTTGAGATGAAAAATCAAAGTCTTCAAACTTTGCTCAGTAATTTCCTGTAGCCCACTGAAAAGTCTGCAGAATGAAGTATTACATCAGTTATGCAAATTTAAAATAAAATCTAAAAAAAGTTCAGTTTTAAAATCAAATTGTTCAAGCTCTAAAAGCCAAGTAAAGTTCATGTGGTAAGTGAAGTTGAAGCAGTGGTTCCCCTTATTGCTCTGTAGGCTTTATCACAGAGATTCCCTGTTTGACAAAACAGCAATAAACATGGGCTATCCAAAGTCAACAAAATAGCCTCTAAAGTGGCATTAAAAAATGTATATCGCACATAAATGGTGAGGTGGGCCAAACTTGCAGCATCCTCTTTCCAGTAAACAAAGCCTATCAGTTCCTGAAGCAATTAAGTTTACGCCAAAAGCAGAATCAGATTCTTTGATATAAAAAGCAAACAAAAGAACTTACAGGAGGGCACAAATTCATTAGAACATAGTTCATGGTGATTTCATGAGACATGGCAAGAAGTCTCTAAAGAACGAAATAAGAGGAAGTACAAATTATGCACCAAGACCATTTTCTTACATCTTCAGTTTCAGTTTATCAAACAGAACAATCTGTCCAACCCTCTCTCTTTCCTGTATTAAGACCAGAGCTATGCTGAGTTCTGTTTGTACTACAATTTAGCTAATTCAATGCAGGACACTCAGTTTGTTCTCAATAACATAGACCAGATGACAGTAGTTGATGAAACACATATATATTAATACAAGTTCTATCAACTATCTAGCAGGTCATAATGGCTCATAGAAATCCATCAACTAACTAGACTCAGCTCGAACACATTGTACTGCCTAACAATTGTTTTAAATTTGTTATCTCATTATTTACCATTCTCAGCATTTATCGATATTTTATGCTATACAAAGTAATGGTGGAATTTAGTACAAACTTAGAAGGTTGGCATATGGTTTAACCATTGGGTCATGTATGTTTGCTTATAAATCTTTAAATTTAAAAGATTTAGAATCATCAAATATCTACAGTACAAAAGCAGGCCATCCAGCCCATCGAGTCTACACCGACCCTCCCAACAGAATCTCACCCAGACCCACATCACTACCCTATACTTGTAACCCTGCATTTCCTATGACCAGTCCACCTAACCTGCACATCTTTGGACAGTAGCTCGAAACCGGAACATCCAGAGAAAACCTGTGCAGACACTGGGAGAATGTGCAAACTCCAGATAGAAGGTTACCTGAGGGTGAAATTGAACTCAGGTCCCTGTCACTTCAGACAGCAGTGCTAACCACTGAGTCACCACATTATCCCTGTCAGGTCATCAGGGCATTTGAAGTATCCAGTACCCTTTGTCTCTCGCCATCATGGATCTCACCCAGGCATCCACTTATGTGAGCAGAGAATACAATCATTTCTTCTATAATGTGATGGTTGCATTCTTGTGCGACCCGATGCTATATAAAATTCACACAATAAAAATAGCACTTAAAGTGTTGGCGATGTAATCATGGTATAGCCAGCACACGTTTTAAAAGTTTGCACTTTAGAAACAATGTTGTTTACTTAATAATCACGTTACAACCAATTCGCCTTGACAAAACACGTGTTATAACAGAACAACCTGTATTTATTTAAGCTGCTGGAGAATACTACCTACCCATGAGAGCTGCTCAATGTGATCTCATCTCTCTATAACTACTTGATCGATAAGGTCAACTATGATAAGACAATCTTGGAACTATTTTAAGATCCACAGTAGGGTGAAACAGAGTTGTCTTCTCGCAACTACACTCTTAGGCATATTCTTCTAATTATTATCATATGGGCTTCAGGTCATCCATATTGGCTCTCAACTTACCTTCCGTAGCTCTGCTATAAGGACACCTACAAGTGAGATGTGAAGATGGTGGATATTGACAATGACAACTGACAGACAGTCTCTAACAGCTATTACCTCTGATCGCTTATTACTTGAAAACAAATTGAGAGAGGTGAGCAGAAATGAAAAGCATAGATGGCTAAGAAGAGTACCTAGAAAAAACAAAGGCCATCTTCAGCTCACCACCACGTTCTCAAGGCAAAGTAGGGATGGATAATAAATACTGGCTCAGTCACTGAAGCCCATGTCCAACAAGTGAATATTAAAAAAAAGGTCCAGTCTTTCCCTGCAGAGAACGTCATGCTAGAGTGGGACTCCAGAGACATACTTGGTAATGCTTAACACCAAGTTAATCATAACTGTGCAGAAGACTGCACCAATATTAGTTACCCGCATAAAGAACTCGATACATGCATTTCCAAATAAAAACTGAAAGAATTGCAGATGCTGCAAGAAAAGGAACAAAAACAGAAATTGTTGGAAAAGCTCAGCAGGTCTGGCAGCAGCTGTGAAGAGAAATTAGAATTAACATTTTGGATCCAGTGACCCTTCCTCAGAACCACTGCATTTCCAACTTTCTAAATAACATTAAGCTAAGAGCTTGGTGAACAAAATACAGTAAGAAGTTACAAACAGACATCAATAAAATAAGCAAGTGCGGAAAACTACGGCAGAGAGAGTTTAGATTAGATTAGATTAGATTCCCTACAGTGCGGAAACAGGCCCTTCGGCCCAACAAGTCCACACTGACCCTCCAAAGAGCAACCCACCCAGATCTATTTCCCTCTGACTAATGCACCTAGCACTATGGGCAATTTAACATGGCCAATTCACCTGACCTGCATGTATTTGGACTGTGGGAGGAAACCGGAGCACCCGGAGGAAACCCACGCAGACACGGGTAGAATGTGCAAAATCCACACAGACAGTCGCCCAAGGCTGGAATCGAACCTGGGACCCTGGTGCTGTGAGACAGCAGTGCTAATCACTGAGTCACCGTGGCACCCCAGAGTTCAATGTACAGAGTGTAAATTACTTAATTTTGAATGTCCAATTGAAATATTTTCCCAATAGAGAGGCACAAAGTATTTTGATGGAGCAAAGAGTCTTAATGTCCAGCTGTACAAATCACTACAACTTGAGTAAAGTTACAAAAAGTAAATCATTAAAAAAAGCAGATAGTACAACAGCAGAAAAGTTATCCTGGTGGTCAAAGCCCACATGGACTTGTTTGATTATCACGATTGATGTTCTATGTAGTTGGAGAAGTTGCTATTTTTTTCAGTTAAACACCGAGAAGACCAAAGTATTGTCATAGCCTCCAAAACTACACCTCCAATTATTTCCAAATAAAAACTGAAGAGCTGCAGATGCTGAAAGTCAAAGCAAAAGAAAATTGCTTGAAAAGCTCTGCAGGTCTGGCAGCATCTCTGGAGAGAAGTCAGAGTTAATATTTCAGATTCAGTGACCCTTCCTTAGAACTGAAAGGAGGAAGGGTCACTGGATCTGGAATATTAACTCTGTTTTCTGTCCACAGATGCTGCCAAACCTGCCGAGCTTTTCCAGCAACTTCTGTTTTTGCTTCTAATTATTTCTAATCCACTCAAGAGCCAGCATTTCAGGCTGCACCTCATTTTACACCTAGGTCTTGTACTCAACCCAAGTTTAGCCTCTGACTCCATTAACACTCCCTAACAGACTGTCTACTTCCAGCTCAATAACATTACCATGGTTGCTCCTACCTCAGTAAAACTGCTGCTGAAATGTTCATACATTACTTTGTCACCTTAATATTCAGCTACTTCAATATCCTCCAGGCTAACCTTTCATTCTTCACTCTATAAACGACAGCTTATCCAAAACTCCAGTATATAAATCGTACCCTACACTCCAGCTCACTCACCAATTTTTTTTAGCTCCTCAACACCTCCAATTCAACATTCTTAACCTTGTGGTAAATAAGAACATAAGTACTAGGAGTACCAGTTAGGCAATTCAGTCTGAGTTGGCAATTCTGTCTCTTCAGCCTGCTCCACTGTACAATACAATCACAGCTGATCTAATCACAGTCTCAACTCCCATTTTCCTGCCTACTCTCCATAACGCTTCTGTAGTGATTGTAACAAAGTCAGCCAGAAGGACATCACCAAATACAAATTTCCTGATTGGACCAGATTAACAGCCCCAATCAGGAAGATCTGGCTAACAGATAGAAACAGGAGTGTCAGAGACTCTGTTCACTCTGACAGCTGGCTCTGAGGAGGTAGATCATTGCCAAGGACGCTCCACGTGTAAATAAAGGGTAATTTGGTGACAGGATACTGATCCTGGTTGAGTTATTTAAGCTTCAGTCCAATACTAATTAAAATTATCTTTCTCCTCCTTAAACTTACTCAGTGACCCAGCAGTCACTGCACTCTGGGGTAGGGAATTCTGCACATTGACAACTTTTAGACAAGTAAGAGCTCCTCACCTCTGTTTTAAACCTGCCAGACCTTATCCTAAACTTCCCATTCTAAATTGCCCTACAAGAAAAACATCATCTCTACATCTGCTTTGTCAATCCCTTTTCACATCTTATATACCTGGATTTGTTCTCTTCTCATCTTTGAAACTCTCGCAAGTATAGGATTAAACTGCTCACTAGGAGAAAGTGAGGACTGCAGATGCTGGCGATCAGAGCTGAAAATGTGTTGCTGAAAAACTGCAGCAGGTCAGGCAGCATCCAAGGAGCAGGAAAATCGACGTTTCAGGCATGAGCCCTTCTTCAGCACATATTAAACTACTCACTGTCTACTCACAAGACAAGCCTTTCATCTCTGGAATTAATTTAACGAACCTTCTTTGCCACTTTGCGCCATGGTGGCAGCGTGGAAGTAAGCATCAATAACTGTTTATAGAATTATCCTCAATGAAAATTAGATAGCTCTGGATCATGAGGCATTCAGACAGCAAGTTTATGTAAGTACAGATCTCCAAATGAAGTAAACTGCTCAATCTCTCTTCATAAGAAAAACCTCTCATCTCTGGAATCAATCGACTGAACCTCCTCTGACTGCTTCCAATGTAGCTAAAACCCTCCTCAAGTAAGCCAAAACTGCACGCAATATACCAGGTGCAATTTCACTAATGCCTTGTTAAATTGTGGTAATACTTAATTTTTCACATTACTCTTTTAGCAATAAATGGCAAATTTCCATTTGCCTTCCTGAGCTTTGCCTGAGCACTAGCTTTTTGTGATTCGTGCAGGAGGACACCTAATCCCTCTGCACTGAAGAATTCAAACATTTCTCTGCATTCATGTAAAAAGTATCTATTCTGTTCTTTTGAATAAAAGGGATAACCTCACACTTGTATTAAACTCCACTTGCCAAATTTTGGCTCATTTTCCTAATCTATTCTTATCCATCTATATACTTCTTTACTGCAACTTAATTTCCCACTTATTTTAGTAATTTACAAATTTGACTATAGTACTTTCTATCCCTGCATCCAAATCATTAATATAGGTTGTTAATAGTTGCAACCCAAGCATTAACGTCTGTGGCACTCCACTAGTTACATTTTGCCAATCAGATAAAGACCTATTTATCCTGACGCTCTGTCTTAATCACTCCTTCTCAGCTTTGTAAATATCTCACAATCCTATAACCGCCACCTTCTTCAGAAAACTTCTTACCACTTTCTATTCTTTCAACTCTGGCCTCTTCAGCAACCCTCCCATTTGAAAATAGGAATCAACCATTTAAAACCAAATTCAACTCAATGTTAAACATGCATTAGTTTGGCCAGTTTATCAAGTTGGTGCTATCAAGAAGTCTTCACTGGGAAAAGTTAATGCCTAAAATTTCAGAAAATAAAAATAATCAATGTTTCTATATTCAATTAAGTTTATTTAAACCCATAGTAAAAATTAAAAATGCAACACATCTTCTGTAATGTCAGCTCAAAATAAAGTTGTTTATATTTTTGAACAAATCTAGAGTCCTATGTCACAAAGAACACTACAACGCATAAAGATTATAAAAATAATATATATTAAAATAATGAAGCAATGAAGAAAGTGAACGCGGTTCAAATCCACCATTAAAACTGACCATTAAATCCTTAGTGACTGTACCTAAACAATTTACTGGAAACATAACTTGCACCATAAAGTCAGCAGCACAAATGTACAATCTGTAATCAATCACTTTATTTCTCTGTCAGCATTCTTTATTGCATAAGATGAAAAACACAGGATTGTGTACTACTTACCTGTGAACTAACTCCACCTTGTTTACGTAGCATACCCCCAAAAAATTCAAATGTTTTAATAGGCGTTATTATTTTTATGTAGAATTTTTAATAAAATCACAACAGCTACCACTTAGCTCTCTGGGGAGAAACACAACTGAAAGTTTGATAAATAACTTCATACCACCAAATATATTTTGCATTTCATCCAGAAGCTATGTGAAATAAATGAATACATTTACAAGTGTTGCAGATCTTAATTAAAAATCTCTGTAATTTAAAGAACTATTGAGCAAATACATTTTACACTTACTAACTGTGCGTTGATGGCACATGACATAAGATCTGATTACCTTCACCATTATTTGAGTAACTGTTCAATCAGGATATGTGCAAGATAACTGGTTCACTTTACAATATTATTAACCCTAGAATTATGATAGGATATGACATAAGTTCAATTTCAGAGTTAAATGCATTGAACTTTGTGATCAACATCCTCAAACTAATTTGAATAAGTTGTTCCGACACAGAAAAGGCTTAACATATAGCACATTTAGATTGGGAAGCTCAAAATTTGGTGAAGTGGCAACTCTAAAAATGCTGAAACTGACAGTAAATATAAAGTTGTGGTGATGACTGAAAGTGGACCAAATACTCAAAATGGGAACCAACACTTCCTTAGACAAAATAACAATTAGACATGCAGTAGAATTATTTCTTCAATAATGTATTTAACAATGAATATTGACAGAGGAAATAAAGCTATTCCTGCAGATTCTACATTTTATTGAACAGAATTGCGTATGAATTAGCTTTACTGTTACATTTACTAAAATGAGTCCAGTGAGAAGATTACAAGCTGCCACTGATTCTAGTGACAGCTTCTGCAGTTACAGATTAGTTACACTGTAACTAATGTCACCAACACATGATGCCATCTTAGGTACAGAGTACCTAGGTACAATCCTTAGTTACTGAATAAAGAAATGAAGGTAAAAAGTTAACATTACAGCTATACACAGTATAACCATATGTCAGAAAAATAAGAAGAAAGCAGAAAAGACAAATATCACAGTCTCTCTCCAAAAGTTCTCCACAGTAGAGCAGCACAGGGGGCCTCCACGTGGTCTGACCACTGGCTGCTACCACCACACTTTGCACTGGGCTGCTACCACGATGCTCCACAATGAGCCGCTTCTACTACGTTCTACCCTGGGCCACTGCTCCTGCTTCGCACTGGGCGTCTGGTTGCTGGTGCCCTGCTCCGAGCAACAGACCGCTGACCCCACTTCAGGGGCCGGGTGTCTGAGGCCGAGAGCCCAAAAAGACAGAAGAAGAGAAGAAAACCACGGAAGGTTGAAAAAAAGGGTCAAGAAAAGAACAGGCGAAACGGACAAGCTCCAGCTGAAGAGTCCTACACTGCCGCCATCTTACCTAAATGCTATGCTTTAATAAAACAATTTTATATTTAATCACAGAATTGTTATGGTGCAGAAGCAATTCACTCCTGGGATATGGACACCACATGAAGTTCAGCACATCATGACTGCAGGTGTTTTCTGAGCATTTTAACTTAGTGGCAAGCTCTTATTATTTCTGTATAATCCTTAGCATTATTTAAATGGAGACAATCATTCAATGCCAACTTGAATTTAAATTGACTACGCCTGCACCACACTTCCAGTCAGGGCATTCCAGACCCTAACTGTTCATTGTGTAATAAAGTTTTCACACATTGCATTTGCTTCTTTTGCAAAATATTTTAAATCTGTGCCCTCTGATTCTCAATCTTATTGCAAGGGGGAACAATTTACTCTGTCAAGGTCCCTCATAATGTTGAAAAGCTCCATCAAACCCTCCATCAACATATACTCTTGCAAGGAATATAGTCAATTTAATTTTCCAGTAAATTGTTTTATGGCCCTATTTGTGGATGAAGACACTCTTCGCACAAGCACAAGCCCCAGATTCATTTATTGCAGCCAAGCTGCCCGATACTTTTCAAAGTGGAGCCAACAGCTGTGAAATTGGAAAAGATGCTGAGACTGAATGGCCTCTTTCTGCATTGTAGGGAATTCTATGATTCTATAATAGCAAAAGGCATTATGACAATAAGAGCGTAAAACGTAGGAATCAGAAATGAAGAAAATAATGATGACCATGAAACATCTGCCATCTGTTGGAAAAAATAATCTGATTCACTAATGTTCTTTAGGGAAGGAAACTGCTGACCTTACCTTTTCAGGCCTACATGTGACTCCAGACCCACAGCAATGTGACTGAGTCTGAACTGCTCTCTGGGAAATTAGGGATGAGCATCAATCGCTCGCCTAGCCAGTGACACCCACATCCCATGAGTGATTTTTTTAAAGAAGAGGCAGAAGAAAGTTATCAGGCCCACTGAGTCTTCTCCACACTTAATGAGATCACGGCTGGTCTGATAATCCTCAACTCCATTTTTGTGTCTTTTCCCCCAATAACCCTCAATTCCCTTACTGGTTAAAAATCTGTCTATCTCAGCCTTTAATATACTAAATGACCTAGCCGCTATAACCATCTGCAGTAAAGAATTCCACAGATTCACTAACATCTGTGGGAGAAAACTCCTCCTCACCTGTGTCATAAAAAGGCAACTCTTTATTCTGAGACCATGCACTCTGGTCCTTTATTCTTCCACAAGGGGAAACAGCCTTTCTGAATCTATCTTGTCAAGCCCCATAAATATCTTCCATGTTTCAAAAACATCATCTCTCATTATTCTAAACTCAATGAGTACAAGCTTAAACTACTCATCCTCTCCTCACATGAAAATCCCTCCATCCTGGAATGAACCCGGTGAACCTTCTCTGGACTGCCTCCAATACAAGTGCATCTTACCTTACGTAAGGGGACTAAAACTGCTCACAGTCTCCTAGGTGCAGTCTGACTAGTCCTTTATATAGTTTTAACAAGACTTCTCTAATCTTATATTCCATTCTCTTTGAAATACAGGACAACAGCCCTTTTGCCCTCCTGATATCCTACTCTACTTAGATGCTAGCTATTTCAAGAGTGAACATTATTTCCAAATATGATCTGAAGGAATACCTGAATGTTTCCAAGAAGGAGTGAGATACAATTCTTAGGGCTAAAGGGATCAAAACAGGGATGACAATAGGAATATAGTACTGAGTTGAATATCAGCCAGGATCTTATTGAATGATGCAGCAGATTTGAAGGGCTGAATAACCTGTTCCTACTTCTATTTTCCATGCTTCTATTTTCGCAACTTGCCTTCTCCACTACTTTATTTTCTGTCATCTGCAAACTTGGTGATAATACATTCACTTCCCTCATTTAAGTCATAAATATATACAAACAATAAATAATATTAATACATCATAAATAATTGTATCCCTATGGCACTCCAGGTTCTGCCCCTCCTCCCCAGCCCTCACCTATCCCAACTCTCTGTCTTCTAGTAGCTAGCCAATCTAAGCCAAGTTTATATGAAGTCGCCTTACAGATGCATGAGCAAGGAGCTGACCAGAATTGACTGAGACAGGAGCCTAGCAGGAAAGACAGTGGAACAGCAATGGCAGGAGTTTCAGGGAGCAATTCGAGACAGACAGCAAAAATTCATCCCAAGGGAAAAAGAAGAATACTAAAGGGAGCATGAGGCACCTATGGCTGACCAGGAAAGTCAGGGACAGCATTAAATCAAAAGAGAAAGCATATAATGTGCAAAAGGGCAGTGGGAATCCAGGCGATTGGGAAGCATACAAAGACTAACAGAGGGCAACAAAAAAAGAAATAAAGAGGAAGAAGATTAAATATGAGGGTAAGCTAGCCTGTAATATTAGGAAAGATTGCAAGAGTGTCTTTAGATATATAAAAGGCAAAAGAGAGGTAAAAGTGGAAACTGGGCCAATGGAAAATTATGCTGGAGAAGTAGTAATGACAAACAAAGAAATGGCTGAAGAACTGAACATGTAGTTTGCGTCAGTCTTCATGGTGGAAGACATTAGTAATATGCCAAAAATTAGATGTCAGGTGGCAGAGAGGAATATGGTGGCCATCACCAAGAAGAAGTGCTAAAAAAAACTGAAAGGTCTGAAAGTGGATAAATCACCTGGACCAGATGGGATACACTCTAGAGTTCTCAAGGAGATAGCTGAACAGATTGCAGAGACGTTAGTAGTGACCTTTCAAGTATTACTGGAGTCAAGGAGGGTCCCAGAGGCTGGAAAATCACGGATGTCATCCCCTAGTTTAAGAAGGAAGTAAGGTAAAAGGTGGGAAACTATAGGCTAATTAGTTTGACCTCAGTTGCTGCTAAGATTTTGGAGTCCATTGCGAAGAATGAGATTTCTGAATACTTGGAAATGCATGGTAAAATAGGGCAAAGTCAGCATGGTTTCATCAAGTGGAGGTCATACCTGACAAATCTGTTAGAATTCTTTGAGAAGGTAACAAACAGATTAGATCAAGGAGAGCCATTAGATATTATCTATCTGGACTTCCAGAAGGCCTTTGATAAGCTGCCGCACAGGAGGCTGCTGAGTAACATAAGGACACATGGTGTTAGAGGTAAGGTACTAGCATGGATCAAAGATTGGCTGTTTGGCAGAAGGCAGAGAGTGGGGATAAAAGGGTCCTTCTCAGGATGGAAGCTAGTGACTAATAATGTTCACAAGGATCAATGTTGGGACAACTTTTCACTTTATATATTAATGAAATGAATGAAGGAACTAAGAGCATTCTGGCTAGATTTGCAGATGATACAAAGATAGGTAGAGGAGCAGGTTGTATTGAGGAAGCAGGAAGATTGCAAAAAGATTTAGACAGGTTAGAAGAGTGGGTAAAGAAGTGGCAGATGAAATACAACGTGGGAAAGTGTGAGGTCATGCTTCAGTAGGAAGAACAGAGGCATGGACTATTTTCTAAATGGATAGAAAATTGAGAAACCTGAAGTGCAAAGAAACTTGGGAGTCATGGGTAAACTTGCGGATTGAGTCTTTTGGAAATTCAAATATACTACATCTTCTGGTTCTCTTTTCTCTATCCTGCTTTGGATGGCCAAGGGCCAATTGGAAACTAAAATAGAAATTTAAACAAATGGCCAGGAGCATTGCTGAGGTGTTAACTGAATACTTTGCAGCTGTGTTTGCAAAGAGGAGGATGCTGCCCAGGCCATGGTGATCTAGGTGGAAAGTAATTGGAAGGGTTCAAAATTAAGAAGGAAGAAGTCTTAGATAGAGTGTTGGTACTTACATAACTGCATGGACAGGGTCAATGTATTTTTTTTAATGTTAGTCCATTAATTTAATTGGCTTTGTGTAAATCAGAGTACCAGAAGTTACAACCTGTTTTCAACATACAGTAAGGACGCCTGAATTATTGTACTTAGATTGTGCCATCTTCATTCATTTTTGGAATTTCTATGCTGTCATGTAAAAGTTAAAATGAATTCCAAATGCTGAATGTAAGATATTAATTTGCTATTTTTTCATTTTGAAACCTCTCAGTTCCTTGAAAGATCCAAAGTTGGTTCTGAAAATGACATAGCATACTCATAGCTTTATAAAAAATGTATTAAGTCGCTAAGCTTCATGAAAGTTTATATTATTTTATTATGTTTGAGATACTGAATCCTAAAGTAGTGGTAAATGGAGTTTTAGTTTTCAGTTATGTGTAATTCTAATTTTTTCTAATGAAAAGATCAGAAAGTGATTTGGCATGATATATTAAGGACACCACATCCGAGAAATCATGTGATTTAAGCTAAATGATTTAACTCCCCGCTGATTGTTGACTTGAGTTTCAGTAACCAGACAACAGCCACCCAAAGGTGACTAGTAGATTGTGTACTGAAGATCCTTACCAGCAGAAGGACAGTTTAGTTTTGCAGCCTCCAGGTCAACAGAACTAGAAAGAAGTCATAAGCTATTTTAGCAATCCAAGTAGACAGGGCTGGAAAAAGCTCTTAGTGTTTCTTAAAGTTCACTGAAGATATGTCAATGAGTTGGGTAGACTGAATCATTCATGGAGAGATTGACAGAATTTCATCTGGTGAATTTGCCAAAATTTTCCAGAAGGAAACATTTGAAACATCATCAGTTCAGTAGGAAATTTTAAATTTTAAATCTTAATTTTAAATTTTCAATGGAATGATACTTCACTGGAGTTGACTGCCTGAATTGGATATTGCTGAAAGACCATAACACATATGAGCAGAAGCAGGCCATTCAGTCCAATGAGTTTGTTCCCCCATTCACTAAGATGATCTGAAAATAACTGATCTGATAATTCTCAACTCCACTTTCCTGCCTTTTTCTGATAACCCTTGGTTCCTTTATTTATTTGATTTTTTTTGCTGATCACAGTAAGATTTTTCAAAATTCTCTTTTATCCATTTTTGCATTTTTTCCTTTCAGGTAATAAATTTCTGTTCTTTTGCTAAAAGTACACTGACCAGTTTGGATGAATACATTTAGAAACTCATTACAGTAACCAAATCACAAAAATAAAACTTATGGTCTATCAAGCTGGGTTTTACCCTGACTTGTCCATTACCACCATCAGCTGGGGTCATAATTCATGACCAAAAAAGTAAACATTATTATTTGTGCATTTTTATTTAAAATGCACAACTTCAATTAAATAGTTCTACAAATGTATTTAGAGTAATCTTTCAATTAGTGTGTAAATTTTTGCTTACTTTATGGCATGATTAATCAAAAGATAGGAAATCCATTCATCAAATCAAGTATATGGTTTAAATTTCCTTTGTAACTGCATTTTGACTAGAAAAGATGAGCTCATACACTTAATTGGAACCTTATTCTGGTTAAAAAAGGAAAATCATTGTATACTATGTTACTCCAATTAGCATTTCATTAGGACCATTGAATTGCAAATACTTATGCCCTTGGCAGTATGCTACTTGATTACACTGCAAAAGGTACAAGGTGACAGCTTTATTCTGTAGAATCACATCAATACAGATGATATTTTACTGTCATATATGAGTTCATAGTCATATTAAAGGCAATTAGCAGTGTCGATAGATGTTTATTTCAAGATTGGCAATATCTTATTTGTTCTGACTTTTGCTCTCCTTGACCAACTTTTATTTCTCCCTCTTTGTCTCTCTTTCTGTGCCCGGTCTGAGTCTAAAATGCCCCAGTTCCTTCTCAACCATTCCTGTTAGTAACTCTTAATAGAGGAAGGTTTACAGCATGGAAATAGGCCCTTGTGTCCCAATTGTCCATGCTCCTCCTTACTAGTTCTAATTTTCACTAATTCTCGCTAGTTAAGGGACGCATCTCAAGCTTGATCATTCACAAATGATTCAATTACCATGTTATCAATATGCACAATGAACAACGTATACATCAAAAATATTCAAGCTTAAAGATGCAAGGAAAACTTACTGGGGTGTAATGCAAGATGCTCCACTCCAGCAAACTCTGACCAATACTAGACGGATTCCTGGGATGGCAAGTTTGTTGTAGGAGGAGAGATTAGATCAACAGGGCGCTTATACAATTGAGTTTAGAAAAATAAGAAGGTATTTCCTTGAAACATATAAAATTCCGAAAGGGGCAGACAGATTAGATGCTCAGATGATGCTCCCCCTGGCAGGGGATAGGAGTGTACACAAAATGAGATCATGTTCTGGCCATTTCAAACTGAAATGAGCGGAAAAGTATTTAGTCAAGAGTGTTACGGTGGTGAATCTGTGGTAATCTCAACCCTAGAGTGGAGTGGGGGCCAAGGTACTCTATATATACAAGAAATAAATAGATGTCAAGAGGCTAAATAAGTCAAGTGGTATGGGTAGACAGCAGGAGCATTGGCATTGAGATAGAGAATCAGTCGTGATCACGTTGAATGACAATGCAGGCTCAATGCACCAATCAGCCTACTCCCTCCACTTTCATGTTTTGTTGGACCACTGATAATCAGTTTCACCAATGATTCATGATATCTCAAAGAATTAATCATTCATTATAATTTTAAAAAATACAGAACCAAGAGACACACGTAGGGCAAACCATGTTAAAGATGGCATTAGGAAAGTACATTAGTGAGCTAATTCAGTTTTTACAACAAACATCACAGATACATGGCTACCACTGGGCATTTCTTTATTTGAGATGCTTACTGGATTCAATTTGCTATGATAAGATTCAAATCCATGTCCCAAGAGCACTGGCCTAGTGTCCTGGATTACAAGTCCAGTAACACTGTCACCAGTCACTGCCAACCAGCATGCCCTCTGGTTTATGAGATTACGTCCCCTGATTGATGAAATTATGTCCTCTGGTCTTTGACTCTCCCATAAAGGGAAACCACCTCTCTGCATCTATCCTGTCAAATTACCTATGCTTTAATAAGGTCTCCAAGAATATAAGCCCAGTTGACTCTTGTAAGAAAATCCCTCCAAAACCAGAATCAACCTAATGAACCTTATCTGGACTGTCTCTCATGCCATGACATCACTCCTTAGAAAAGGGACCAAAACTGTTCGCAGTATTACAGCAATGATCTGACGCCTTGTAGAGTTTTAAGAAGGTCTCCATATTTTTATATTCTATTCCCTTTAATATGAAGGCTGACAGTCCATCTGCATTCCCTATTGCCTAATGAACTCGCTCGCTGGCTTTTTTGTGATTCAGGCAAAAGACTCCAAGTCCCTCCATGCTTTAACTTTCTGAAGACTTTCCCCATTGAAATCATATTCAGCTCTTCTATCTTTCCTGTCAAACTGCATGACCTCATACTTTCCAACACTATCTACCAAGTTTTTGCTATTCATTTTGTCTGTTTATATTTCTATGTTGGATTATTGTGTCATCCTCATTAGAGTCATAGAGGTGTACAGCATGGACATAGACCCTTCGGTCCAACCCGTCCATGCCGACTACTTGCCTTCTCACCTATTTTTGTGACATGCAAAAACCTGAAGATAGCACATTCAAGTCATTAATATGACTGTGGCCCCAGCAATCATCCCTGTGGCACTACATTCTGTACAGGTTGCCAGCCTAAAGATGTCCTTTCATCTCAACAGTGCCTTCTATGAGCTAGACGTTCCTCTATCCATAATAATTTGGTACTCCAACATAACAGGCTCTTACTGAGTAGCCTTATGAGCAGTACCTTATTAAACACCTTTTGGAAATCCAAATATATTACATCTATTAGTCGCCTTTATCTATACTACTTGCTTTCCACTCAAATAACTTTAATAAATTTTCCTGACACAAGTTCCCTTTCATGAAGTCACGCTGTCTCTGCTTGATTCTATTATGTATTTCTAAATATTTCCAGTTGAGAATGGTACCATAACAATAAGGAAAGTGGAATGGTAATCCAGAGCTTTGAAATCTCCAGAGGCAATGTTCAAATTCTATCGCAGCTGCTGGTAGAATTTAAATTCAATTAACTAATAAACCTGAAATATAAAAAGGTTTTGTAACAGTACTGGTAAGCCCGAATTGCTGGGTTGTTGTAAAATCTCATCTGGTTCAAAGACATTATTACATGCAATTCCAGAATCTCAGTAATGTGGTTTACGCATGATTGCCTTGAAATGGGCCCTCAACTGTATAAGGAAGGTTTTACATACACCACATGGACTACAACCGTTTAAGACCGCATTTTCTCAAGGATAAGAAGAGACCAACAAGTGTTAGACTTGCTAGCAGTGCTCAAATCCCATGAACAACTGAAAATAATTCCAACATTAAAGCCATTTTTCTTTTACAACAGTCTCACATGTGCCAGCTTGGTTAAGCTGTGACAATGAAATATCAGAAAGTATGCTAAATAAAAAAAAATGCCTGTTGGTTTTGGATTAGGCTGCTCAAAAAACAAAGGCAATAAACTTATTTCAGAAACCTGTGTCAGAACATGTGGTGATGCAGGCTGTCGTGGATAAAGGCGAGTGGGGAAGATGTTGCATTCTTTAGCGAGAGTGGTAGGGCATGGGCATTGGTTAGATGTGGATCCATTAACAAAGATAGGCAATTCAGAGAAAAGTTGACAGCACTTATAGTGGTGAACTGGAGAAGGTTGTGACCTTCTTCCTTCAGTGGTGGCTACACCTCTGGACAGCAGAAACTGCTCTAAACTGGGTGACAACCTTGGAGCAGGCTGGCTGGCATAATGTGTTATGGCTTCACTCCTAGTCCTGTGTACCACTCCATTCAGCGAAAGCTTCAGAATCCTGTCCACAAAACAGGTGCCAATTTCACCCTGTCTACCATGTCTGGGGCTTTGTCTCATATGCTAATTTGGTCCACCTGATTAATTATTTCGTCGCTCTCTGCTACTCTTTATATTTCGACTGACCATTTGACCTATCACACAGTTACAGCTACAGTCATCAAGTCATACAGTCATATAGCATGGAAACAACCCCTTTGGCCCAACATTGAACAGGTTTCCTAAACCAAACTAGTTCCATTTGCCTGCATTTGGCCCATAAACCTTTCCTAATCTTTTTTTCTCCATGTATCTGTCCCAATGGCTTTTAGATGTTGCAACTGTACTTGCCTCTATCAATTCATTGTGGAAGAGATTGAGCCAGTATAGGGAGGGCGAACCCGATGCGGCGACAAGAGAGGTCCCCGGCATCGATGGCAATCTTCTCAAGTGGCAGTGAGAGCAAGAACATGCAGCCTGATGTGGCCTGTGGCAAGAGCATGCAACTACTCCTGAACTGATCAGCAGCAAGAGCAGAGCAAGCAGCCTGAGGTGGCCGATAGCAACAGCAGGATCAAGCAGCCTGAGGCAGCCAGAGGGGAGACCAGAATCAGGCAGCTCAGGGCAGCCAGAGGAGACAGAACGGGAGCAGGCAGCCAGAGGCAACCAGTGGCAACAGAAAGAGCAACAGCCTGGGGCAGCCCGGGGTGGCCCGAGAGCAGGTGGGAACAGGAGTATGTAGCCCACGCCGACTGGCAAGTGCAAAAGCAGGCAGCCCGGAGCAGGTGGAAACGGGAGAATTCGAGCTCTTGTGAGGAATGCGAGCCCAGCATGGCAAGGCGCTTATGGACTATGGTGTTAATCTATCAACGGTGTTTCTTTGTTATTCTACTTTTTAGTAAGAAGGACGAGAACATTTAACTTTTTAAACATTATTTTCTTTATTTTTCTGTTTGTACCAAGATGGAGCCGTAAGTGGCAACTTGCAAATTTTTCACTGCATTCATGTAAGTATATGTGAACAATAAACCTAATTCAATTCAATTCAAATCCTCTGGCAGCTCATTCCACATATGCATCACCCTCTGTATGAAAAAGTTGCCGCTTTTAAATCTTTCCCCTCTCATCTTAAACCCATGCCCTCCAGTTTTGGACTCCCCTACCCTGGAGAAAAAACTTTGGCTATTCACCTTGTCTATACCCCTCATGATTTTATAAACCTCTGTAAGATAACCCCTCAGCCTGCAATGCTCCAGGGAAATAAGTCTAAGCCTATCCAGCCTTGCCTTATATTCAAACCTTCTCGTCCCATTAACATTCTTGTAAATCGTTTTTATACCCTTTTTATAGCAAGGGAGACCAGAATTATATGCAGTACTCCAAATGAGGCTTCACCAGTTGTAACATGACATCACAACTCCACTACTCAATGCTCTGACCAACGAAAGCAAGCCTTCTTCACCATCCTGTCTACCACTTTGAAGGAACTATGTACCTGCACCCCTAGGTCTCTCTGTTCGACAACACATCCTAAGTCCCTATCATTAATTGTGTAGTTACAAACCTGCTCAAAGTACAATGCCTCGCATTTATCTAAATTAAACTCCATCTGCCATTCCTCAGCCCACTGGCCCAGTTAATCAAGATCCCATTGTACTCTGATATAATCTGCTTCATTGTCCACTATACCATGAATTTTGGTATCGTCTGCACATTTACTAACCATGCCTCCTATATTCTCATCCAAATTGTTTATATAAATGATGAACAATGGTGGACACAGAACTGATTCTTGTGTCACAGTCCTTCAATCTGAACAATAACTTTTTATCACCATCCTCTGTCTCCTACCATCAAGCCAATTTTATATCTAATTGGCTAACTGTCCCTAGATCCCATAAGATCTAATGTTACCTACCAGTCTACCATGTGGAACCCTGTTAAAGGCTTTGCTAAAGTCCAGGTTGACAACATCTACCACTCTGCGGTCATCTAGCTTCTTGGTCACCTCTTCACAAAACTTAATCAAGTTTGTGGGACATGGTTTCCCATGCACAAAGCCATGCTAACTATCCCTATCAGTCCTTGCCTGTCCAAATGTATGCAGATGCTGTTTCTCAGAATGCCCTCCAACAACTTAATAGTTACATCAGGGTCATCCGTCTGTAGTTCTTGGATTTTTCCTTGCAGCCTTTCTTAAATAAGATGTGGAGGTGTCATTGTTGGATTGGTGTGGACAAAGTTAAAAATTACACAACATCAGGTTACCGTCCAACAAGTTCATTTGGAAGCACTAGCTTTCAGAGCACTGCTCTTTCATCAGGTAGCTGTGGAGCAGGATCATAAGACATAGAATTTATAGCAAAAGACTACAATGTCATGCAACCAAACCGATGTATTGAAGAAACCTAGATTGCTGTTAAGTATTTTATCTTTTCGAATGGGTTGTAGGTTTTGGTTCATTAATATATAAATCCCAGAACTTCTTTTAAAACACATTCTTGAGATAACTAAGGGTTTTATTAAAAAAAAGGTGGCATCTCAGCTGAGACAATGCATTAAAGGTGTGAGGTTAGAGTCTATCTGTATCCTAATCTTGAGTCAGACTAGTTCTATTTCCAAAGTAGGAATTTATAAAATATTACATGGATTGACTGCCTGCAAATTGTGTGCTTTTTGAGCAAATGTTTGCAAATGCAACTTCACCCCATAGACTTATATGTGTGTGTGCATGCATGAGATAGAAAAAGAGAGAGAGAGTATAAGAATATAAGAACCAGGAGCGGGAGTAGGCCATCTGGCTCTTTGAGCCTGCTCCGCCATTCAACATGATCATGGCAGATCTTTTCGTGGACTCAGATCCACTTACCTGCGCTCTTATATCCCTTAATTGTTCAAAAAAAATCTATCTTAGCTCTAAAAACATTTACTGAAGTAGCATCAACTACTTCACTGGGCAAGGAATTCTATAGATTTACAATCCTCTGGGTGAAGAAGTTCTTTCACAATTCAGTCCAAAATCTGCTCCCTCTAATCTTGAGGCTATGCCCTCTTGTCCTAGTTTCACCTGCCAGTGGAAACATCCTCTCTACTTCTATCTTACATATTCCCTTCATAATTGACTAAGTTAAACATTCTCAAGTAGCTCTCTCAAATCTCCCCACCAGGATACTGGACCTCCTCCAGTTCAGGTGCAACACAGCCCTCTTGTATAGGTCATTTCTGCCCCAGAAAAGATTCCACTGATTCAAAAATCTGAATCCCTGCCCTCTGCACTAGCTCTTCAGTCATATATTCATTTGTCCTTTCCTGCTATTTCTACTCTCACTACTACATGGCACTGTGAGTAATCCAGGCATTACTACCTTTAAAGTCCTGTTTTTTATTCTGCTGCCTAACTCTTGATGTTCACTCTGCAGGACCTCATCTGTTTATCTACATATGTCCTTGGTATCAATGTGTACAAAGACCTCTGGCTGTTCATGTTCGCCTTTGAGAATTTGCTGCAACCACTCTGAGACACCCTTGATCCTGGCACCAGGAGGCACCACAGCATCCCGCAGCTGCAAAAAATCCTGTCCATGCCCCAGATGAGAGCATCCCGATCATAATTGCTTGCTTGGACCTTTACAACAACGGTAATTGTAGTACCAAGGACCTGGCTATTGCTGTTATTTTCCCCTGAAATGCTATCTCCCTACTATATCTAAAATGTTATGTTTGTTTCGGAGGGGGAGAGCCACAGGAGAGTCCTGCACTACTTGCCTATCTTTCCTGGTGGTCACCCATCTACCTGACTGAACATGTGTTGTGACCACCACCTCCCTGAAGCTACTATCTATCACACTCACTGGCTCATGTATGCCTCGCAGTGCTCCCAACTGCCACTCCAAACAATCCAAGCAGTTTAGAGGATCTGCAGCAAGACAGACTTCTTGCAGACATAGTCGCGAGAGACACTCAACTGCTGTCTGATCTCCCACATCTGACAGTGGATATAGCACTCCACTGACTGCCACCTCTGCCCCTTTAACAACTAGCAGACTCAGGGGAAATAAAAACATAGGAACATAGGAATTAGGAGTGGAAGTAGACAACTCAGCCCTTCAAGCCCGCTCTGCCATTTAACCTGGTCATGGCTGATCTTATCCTGATCTCACAACTCCACTTTCCTCTGTTCCCCACAGCCCTGGTTTCTGCTTTCCATCAGAAACATATCTTTTGCTTTCATGGATCTGTTGATTGATTCTGCCTCCAATGCACCCTGGGACAGTGAGTTCCACGCATTCACAACCCTCTAGTTTCTCTTCATCTCTGTTTTGAACCTACCTCCTCTCACTCCATATCTATGACTTCTAATTGCAGACTGTCCCACAAAGGGAACATCTGTTCAATGACCTCTCACCAATCCCCTTTAGCATTTTATATACCTCAATCTGATCCCTCCTCATTCTTCTGAACTCCAGCAAGTACAGGCCCAAGCTATTCAAATGCTCCTCATACGACAGCCCTTTCATTCCTGGAACCAACCTGGTGAACTGCCTCCAATAGCTCCACATCCTTCCTCATGTAAGAAGTCCACAGCTGGACACAATATTCCAGATGTGGTTTCACCAATGCCTTATATAAGTGTAACAACAATTCTCTACTTTTATAATCGAGTCCTTTAGCAGAATTCCATTTGCCTTTCTTATTATATGCTGCAATTGCATATCCAGTTCTATGATTCATGCACAAGGATGCCCAGATCCCTCTGCACTGACGCACAATGAACCTGCTTCCCTAGTAAATAATTTGTCCTTTTATTTCCCAACTAAAATGGATAACCTCATAATTATTTACATTAAACTCCATCTGCCAGATTCTGGCCTATTCTGCAAGCCTATCAATATCCATTTGTAAATGTTTTATTTCCTTATCACAGTCTGCTTTCCCTCTTATTTTAGTATCATCCACAAATATTGCTATATTACCTTCTGTCTCAGCTCGCACATCATTTATACAGATTGTAAATAGTTGAGTCTAGGAACTGAACCCAACAGCAACTGACTAGTTAAAATATGCCATTCAGAGAAGGACCCATTTATCTCTACCATCAGCTGTCTATCAGTCAACCAATTCTCTAACCAAGCTAATACTCAACCCTTAACCCCCAAGATCTAACAATCTGGATCAGCTCTTTATGTGGCACCTTGTGAAATGCTTTCTGCATCCCATCCAGTGGATCCCATTATCCACCTTGTTGAATACAAGATTCAATGCCTTAACTCTGAGCCTGTCACATTCCAGAATATCAAGTCTCTGTTCAGTTCCAAAGTAAGAAAGGTAGCTTCCTTGAGAGTATTTTTGATTCCTACCACTTTTAGTAGCATAGATTATAAAAGCAGGGAGATTATGTCAGAGCTGTACAAAACTTTGATTAGGCCACGAATGGAGCACTGTGTGCAATTCTGGTAGCACCACATTAGGAAGGATATCATTGTACTGGAGGGATGCAGAAAAAATTCAGGATGTTACCGAGGATTTTAGCTTTGAAGAGAGGATAGACAAGCTTAGATTATTTTGTTCAAAGCAGAGAAAGCTGCCGAGAATGGAACTTGATTAATATATATAAGATTATGAGGGGCATTAAAAAGGTGGATCCGAAACAGCTCTTCCACTTTGTTGAAGGGTCAATAATAAGGGGGCATAACTTTAAGATGAAAAGCAGGAGGTTTATAGGGGATTTGAAGAAAATTTGTATCATCCAGAGGGTTGGTGAGAATCTGGAATGCACTACCTGAGCAGGCAGTGGAGGTAAGAATCCTCACAGTCTTTAAAAAGTATATGGATGAGCATATGAAAAGTTATCATATTCAATGTTATGGGCCAAACAATGAAAAGATGAATTAGTGTCAATTGCTTGGTACAGATTTAATTGGCTGAAGGGCCTCTTCCAAGCTACATGACTCTACAACTCTATATCACAGGTTCATCCAGTGACAAGTTGAGGTGGGTCCCTCTGTCCTAACTGGATTCATCTCCGCCTAAGACCCCCCTCAATGCCTTAGCCTCAGTGCAAGACTGTCGCTAAACCGCACCGTTACTGTGTCATGCCTGCTGGAGTTTGGAAGAGGGATGCAGGGAGTATTCAGAAATTTCCACCACATGAACATATGAGTACTCACGCAATTTGAAAGAAGTAGCTGATTGAGTACTTAAAATGCCAGAGCATAGTAGGCTATGAAGCAAGTGCAGGTAAATGGGATTAGTATAATTTGGTTTTTAATAAACATGGTGGGATAAAGGGCTTGTTCTATGCTGTATGACTCTAGGAGTCTATATCCTTATCACCAGCAACTACCTATCCTGCTGCTTGGCAGTGAGAAAGCACTGCAATATCCCAAATATGTGCGTGTGAACACAGGGCTTCATCACGTGACATTGACTACAGACACAACCTCAATTTAACCTGCATTATCATGTTCAATCATTGAAAGCACTATTTCAAATACATGTTACAAAATCAATATTGTACCTAATTATACTTATAATACCAATAAGATTATTATTAAGCTGTTACCTACCCTCATTGGATGAATATCTGCATAGGGAGGTTTGCCTTCTGCCATTTCAATTGCAGTGATTCCCAATGACCAAATGTCTGCAACACAATTATAGCCAATTTCTTGGATCACTTCTGGAGCCATCCAAAAAGGTGTTCCTATTACAGTGTTGCGTTTTGCCATTGTGTCCTGTAAGTCACATCACATTTGCAACTTCATTAATTAATCATAATCAAAAATACTGAAAATTGTAATTGTTGTAATTATTGTAATTTTAAACATTTTCTCAAAATGAAAGCAATTAAAGATTAAACAACTGCGCTATAGAGATCACAGAATATGAAGTATGATGTCCACTTTTAAATGTAGAACAATCTTAATTTATGTTGTTTCATGAAACAAAATATCAAATAATTTAGTCCATGGATGGAATTCCACAAGAATGGTGCAACTCTTGTAGGATGATATCAGGATCTCTGGCAAGATATTTGAATCAATATATTCCACGGTTACCAAAGTTCTGCTGTAGTAATGGGGTGGAGATAGCTCGAATTACAGCCCCATTTGTTTCTTCACTAGATAAGTCATTGAACCAACAATAGAAAGGACTTGCTTAGTGCAGAATAAGCAAGTAATTTCTTTTTTTTTAAGAAAAGCCACCTACAATTCAGAACCCCACAGCATTTTATTCACTTTGACCACTTCACAACTATAATGATGTCTTAAATGTAAGAGATTATTTTGGCTGCTGATTAACAGTGACTGAATAAGTTGTTTACATTAAGTGTTGTTCTAGGATTTTAACTTCTGCTTTAAAGGCCAGCATTTGTTGCTCAACTCAGACAGCGCTCAAGAAAGTGACAGTGAGCTGCCTTTGGTGCATAAGATTTAGCAGTACACCAATCTGCCCTTTGAGAATGCTCCACTTCTTAATCATTGTAGTCCATCTTCTATAGGTACACCTATTTTGCCACTCAGTGGAATAGCAATATAGATCCAAGTCAGGATGGTGTATGGCTTGATGGGGAATCTCATTGAACAGGTGATGGTGCTCCCAAAGTGTGTGCTGCTCTTGTCATCTATGTGGCAACGTCTACAGTTTTATAAGTTATCTTGAAGGAATTGGTGAGTTGCTGCAATTTTTTTTATAGCTGGCACAGACTCCTGCCACTGCATGTCAGTGAAGGAGCAAGTGATTATCCACAATCCACTTCTGTTTCGTCCACAATATGAACATCCTGTTGACTGTAGCCATGAGACATCCAGTCACCATGCACCAAAGCAAATCCAAGACCAACTGCACGAATAGGAGAAACCTCCTATGGTGCAAACGCTTTCATCTGAAGGAAACTGGTTCTTTCTCCTTGCAGCGTACCTTTCTCCTTGCAGCCCTTCTTAATGTTGCTCGAGCCTGTTCCTAACTTGTCAGCTGAATAAATATAGTTCTTATGGTTACATGGCACCTATTGTTAAAGTTCACTTGAGAATATAACTTTAAAAAAGGTTCTGCGATTTACATATGAAAGAACTGAAACCAACATGGTCATTCTAAAAGATGAGAGATGTAACAAGCAATACAATATGTAATTTTTCAATATGTAATTTCAGTTGCATCACACTGTAAACTTTTGTTATAAATTTTGTGTCTTACGATCTTATACTCCACAACCACCTGATGAAGGAGCAGCACTCCAAAAGCTAGTGCTTCTAAATAAACCTGCTGGACTATAACCTGGTGTTGTGTGATTTTTAACTTCATTGAGATACGCTTTCAATCTTCTCAGCTTCAGTGAGCACAGGTCCAGACAATTCAATCACTCCTTTCATGACAAACCTGCCATCCCAGGAATCAGCATGGTGAAATATGTGCATTCCCTTGTCGGCAAGTATATCTTTTAAGTAAGGACACTTCAGCTTGATTTTAACAAATTCAGTAAGTGAGCAAATATATGGTAGACACATAAGTATAATGTGGATAAATGCGAGTTTGTATACTTTGGTAGCAAAATCCTGGAAGGAAGATTATTAAATGAATGATGATAGGTTGGGAATGGGGCAAGTGTCTTGTTAACCAGTTGCTGAAAGTAAGCATGCAAGTGCAGCAATCAGTGAAGAAGATATGGCTAGAGAATTTGAGTACAGGAGCAGAGATTTCTTCCTACAACTGTACAGGGCATTGATTAAAACCACACCTGGAGTATTGTGTACAGTTCTGGTCTCCTTATCTAAGGAAGGATATTCTGTCAAGGGAGTGAAACGAAGGTTCACCAGACTAATTCCTGGGATGGCGGGACCTGACACACAGGGAGAGACTGGATCGATCAGGATTATATTTTAATATAAAGAGTGGCGAGCCTGTGGAATTCTCTGCTACAAAAAGTGGTTGAGGGCAAAACATTTCATGTTTTCAAAATGAAGATAAACAAAGTTCTTACGGCAAAAGGGACCAAAAAGTATCTGGAGAGAAAGCGGAAACAAGGTACTGAGTTGGATGATCAATGATGTTGAGAGACAAAGCAGGCTGAAAAGGCTGAATGGCCTATTTAGATTAGATTACTTACAGTGTGGAAACAGGCCCTTCGGCCCAACAAGTCCACACCGACCCGCCGAAGCGCAACCCACCCAGACCCATTCCCTTACATTTACCTCTTCACCTAACACTACGGGCAATTTAGCATGGCCAATTCACCTAACCTGCACATTTTTGGATTGTGGGAGGAAACCAGAGCACCCGGAGGAAACCCACGCAGACACGGGGAGAATGTGCAAACTCCACACAGAGAGTTACCAGAGGCGGGAATTGAACCCGGGTCTCTGGCGCTGTGAGGCTGCAGTGCTCGTACATGCTATGTTTCTATGTGACCATAACTGCATACAATTCTCCAGGCCCTGTTAAGTTTCAAGAAGATCTCCTTACTCCTATACTCAAACTGAAGGCCAACATACCAGTTGATACTCTAAAGAAGAGTCATTTGGACTTGAAACATTAGCTTGCTCTCTCCATGGATGCTGCCTGACCCGCTGTGATTTCCAGTACTTTTTTTGGTTTCAGTACACATTCCAGCATCTGCAACAATTTGCTCCTACAATGAACTAAGGGTGTTGGAGATCTGAAACAAAAACAGAAATTGCTGGAGAAACTCCTTTTAAGATTTTATGAGTGAATGAATAAATGAATGATTTTATTGTCATGTGTATGTTACAGTGAGAAAAATGGTAAAATACAATGAAAAGATTTTTGATTGTCGCCACAATCCGGTGCCAGTTTGAATAGATTTTAGGATATGAGAAAATATAGAAAGACGCAGCTTAAAGGCGAGTAGTCCTTTAAATCTGCTAACATGAAGGGCCAATTAAGGTATTGCTGTTTCATTTGATTGAGTACAATTTGCTGAGAAAGGTCATTGGCAATGTTGCAGTGGACAAGTAAGAGATTGCCTCGAAACTGGAATAAAATCTCATTGTAAGCACAGCGTAAAAGTATTTTTATCCTGCATGAAGTCATACTTTACCTGAATGACATCAAATATTATAACTTAATCTTTCTGACTACTTACTGTCAACTGGCCTGCAACACCAAAGTCTGCAAGCTTTGCATGACCTTCTGTGTTCAGTAGGATATTTCCAGCTTTTATGTCTCGATGGATTTTTCTCATGAAGTGTAGGTATTCCAGCCCTTTCAAAGTGGATTTAAGAATTGTTGCTATTTCATCTTCTGTTAGCTGTAATCAGAACATATCACATATTAAATGCTAGCTTACAGTAATAACATAAAATGATATTTTAACATGTTAAAATATGAATTGTAATTGATAAAATCCCCCCAATGCATCCTCTTCGAGTTACTTATATTTTAGTGAGACACACATTGCTAATTTCTATCCCCGGTATCTTAGTTTTTTTTTCATATTACCATACAATGAATCTTAAAAAATACTGTGAATGGCACATGAACATCACTGTCCAAAACAATAGGATTTCAAACTTGGTTGTGACCAGAAGTTAATCAACTCAAGAAGTTCCAAGCAGAGGCAAAGATTGGAAACAGGGAAACATTTAAAACAAATCTGGAATAATTCTCTGGGCATTTCCACCAGCTCAGAAAAGCTGGTTGAAGGTGACATTGATGATAGCATGATGGCAAATTATGTGTTCTCCCCAAAAATTAAACTCAGGAGAACAACACAGGTATTTTATTTTAAAAATCCCATGAAACAGTAAGCTAAAGAATGTATTCTTCATTTACAAGATTTCAAACATAATTCTGAAGTAGTAAATTATACAATCATACAGCATTGAAAAAGCCCTTCAGAAGATCAAGTCTGCGCCTTCAAACTACTCTAAATCTACACTTGTCCCACTTTCCAATACTTGGCCCATAGCCATGCTCATCCAAACACCTTTTATTAGATTATTAGGTTAGAAAAGAAAACAACCTGAACTTATAAAACCTCCCTTTGTAGCTAAAATGCTCCATCTCAAGCAGCATACTGATAAATCACCTCTCCACACCCTCTAGTGCAATGAGATCCTTCCTGGTGCAGTGACCAGAAATTCATACAGTACTCTAGCCACACACGCAGATGATAAGCAACATGAATTCGACAGGGACAACACTACTATTATAGGACAAGGAGAAAGTGAGGACTGCAGATGCTGGAGATCAGAGCTGAAAATGTGTTGCTGGAAAAGCGCGGCAGGTCAGGCAGCATCCAAGGAACAGGAGAATCAACGTTTCGGGCATGAGCCCTTCTTCAGGAATGAGGAAAGTGTGTCCAGCAGGCTAAGATAAAAGGTAGGGAGGAGGGACTTGGGGGAGGGGTGTTGGAAATGCGATAGGTGGAAGGAGGTCAAGGTGAGGGTGATAGGCTGGAGTGGGGGTGGGGGCGGAGAGGTCAGGAAGAAGATTGCAGGTTAGGAAGGCGGTGCTGAGTTCGAGGGATTTGAATGAGACATGGGGGAGAGGAAATGACAAAACTAGAGAAACCTGAGTTCATCCCTTGTGGTTGGAGGGTTCCGAGGCGGAAGATGAGGCGCTCTTCCTCCAACCGTCGTGTTGCTATGGTCTGGCGATGGAGGAGTCCAAGGACCTGCATGTCCTTGGTGGAGTGGAAGGGGGAGTTGAAGTGTTGAGCCACGGCATGGTTGGGTTGGTTGGTCCGGGTGTCCCAGAGGTGTTCTCTGAAACGTTCCGCAAGTAGGCGGCCTGTCTCCCCAATATAGAGGAGGCCACATCGGGTGCAGCGGATGCAATAAATGATGTGTGTGGAGGTGCAGGTGAATTTGTGGCGGATATGGAAGGATCCCTTGGGGCCTTGGAGGGAAGTAAGGGGGGAGGTGTGGGCGCAAGTTTTGCATTTCTTGCGGTTGCAGGGGAAGGTGCTGGGAGTGGAGGTTGGGTTGGTGGGGGGTGTGGACCTGACGAGGAAGTCACGGAGGGAGTGGTCTTTTCGGAACGTCGATAGGGGAGGGGAGGGAAATATATCCCTGGTGGTGGGGTCCGTTTGGAGGTGGCGGAAATGACGACGGATGATACGCTGTATATGGAGGTTTGTGGGGTGGTAGGTGAGGACCAGTGGGGTTCTGTCCTGGTGGCGATTGGAGGGGCGGGGCTCAAGGGTGGAGGAGGGGGAAGTGGAGGAGATGTGGTGGAGGGCATCGTCGATCATGTCTGGGGGGAAATTGCGGTCTTTGAAGAAGGAGGCCATCTGGGTTGTACAGTATTGGAACTGGTCCTCTTGGGAGCAGTTGCGGCGGAGACGAAGGAATTGGGAATATGGGATGGCGTTTTTACAGGGGGCAGGGTGGGAGGAGTGTAGTCTAGGTAGCTGTGGAGTCGGTCGGTTTATAGTAAATGTCCGTGTTGATTCGGTCGCCCGAGATAGAAATGGAAAGGTCTAGGAAGGGGAGGGAGGAGTCTGAGACGGTCCAGGTGAATTTGAGGTCAGGGTAGAAGGTGTTAGTAAAGTGGATGAACTGTTTAACCTCCTCATGGGAGCACAGGCAGCGCCGATACAGTCATCAATGTAGCGGAGGAAAAAGTGGGGGATGGTGCCAGTGTAGCTGCGGAAGATGGACTGTTCCACATATCCTACGAAGAGGCAGGCATAGCTGGGGCCCATGGCTACTCCTCTGGTTTGGAGGAAGTGGGAGGATTGGAAAGAGAAGTTGTTCAGGGTGAGGACCAGTTCAGTCAGTCAAAGGAGGATGTCAGTGGAAGGGTACTGGTTGGTACAGCGGGAAAGGAAGAAGCGGAGGGCTTTGAGTCCTTCGTGATGGGGGATGGAGGTGTAAAGGGACTGGATATCCACGGTGAAGATAAGGTGTTGGGGACTGGGGAAGCGAAAATCATGGAGGAGGTGGAGGGTGTGGGTGGTGTCCCGAATGTAGGTGGGGAGTTCTTGGACTAAGGGGGACAGGACAGTGTCAAGGTACGCAGAGATGAGCTCGGTGGGGCAGGAGCAGGCTGAGACAATGGGTCGGCCGGGGCAGTCAGGTTTGTGGATTTTGGGCAGGAGATAGAAACAGGCAGTGCGGGGTTGTGGGATTATGAGGTTGGAGGCGGTGGATGGGAGATCCCCTGAGGTGATGAGGTTATGGATGGTCTGGGAGATGATGGTTTGGTGGTGGGAGGTGGGGTCATGGTCAAGAGGGCAGTAGGAGGAGGTGTCCGTGAGCTGGCATTTAGCCTCAGCGGTGTAAAGGTCGGTGCGCCAAACTACTACCGCGCCTCCCTTGTCTGCCGGTTTGATAGTGAGGTTGGGTTTGGAGTGGAGGGCTGCACGTTCCGAGGGTGAGAGATTGGAGTGGGTGAGAGGGGTGGAGAGGTTGAGGCGGTTAATATTGTGGCGGCAGTTGGCTATGAAGAGATCGAGGGCGGATAAGAGGCCAGCACGGGGTGTCCAGGTGGATGGGATGTGTTGGAGGCGAGAGAAGGGGTCGTCAGTGGGTGGGTGAGAATCCTGGTTGAAGAAGTAGGCGCGGAGATGAAGGCGGCAGAAAAATTGTTCAATGTCATGCCGCGTGTTGAACTCATTAATCGTAGGGGAATGAAGAATAGGCCTCTGCTGAGGACAAGCCAAAAAGAGAACAGCCAGGGAATTCCTAGAGGCATGGCACTCATCCACAGATTCAATCAATAAGCACATCGACCTGGACCCAATATACCGACCACTGCAACGGACAGCTGGAACTGACAACCGGAAGCGGCAGATTCAAACCACTATAAATGCCAGAGGAAACATCACAGAAGCGCTTCACAGGAGGCTCCCAAGCACTGAGGATGTCACCTAGACAGGGGACAAAACATCTGCAACACAAATTCCCAGCTCGGTGAACAGAACCACAACAACAAGCACCTTAAGATTTCTCTGAGCTTCCTCGTGTTCTGTGATTCATTAAGTACTCCTTTGACATGCTACTTCTTCCAAAGTACATCACCTCACACCTTCCATGGTTAAAATCAATCTGCCACTGATCTGCGCATTGGACCAATCTATCCATATTCTCCTTATTCCTCACTAATACCTTCTTCCTCACTGTGAACCATCCAGCCAATTGATACGTCATCCGTAAACTTATCATCCCTTCCACATTTTCATCTCTATTGGACATATATTTAACAAAAATCCCAATACTGATCTCTGTGGTACACACTGAAGACTGGTCTCCAGTCACACAAACAGTCTTTGACCACTACCCTCTATTTCCCACCATGAAGTCAAATTTGGATCGACCTTGCCAAGTCTGGATTCCATGTGCTTTTATCATTTTTTTATCAGTGACTCATATGGGACCTTGCTAAAGATCTTACAATGACCTCCAACAACATATTAACTAGTAACAGGAGTCTATTCCAGCTTGCTCTGTCATTTAATATGATCTTGACTGATTTAATAACTCTACATTCTTGCCTCCTCTTCACCACCTTGCCTGTTAAGAATCTACCTTACTTTGACTTAAAATTGCTTAAAGACTTTGCTTTCACTGCCTTTTGAGGAAACAAATTTGAAGACTCACAACCTTCAGAATAAAACAATTTTCCTCACCTGTCTTAAATGGGTGATCTTTTATTTTTAAAGAGTCCCCAGCTCTAAATTCTCCCTTAAGAGGGAATGCTCTTTTAACATGCATTCTGTTTTTATAGTTTCAAATCACGCTGCCCATAAATCGTCTAAACCCAAGGTGATACAAGTTTAGACTGTTCATCAGACAACCCAAGGAAAACCTTGCCTAAACTGCTGTCAATGCTGTGGAGGAGCTGGTGTTGGACGATGGTGGACAAAGTTAAAAATCACACAACACCAGGTTAAAAATCCAGGTTCAATGCACTTACATTGATCCTTAGACAAGGAAACCAATATAGTAAGACCATAATCAGACCGTAAGACACAGGAGCAGAAATTAAGCTATTCAACCCATTGAGTCTCCTCTGCCATTCAATCATGGTTGATACATTTGTCAATCCCATTCTCCTGTTTTCTCCCCGTAACCCTTGATACTCAAGAACGTATCTATCTCCGTCTTAAACATACTCAATGACCTGGCCATAATCAATGACAATGGCCATACTCAATTTACTACAAACCAACTGACTACCACAGCTACCTAGATTACACCTCCTCCCACCCTGCCCCCTGTAAAAACGCCATCCCATATTCCCAATTCCTTCGCCTCCGCCGCATCTGCTCCCAGGAGGACCAATTCCACTACTGAACAGCCCAAATGACTTCCTTCTTCAAAGACCGCAACTTCCCCTCCGATGTGGTCGACGATGCTCTCCATCACATCTCCTCCACTTCCTGCACCTCCGCCCTTGAACCCCGCCCCCCCAATCGCCACCAGGACTGAACCCCACTGGTCCTCACCTTCCACCCCACCAACCTCTGGATACATCGTATCATCCTTCGTCATTTCCGCCACCTCCAAACAGATCCCACCACCAGGGATATATTTCCCTCTCCACCCCTATCAGCGTTCCAGAGAGACCACTCCCTCCGCGGCTCCCTCGTCAGGTCCGCACCCCCCACCAACCCAACCTCCACTCCTGGCACCTTCCCCGCAACCACAAGAAGTGCAAAACTTGCACCCACCTCCCCTCTCACCTCCCTCCAAGGCCCAAATGGATCCTTCCATATCCATCGAAAATTCACCTGCACTTCCACACACATCATTTACTGCATCCACTGCACCTGATGTGGTCTTCTGTACATTGGGGAGACAAGCCGCCTACTTGCGGAATGTTTCAGGGAACACCTCTGAGACACCCGCACCAACCAACCCAACCGCCCCGTGGCTGAACACTTTAACTCCCCCTCCCACTCCGCCAAGGACATGCAGGTCCTTGGCCTCCTCCATCGTCAGACCCTGGCCACACGACACCTGGAGGAAGAGCGCCTCATCTTTCACCTAGGAACCCTCCAACCACATGAGATGAATGTAGATTTCTCCAGCTTCCTTATTTCCCCTCCCCCCACCTTATCTCAGTCCCAAGCCCCGGATTCAGCACCGTCCTCTTGACCTTCAATCTTATTCCTGACCTACCCGCCCCTCCACCCCCTCTCCGGCCTATCACCCTCACTCTCACCTCCTTCTACCTATCGTATTCCCAGCGCACCTCCCCCAAATTCCACCCCCCCGCCCACCTTTTATCTCAGCCCGCTTGGCACACGAGCCTCAATCCTGAAGAAGGGGTTATGCCCGAAACTTCGATTCTCTTGCTCCTCGGATGCTGCCTGGCCTGGTGCACTTTTCCAGCAACACACTTTTCAACTCTGGTCTCCAGCATCTGCAGTCCTCATTTTCTCCTAAATGACCAGGCCTCCAAGCAATGAATTCCATAGATTCACTACTCTTGGTTGAAGAAGTTTCTTTTTATCTCTGTTTCCCATGCACAAAGACACGATGACTATCCCTAATTAGTCCTTGCTTTTCCAAATACAAGTACATCCTGTCCCTCAGGTTTCCCTCCAACAACTTGCTCACCACCGACGTTAGGCTCACTGGTGTATATCTGCAAACCTAGCCAGGATATCCTCAATTCCTCTGTCTGGATCATTAATGTATAAAGTGAAAAGTTGTGGTCCCAAAACTGAGCCTTACAGAACACCACAGGCTGGCATCCTGAGAAGGACCCTTTATCCCTATTCTCTGCTTTCTGCCAGACAGCCAAGCTTCTATCCATGCTAGCACCTTGCCTCTGACACCATGGGCCCTTATCTTACTCAGTAGCTTCCTGTGAGGCACCTTGTCAAAGGCCTTCTTGAAGTCCAGGTAGATAACATCCACTGTCTCCCCTTGGTCTAAACTACTTGTTGTTTCCTCAAAGAATTCTAACAGATTTGTCAGGCGTGACCTCACCTTGATGAAACCATGCTGACTTTGCCATATTTTGCTGTAAACTTCCAAGTATTAAGAAATCTCATCCCTTCACAATGAATTCCAGGATCTTACCCATGACCAAAATTAGGCTGATTGGTCTGTAATTTCCCTCTTTTGCTGTACTCCCTCTTTAAACAAGGATGTCATGTTAGAAATTTTCCAGTACTCTCCCTGATTCTAGCAATTCCTGAAAGATCACCACGAACACGTCTGCTATCTCCTCAGCTATCTCCCTTAGTAACTCTGAGGTGTAGTCCATCTGGTCCAGGTGATTCCTCCATCTTCAGGCCATTTAGTTTTTCTAGCACCTTCTCCTTGGTATTGGCCAACATGCTCAGTTATGCCCTCTCAATTGCTTGAATATTTGGGATATTACTTGTGTCTTCCACCATGAAGACTGATGTGAAGTAATTATTCAGTTCCTCAGCCATTTCCTTGTTCCCCATTACTATGACTCCAGCGCCATTTTCCAGCAGCCCAATGTCCAGTTTTGCTGTCTTTTGTCCTTTATATATCTAAAGAAACTCTTATAGTCTTCCTTTATATTACTGGCTAGCTTACCTTCTCATTTCTTTTTTGTGACCCACTGGTGGTCTTTGTGGGCTTCCCAATCATCGAGATGTCCACAGCCCTTCACCACATTATATGCTTTCTTTGTTGCTTTTATATTGTCTCTGACTTCCCTAGTCAGCCATGGTTGCCTCATCCTCCCTGTACCATGCTTCTCTTTTAGATTAGATTACTTACAGTGCCCATCAAGTCCACACCGACCCGCTAAAGCACAACCCACCCAGACCCATTCCCCTACATTTACCCCTTCACCTAACACTAAGGGCAATTTAGCATGGCCAATTCACCTAACCTGCACATTTTTGGACTGTGGGAAGAAACCGGAGCACCCGGTGGAAACCCACGCAGACACGGGGAGGATGTGCAAACTCCACACAGACAGTCACCTGAAGCGGGAATTGAACCCGGGTCTCTGGTGCTGTGAGGCAGCAGTGCTAACCACTGTGCCTCCGTGCCGCCCATCTAGGGATGAATTTCTGCTGTGTCTCCTGAATTACTCCCAGATATCCCTGGCATTACTGTTCCACTGACTTTCCTGCTAGGCTCCTCTCCCAGTAAATTCTAAACAGCTCCTCCCTCATTCCTCTGCAGCCTTTATTCAGCTGTAATACCATTATCGCTGATCCTATCTTCTCTCTCTCAAATTGCAGAGTAAATCAATCAAATTATGATCACTGCTGCATTTTGAGAAAGCAAATCTTCGCAGGACTTACACATTTAATGGTAAAGTCATAGGGAATGTTGCTGAGCAAAGAGACCTTGGAGTGCAGGTTCATAGCTCCTTGAAAGTAGAGTCGCAGGTAGATAGGATAGTGAAGAAGGTGTTTGGTATGCTTTCCTTTATTGGTCAGAGTATTGAGTACAGGAGTTGAGAGGTCATGTTACCATTGTACAGGACACTGGTTAGGCCATTTTTGGAATACTGCATGCAATTCTGGTCTACTTCCTATCAGAAAGATATTGTGAAACTTGAAAGGGTTCAGAAAAGATTTACAAGGATGTTGCCAGGATTGGAGGATTTGAGCTGTAGGGAGAGGTTGAATAGGCTGGGGCTGTTTTCGTTGGAGCATCGGAGTCTGAGGGGTGACTTTATAGAGGTTTATAAAGTCTTGAGGGGCATGGATAGGGTAAATAGACAAGGTCATTTCCCTGGGGTTGGGGAGTCCAGAACTAGAGAGCATAGGTTTAGGGTGAGAGGGGAAAGATATAAAAGAGACCTAAGGGGCAATGTTTTCATGCAGAGGGTGGTGCATGTGTGGAATGGGCTGCCAGAGGAAGTGGTGGAGGGTAGTACAATTGCAACATTTAAAAGACATCAGGATGGGTATATGAACAGGAAGGGTCTGGAGGGATATGGGCTGGATGCTGGTAGATGGGACTAGATTGTGTTGGGGTATCTGGTCGGCATGAACGAGTTGGATTGAAGGGTCTGTTTCTGTGCTGTACATCTCTGTGACTTTATTCTTTCCTAAGTTTATAGATTGAAGTTGCACGCAGTATTCCAGATATGGTGTCACCAAATCGCAGTATAACCGTAACAAGACCCCTTTATTCCTGTACTCCAATCCTATTGTAATAATGACAAGCATCCCATTTACCTTCCTAATTACTTGCTGCATCTCCGTGCTAGCTTCCTCTATAAGCTCATCCAAATATCCCTGAAAAACATTCACAAGTTCAACAGCTAAAAAAATTCAAATATTCTGTTTTTATGACCAAAGTAAATAACTTCACACTTTCTCTCATTATACTCCATATGCTACTTTACTGCCAACCCACTGAAACTGCGTAGATCACTTTTCAGCCTCGGGGTCCTCCACACAGCTTAACTTTCCATCAAGCTTTGTCTCATCAACAAACTGGGATATATTATTATCTGTCCCTTCATCTAGGTCATTAAAGTAAATTGTAAACAGTTGTGGCCACAGCACTGATCTTTGCAGCACTAGTCACAGCTTGCCAACTTGAAAATGATCTATTGGTGCCTATGCTTTGCTCTGTCATAAGTCAATCCTCTACTCATACTACTATAGTTTTGATAACTCCAGTAACCCGTATCTTACCTATTAATACCTTGCATAGTCTCTTAATGAATGCATATATCCATATGCTAAATCAGCAGGTTCCCCACGATCTAGTTACAACTTCAAAAGAAGTACAAATAAATTCAAAGTGGCTATCTCTTCTGTAAAAATCAAACTAAACACTTCTTATCGCACTGCACTTTTATAAGTGCATTATAAGGCTCAACATTTGTAATTGGGACCCTGAGTACAAAATAAAGTTATGCTGAAGTTTAATGAAACACTGGTTATGCTTCAGCTGAAGCACATATTCAATTTTGTGCATTCTGTCAAGTTCTTTAATTTCAATTGTTTGTTACTTTAAGAATAATTTTAAGGTTTAGAGGGTAGAGAAGAGCTTAACCACAATGATACCAGGTTTGAAGTATTTCAATAATGTGGAGAGATTAGAGAAGCTGGAGTTATATTGTCCTTGGAGGACACAAGGCTAAGGAAAAAAATAACAGAACAGTTAAAATTTATCAAGGTTTTGACAGGAGTTAAAAACAAGAGACTGTTTAATGCTATGATTCAAGTTTGTTCATGCTACAATTATTTAACCCTTACAAAAAGCTACAATAAGGAAGTCAAATATGATACTTTTTTTATGTTGCATTTTGCTCCGGATGTATCAATACAACCTTAGTTAACAGATACATAAAAAAACAATTAAACAGAGATTATACATCCATTTAGGACTGGATCTGAATACCAGATCAAAGAAGTGAAGCCATGTTGAGATACACAACATCATTTTGTGCTAATGATATAACTTAGAAATCAGTTGGGGACTGTGTATTTGGATCTCTATTACTGTGGTAATGCTAATGTTAATAATAAACATTAATAAAACAATTCTTCCCAGTAAAATGTTTCTATCAGGAATCAAAATGAATCTGCCAACTGAGCAACGTCTTTATCTCCTCTCAAAAGCGACAAAGTTGCATTTTCATTAGAATTTTTAAAAGAGATTTCACTTAAGAAAGGATCACATCTAAAACACATTTGTGGCCTACATCAGTCTCAGTCATCTTCTACTTACTAATAGAAAAATTCACCGCCCACTCACTCTGAAGTTCAACCAAAAGGCAACTAAACACAAGGGACCACAGCTACCATTTGTTGTTTGATGTGGTAATCATACAATACCAAGTTGTAATAACTGGAATGCACAACGCTACTGAAAGCCAAAATCATAGAATACAAAAAATGTGATCTTTTAGATTCACTGTGAGATACAACAACAACATCCACATGTAACCAAATCACCAGAATCAAAAGAAGCACATTCTAACCTAATAATTTACAAACCTCAAAGACTGCAAAGTTGTAACAATATTACTTTCCTCCATTTATATACTGTTAATTTCAATTAGTCAATAAATTCATACCTCTAGGTCTACAAGTCACAAGTTGAATGGCCATCCTAAAGTTGCATACCTGAAACTTACAGCCATACTAATTATACTAATGTAGCTCTAGCGCTTTCCATAAAATTACATAACATACAAGTAAAATGAATAACATCGACGGGTATTAGTTTTGGACCCTTTAAATAAACAACTTATCAACTGAGATGTGCTTTTGAAAAATAAACAGAATTTCAATTCTGTTTTATTCATGGGATTTTGGTATCGCTAGCTTGGCTGGTATTTGTTACCCAAGTCCGATTACCCTCGATACCAAATGGCCAAAGTCATTCTCAGAACAATTCCATACTCAACAATTTTAGCAACAAAATGGCGCATTTCCTTACTTAAAATTGAAATAAATACAGCAAGGAGCTTTAAAATTATTATTTTAAGATTAAAGTACACCTAAATTATTCTCACATACAGTCATCAACTAAGAAGATGCAGTGTAAGACCAGTGCTTGTTCCTAAATAGATTACTGGCAGACTAGATTAGCCTATTCTGCAAGAAGCAGAATCATAACAACAGGATCAGATTACCAATTTATAACAATATGCATTAATAACTGTGCCACACAACACTAACTTGGAATTGGCAAAGCAACTGACTTAACAAAATAAAGGAAACTTCCGCTAATCAAGAATAAATCAATTTTTGCAATACAGTGTAAAAATTCAAAGGCTGATAAGATTATTATTAACATCTGTACAGCATTCCTGTTTTAGCATGTTAAATCACGCATAGCAAAAATGAACACGGAGGAAACTACTGACAAGGAATATCACTTCAGAGTACTTCACAAAAAAACAAATTTCATCTATCCAAACCAAGGCTTTATTTTATAACCAGACAGAGAATTTACAGTATGTGAAAAGTTTCAAACTTTTGAAATGACGATGAGAAATTATGAAAGAAAAATGGTTGACCAAAGATTACGACTGCAGTATGATTTTAAACTGCTACATATTACGTTTTAATTGACATAAGAAATAGGACAGAATTAGGTCATAAAGCTCCTTGAGCTTGCTCTACTATTCAATAAAATCAAGGCACATCAATCCTACTCCCCCATCTTTTCCCAAAAAAATCAAGGTAAGTAGCACCAAGCTCAATTCAAAGACTTCTTAAAAAATTAGTTCATGCAATTTTGGGGGTTATTGGTTCGACCAATACTTATTTCCTTTCTACAATTATCCTGGACAAGGTAGTTGTGAGCTGTCTTCTTGAAACACTATAGTTCTTGGGGTGTAGTGAGAGACACAGTGGAGGTCCATAATTTTGACAGTAAAGAAATGATGACAAAATTCCAATTTAGGATGGTGGGTGGCTTGGAGGGGAAGTTGCAAGTGGTGACGTTCCCTTATTCTTCTAGATGGCAGACGTCACACATTTCGAAGATGCTGTCGAGCAGTGAGTTACAGCAATGAATCATGAGTATAGTACATATTTCAACAAATACACGGGGTAAAGGCAGTGACTGCTGAATGAGGTGGATAGGGTGTCAATCAACCTGTGACCTGGAAAATGTTGAACTTAGAGTGTTGCTGAAGCTGCACTCATCTAGGCAAGTGGAGAATGTTCTATCATACGTCTGACTTGTGCATTATAGATGGAACATATGGGGGAAGTGAGGGGTGGTTTACTCGCTGAAGAATCCTTAGCCTCTGACCTGCTCTTTGAGCCAGAGTATTTATAAATGATCCAGTTCCTTGTCAATGGTAATTACCCAGGATGTTAATAGTGAGGTTCAGTGGTAGTAATGCCGCTGAACACCAAGAGCTAACGATTGGATTTTCTCTTATTGGACATGATTATTGCCTGACAGTTGCATGGCTTGAAAGTCATTGATGAAGAAGCTGAAGCTGGTAATGCCTGAAGAACTCCCGCAGAGAAGTCTGGAATTGAAATAGCTCAACTCCAACAAAGCACAACTATCTGCTAGATATGACTTCATGCAGAAGAATATTTTTTCCCCAATTCCTACTGAATTCAAATTTTACTAGTGCTCCTTGATGGCACAGTCAGTCAAATGCAGCCTTGAAGTCACTCTCACATGGCCTCCTGAGATTTTTTGTACATTTTTGGAACAAGGCTGAACTATGGTCAGGAGCCTCATGAGACTACCTGAACCCAAACTGAGCATCAGTCAGCAGATTATTGCTGAGCAAGTGCTACCTGTCAACACTGTCAGCAATGCCTTTCAAACTTTTCTTGCATGTGAAAGTAGAATGATGGGGTAGGAAGTAGTTACATTGATTTTTTTCCCATACTTTTTGACCAGGGCTTAGCAGGGCAATTTTTAACATTATCAAATTGATAACAATGTTACGTAAAACAGCCTGGTTTTGGACACAGTTAATTCCAGAGTTTTCAATACTACTGCCTTTGCAATATCCACTGCATTCAGTCATTTCTTGATAACACATAGATTGAACTAAACTGACTGAGGTCTGGCACCTCTGATGAGGATATCTCTGGAGGAGGCTGAAATAGCTGATCCATTTGGGACTTCTGCCCGAACATAGTCACAAATGTTTCAGCCTTGTCATTTGCAGAGAAACACTGGGCTTCCACATTATTGCGATCAACGTATTCGTGGAGCCACCTCATTGAGTTAGCTATCGCACTGTCCACTACCATTTGCAACTGGATGTAGCAGACTTGGAGAGCTTTAATTTGATCCACTGGTTTTGGGATCATTTAGCTCAGTTTACTACAGTGCAATTAGCCCTTGTTATACCTTCACAGGGGAAATCCCAGGCCATGAAGTTGCAGGGTGTAATTGACTACAAATCTGATAATAGAGGCCCACAACACTTCATAGTTGCTCACGACATTACATTGAGAAGTGTAGCCAAATGAAGAAGAGGATCAAGGACATTATATTTCCTTGGAGCAGACAGTGAGAGGCAAGAGGAGGATAAAGGTATTGCAGCAGGGGAACCCAGTGCCCATGTATGGGAGGAAGACTGTCGAAGCCATTTAAGACCTCAGTGCAATTGGCTTGACAGCAAAGGCCACACTGCTCCATTGTATCAGAATCCAGCTTAGACGCAGATGCTTTCTGTCATCAACATGGAGGTGCCCAAGGAAAATCCCCAAAAGCTGCTGTGCCTGTGACATTATGAACAGTCTTAATCACAGGGCTCACAGAATGGTAGGTCCTGAGTTAATGAGATGAACAGATTAAAAATGTCACTCATGCCCATACAAGAGATGGTTTCATAACAGCCCTTATGATTACCCAAGCCCTTTCCTGGTGCTCTTGGTATCAAGGCCACCATCTGAAGCTCTGTATTTTTCTGCTCATCAATTACACTAAGCTATCCATGTCACTTGTTGTGTGCATGTCACCCTGGTGCAACTGCACCAACTCAGAGCAGTGCTGCATTTGTCTTTAAAAGATAGTGACCAATCTCTTAATGGAGGAGCTTCAAAGCTCAAATCTGAGCCATTTCAAAGCATGTGAAATGCTTTGTGAACTTCTACAATGACTTTTCTTAGCCCCACAATGAGCAAGGAATGTTGAAATTCAAGAACTGGTTTGTCTCTGATGTTCCAGAAAGACCATCCTTGTTCATGACCTGAAAGTCTAAGACCTCTGCCTGATGAAGTCTGACAGTATTTGCCCTGAGTGGTGGCGACCTGCAAATTTGTGAAGTATTGCCCACCCAGTGCTCCCCCATCTAATCATGATCAATGCCCAATTAAGAACAGCTGACAAATGGTGGAGAGGTACAATGTGATGGTTTAGGCACATGGAGTCCCCCTGATGAGGCCAGCAACACCTGGCTGGCATAGTGGCTCAGTGATTAGCACTGATGTCTCACAGTGTCAGGGAGCCGGGTTCAATTCCACCCTCAGGCAACTGTTTATGTAGAAGTTCTCCCTGTGTCTGGGTTTCCTTTGGGTGTTCTGGTATCCTCCCACAAGCCAAAAATGTGCAGATTCGGTAAATTAGCCTTGGGAAATAAAGGGTTACAGGTTTAGGGTCAGAGATAGGTCTGGGTGGGATGCTCTTCAGAGGGTTGGTGTGGATTCGATGGGCTGAATGGCCAACTCCATGCTGTGGGGATTTGATGATTCTACCTGGCTCTCTCTCTATTCCAAGGCCTGTAGGAAACACACACAGATGGTAGTGATAGTCAGAATGCTCAGCAGGTGCCTCAGCAACACAAAAATCACTAGATGACAGCAGTGAAGCAACCACAGTGAAGACTGAGTTCTCCAAGTCCTTTATCTGAGAATTAAGCTACCAAAACTATTTACTCCTCAATGGTTGACAATGGTTATCATAAATTGCCTGTTATTGTAGTCTTAAGGCAAAGTTGTTCTATCCACTTGAACTTGCGGGAGTACTTGACAGGATCCTTATCACGGGAATGATTTTGGTGATAGACTAGTTTTCGAAGTATAGTAACATCATAGATGGAGGATAAGATGTGGCTGGGCTCATTTGACAACTGTAGAAATCGTGCAAGGATTGAAAAGCCAAAAGCTTGACAAGTTTGAAAATACTTCGGAGACTTTATTACAGGGCTTGATGCAGCAGGAAGTGAGGTCGGATGAGCCAGATGAATGATGATATGTGTTGATAAGTTGTTAGAAATATGTTTGTAATTTAGTTAACAGGAACAGCTAATACTTTAATAAGAACGGTACTGATTATCTGAGATGGTAAGGTTGACGGGGTATATTTTGTGGACGTGGTTAAGGCATAAACAGGAGATAAGATAAGATGAGTTATGATGCAGGTTAAAATGGTTGAGGCGAGGAATTGAGTAGCTCTGGGTTTATCCAAGGAGATTTTAAACTTGGGGTGTCAGTAGGAAGGCTATAGATTGTTGGTTTATAATAGATATTTTGAGCAAAGTCCCTGAAAGCAGAGCCAAGCAAAATAGCTGATTGACAGGGAAGGGAGAAACAGGAGAGGAAGGATCAAAAGAATTTAATAGGCAATAAGGAAGAAAGGAAGACAAGTTAATGTTTTCAGATCTGATGGTGCAGGCATACAATGAATTCAAGTTTCAGTTAAAATTACAAGTATAACTCAGTAAACTGAATAGGCAATGATGATCTGAGAGCAAAAATGTAAGATGAATATGTAAATGAAATGTAAGTGAATACTAACTGGGCTAGGTTGTGAGAAAAAAATGGTTGCGGCACGTCATCGGACTCATGTTAAAAATATTAATTGCAATGAGCAGACAGATCAAATGGCAAAAATGTCTTAAATCCATTTTATGAAGTAAATGTCTGCCAAAAGGAGGCTAAGTAAAGGGAAACTGTGATAATACTTTTAATGTTTTTTTACTAAATTTGAAGTCTAGATAGTATAAGATACACTCTTCTTATATCCTTGGTACATACAAACATTGCAACAATACATAGATTTTGTTTTGATCCTCAGGTGACCATCCTCCAAGACGGAATTTGGGACAGGCAACAATACAAAGTGTCTAGATTAGAGTGGTGCTGGAAAAGCACAGGAGGTCAGGCAGCATCCGAGGAGCAGGAAAATCGACGTTTCGGGCAAAAGCCCTTAATGAGGAATAGAGGCAGGGTGCTACCTGCCTATCTTCCTTTCCACCTATCCACTCCACCCTCCTCTCTGACCTATCACCTTCATCCCCACCCCCATTCACCCATTGTACTCTTTGCTACCTTCCCCCACCCTCCTCTCGGACCTATCACCTTCATCCCCACCCCCATTCACCTATTGTACTCTATGCTACTTTTTCCCCACCCCTACCCCGCTCTCATTTATCTCTCCACTCTGCAGTTCCTTGGATGCTGCCTGACCTGCTGCGCTTTTCCAGCAACACATTTTCAGCTCTGATCTCCAGCATCTGCAGTCCTCACTTTCTCATTGAGGGATAGGGACAACAAGCAGGAGCGTGGCATTGAAACAGACAAACAGCCATAATCATATTGAATGGCAGAGCAGGATATTTCAGCCAGATGGAATACTTCTGATCCTATTTCCTAAGTATCTATGTTTCCAACATTGTTATCTGCTTCTTAAGAGTACAGAAGTTCCAAAACCTTAAACTTTTCTGCAATTATGGTGCTTAGTCCCCTAAATAATACATCATTCATTGCCTTGCTGTTTCACATTTCTTTCATCAAGAGTGGACAAGACAGGCATTGCCAGGACCTACATGATCTGAAATTGGGATTCTGTCAGCCAGTTTGATGTATAACAAGAGTTTGCATTAAGCAGGTAACACATGCACTTACTCTTTTAGAATGCAGAGCAGGCTGCACAGGTAGCCCAGGTCGACCAACTAACGTTCTTAGGTAGTGCTCACCAAATTAATTTTGCTTCTGAGAGATCATGAGTTTACATCCTACCATGGCAAAGTGTAAGAAAGTGTAAAATTGATTTCAATAAACTAAATCAGTTCATTATCATAAAACTCAGCAGTCACTTTTCAAGAATACCTGTTAAAGGTCACTTACACTATGGCATTAAACCAAACTGAAGACTGCTACAGCAACTAGCCACATCTTAGAAAATGAACTCGCTGCTAATTTTACTCAGCTGCTTTGACCTCGAAGGGGGAGAAATTAGTCTTCGTTTTCCATGAAATCAAATGGAGATTCTGATAGAAAATTAACACAATGAACTCCTATATTTTATTTAAAAATGATTCATTGACATAAGTTTATGAGCTATTTTAAAATTAACTTAATGTCACGTTAGGCCCACAATTTCACCTTATGAGAATATGACTCGTAATTCAAATAACTTTAATATCAATCCTTTTCTAATTAGAATTATATTTTTGACATTTTTCAACTTGTAGAAAAAAAGGAATAATTTCATCCGTGAACTTGCTTGCGACATAAAAATTCTGTTTGCCTTAACAAAACAATTAAATTGATGAGTTACATCAAGAAAATCCACTTCAAAAGATAATGGACATTTAAGCATACAACATATGTGCTCTCAGGCTATTTAGGTGTGTCTGACATTTAAAAGATAGCCTTGAATTTACTTGGATTGAGCCAGTGTTTGTGTATACACCATCAGTGTAGTCTATAGAACATAATGATCATACAGAGTAGTAAAAACATGGAGAAATAAACAATACTATGCAGAGGGCTTCATGCAAACTGGTATCCATTCTTTGACAATTTATTGTCATATCCCTCTAAAAACAAACATGGTGCAAAGTCCATTTCATTTATTAATGGCAGTATGCTTACATAGCAGAAGGTCATAGTTATAGTTGTTTACTGAAAATCTGCTACAACAGCCAAAATCAAATCCCAAAGGACATAAGAAAAATGTTATTCATTGGCACATCATAATTATCAAGACAGATGTCATTTGCAAATAACACAGGATGATACTCAATTTTCAAAAATATATAGAAGGAACATTTTGTTTAAATTTTACAGATGAAATTCGATTTTTTAGTGCATTTGTTCTTCATTTGCATGGGAAATTATTGTGGGCTCAGCAAGTTGACAGATTGCTTCACATTTATCCCAAAAAAATTCCTTTGGGATGCCTGCAGATAAAATGCTTGAAGGGGTGGGGAAAGAGGAAAGATTAGTAATCCAGTTTGAAACATTATTTTTATAATTATTTCATAAATAATATGTATAACACTAAAACTATACAAAATTGGAAGAAGAACCACAAAATAATTCCCAAGTCACACTTGTGTCCTGTTTGCCTCCGAAAGATGTAGCCAGGAAATGCTTCAATGACCATGAAAGCAGGATCTCACTTAGACTGAGCAAGTCTGAAGCATCTGCAAAGAGAGATTTGGGTCCAGAGACTGCTTGCAGCTCTGGTATATATGCTGGAGATAGTGTGGGGGGAAGGGGTGAGGGGTAAACAATAGGTGGAAATGAAGCTCAGAAAGAGCAAATAACAGTTGGGCTGACAAAGAAATGTGTAAAGCTCAAGTTGGAAGAATGAATAGTTGCTAATAGGGACCATTATTGGCTGACAATGGTTGTTTTTGGTAGCCCATGTGATGACAAGGGCTGGAGTTGGGGGAATTGGAGTAAGGACAAGGGAGAAAGTGCTCAAACCCTAAAATGATTGAACTCCAATACTAAAGGCTGCAGTGTTTCCCCAGCAGAAAATGAGATGCCACTCCCAAGATTTCCCCACACCCCCATGGTACCTTCCCATGCAATTGCACAGGGTGTAACATCTGCCAATGTACTTCCTCTGTCCTCACGAGCCAAGGCCCCAGGAAATCCTTCCAAGTGAAGCAGCAATGTACTTGCACTTCACTCAATCTAATCTACTGTACTTGCGGCTCATAATGTGGTCAACTCTACACTGGGGAGATGTAGATGGAAGTGAGGACTGCAGATGCCGGAGATGCTCGATACGTTGACTCTCCTGCTCCTCAGATGCTGCCTGACTGGCTATGCTTTTCTAGCACCACACTTTTCGACACTGGGAAGATGTAGCCCAGACTGGGCTACCACTTTGCAGAAAATCTACATTCCGTCCGCAGAAATGACCTGAACTAGTTCAACACAAGACCATGTTCTTTGGCTAAAAGCTGTCTCCTGCTTGCTAAAGTGCTCCATGAAGCTCAGCGCAAGCTAGAACAGCATATCATGTTTTGCTTGGGAATTATGCAACCTATTAAGTCAACAATTTTGGGGCTTGAGCACCTTCTCCCATGTACATGCCCCAAACCTACACACCAGGCCTTGTCATCATATGGACTGCTACCACAAACAACCTATTTTCAGCCATTAATGTTTCCCATTATCAGCTATTCATTCTCCCAGGCTGACTTCTACACATATCTTTGTCTACCCAACTGTTTTCTCTCTTTCTCTGGTTGTATCGCTACCTATTGTTAACTCTCATTGTCGCTCTTACCCCGCCCACCAAAAGCATATATATCAACCTTTTCCCAAATACAATCGGTTCTGAAGAAGGGACGCTGGATCTGAAAAGTTAATTCTGTTTCTCTTTCCACAGATGCTGCTAGACCTGCTGGGTTATTCCAGCAATCTCTCATTGTATTTCAGATTTCCAGCACCCACAGATTTTCTTTTCCCCATTTTAACTGTTTTGAAACGAGTGGCTTAATGGATTGTAGGTGGGCCTACAAGGGGTTAGGTTGTAGACATAATTTTGGAAGGGAACCCATGATTTAATGAGGTACTTTCCAGTGTTAAATAAGATAATTATTTTTCAGAAAACAATTCAGAACAATGAGCAGGATTTTCCAATAGGCTTTAAGACAGCAATGCAAGACCAGTTAGAAGTGCCAAGCCATATTTACCCACATTGAGTCTAGCTGAGCAATCTTCCCAGAGCAGCCTATTAATTATAACCTCCTGAGCTGCACAAAGCACCTGCACAGTGATATAGACAGGTTAAGTGAATGGCTTAAAACCTGATAGATGGAATATAAGGAGGAGAAATCTGAGCTTCATCACTATGGCAAGAGGAATGGAGGTGCTGAATATTATTTAGATGCAGTAAGACTGAAGACAGCTACTGCAGAGGGCTCCAGGAGTCTTTGTGCAAAAATCACAAAAAACTTTCACACAAGTTCAGCAATCACCTGGGAAAATGGAATATTACCTTTATTTCAAAGGGAAGAGAGTATAAAAATAGGAATATCCTGCAATAACTATACAAGGCACTCATCAGGTCATGTAATACTGTCAACAGTATACTTGCACTGGAGACATGGTAGGTAGGACTCACAAAGCTGATCCTCGGTGTGAATAGATTGTCTCAGAAGGGAGGTTGAGCATGATGGGCCTGTACTCAATAGAATCTAGAAGAATGAGAGGCAACCTTATGGAAGCATACAAGATTCTTAAGGGACTTGACAGGGTAGATGCAGAAATGTTGTTTCCCCTTGTGGGACAGTCCAGGACTAAAGAGCATGATCTCAGAACAAGGGTTCACCTACTTAAAGCTGCTAAGAGGAGCAATTCCGCCTCTTACAGGGTGATGAATTTATGGAATCTTTACAGCAACAGTCCATAGAAATTAGGTCATTAAGTATACTCAAGGCTGTGACAGACAGATATTTTAATAAATAAGGGAATCAAAGTTTACAGGGAAAGCTTAGTTGAGGATTATCAAATCAGCCATGACTTCATTGAACATTAAGATGATACAACAGTATTGTTCTGAATACTTCACAGCTGCCTGGATTGGGCCACTGAAGTAACTTGACACCATACAGGACCAAGCAGCTTGCTTGATTGACATTTCATCCAAAAAAAATTCAGTCCCTTCACCACTGATGTTCAGTAACAGCAGTATGTACTATCCATAAGATACAATTCAGAAATTCAGCAAGGCTCCTTATACAGTACCTTCCAAAGCTATGACTTCCACCATCTACAAGAACAAGAGCAGCAGATACATGGGTACACCACTATCTTCAAATTCCCTTCAAGTTATGCACCAACCTGACTTGGAAATATATCATTGATTCTTCTACTGGGTCAATATCGCTAACAACAATGTGGGTGTACCAACATTAAATGGACTATTAGTTCAACAATGCAGCGCACCACCACCTTCTCAAGGACAACTAGGGTGGGCAATAAATGCTGACCAAGCCCACATCCTGTGAATAGATTATTTTCAAAATGACATTTATATCCTACTAATAACACATTACCGTTCACGTTCAGCATGGACTAGTTGGACCAAAAGGTCAGTTTCATGCTGTACCACTCTATGAATCATGTTTATGCAATTACCTGTTCTCCCACATGGAAGACAGAAACTAGACAGTGACAGATCCTGACATGAAAGTCAGCGTAGGTAGTTAGTGGCTCCAGCTTGCTGCTTGTTCCTCTGGACCTCCATCCGAGACAGCAATCATCAACTTGCTAGGCTATGCTCCATGGGCAGCAATACCCTGCACCCCAGTGCACAGAGGTTGAAATTTGGACATCTGCTATCCTCATCACATCACTGATCCACTCAGAATAATTATCCAAATATTAAGTTAAATAATAGTTAAAGGCTGACAGTACTTATGGAGTGCGTTGCCATTTAATATGAACATAAAGCCAGGCAGCTTGTCATAGTTGTCACCAGTGATCAGTTATAGAGTCAGACATGTCATTGTCTGGCTCTGTGCTCCATCAATGCCATACCTACAGTATGCACCAGCAGCTTATTTGGCAAAAAAGCTGCATATGCTTCAGCCACAAGGGCCATGTCATAATTCAAGGATATTAGGCAGGAAATGGTGTTGGATAGACTGTTAGGTCTGAAGGCTGATAAGTCCCTGGTACCTGCATCCCATAGTACTTAAGGAGGTGGCTCTAGAAATAGAGGACACATTTGTAACCATTTTCCAATGTTCTATCAATTCAAGATTGGTTCCTGCAGATTGGAGGGTGGCTAATATTGTCCCACTTTTCAAGAAGGGAGGGAGAGAGAAAACGGAATTATGGACTGGTTAGCCTGATGTCAGTGGTGGGAAAGATGCTGGAGTCAATTATGAAAGATGAAATTACGACTCATTTGGATGGCAGTAACAGGATAGGTCAGAGTCAGCATGGATTTAAGTCGGGGAAATCATGCTTGACTAATCTTCTGGAATCTTTTGAGGATGTAACTATGAAGATGGACAAGGGAGAGCCAGTGGATGTAGTGTATCTGGACTTTCAGAAAGCCTTTGATAAAGTCCCACATTGAAGATTAGTGAGCAAAATTAGGGTACATGGTGTTGGGGGCAAAATACTGACTTGGATTGAAAATTGGCTGACTGACGGAAAACAAAGAGTAGTGATAAACGGGTCCCTTTCAGAATGGCAGGCGGGTACCTCAAGGTTCGGTGCTGGGACCACAGCTGTTTACAATATATATTAATGATATAGATGAAGGCATTAAAAGTAACACAAAGCTGGGTGGCAGGGTGAAATGTGAGGAGGATGTTATGAGAATACAAGGTGACTTGGACAGGCTAGGTGAGTGGATGGATGCATGGCAGATGCAGTTTAATGTGGATAAATGTGTGGTGATCCACTTTGGTGGTAAGACCAGGAAGGCAGATTACTATCTAAAAGGAGTAAAGTTAAGTAAAGGGAGATCTAGGTGCTCTTGTACATCAGTCAATGAAAGCAAGCATGCAGGTACAGCAGGCAATGAAGAAAGCTAATGGCATGCTGGCCTTCATAACAAGAGGAATTGAGTAATAGAGCATTAAGATCCTTCTGCAACTGTACCTGAAGTATTGTGTGCAGTTTTAGTCTCCAAATTTGAGGAAGGACATTCTGGCTATTGAGAAAGTGCAGCATAGGTTCACGAGGTCAATTCCTGGAATGGCAGGACTATCATATGTTGAAAGATTGGAGCGACTGGGTTTGTACACACTTGAGTTTAGAAGGTTGAGAGGGGATCTAATTGAGACACGTAAGATTATTAAAGGATTGGACACTCTGGAGGCAGGAAGCATGTTTCCGCTGATGGGTGAGTCCATAACTAGAGGACACAGTTTAAAAATAAGGGGTAGGCCATTTAGAACAGAGTTGAGGAGTAACTTCTTCAACCGGAGAGTGGTGGATATATGGAATGGTCTTCCCCAGAAGGCAGTGGAGACCAAGTCTCTGGATACTTTCAAGAAAGAGATGGATAGAGTTCGTAAAGATAGTGGAATCAAGGGTTATGGGGATAAGGCAGGAACAGGACACTGATTGTGGATGATCAGCCATGATCATAATGAATGGTGGTGTTGGCTCAAAGGGCTAAATGGCCTACTCCTCCACCTATTGTCTATTGAGTCCTGGCATAGCTAGTCAAGGGTAACTTTCAATCTCAGTCCACAGACTTAGATGCAATCAGTCAACCGCTTGATGCAGTCAGGGCCCAGAGGTTCCATTTCACTGCAGTTTGGGGGGGTAGGCCAAAGTCAAATCAGCATGTCGAATGCACCCAGCCTGGGGATTTACATTAGGTAAGTGGGGAAGCTGTACAGAGATCAGTTAGGGGTCTAGTCACTCATAAGTAAGGGAAGTCCTTCTAAGTCGGTCAGAGAATTGACAATGGTCAGTCCTGGGGATAACTCACATTGACTTTTAGTGAGTGTATCAGAAGCTCCTGATGTGGTAAGAAAATTATAGAAGTCAATTATGGGGATGAGGTTGCATACTGGGATACAAACTAGACAATAATTGTGAAACAAGGCAACAACATAAAGGTGGGAGATGATAGTGCATTGTAGGACACTAGTTATTGTGGGGAGTCATCGATGCTCACTGCCAGACTTAAATGGAGCAGCAAGGACAGTGCAGCATGATGGTTGACATGGAGGACCAGGGCTTAGAGGATATTGGGTGATGAAGGCACAAATGAAAGAGTTCGACAGGAACATGTTGAAACTGATGGGGTTAACAGTGAAAACAGGAAACAAGGAATATGAAAATTTGGGGTGTGGGGGGGTGCCTAGGTTACGAGGATGAGCCATGAACTCACTCTGCCATTGCGACGCCATCCACCCTCATTCAAATTGCAAATATACTATGGACATGGCTGCAACCAGAGTCTGCAGAGTAGGTTTTTTTTCCCTGACTGAGCATATCAGCTTGACCTGTGAGCTGCGCAAGCGCTTTTAATTTGCAATTGCATTCATCAGGCACTTATACAGTACAGGTTGAAGACATCTGTAATTCATAATCATGCTTGTGAACCAAATTCCATGACCAACAATGTGGATTACGTGACCTGGCCACAGATAATTGTGACCATGTCATTTCAAATGCTCACATTCATCGCTGTGAAACAGAAATAATCAGGAACAACCTTAAAAGCGTCACCTTGAGGCCACAATTTACAAAGGCAATTCAAGGTCTCATAGGCTGTACAAGAGCACTGACTTGAGTTCTTCTCACCTGAATTATGAGTATTTTTAACATGTTCTTATCCGCGATGCTGCCTTTCATGGGTGGTGTCTGGTGCAGAGTTGCAAGGCTTCAGTAATCCTACTACATTTACAATCCCCGACCTTATTTATGCACAATGCTTGTGCTATACACATCAGAACAGGTCTACTATGTCAAAATGTCCATGTAGACTCATTCCAAGACCAGTTTGGGATCTTCCAAGTCCTAATGCATGGTAGACTATGTTAAACTGGTAATTTGAGAATGATGCGAATGCTGACTACTCACATTACAATGAACCTGATGCTCCCTACACTAGTTCATGCGACCCATGGCCAATAGATTCAGCTGTGGCAGGGGTCATTATCACTGTGGCTGCACTGCAACAAAGGCTCAGGGAAATTCAGGAGAAACAGGTGCTAAACAACAGGAAGAATGCGAATACATCGGAGAGAGTGTAAAACAGGCTGATGAGAATTGCTCCAAGGATGAGAAAATTCAGGTATGAAGAAAGATTGTTGAAGCAGGACCTGTTTTCCTTGGGGAGGGGACGGGGATATGATACAACCTTCCAAAATCATGAGGGGTCTTGACAGAATGGATAGGGAAAAACTTATAAATGGATTGAGAATTTGTTTTGAAGTTTTGCAAATCTAGCTACTCTCTTTTTAAACACAGTGAAGTACTTCGGTACTTAGTACTGCCTGGAAGTGCAGATTGAGACAGATTCAAATGGATGATTATTTAAATATAATTAAGCATTGTTTCTATTTAAAACAGAATCATTCAATGTGAAGGGTTACATGGAAAAGACAAGAGATTGTCACAAAGTTAAAATGCTGAGAAAATAAGGACAGACACTTTGGGCGTCTCATTGAAAAGTGTGGTGCTAGAAAAACACAGCAGGTCAGGCAGCATCCGAGAAGCAGGAGAATCAACGTTTCAGGCATAAGCCGTTCATCGATGTGTGTCTCCTTTGGTGTCAACAATCAGCATCCCTCAATCTGGACACATTCATTACAGGAAACATACACAAAGCAAAGAAGGTATAAAATTTGTTTAAGAGCACCCATCAATACGTTATCTAATATTTTTAGATATAAGCATCAAATGTTAAAAAAAACTTTAACCAACATACACAAAAGTTTCATCAGAAAGAAATCATTCTGACAACCCAACTGCTTTAAATAGTTTATAGATTTCTATGAGATCCCCCCTCAATCTTCTAAATTGCAGCGAATCTGCACTAATCTACACTTTTTTCAAACATCAGTCCTGTCATCTGAGAAATCAATCTGATAAGCCTTTGTTGTATTTCTTCCATAGCTAGAATATTTTCACCAGATATGGTGGCCAAATCCACACTATACTCAAGGTATGGTCTCACCAAGGTCTTTAGTAGCCCACTAAGTGTCCAGTCATTCATCCATGTTAAAATATCAGTGCTTTTCTGGATGTCAATTATGTAGTGTGCATAACCAATCAGCATATACTGTCCCATTGGTGGAAGCCTTACATGTTGTATAACAATGGTTTACATTGTAGCAGTTATGAAGGTAATAAAATAAATTTGAGAAATACTGCTTTAAACTGCAGAAATTCAAAACATGTTATTCTACAAAATTATAAAAAAAGTTTTGAAGTTGTCCATTTTTCATTAAAGTTTGCACCAAGTCTCACACACGCTATAAATTATTCATGAACAGTGAACTCTGAGAAAATCAATTTATAAATTTCTTTTCCTGAATCCTGCTGTTCGTTTAAGTGAATAGATAATTCGGTAGATAGGATTCTGAAAATTTTTGCAATATCATTTCAGGATGTTTAGGTAATTTACAATCAGAAAAGCATTAAATGTTACACACACAGTGGAAATTTAAAAATTTGTAGTATGCTAGATTCCACCCTCTTCCATATGGTTGCTGAAACCCTATTCAAATTGTTTCAGTTCAGGATTACGTGAGACTATATTTATCAAAATAGCATAAGCAAGCCATAATTTACATTGCAGTTTTAATTCATATAGTTGTGAAGAGAGAAATTAGGAAACTTGTCATCAATTTGTACGTACGAATTAGCTGATGGTTGTGAATCTTATTATTCACAGTGTATTTCCTAGGTTTCTCTCTGGTACACTGTATAAATTTAGCTATTTTTAAAATGTGTGTATGGCTATGGAAGGAATAAACAAAGGTTTGCCAGATTGATTCATGGGGTGACAAGACTGACTTACTGGATTGGTTAGGATTATATTCACTGGAATTTAGAAGAATGAGGTGGAATTTCACAGAAATCCATTAAATTCTACCCAGACTAAGCACAGAAAGAATGTTCTCAATGAGTCCAGAAGCAGAGATCACAGTCTCAGGATGTGCCGTAGGCCATTTTGGACTAAAATGAAGATAAATTTCTTCACCCAGAGATTGGTGAGCAATGTTCCTCTAAACTATGCTTAGAGGTCCATGTAGAAAAGAAAACTAGAAAGAACGCCGGTGGTGAGCTTCTGGAATTCGCTGCCACAGAAAGCGGTTGAAGCCAAAACATTGAATGTTTTCAAGAAGGAATTAGATACAAGTCTTATGGCCACAGGGATCAACGGGTATGGGGAGAAAATGGGAATAGTCATGATCATACTGAATGGTAGGGTAGGTTCAAGGGGCCAAATGGCCTACCCATGTTCCTATTTTCTTTGTTTCTATGATTCTACTTTACTGCACATTTTTAATGTGTTACTGTTTATGCCATAACAGGGATGCTCAAGAAAAATCAAAGGTCTGCTAACGTGTAAGCAAGAGTAATACCCTTTTTAACTATATAAACTTTGTCAGCAATAGTTCCCAAATTGAAAGAGTCCCGCACAGAGAGAGAGAGAGAGAGAGAGAGAGAGAGAGAACGCATATTTGATCATAGGTGTGCGTATGATGACATCAATGGAATGATAGTTAAACACACTCTGCATCAACCCTCTCCACAGATTCAGTATCTGTCTCAGTCTCTGCCTTTCCTGGATCAGACTCAGTTTGGCTACACTGGGATTGCTGTTTAGTCATCTGCAGGGAACTGTGCCAATAACCCATGAGACAGGAGGTCAGGCTCAGCAACTCAGCAGACAAAGTTTCCCTCAAACTGTGTATTAACGTGCTGCATGCTCTGTGTTTCACTTAGCAAAGTCAATCCTTTACAAGGAGACAAAAAAAATTGCAACAGTACAAATAGTGGAAAACAGATCACTCAAAATCTACAGCAATAGCAAATAACATTTCTTTAAAAGGAATTGGGGTAATCAATCCTTTGTTCACCCACCTGGGAAATTTCTTGTTTTGCTCACTGATGTATTCCTTTCTTGTTCAAGGGGTTTACCTACTTATATGTTTGCACGTTTGGTGTTGGGGGTGTACGGCTTTACTCACCATTCAAGTAAAGCCTGGGATACTATTAAAACATTTTTTAGATTTGGCATTGTGGACGATGTTAGCATTTATGTTGAACTCTAGTCAGTGCGTCATATATTGAAAGCATAGAAATTCACCATTGTCCAGTTATTTAAAAAGTTCTTGCTTTTTGTAAGGCACAATAGAACTATTTCAGTGAGAGCAAACTAAATTACAAAGATCAGAAAAATTGTTGCAAGCACACACAATAAATACCAGATGTGATTTATTTTTAAAATGTAACCATCAGGTTGAAAATAACACAACTCTCAGAGTGATGATCCAGAAACTGATCATGTTTGAGCTTCAAGACAAAAGAACAGTAAGAAGGCGAAGATGTGAATAAAAAGCATAAAGCTAACATTGAACATGCAAAATTAAGGAAATATGACAACAGAATATTGAATTTTAATTTTAGTTGTCCTTTAAGTTGGGATGTACCTCAAATGCACTGTGTAATTTGTACAAAGTACCAGGCTGGAGAGTTTCAGTCATGGAGACTGGATAGAATAAGTTACTTCCCTTGGAGCAGAGAAGACTAAGGGGGATATGATTGAGGTCTATGAAATAATAAGAGGCAAAGACAGGAAGAAGCTTTCCCATTAATGGAGTGGAGATCAACGACCAGAAGCATTTCTTTAACGTAAGGGGTACATTAGGGGATATCAGAAAATTTGTTTTTCACCCAGAGAGTGGTGGGAATCTAGAACTCTGCCTATAAGGGTGGTAGAGGCAAAAATTCTCATGACATTTAGATATACACTTGGGATGCCAAGACATACAAGGCAATGTCCCAAATGCTGGAAAATAAGAAAAGAATAGTAAGAAAGAATAATGGCCTAATGGCTCACCTGAAAGCGAGCATCTTTGACGGTATAGCAATTCCCCTAATATAAGTTTTGAAGGGATTTTAACATACAACTTCAAAGAAAGAGTGTGACTCACTGAGCCACAGTTGAAACTTACATGGTTTGGTTTCAAATTGTATCTGATAGTGTTAATGAAGCATTCTGGAATATTTTATAATTGAAGCAGACATATAAATACAAATTGTATTCATGCACAAAGATTATTTTGGGATGCCTCCAGAATCCTCATGTCAAGATTCTGCAAGATCTCTTTTGTCTCAGAGGACCTCTGACCACTGAAAAACGAGTTGCCTTCATCAACTGGAGAAAGGATAATTCATTCAAGCAGCTTTCTAATTCAGTCTGGAAATTCATCCAGTGTAAAATCATACAAACATGCTTGTGCACTATTGTCTCAGCACAATATGTTCATCTGCCAAAGTCACCCACAAGTAAGAATTTCAAGATTTTCAGCAAAACATCATTGACGATGCTAGCTTGGAAGAGTTGCTGGGCACACAGGGGACACAAGGAAGGGAAGCAAAAAACAATGGCAAAATGTCCCAAATTGCACAAGGAATGATGCCAGATTGTTCTTTTCTCTTCAGCCTTGTGCAATGCGAAAGACATGCTTTTCACTATCTCAAGAAGTTCAGAAGCACCTTACAGCAAACAAAGTACTTTTGACATGTACAGTAAGGCCAAGTTGCCAGTCTTACAGACTATATGGCTGCTCCCCATTACAAAGATTTAACTGGTGGTGGTTTCACCTGAAGGTCACCATAGGTCAGGCAAGTGTAGAGGTTGAGAAGGAGAGTCCTTCATGGTAACCTTAGTCAGTGTGGTATTGAACCCACGCTGTTGGCATCACTCTGCACCACTAACCAGTCATCCAGCTAACCGAGCTAAATGACCCCTTTTTTTTGAAGCGTAGTCTCTGTTCTGAGCCTATCAAACACAATAGACAGTTTCCACAAAGAAAGCTCCTGCAAACAGCATGTTAACCATAAACCTACTTTAATGGCATTGTTTTAGTGCAAACTTTGGCCAGGTCACATGCTTCAAAATGGCGCAATGAGATGTTTTACATTCACCTAAAGAGCAAAAACAGCCTCTGTTTAAAGTCCCATCCAAAATATGGTACTTCTGACAGTGCAACACTTCTGCAGCAAATCCAAAGTTGTGATTTCAATTTTCAAGAAAGGGACTTACACCTACAAAAATCTGAATCAGAGGCAAGTGTGTTACCAATCGAGCTGCAGGCAACATTATTGCGTATAACTAAAATTAAAGGCACTGAATGATATTAACTTGGCTTCCTGAAGCTGTCATCAGTAATCCCTGAACAGTTTTCAGCACTTACACATTTTAAAAAGTTATTTGCCTTCAGTCAGAAACAAAACACCATTAAGGTTAGAAGCAACAAGAATATCTTCACAAAATTTCAGAATGGTATAAACAAGTCTTGATTTATGAGCAAAACCTCTGCAAATGTTTGCAATTCGTAACTAGTATGTAATGTCAAATATAACTCAGAAGAGGGCATTGTACTATTAAATACTTTTCCTGCTTCCAATAAGCTTTCATGAAAAAGATCTTGATTTTTTTAAGCCATCTTAATCACATATCTACTATAAATCTTGACTGATTAGAATAAAACAGCAATCATCCAGCACAAATCCATTTAGCAATCACATTCTTCCATTTCAGAATGCATAACTTAATAAGACTTAAATCTGAAAAATACATTTTATAATCAGGGATTAAAGAAAGATTTCTTATATTTATCATCCAATAAAGTCACACCTTTATACAATGCACTGCAAAGAAAACAAAACACTGAATTCAGCCAAATTAATACATTTAGTTCACTTACAGTTTTGTTTCGTAGTCGAATAATATCAGACACAGACCCAGCTCCACAATATTCCATAACTATCCATAGGTCTGTATTTTTAAAATAGCTGCCATAGTAATTCACTACATAAGCACTGGGGAAGAAAAAGCACAAAATCAGAGTTAAAATTCATAACTTTCCTCATCTTTCACACAAATGTTCATCAGTTCCCTTAGACAGAGGTCATAGATAGCTGGGGCAGCCAACCATAGTCTCATCCCTCCCCCTCCACAATGCTAATGACCTATCAGATATCCACTTTATCCAGCTACAGTAGAAAACAAATACAAACAAGTTTGACACAATGGTATTCAATTGTCCACACAGAACATTCATAGAATCCCTACAGTGTGGAAACAGGCCATTTGGCCGAACGAGTCTACACCCATCCTCTGAAAGTAACCCACCCAGACTCATTCCCCTACCATATTACTCTATATTTACCCCTGACTAATGCACCTAACCCACACAGCCCTGAACACTATGGACAATTTAGCATGGCCATTTCGCCTAATCTGCACATGTTTGGATTGTGGGAGGAAACCGGAGCACCCAGAGAAAACCCATGCAGACACTGGGAGAATACACCAGGCAGCATGATGGCCCAGTGGTTAGCACTGTTGCCTCACAGCGCCAGGGACCCGGGCTTGATTCCAGCCTCGGATGACTGTCTGTGTGGAGTTTGCACATCTTCCCAGTGTCTGCATGAGTTTCCTCTGGGTGCTCTTGTTTCCTCCCACAGTCCAAAGACATGCAGGTCAGGTGAATTGGCCATAGTAAATTGCCCATAGTGTTAGGTGCATTAGTCATAGGGAATTGGGTCTGAGTAGGCTACTCTTCGAGGGTCGGTGTGGACTTGTTGGGCCGAAGGGCCTGTTTCCACACTGTAGAGAATCTAACCCTCTACACAGACAGTTTCCCAATATTGGAATTGAACCTGGGTACCTGGCACTGTGAGGCAGCAGTACTAACCACTGAGCCACCATGCTGGCAACCATGTCCAGATAACATCCATACAAAAGCAAAAGACTCCAGATGCTGGTAATCTGAAATAAAAACAGATTGCTGGAAATGCCCAGCAGATCTGGCAGCATTTGTGCAGAGAGAAAGAAATTTAACATTTTGGGCTGCGATGACACATCGATAGGACCAGAATGGGTAGAAATGTAGTACATTTAATGCAAGCACAAAAGGTAGAAAAGGGAGGAGAGAAGAAGAACAACAAAGGGAAAATGTTTATAAAAATGTCGAAAGTCGCCTCAGGCGACTGACTGTGTGGAGTTTGCACGTTCTCCCCGTGTCTGCGTGGGTTTCCTCCGGGTGCTCCGGATTCCTCCCACACTCCAAAGATGTGCAGGCAAGGTGAATTGGCCATGCTAAATTGCCCGTAGTGTTAGGTAAGAGGTAGATGTAGATGTAGGGGTATGGGTGGGTTACGCTTCGGCGGGGCGGTGTGGACTTGTTGGGCCGAAGGGCCTGTTTCCACACTGTAAGTAATCTAATCTAATCTAATCTAATCTAAAATCTAATCTAATCTAAAATAATGGTGCCGGGAATATGGAAGATGGTAATACAAAGGAAACAAAAGATACATCCAGAAGAACTATACATGGAAAACGGTTGTCAGCAAAAAAGTAAAAAGCAGCCGACATTATAATCCAAAGTTGTCAACCTTAATGTTAAATCTACAGAACAGTAAAGTGCCTACGAATGAACACAGTAGAAGGTTGAGGTGACAGTGAAGTGGAGAGTTAAAATCTTAGGTGTCTGAGAGCTCACACTTACCCTTGCAAAGTGAATTGAAGAGATGGGCAAAGCTGCTACTCAGTCTTTCTTCAATCCCTGGGTGCAGCAAATGCAGTATACTGAAGAACTACAGAAAATCATTGTTTCACTTGGGAACTGTGCTAAGGGTATGAAAGTTGTGAACAAAGGATGCAGAAAGGAAAATGTAGCATTTCCTGCATTTGCATGGGAAGGTGTCACGAGAATTATACAGTCATAGAGATTTACAACACGTAAATAAACCTTTCGGTCCAACTTGTCCAGGCTGACCAGCAATCCTTAATTAAACTAGTACCATTTGCCAGCATTTGGCCCAAACCCTCTAAACCCTTCCTATTCATATGTTCATCCAGAAGCCTTTTAAATGTTGTAATTGTACCAACCTCCACCACTTCCTCTGGCAGCTCATTCCATACATGTACCATCACTGCGTGAAAAAGTTGCTCCTTACGTCCATTTTAAATCTTTTCCTTCTCACCTTAAACCCATGCCCTCTAGTTCTGGACTCCTTGACCTCAGGGAAAAGACCTTGTCTATTTATTCTATCAATGCCCCTCACAATTTTACAAACCTCTATAACGTCACCCTTCAGCCTCCAATTGGAGGTTATGTTCAGGTTGCTGAGAAAATTATCAGTGTTTTCTGGAGGGATCACTCCTTTGGAATATCAAAAGGGTTGAGAATATGTATTTGGCAGTAGCTTCTGATTGGAGGAGGCAGAAATGGTGAAGCATGGTGCATTGAATGTGGTGGCTGGCAGAGAGCAAGGTGACAAACAGGAGAGATCTAGTGCAGTTCAGGAGGGTGATGAGTGAAAGCAGGTATAGGAAATGGAATATGGTTGACAGTCGCATCAACCACAGTACTGGAAGGATTCGCAGTTATGTGAAAATAGGGTTCAGACCAAAAATGTGGGCATGGAGGTTGAATTATCAGAACACATACAATGACAACTCTCCCTCCACCCTGGAGGCTCCCTGCCCCCATTCCTGATGAAGGACCTTTTGCCCAAAACATCGATTTTCCTGCTCCTCGGATGCTGCCTGACCTGCTGCGCTTTTCTAGCACCTCTCTAATCTAAACTCTGATTTCTAGCACCTGCAGTCCTCACTTCTGCCTATACAATGACAACAATCCTATACTGTTTAATGCCACCAGAATAGAACACAGAACATAGAACATAGAACAATACAGCACAGAACAGGCCCTTCGGCCCACGATGTTGTGCCGAACTTCTATCCTAGATTAAGCACCCATCCATGTACCTATCCAAATGCTGCTTAAAGGTCGCCAATGATTCTGACTCTACCACTCCCACGGGCAGCGCATTCCATGCCCCCACCACTCTCTGGGTAAAGAACCCACCCCTGACATCTCCCCTATACCTTCCACCCTTCACCTTAAATTTATGTCCCCTTGTAACATTCTGTTGTACCCGGGGAAAAAGTTTCTGACTGTCTAATAGTTCAGGTGTGGTACAATTAGAAGAAGTAACCTTAAAATTTACTTTGTATAGAACAAAGTCTAATTTATTACAATCAATCATTCAGTTATTAACATATAATTGATAAACATATAGCTTCTCATGCATCTTAAAATTGATTTTAAACCTAATTTATTTTGAATGCATTATTGCAGGATGGGCATGTATTCAGGTTAACTTACCGAAGTTCAAAAACACATTGCAAGACAATCACCATATGCAACTTGACATAAATGAACCCATCTATTGTGTAAGTATAATTGTGAGTGCCACAAATACACAAAATGTAGATTTAATGTTAGTGCTAACATTGGGCTAGCAAAGCAAGCTACCAGTCTGTAACCACAGAGGAATTAGGACTAGCTTTTCAAAAAATAAATTCCAGACCCAAAGGACATCCATTTCAATGGGCAGAACTAAACCAGGTTACATATTTTTAAATAAATGGGACGCATATGTTTTTTTTTAAAAAGGACAAACCACACTTTGCAGAAAAGCATTTCAATGGGGTCAGTCCCAAAGATCCTTTACCATGGTATCCCAGTGGGACTACTGGCTGACTTCCAGTATAGGCGGATGCACCTGCATCCATTATTTAATCAAAATTTTAAGAAAATACCTTCAGGTGGTTTAAATTGTATGTCTTTGGATAATCCTGACAGACAGATGGCTGAATAATATCACTACCTAAGAATTTGATTGTGTGAAATATTACATTTCAGAATGAGACAAAATGATTGAAAAAACAAAATACATGGACTTAAATGTTCAACTTGTCAAACCCTCAATCACATATGTTAGAAATCACTGAGCTAATGTTAAACAAACCAATAGAGAAAGAAAATATGAGTAATGCAGCATTTACAACTAGCTTTGCTTTCCTACTGAAATAAAACATGCATCTTTACACATTGATCTTTAGAAACATTTGCCATTAAGTATAATACAAGTTCAGAAAGCCCTTATTTATAGCTACATTTTAAATAGATTGAACAATGAAGAAATTAATTTGAGAGACTATGGACTCTTGTAGGTGGGACAAAGCAGCCTATGATATGGCACTTCTTAACATTTAATTTACAATTATTGAGGAGAATATTAATGCCGGACAACATGATATTTTCCCTTTTCAAAGACATGAGATCATCAGATTATAAGATTAAATATGTTCTATTAAACTGAGGACAAGAACATAAGAAATAGGAGCAGGAGTTGACCATCTGCCCCTTATGCCTGCTCTGCCATTCAATAAGATCATGGCTGGTCATTTTGAGGACTCAGCTCCATTTATCCATCCACTCACCATAACCCTTAATTCTTTTAGTGTCTAAAGATCGATCTTTGCCTTAAAAACATTCAATAAGACAACATCTACTGTTTCACTGAGCATGGAATTCCACTGATTCACAATCCTTTGGGTGAAGAAGTTCCTTCATGATTCAGTCCAAATATGCTCCTTATTTTGAAGCTGTGCCCCCTAGTTCGAGTTTCACCCACCAGTGGAAACAGGCTCTCTATCTATCTATTCCCTTCGTGATTTTATATGTTTCTATAAGAACCCCCTTATTCTTCTAAATTCCAATGAGTTTAATCCCAGTCTACTCAGTCTCTCCTCATAAGCCAACCCTCTCAACTCCGGAATCAAGCTAGTGGACCTTCTCTGCACCCCCTCCAGTGCTAGTACATCATTTCTCAAGTAAGAAGACCAAAACTGTACATAGTATTCCAGGTGTGGCCTCACCAGCACCCCTTACAGCTGCAGCAAAACCTCACTGTTTTTAAGTTCCACCCCTCTAGCAATGAAGGACAGTATTTCATTTGCCTTCTTAATTACCTGCTACACCTGCAAACCAGCTTTTTGTGATTCATGCACAAGGAAGCCCAGACCCCTTTGCACAGCAGCATGCTGAAAATTTTCACTCTTTAAATAATAGTCCATTTTGCTGATATTGCGACCAAAATGGATGATCTCATATTTACTGATACTCCATCTGCCAGACCCTTGTCAACTCACTTAACCTATCTATATTCCTCTGCACACTTCACTCTACCATTCATCTTAGTGTCATCTGCAAACTTTGAAACGCTATACTTCGCCTCCAACTCCAAATCATCTATGCAAATTGTAAACAATTGCGGTCCCAACACTGATCCCTAAGGCCCACCACTAACCACTGATCGCCAACCAGAAAAACACCTATTTATCCCCACTATTTGCTTTCTGTTAGTTACCCAATCCTCTGTACATGCCAATATATTATCCGTAATTTCCTGCAGCTCTATCTTATGCAGCAGCCTTTTGTGCGGCACCTTGTCAAAAGCCTTCTGGAAATCCAGATACACCACGTCCAGCAATTCCTTGTTGTCCACTGTGTCCGTAATATCCTCAAAGGATTCCAGTAATTAAATTTGAGCTGCCTTTCATGAGATTAGATTACTTACAGCATGGAAACAAGCCCTTCGGCCAAACAAGTCCATTCCCCTACATTTACCCCTTCACCTAACACTACGGACAATTTAGCATGGCCAATTCACCTAACCTGCACATTTTTGGATTGTGGGAGGAAAGCCACGCAGACACGGGGAGAATGTGCAAACTCCACACAGAGAGTCGCCTGAGGCAGGAATTGAACCCAGTCTCTGGCGCTGCGAGGCAACAATGCTAACCACTGTGCCACCCACATGCTGCATCTGCCCAATGGGACAATTTCTATCCAGATGTCTTGTTTTTCTTAACTGAGTATAGATTCAAGAATTTTCCCCATTACAGAAGTTAAGCTAACGCTCCCATTATTACCTTTCGTCCATCTTTTTTAAACACTGGCATTGCATTTGCTGCTTTCCAATCTGCCAGAACTGCCACAGAGTCCAACGAATCTTAGCAAATTATCCAGGAGTGCATTTAGTATTTTCCCTGCCATCTCTCTTAATATCTTGGGATGCATTCCACCAGGGACAGGAGACTTGTTTGCCTTTAACCCCATTACCTTGCCCAACTCATTACTAATAATGATCATTTCCGGGTCCTTGCGTGCCACAGCCTTCTTATCATCAATTATTGGTATGTTATTTGTGTATTCCACTACGAAGACCAACACAATAATAACTGTTCAATATCACGGCCATTTCCTCATCACTATTTATTATATCTCCCTTCTCTCCTCTAAAGGACTAATGTTTACTTTAGTCACTCTTTTTCACTTCATATATTAATGGAAACATTTGCTATTTGTTTTCATATTCTAAGCTAGTTTATTCTCATAATCTATTTTACCTTTCTTTCTAGCTATTCATGGCTTTCTGTTGACCTTCAAAGATTTCCCAAAGTATTTAGTTTCACACTAACCTTTGCCACGTTGCATTCATTAGCTTTCAATTTGATAACCTCCTTTATTTCTTTAGCAATCCATGGCTGATCCTATCTTTTCCGACAGTCCTTCCTTTTCACTGGTATGCACTTTTGCTGAACATTATGAAAAATCATTTTGGAAGTCCTCCACTGAACCAAAATATAGTCTTTGCTCCCAGTCTCCCTTAGCCAACTCCTCCCTCATCCCATTGTAGTCTCATTTGTTAAGCATAAGACACTTGGTATTGGATATTATCGCCTCACTCTTCAGTATTGTAAATTCAACTACACCGTAATTGTTCCTTCCGAGAGGATCCTTAATTATGAGATCATTAATTATACCTGCCTCATTACACAGGAACAGGTTGAGGATAGCTTGCTGGATCTTGGGTTCCATTACATGCTGTTCAAGATTTGGAGATGCCGGTGTTGGACTGGGGTGTACAAAGTTAAAAATCACACAACACCAGGTTATAGTCCAACAGGTTTAATTGGAAGGACTAGCTTTTGGAGAGCTGCTCCTTCATCAGGTGGTTGTGGAGTACACAATTGTAAGACACAGTATTTATAGCAAAGGTTTACAGTGTGATGTAACTGAAATTATACATTGAAAATACCTTGATTGTTTGTTAAGTCTCTCATCTGTTAAGATGACCATGATAGCTTCACTTCTTTCATATGTAAATCACAAAACATTTTTATAAAAAAGTTACATTCGCAGATTAACTGTAACAATGGGTGTCAGCCCAGATAAGATGTTGAAGGTGTTAGCCCCCTTTGTTCTGTTGTCTGTGCCATAAAGTTTAGACTGATTCTAATCTAAAAATGAGTTAACAGAGTCTTACATGGATTCATGCAGTTTTTGAGCAAAGTATAATGTAACTCTGCAAGTACAAATTCACCCCACAAATGTATATGTGTATGTGTGCATGTGGGTTTTTGTGTGTGTGTGTACGTGTGTCTGGGGTGGGGGGGATTGTGAGCGTCTGTGATTGAGAGTGTATGTGTGTGCGTGTGTGTGAGTGTAAATGGGTCTAAGTCTGTGAGAGGGTGCATGTGAGAGTATGGGAGTGTGTGTATCTGTAGGAGTGTGTGTGTGTTTGTGTCTGTCTGTCTGGGGTGGGGCTTTGTGAGTGTCTGTGAGAGAGAGTGTATATGTGCTTGTGTGAGTATAACGAGGTCTAAGTCTGTGAAAGGATGCATGTGAAAGTACGGCCGTGTGTGTGTCTGTTGGAGTGTGCGTGTGTCTGTCTGTCTGTCTGGGGTGGGGGGTTGTGAGTGTCTGGGAGACAGATTGTATGTGTGTGTATGTGAGTGTAAAGGGGTCTAAGTCTGTGAGAGGGTGCATGTGAGAGTGTGGGAGTGTGTGTGTCTGTAGGAGTGCGTGTGTGCGCACGCACGTGTGTGTCTGGGGTGGGAGTTGTGAGTGTCTGTGAGAGAAGGTGTATATATGTGTGTGTGTGTGTGTAAAGGGATCTAAGTCTGTGAGAGGGTGTGTGCGTGTGTGTCTGGTTGGGGTTTGTGAGTGTCTGTGAGAGAGTGTATACATGTGTGTGAGTGTAAATTGGTCTAAGTCTGTGAGAGGGTGTATGTGAGAGTGTGGGCATGTGTGTGTAAGGGCCTGTGTGCGTGTCTGTGTGTGTATAGGACTGCCTGTGTGTGTGTGCGCACACCTGTGTGCAGGAGTGTCTGTGTGTGTGTTTAGTGCAATGGTGATCACCTTTACTGTGACATGAACCCAAGGTCCGGGTTGAGGGCTCATAGGGAGGGCCTCAAATCGGGACCTTGGGTTCATGTCACACTACAGGTGACCACCAATGCACTATACACACACACACACACACACACACATATATATACACGTTTGTGGGGTGAATTTGTACTTGCAGAGTTACATTGTACTTTGCTCAAAAATTGCACGAATCCATGTAAGACTCTGTTAACTCATTTTTTTTAGATTAAAATCAATCTAAACATTATGGCACATGTATTCCTGATGAAGGGCTTTTGCCCAAAACGTTGATTTTACTGCTCCTCGGATGCTGCCTGAATTGCTGTGCTCTTCTAGCACCACTAATCCAGAATTATGGTACAGACAACAGAACAAAGGGGGCTAACACCTTCAACATCTTATCTGGGCTGACGCCAATTGTTAAAGTTAACCTGAGAATGTAACTTTTTAAAAAGGTTTTGTGATTTACATATGAAAGAAGTGAAACTATCATGGTCATTCTAACAGATGAGAGATTTAACAAACAATCAAGATATTTTTCAATGTATAATTTCAGTTACACCATACTGTAAACTTTTGCTATAAATTCTGTGTCTTGCAATTGTGTGCTCCACAACCACCTGATGAAGGAGCAGCGCTCCGAAAGCTAGTCCTTCCAATTAAATCTGTTGGACTATAACCTGGTGTTGCGTGATTTTTAACTTCATACTGTTCAAGAAAACTATCACAGGTACATTCTATGAACTCCTCAAGATTGTCTTGACTGACTTGGTTTGACCAATCAATATGTAGATTAAAATCACCTATGATAATTGCTATACTATTTGTACATGCAGCAGTTATTGCTTTGTTCACTGTCCGCCCCACCATGATGTTATTCTATGCTGGCCTATAGACTATGCATATCAGTGACATTTCCTTCTTATGATTTCTAATTTCCACCAAATTGATTCAACATTTTTCTCCAAAAAACCTATATCATCTCTCACTACCACCCGTGATGCCAGCCTTAGTATCAGACCTACAACACCTCCCTTCCCTTCCAAATAATCAGATACCCCTGGATATTTAACTGCCAGTCATGACCACCCTGCAACCATATCTCTTCAACGGTCACTAAATCATACCCATTCACGATGATTTGTGCTATCAACTCATTTGCCTTGTTTCGAATGGTGTGAGCATTCAGGTAAATTGCTCTAATGCTAGTTTCATACCTTCTTTTTGTTTTTAAACATTCTTTTTCTGTCACTATATACTTTTCACCCATCTTAGTGCAACATGGCTCAGCTGCTTACAATCATAGAGATACACAGCACAGAAACAGATTCTTCAGTCCAGCTCATCCATGCCAACCAGATATCCTAACCTAATCGAGTACCATTTCCCAGCACCCGACCCATATCTGTCTAAACCTTTCCTATTCATATACCCCTCCAGATGCCTTTTAAATGCTGTAATTGTACCAGCCTCCACCATTTTATCTGGCAGCACATTCCATACACACACCACCCTGTGTGTGAAAAAGTTGCCCTTTAGTTCTCTTTAATATCTTTCCCCTCGCAACCTAAACCTATGCCCTAGAGTTCTGGACACCCCCACACCAGGGAAAAGACCTTGTCTATTTATCCTATCCAAGCTCCTCATGGTTTTATAAACCTCTATATGGTCACCCCTCAGACGCTCCAGGGAAAACAGCCCCAGGCTATTCAACCTCTCCCTGTAGCTCAAATCCTCGAACCCTGGCAACATCCTTGTAAATCTTTTCTGAATCCTTTCAAGTTTCACAACATCCTTCCAATAAGAAGGAGACCAAAACTGCATGCAACATTCCAGAAGTGACCAGACCAATGTCCTGTGCAGCGACATTATGACCTCCCAACTCCTGTACTCAATGTTCTGATCAATAAAGGAAAGCATACAAAACACCTTCTTCACTATCTTATCTATCTGTGACTCTACTCTTAAGGGACTATGACCCTGCACTCCAAGGTCCCTTTGTTCAGCAACACTCATTAGGATCTAACCATTAAGTTCCGGATTAGTGGTGCTGGAAGAGTACAGCAGTTCAAGCAGCATCCAAGGAGCAGCGAAATCGACGTTTCGGTCAAAAGCCCTTCATCAGGAATAAAGGCAGAGGGCCTGAAGCGTGGAGAGATAAGCTAGAGGGGGGGTCAGGGTGGGGAGAAAGTAGCATCGAGTACAATAGGTGAGTGGGGGAGGGGATGAAGGTGATAGGTCAGGGAGGAGGGGGTGGAGTGGATAGGTGGAAAAGGAGATAGGCGGAAAAGGAGATAGGCAGGTAGGACAAGTCCGGACAAGTCATGGGGACAGTGCTGAGCTGGAAGTTTGGAACTAGGAGGAGGTGGGGGACCGGGACAATGAGGAAACTGTTGAAGTCCACATTGATGACCTGGGGTTGAAGTGTTCCAAGGCTGAAGATGAGGCGTTCTTCCTCCAGGCGTCTGGTGGTGAGGGAGCACCAGTGAAGGAGGCCCAGGACCTCCATGTCCTCGCCAGAGTGGGAGGGGGAGTTGAAATGTTGGGCCACGGGGCGGTGTGGCTGATTGGTGCGGGTGTCCCGGAGCTGTTCCCTAAAGCGCTCTGCTAGGAGGCGCCCAGTCTCCCCAATGTAGAGGAGACCACATCGGGAGCAACAGATACAATAAATGATATTAGTGGATGTGCAGGTAAAACTTTGATGGATGTGGAAGGCTCCTTTAGGGCCCTGGATAGAGGTGAGGGAGGAGGTGTGGGCGCAGGTTTTACAGTTCCTGCGGTGGCAGGGGAAGGTGCCAGGATGGGAGGGTGGTTGTAGGGGGGCGTGGAGCTAACCAGGTAGTCACTGAGGGAATGGTCTTTGCGGAAGGCGGAAAGGGGTGGGGAGGGAAATATATCCCTGGTGGTGGGGTCTTTTTGGAGGTGGCTGAAATGCCGGCGGATGATTTGGTGTATGCAAAGGTTGGTAGGGTGGAAGGTGAGCACCAGGAGCGTTCTGTCCTTGTTACGGTTGGAGGGGTGGGGTCTGAGGGCGGAGGTGCAGGTTGTGGACAAGATGCGTTGGAGGGCATCTTTAACCACTGTGGGAAGGGAAATTGCGGTCTCTAAAGAAGGAGGCCATTTACCTCTAACCATTAAGTGTGTAAGTCCTGCTCTGATTTGCTTTTCCAAAATGCCTTGCATTTATCTAAATTAAACTCCATCTGCCACTCCTCAGCCCATTGGCCCATCTGACCATGATCCTGTTGTAATCTGAGATAACCCTCTTTGCTGTCCACTACACCTCCAATTTTGGTGTCATCTGCAAACTTACTAGCCATACCTCTGATGTTCATATCCAAATCATTTATATAAATGGTGAAAAGGAGGGTACCCAGCACTTTTCCTTGTGGCACTCCACTGGTCACAGGCCTCCAGTCTGAGAAGCAACTCTCCACCACCATCCTCTGTTTCTACCTTTGAACCAATTCTGTATCCAAATGGCTACATCTCCCTGTATTCCATGAGATGTAACCTTACTAACCAGTGTTTCATGAGGAACCTTATTGAACATTTTACTAAACTCCATACACAGAGGAACCTCGATTATCCGGCATTCAATTAACTGAATTTTGGATTATCCCAACATGATCGCAAGGTCCCAAAGCTTGGCTAACTATGATATATGGCATTCGATTAACTGAATGAAATACTTCCCGCTCATGAGCTTCGGACAATCGAGGTTCCTCTGGAGATCATGTCCACCGCTCTGCCCTCATCAATCCTCTTTGTTACTTCTTCTAAAAACTCAGTCAAGTTTGCAAGAGATTATTTCTCATGCACAAAGCCATGCTGACTATCCCTAATCAGTCTCTGCTTTTCCAAATACATGTAAATCCTGTCCCTCAGGATCTCCTTCAACAACATGCCCACCACCGATGTCAGGCTCACCAGTCTATAGTTCCCTGGCTTTTCCTTACCACCTTTCTTAAATAGTGGTACCACATTAGTCAACCACCTGTGACTATCAATGATACTAATATCTCAGCAAGAGGCCCAGCAACCACGTCCTTAGCTTTGTTTATCTATTCAGTTTTTCTATTTTGTTCATTACATCCTCAAAAAAAGCTCCAAGCTTGTCAAACAGAATTTCTCATTCATAAATCCATGCTGACTATGCCTAATCAGATCATGGTTATTCAAATTTCCATTTATGATATTTTTTACATTAGATTCTAGCAGGTCAGTGGCTCTCAGTCCTTTCTTAAATAGTACAGTGACATTTGCTCACTTCCAATCCACAAGATTATTACAAAATCTATAGTTTTTTTGGAAGGCAATCATTAATTAGTTGTGATTTGGAGATGCTGGTATTGGACTGGGGTGTAGAACGTTAAAAATCACACAACACCAGGTTATAGTCCAACAGGTTTATTTGGAAGCATAGCTTTTGGAGAGCTGCTCCTTCATCAGGTGGTTGTGGAGTACACAATTGTAAGACACAGAATTTATAACAAAAGTTTACAGTGTGATGTAACTGAAATTATATATTGAAAAAGAACTGGATTGTTTGTAAAGTCTCTCATCTTTTCGAATGACCAGGGTGGTTTTAGTTCTTTCATATGTAAATTGCCAAGCTTTTTTTAAAGTTACATTCGCAAGTGAACTTTAACAATTGGTATCATGTCAGCTGAGATAATGCATTGAAGGTGCGAGCTGCCCTGTGTGAGGCTGTCTGTGCTGCAATGGTCAGACTGATTCTAATCTAAAAAACAGATTTACAGAATCTTACATGGATTCATGCAGTACGTGTGCTGGAGTGTGTGTGTGTGTGTGTATATATAGAGCAATGTGCAGTGCACTGCACTACACACACACACAAATATACACTCATGCAGAACCTCTCTCTTACGCTCATACACACACTCCTACACAGACCCTCTCACAGACTTATACCCCTTTACACTCGCACATATACACACACTCACTCAAAAGACACACACACACACACACACACACACACACACACAAGTTTGTGGGGTGAATTTGTACTTGCAGAATTATATTTCACTTTGCTCAAAAACTGCATGAATGCATGTAAGATTCTGTCAATCTGTTTTTAGATTAGAATCAGTCTGACCATTGCGGCACAGACAGTCTCACACAGAGCAGCTCACACTTTCAATGCATTATCTGGGCCAACATGACACCAATTGTTAAAGTTCACTTGAGAATGTAACCGTTCAAGAAAAGTTTTGCAATTTACATATGAAAGAACTGAAACCAACATGGTCATTCTAAAAAGATGAGAGACTTAACAAACAATCCAGGTCTTTTTCAATATATAATTTCAGTTACATCACACTGTAAACATTTGCTATAAATTCTGTGTTTTACAATCTTATTCTCCACAACTACTTGATGAAAGAGCAGCACTCCGAAAGTCAGTACTTCCAAATAAATCTTTGGACTATAACCTGGTGTTGTGTGATTTTTAAATTAATGAGTTGATTATCTTTGTTGGCACCTCCTTCAGTGCTTTGGGCTGAAGAATATCATCAGGTCCTGAGGATTCATCCAATTTCATCCCATCAATTTCTCCAATACAGCCATCCCACTAATACCAGCTCCTTTTAATTCCTAATGCTTCCTAGTAACTTAGATCTCCAATTCTGTAAGATTTCTTGCATGTTACTCAGTGGAAATATACACAAAGTAATAATTTAGTTTCTCTGCCACTTCTGCATTCCCTGTTATAAATTCTCCTGATTCAGCCTTTAGTGGATCTATTGTACACCTTATCCAAATGCTTACCTTTATGTGCCTGTAGAAGTTCTTACAGTCTGTTTTTAATGTTATTTTGGTGGGTTACATTCTTAAGAGAAAGTGAGGACTGCAGATGGTGGAGATCAGAGCTGAAAATGTGTTGCTGGAAAAGCGCAGCAGGTCAGGCAGCATCAAAGGAACAGGAGAATCGACGTTTCGGGCATAAGCCCTTCTTCAGGAATGAGGACGGTGTGCCAAGCAGGCTAAGATAAAAGGTAGGGAGGAGGGACTTGGGGGAGGGGCGCTGGGAATACAATAGGTGGAAGGAGGTTAAGGTGAGGGTGATAGGCCGGAATGGGAGTGGGGGCAGGGGTGGAGAGGTCGGGAAGAAGATTGCAGGTCAAGAAGGCAGTGCTGAGTCTGAAGGTTGGGACTGAGAAAAGGTGGGGGGAGAGGAAATGAGAAAGCTGGAGAAATCTGAATTCATCCCTTTTGGTTGGAGGGTTCCTAGGCAGAAGATGAGGTGCTCTTCCTCCAGCCGTCGTGTTGTCATGGTCTGGCAATGGAGGAGTCCAAGGACCTGCATGTCCTTGGTGGAGTGGGAGGGGGGAGATGAAGTGTTGAGCCACTGGGTGGTTGGGTTGGTTGGTCCGGGTGTCCCAGAGATGTTCTCTGAAACATTCTGCAAGTAGGCGGCCTGTCTCCTCAATATAGAGGAGGCCACATCGGGTGCAGCGGATGCAGCAAATGATGTGTGTGGAGGTGCAGGTGAATTTGTGGTGGATATGGAAGGATCCCTTGGAGCCTTGGAGGGAAGTGAGGGGGGAGATGTGGGCGCAAGTTTTGCATTTCTTGCGGTTGCAGGGGAAGGTGCCGGGAGTGGAGGTTGGGTTGGTGGGGGGTGCAGACCTGACGAGGCAGTCGCGGAGGGAGTGGCCTTTTCAGAGCGCTGATAGGGGAGGGGAGGGGAGGGAAATATATCCCTGGTGGTGGGGTCCAATTGGAGGTGGCGGAAATGACGAAGGATGATACGATGTATATGGAGGTTGGTGGGGTGGTGGGTGAGGACCGGTGGGTATCTGTCCTGGTGGCGGGGCTCCAGGGCGGATTGAACCTCCCACAAAGAGGTTGAACAGTTCATCCACTTTACCAACACCTTCCACCCCGACCTCAAATTCACCTGGACCGTCTCAAACTCCTCCCTCCCCTTCTAGACCTCTCCAGTTCTATCTCAAGCGACCTAATCAACACAGACATTTACTATAAACCGACCGACTCCCACAGCTACCTAGACTACACCTCCTCCCACCCTGCCCCCTGTAAAAACGCCATCCCATATTCCCAATTCCTTCGTCTCTGCTGCATCTGCTCCCAGGAGGACCAGTTCCAGTACCGAACAACCCAGATGGCCTCCTTCTTCAAAGACCGCAATTTCCCCCCAGACGTGATCGACGATGCTCTCCACCGCATCTCCTCCATTTCCCGCTCCTCTGCCCTGGAGCCCCATCACCAGGACAGATACCCACTGGTCCTCACCCACCACCCCACCAACCTCCATGTACATCGTATCATCCTTCGTCATTTCCGCCACCTCCAAACGGACCCCACCACCAGGGATATATTTCCCTCCCCTCCCCTTCCCTATCAGTGTTCTGAAAAGACCACTCCCTCCGCGACTGCCTCGTCAGGTCCACACCCCCCACCAACCCAACCTCCACTCCCAGCACCTTCCCCTGCAACTGCAAGAAATGCAAAACTTGCACCCACACCTCCCCCCTCACTTCCCCAAGGGATCCTTCCATATCCACCACAAATTCACCTGCACCTCCACACACATCATTTACTGCATCCGCTGCACCCGATGTGGCCTCCTATACATTGGGGAGACAGGCCACCTACTTGCGGAACGTTTCAGAGAACACCTCTGGGACACCCAGACCAACCAACCCAACCGCCCCGTGGCTGAACACTTTAACTCCCCCTCCCACTCTGCCAAGGACATGCAGGTCCTTGGACTCCTCCATCGCCAGACCATGACAACACGACACCTGGAGGAAGAGCGCCTCATCTTCCGCCTAGGAACCCTCCAACCACAAGGGATGAATACAGATTTCTCCAGCTTTCTCATTTCCCCTCCCCTCCACCTTTTCTCAGTCCCAACCTTCAGACTCAGCACTGCCTTCTTGTCCTGCAATCTTCTTCCCGACCTTGCCGCCCCCACCCCCTCTCTGGCCTATCACCCTCACCTTAACCTCCTTCTACCTATTGTATTCCCAGCGCCCCTCCCCCAAGTCCCTCCTCCCTACCTTTTATCTTAGCCTGCTTGGCACACCATCCTCATTCCTGAAGAATGGCTTATGCCCGAAACGTCAATTCTCCTGTTCCTTCGATGCACTTTTCCAGCAACACATTTTTAAGCTTATTCAACAAAGATGCAATAATCGGTTAACATACACATAAGAAAAAGTATAAATGCTTATTTCTCGAAATATCCCCAATGTACATGCACACGCATCAGGAAAAGAGGGCAATTGCTGTGCAAGCTTCTGAAAAAAAAAATCTCTTTGGCCAATGGGTTATTCTTGATAAAGCATAGAATCTTCTGGCTCATATAGGCAAGTCACTAATTATACACAATTGTCTCTGAAACTTTGCAGATACAGCTTGCTCAGGAAATACACTCAAGATGTTTCTTCCATTATTCTTTGAAAAATACAAACTGGCTTCATCCTGAGCTCAACAAGAGAAGTTTTCTTTTCAGAAAAAGACAGTAATCAGCAAGGCAGTTTGTTCTTAGCAAGCTTTCCTTCAAGTCAGCTTGCTCTTATCAGGTTTACCTCCAACTGGACCAGATAAAATAAGCGCCTCTTAAAGTCATTGTTCAGCTCCAGTAGGGATTCACATCGAAACAGCTACTACCAGTCATGTCATTGATAGAAAGCTTTGTTAAAAACAAATCTCCAATGTTTACAGTGATTTTTCAATTACCTCTTTTAAAGAAACCATTCCAGTCATTTCCCAAAACTTAAAATAAATCCATTTTCTGGACTTCTTCAAAATGTAAGCACCTTCAGCAATATTTTATGTAAAGTGGCTTCCTAACAACTCCTAATGTACTCTCAACCTCTGCTGCCAGTCAAAATTTGAAGGAGCCAAACCATGCCCCTTTCACCATCCCTCGAGCAAATATCTAAATATGAAAGCACACAAAACCAATTCTAACATCAAATCAAGCCATTTGAGCATTTCAAAATCTTACATCAAAATTTCCTTCAATGCTTTGAGATTCCCAAGCCATTTATGATCTAATAATGCATGGGGCTTTGAGCTTATAAGCAGGCATGTGAAGAGTCTTATGAATTCAATTAAGTGTCAGGTCAAGTGAACAAAGCACAACCTGTCTATAACAGATTCTGCACTTACTAGTCTCAGACCAGTAGCTACAGGATTAACACATTTTTTGATACCCAAAGAGTCAGATGTTTATTACCAGTTACTAATCAACAGCTTTTAACTGGAATCCTAAAGTACGCAAATACAAAGATTGTTCAGAATACTAGCCTCAAAGGCATCTTTTAAAGAGAAGCACTTGAGAAAGGACAGCAAGAGATTGAAGCCAGATGTTCTAAACCCATATTTCAGTTGTTCTACTTTTATTCAGTGAATTTTATCTGAAAATAGTATGTCAGCAGTTAGCGCTTATCGAAACATTCAGGTTTTACATGCTCACTAAATTATAACATTTGAAGGTAAACATCTGCAAAATGCACTATACCGTTAACTAAAATTACTACATTCCACTGCTCATACCTATCACATTGTTGCATTATTGAAATTTCCTTAATAATTTCCTGCAGGTCGGACTCCACTGGCACTTGCTTTATTGCAACAACTTGGCCAGATTCTTTATGGATTGCTTTAAAAACACTGCCATAAGATCTGAAAAAAGAAAAGATGTATTTAAATAAATACCAAACAAATTACTACTTTAAAGGAATTTTTTTTAAATGCTGTACTAAGTGCATCTCCTAATTTTAACACATGAAGGAAATTCCATTTCAGCCTATTTTCTCTGGCCCTTTTGTATCATGAACAATTTCTTGTTCATCAAAATTATAGAAGATCAAGATAAAACACCCTACCTAATTTACTTGAAGTCACATTTATTAAGAATATATTACATGATGTTTATCTAAAATATTATAAAATGGTGTTATTTGTGCTGACCTGCTATATTAACAATGCACAGCAACTTAAATCTGTACAGCACCTTTAAAGTAATAAAATATCCCAAGGTAGTTTACTGGAGCCTATTACATTGTATGAAACTCAGCCATAGAAGATCATATTAAGTCACATAAGCTAAAACAAGTGAAATGTCTGAAAGGAGCAAAGTGACATCAAGAGGGACACAAAGAAAATAATCAGTAGCAAGAGTACAGTTTTCCTTCCTCAAGTCCCTCAATCTCTTCTACTCCCCTACCTCTTTTAAAGCCTTCATTACAAATTTCTCCTCTGACCAATCCTAATTCTTCAACATTTGGCTCAACAAGCATTTACTTGTAATTATGCCACAATGAAGACTAAATCTATTATCTTTAAAGGTTTAGCCGAAGAAAACCATTGCTAATCCAAGCCTGGAAATTCAACATCAACCTGATAGTTCATAGACGGTTTAAGAGAAGTGGTGAAGGGGTAGGGATATCCGAAGATGGTGAAGATTCGTGCAAATATGTTGAAGCTGACCTCATATCATAATAAAATATTGCTAAGGATATTAAAGTCTGAAATACTAAATATCAATATATATGAATCATATTTTGTTTACACATTTACTCTTTTGCCAAGACATTCCTCCTAATTTGTTTATTTGTATTAATGGTGGCTATCATATATTTACATTGTTTTAGACATGGAGATAATTTTGTCTAATCCAGCTAAGCAAGCGTTTTGTAATTTTAAAGGTCCCCTTCAGATCTTCTCTATAGAGAAAAAAAATCACTGCTGAACCATTCCTGATAGATGCATCCTCCTAATTCTGGTAACATCCTTTTAGATCTTTTCTGTACTTTCTCCAATACTTACGAACTTAATCCGTTCTAGGACCCAGTTCGCGAACCGAATCAATTTTTCCTATTGTTCGGATAGCGTAAGAATGCTCGGACATAGCAACGAACGCTGTTCACAGCGCACGCGCCAAAGACGAACTGAATGAGATCACGCAGGGCCCGAGAGCTTTTGCATTCAACAAGCACGTAGCAAAGCAGAACAAGGAAACCACGTGGTCGCACATGGGCTTTTTGCATTCGTACCTTGAATTTCATAGGGATGTTGAAGCAAGATTTTACATACAATCCTGTTAGTAAACCGATTTGTTCACGAACGGGGTCGTTCGTATGTCGAGGCGCTACTGTATATACTTCATGTTGGGTGAGAAAAAGCTTGTACTGTTAGCATATTGGAGTCCATCTTCTACATGAATTTAATATGATCTCCATTCGTTTGAATTCAGTTTGTCAAGAAGTTGCAAACACATTTATTTCTGGACGGTAAACTAAAAGGGATATAATATGCTCAGCTTTAAGAAATGACCAAGATTGTTATTTTTAAGAGTCACAGAGTCATAAAGATGTACAGCATGGAAACAGACCCTTCAGTCCAACGCATCCATGCTGAGCCAGATATCCCAACCAAACCTAGTCCCACCTGCCAACACCCGACCCATGTCCTTCTGAACCCTTCCTATTCATATACCCATCCAAATTCCTTTTAAATGTTGCAATTGTACCAGCCTGCACCACTTCCCCTAGCAGCCCATTCCATACACGCACCACCCTCTGAGAAACAGTTGCCCCTTAGGTCTCTTTTATACCTTTCTCCTCTCATCCTAAACCAATGTCCTCTAATTCTGGATGACCCTACCCCAGGGAAAAGACTTTGTCTATTTACTCTATCCATGCCCTTCATGATTTTATAAACCTCTACAAGGTCACCCCTCAGCCTTCGACGCTCCAGGGAAAACAGCCCTAGCCTATTCAACCTCTGCTCAATTCCTCCAATACTGGCAACATCCTTACAAATCTTTTCTGAACCCTTTCAAGTTTCACAACATCTTTCTGATAGGAAGGAGAGCAGAATTGCATGCAATATTCCAACAGTGGCCTAACCAATGTCCTATACAGCCACATGACCTCCCAAATCCTGTAATCAATACTCTGACCAATAAAGGAAAGCATACCAAACACCTTCTTCACTATCCTATCTACATTCAACTCTACTTTCAAGGAGCTATGAACCTGCACTCCAAGGTCTCTTTGTTCAGCAACACTCCCTAGGACCTTACCTTTAAGTGTATAGTATAAGTCCTGCTAAGATTTGCTTTCACAAAATGCAGCACCTCGCATTTATCTAAATTAAATTCCATCTGCCACTCCTCAGCCCACTGGCCCACCTGATCAAGATCCCGTTGTAATCTGAGATAACCCTCTTCGCTGTCCACTACACTTCCAATCTGCAAACTCATTAACCATACCTCCTATGTTCACATCGAAATCATTTGCATAAATGATGAAAAGTAGTGGACACAGCACCAATCCTTGTGGCACTCCACTGGTCACAGGCCTCCAAGTCTGAAAAACAACCTCCACCACCACCCTGTCTTCTACCTTCAAGCCGGTTCTGTATCCAAATGGTGAGTTCTCCCTGTACTCTGTGAGATCTAACCTTGCTAACCAGTCTCCCATGGGGAACCCTGTCGCACACCTTACTGAAGTCCATGTACATAACATCCACCGCTCTGCCGTCATCAATCTTCTTTGTTATTTGTAGTGGTTCTGTTCGCCGAGCTGGGAATTTGTGTTTCAGACGTTTCGTCCCCTGTCTAGGTGACATCCTCAGTGCTTGGGAGTCTCCTGTGAAGCGCTTCTGTGATGTTTCCCCCGGCATTTATAGTGGTTTGTACCTGCCGCTTCTGTTGTCAGTTCCAGCTGTCCGCTGCAGTAGCCGGTATATTGGGTCCAGGTCGATGTGCTTATTGATTGAATCTGTGGATGAGTGCCATGCCTCTAGGAATTCCCTGGCTGTTCTCTGTTTGGCTTGTCCTATAATAGTAGTTTTGTCCCAGTTGAACTCATGTTGCTTGTCATCTGAGTGTGTGGCTACTCAGGATAGCTGGTCATGTCGTTTCGTGGCTCGTTGGTGTTCACGGATGCGCATCGTTAGCTGTCTTCCTGTTTGTCCTATGTATTGTTTTGTGCAGTCCTTGCATGGGATTTTGTACCCTACATTGGTTTTGCTCATGCTGGGTATCGGGTCCTTCGTTCTGGTGAGTTGTTGTCTGAGAGTGGCTGTTGGTTTGTGTGCTGTTATGAGTCCTAGTGGTCGCAATAGTCTGGCTGTCAGTTCAGAAATGCTCCTGATGTATGGTAGTGTGGCTAGTCCTTTGGGTTGGGTTGTGGCATGTCCTCATTTCGTTGTCTTTCCCTTAGGCATTGGTTGATGAAATTGCGGGGTTATCCGTTTTTGGCAGGAAGCGGCAGGTACAAATCACTATAAATGCCGGAGGAAACATCACAGAAACGCTTCACAGGAGGATCCCAAGCACTGAGGATGTCACCTAGACAGGGGACGAAACGTCTGCAACACAAATTCCCAGCTTGGCAAACAGAACCACAACAACGAGCACCCGAGCTACAAATCTTCTCCCAAACTTTGAATCTTTTTTATTTCTTCTAAATACTCAATCAAGTTAGTGAGACATGATTTCCCATGCACAAAGCCATGTTGACTATCCTTAATCAGTCCTTGCCTTTCCAATTACATGTACATTCTGTCCCTCAGGATTCCGTCAAACCACTTGCCCACCACCGACATGAGGCTCAAAGGTCTATAGTTCCCTGACTTGTCCTTACCACCTTTCTTAAATAGTGATATCACATTAGCCAACCTCCAGTCTGCCAACATCTCACCTGTGACTATCCATGATATAAATATGTCAGCAAGGGGCCCAACAATCACTTCCCGAGCTTCCCACAGAGTTCTCAGGTAAACCTGGTTGGTCCAAGGGATTATTACACCTTTATGCATTTCAAGACATCCAGAATTCCTCCTCTGTAATATGTACATTTTTCAAGATGTCACCATCTATTTCCCTACTTTTTATATCTTCCATTTCTTTCTCCATGGTAAATACTGACGCAAAATACTCATTTAATATCTCCTTAACTCCTGCGGCTCCACACAAAGGCTGCCTTGCTGATCTTGGAAGGGCCCTATTCTCTCCCTCGTTACCCTTTTGTCTTTAATGTATTTGTAAAAACCCTTTCGATTCTCCTTAATTCTATTTACCGAAGCTATCTCATGTCCCCTTTTTGCCCACCTAATTTCCCTCTTAAGTGTACTCCTACTGTGTTTATACTCTTCTTAAGATTCACTTGATCTATCCTGTCTACACCGGACATATGCTTCCTTCTTTTTCTTAACCAAACCCTCAATTTCTCCAGTCATGCACCATTCCCTGCACCTACCAGCCTTTCCTTTCACCCTGACTGGAATATACTGTCTCTGGACTCACGTTATCTCATTTCTGAAGGCTTCCCATTGTCCAGCTGTCCCTTTACATGTGAACATCTGCCCCCATCAGCTTTTGGAAGTTCTTGCCTAATACCGTCAAAATTAGCCTTTCTCCAATTTAGCACTTCAACTTTTAGATCTGGTCTATCCTTTTCCATCACTATTTTATAACTAATAGAATTATGGTCGTTGGCCTGAAAGTGCTCCCTCACTGACACTTCAGTCACCCGCCCTGCCTTATTTCCCAAGAGTAAGTCAGGTTTTGCACCTTCTCTAGCAGGTACGTCCACATACTAAATCAGAAAATTTTCTTATATACACTTAACAAATTCTTCTCCATCCAAACCCTTAACACTATGGCAGTCCCAGCCTATATTTGGAAAGTTAAAATCCTATTATTCTCACAGATAACTGAAATCTCCTTATAAATCTGTTTCTCAATTTCCCTCTGACTATTTGCGAGTCTATAGTACAACCCCAATAAAGTGATCATCCCTTTCTTTTTTCTTAGTTCCACCCAAATAACTTCACTGGATGCAGTCCCAAGAATATCCTCCTTAATTATATCAGTAATGTTATCCCTTATTAAAAACACCACTCTCCTCCTCTCTTGCCCCTCTTTCTATCCTTCCCAAAGCATTTGTATCCTGTAACATTAAGCTGCCAGTCCTGTCCGTCCCTCAGCCACATTTCTGTAATTGCTATGATATCCCAGTCCCATGTTCCTAACCATGCCCTGAGTTCATCTGCCTTCCCTGTTCGGCCTCTTGTCTTGAAATAAATGCAGTTTAATTAATTAGTCCTACATTGTTCTCTGCTTTGTCTCTGCCTGCCCTGACTGTTTGACTTGCTTCTTTTATCAACTGTACCAGTCTCAGATTGATCTCTTTCCTCACCATCTCCCTGGGTCATATAATCAAGGAAGAACCCACTTTACTCACTATTGTAGATTTACAGCAAGGCTATTACTTAAAACTATTCACTTATCTATTTCTGTGCTGTGACCTCTCCCAGGCACATTCCTCCAAGATCAGTTATGAATTGTGCTGTTTCTTAAGTTTTCCTAGATGTATTCCGATATCTAGCGGTAAAGGAATTCAAACAGCAAAGGCAGTAACTGCGCAGGTTCACTGCTGTGTCAGTTAGCAGCGTGGGTTTCTTTCTCTCTCCCTCTCTCCTGCACTGACCATGTGCTGCCTATTGTCTGTCCTTCTCCCTGTTAAAAGTTCCATTGTTTTGACGTTTTTTCTCCAAAGTTCCAAAACAATCCAACGGCATATACAATAGTAGTTGCTTCTCCTGGAATTCAAGGAAATCACCCCCAAAACCTAAAATACCTCAAAAAAGGAGCAGCCTGTTACAACCAGAATTTTTTTCTGTCCTCCATCTTGGATTACCCAGAAATAGAAATTAGATTGCAAGATAATGGACCTGCACAGTTTTGTGTATTCTGAAATGCTTACTCAGACGTGTGTAATTCTGCCCAAGATTTCTGTATTTTCCCAAAGGGGTCATTTGCAGTGCATTTTAAGGTGGAGTGAAAAGGCAAGAGTATGGAGGCAGGATAGTTAGCAAGTCTGCATCTATTCTCCAACACAACAGCCAAGCACCCAACATGGTTTAAAAGGTCTGCTAAAATTCACTCTTAATGCTTCTCAAATTACTCATGCCACCTCCATTCCTCCATGTATCCTCTTCATGAATCTGTGGAATTTATTACCTCAGAGTGTGGTGGATGCTGGGCCATTGAGTAAATTTAAGGAGTAGACTCAACAATTTTTAATTAGTAATGAATTGAAGGGTGAAGGAGAGCAGGCAGGAAAATGGAGGTGAGGCTGAGATGAGATCAGGACACCTGCTTCTGTTATCAAACATAGCACCCAAACTAATGTTTTCTGGAAGCAGCTTTTTGGAAATGGGCTGTGAGTTCAAATTGCTGCTGTTAAGGTCAAACTGTGGGTTTCAGAGAGCGCTGGGCTTCGCTGAGGAGGATGAACAGCATTATGATAAGGCAAACTAAGGTCTTTGCTTCTCATTTAATCCAGTGGGGTAATAATAGCAGTTTGTGGACTAGTGTACTCCTCCTGTGAAATGTGGGAGATTAGGGAGAAGTCAAATGGTCCTTTGGGCTGCGGCATGTCCAGGACTAGCCACACTACCATACATCAGGAGCATTTCTGAACTGACAGCCAGACTACTGCGACCACTAGGACTCATAACAGCACACAAACCAACAGCCACTCTCAGACAACAACTCACCAGAACGAAGGACCCGATACCCAACATGAGCAAAACCAATGTAGGGTACAAAATCCCATGCAAGGACTGCACAAAACACTACATAGAACAAACAGGAAGACAGCTAACGATCCGTAACCATGAATACCAACTAGCCACGAAACGACACGACCAGCTATCCTTAGTAGCCACACATACAGATGACAAGCAACATGAATTCAACTGGGACAACACTACCATTATAGGGCAAGCCAAACAGTGAACAGCCAGGGAATTCCTAGAGGCATGGCACTCATCCACAGACTCTATCAACAAACACATCGACCTGGACCAAATATACCGGTCACTGCAGTGGACAGCTGGAACTGACAACTGGAAGCGGCAGAGACAGGCCACTATAAATGCCGGAGGAAACAGCACAGAAGTGCTTTACAGGAGGCTCCAAAGCACTGAGGATGTCACCTAGACAGGGGACGAAACGTTTGCAAGACAAATTCCCAGCTCGGCGAACAGAACCACAACAGAAGTTCAGTCAGATAATGGCCCCCAGGAGGGGCAGGCAGGCAGTGTAAGAATTCCCGATAGCTATTCCTCCCTCAAAGAACTATACTATTTTTAATTTGTTGGGAAGAGGAATTACCTGTCAGAAGAAAGCAACAGCAGAAGCCAAAATCAGTGACAGCATGATTGGCTCTGTTGTGCAGGAGGGAGAGTTAAAGTGTAGGCGAGCATTAGTAATAGAGGACTGTATACCCAGAGGCACAGATAGGTGTTTCTGTGACCACAATCAAGAATCCAGGATGTGTTGCCTCCTTAGTGCCAAGGTCAAAGATGTCTCTTAGCAAGCATCGGACATCCTAAAAGAAGTGGGTGAGCAGCCAGAGTTTTGATTCAAATTGGCAGTAACGACATATGCAGGAAGGGAGATGAGATCCTTCAAAGGGAATTTAGGGAGTTAGGTAGGAAGTTGAAAAACTGGACCTCCGGGTTGTAATCACGAGATTAGTTCCTGTGCCTTATACTAGTGAGACCAGAGAAAGGAAGATAATATACCGCAAGAGCGATGGCTTCACATATCTGGATCACTGGGATCTCTTCCAGAGCCAAGAGGACCTGCACATGAAGGACAGGTTGCACCTAAATTTGAGGGCGACCTTGCAGGAGATTTCCAAGTGCCACTCAGGAGAGTTTAAACAAGTGTAGCAGTCGGGTGGGAACCAAAGCAATAGGTCAACATATGGAGTGTTTGAGGAGAAGTAAAGGGCAGCACGGTGGCTCAGTGGTTAGCACTGCTGCCTCACAGCGCCAGAGACCCAGGTTCAATTCCCGCCTCAGGCAACGGTCTGTGTGGAGTTTGCACATTCTCCCCATGTCTGCATGGGCTTCCTCCGGGTTCTCCGGTTTCCTCCCACTGTTCAAAAATGTGCAGGTTATGTGAATTGGCCATGCTAAACTGCCCGTAGCGTTAGGTTAAGGAGCAAATGTAGGGGAATGGGTCTGGGTGGGTTGCTCTTCGGAGGGTTGGTGTGGACTTGTTGGGCCGAAGGGCCTGTTTCCACACTGTAAGTAATCGAATCTAATCTAAACATAAAATAAGTCTAATAGGAAGAATGGGCAGGGCAAGGTTAATGCACATGACAGGACAGGTAGGAAATTGAAAAACTGGACTTCCGGGTTGTAATCAGGGGATTACTTCCTGTGCCTTGTACTAGTGAGACCAGAAAAAGGAAGATAATATAGTTGAATGTATGTAGTCTGAAGTATATTTATGCAAAAAGTATAACAAATAGGGCAATAAGGTTACAGAATGGATTAGTGCGGGGAATTACAACATTGTAACCATTAAAGAAACTTGATTGAGAGAAGGGCCAGACTAGCAGCACAACATTCCAGCATTAAAATGTTTCAGGTGTGATAGAGAAGGGGGGGGGGGTGAGAGTTGCATGACTGATTAAGGAAAATGTCACAGTTGCACTCAGAGAGAAGGACATCTTGGAGGCTCATCCAGCTAGGCCATACAGGAAGAACTCAACAATGAGAAAGGAATTTCATCATGATGGGGTTAAACTACAGGTCTCCAACACAAATTGAAGATTGAGAAACAGATATTTCAGCAGATTGTGGAAAGACAACAGAGTTGTGTAGTGGATGATTTTAGCTTTTCCAATATTGACTGGGACTCCTTTTGTGCCAGGGCCTGGATATGGCAGAATTTGTCAGTTGATTCCAGGAGAATTTCTAAAAGCAATCAATACACAGGCAAATAATCACAAAAGACTAGCAAAGAACCAGTGTTGTTCCTTTGTTTAAGAGGGGCAACAGGAACGATCCAGGAAATTATGGGCCGGTGACCTTTACATTAGTAATAGGGAAATTACTATCAGAGTTCTTAGGAACGGGACTTAACCGCATTTGGAAAAGAATGGACTTTTTAGAGATAGTCAGCATGCCTCTTTGAAGGGGAAGTTTTGTCTCAGAAATTTGATTGAATTGTTTTTAAGGAAGTGATGAAGATGATTGATGAGACTATCTATATGGACTTCACTAGAGCATTTGACAAGTTCCCTCACACGAGATCCACAGTGAGTTGGTAAGTGGGATACAAAACTTGGTTGGTCATAGAAGAGAAAGAGTAGTTGTGGAAGGATGTTTTTCTGACTAGGGGTCTGTGACCAGTGGTGCCCACAAGTATCAAAGCTGGGAGCTCTACTGTTTGTAACTTATATAAAATGATTTGGATGAAAATATAGGTGCTTTGATTAGTAAGTTTGCAGACGAAACAAAAATTGGTGGAGTGCGGCTCGTGAGGAAGGTTATCAAAGGTTACAGCAGGATATCGATCAATTGGAATGCTGGGTTGAGAAATCTAGACTAGTGTGAGATGATGCAGTTTGGGAGGTCAAATGCAAGGGTAAGGTATACAGTAAATGGCACGATCCTTAAGAGCACTGACATTTAGAAGAGTCTTGGTGTGCAAGTCCATAGCTCCCTGAATGTGGAAAAACAAGTTGCTAAGGTAGTAAAGAAGGTAGGAGAAAGTGAGGACTGCAGATGCTGGAGACCAGAGTTGAAAAGTGTGGTGCTGGAAAAGCGCAGCAGGCCAGGCAGCATCCGAGGAGCAGGAGAATCAATGTTTCGGGCATAAGCCCTCTTTCAGGAAAGAGCCTGGTGCGCCAAGCGGGCTGAGATAAAAGGTGGGGGGGTGATGGAATTTGGGGGAGGGGCGCTGGGAATACGATAGGTGGAAGGAGGTGAGGGTGTGGGTGATAGGCTGGAGAGGGGGTGGGGCAGAGAGGTCGGGAAGAAGATTGCAGGTCAAGAGGGCAGTGCTGAATCCGGGTGTTGGGACTGAGATAAGGTGGGGGGAGGGGAGGGCAGTGGTGCCAGAATCAATCAACAGAATCAAAAAATAAATAGATATATTTCTGATAAAAAGCGGGATAAAGGGCTATGGGGACCAGGCAAGAAAGTGGAGTTGAGACCAGGATAAAATCAGCCATAATCAGGTTAAATGGCAGAGGAGGCTCAAAGGGTTGAACTGCCAACTCTCACTTCTAGTTCCTATGTTCCTATAGACAAAGGCAGACAGGATTTCTTTTCTGTACAATTTTAATGCATCGCAGCATTTTTGATAATTGGAAAAGTAATGCAATGCATCAGAATTATATGGTAATTGTCAAGGCAAGAGACAAACTACCTGTGCCTTATGATGAATCACTGCATTAAAAACAGATCCATGTTACAATTTGGCATCTAATGCTGACATTTGACAGTCTTAAGACAATTTATAGTGAATCTTTCAAAATATCCCCCACTTCTCAAACAGGTTTCCTGTTGTGGTCACAAATTCTCTAATTCCTCTTTGGCTTACAAAATCCACACCAGTGCACAAAAGTAGTGTGTGGGAGAAAATGTGATTTTCCTATTGTCCTCACAATAGAAACCCAACCTCAGAAGAGGTATGAGTGAGTTTGCACCCAAGGTCTTCCCAACCCACCAATGACCACAAAAATAAATGGCATGGAGTCAGAAAAATAGAAAACATAAGTTCAGCAGCACACATCCTATATCACACCTCCACTGGAGAAGAAAAGTTCATAAGAAAAGGGAGAATAAAATATGCACACAATCTTCCAAATACAAGTCTATAAAATCTTCTATTGGTATATAAAAATAAAACATTTAGCTAAGTTGAATTGAATCTGGTACAGAGAGTCAGGACAATTTATAATGGGGAATAGAGAAATGGGAGCAAATCTAAATGATAATCTCGTGAATGTTTTCACTGAGGAAATTACAATAAATCTCCCAGAATTAGAGATTGAAAGGACAAGGGACAATGAGGAATTGAAAAAATCAATATTACAAAGAAGGTTGTACTGGAGTCATTAATGGGGCTGAAAGTTCCTGGGACCTGATATTCTATATCCTAGAGTGTTAAAGAAGGTAATGACAAAGATGGTTAGTGTACTGATGATCATGTTTCAAAATACTGTAGATTCTGAAAATTGGAAATTGGAAGCTATCAAATGTCACCCTAATACTTAAGCAAGGAGTGAGAAAGAAATCAGGGAACTACAGATCTGGCAATCTTACATCAGTAGGAGTAAAATGCTAAAATCTATTATAAAGGATATGATAAATAGATACTGTATAATAATGATCTGATTGGACACAGTCAGCATGGAATTGCAAATGGTAAATCGTGTTTGATGACCTTGGGGTTTTTTGAGGATTTACCAACAAAATTGATAAAGGGGAGATGAGAGACTTAGTAGATTTGGATTTTCAGATAAGATCCCCAACAAGAGGTTGGATTGCAAAATTAAAAAGCATGGGATAGAAGATTATATGCTGGCATGGTTTAAGATTGGCTAGCAGAAAGAAAACAGAGAATAGAAATAAATGGGTCATTCTTTTGTTGGCAGGCTGTGATGAATAGGGTATCAAAAGGATCAGTACTTAGCCACAGCTGTTCACAATGTACAGTAAATGATTTGACTGTGGAGACTAAATGTAATATTATGAGGAAGACATAAAGCAGCTTCAGAAGGATTTCTACAAGGTTAGTAAATAGGAAAAACCAATCCAGATGAAATATATGGAAAAATGTGAGGTTATCCACTTTGGTAGAAGAAACAGGTGTGTAGAGTATTTCTTAAGTGGTAAGAGGTTTGAAACTAAAGGTAGATAAAGAGACGTGGGTGTCCTTGTCAACAAGTCACTGAGAGCAAACATGTCGGTACATCAAGCTATTAGGAAGGATACTGAAATGTTAGCCTTTATCGCAAGAGGATTTGAGTATAACAGTAATGAAGTCTTGCTTCAATTGTACAGAAATTTGGTTAGACCACACCTGTGTGCTATTTTGATCGGATATTGTCAGAGATGAACTGTAACAGCAGGCTTTTGCCTGGGATGGTAATATAAGGAGAGATTGGGCAAGTGAGGCTTGTATTCTTTACAGTTTCAAAGAATGAGATGTGATCTCATTGAAATGTACGTAATACTTAAAGAGAAATAGAGAGTAGATGCAGGTAAGAGGTTTCCCGTGTTTGGGTAATTTAGAACCATTAAGGTGTGAATCTGAAATTCTCTACCCCAGTGAGCTGTGGAAACTCAGATTTTTGAGTATATTTCAAGTAGAAATAAACATATTTCTGATTACAAATGGTTTGGGTTCAAGACATTGAAGTATTCATCAACCACGATCATCTTAAATAACAGAGCATGCTTGATGTTCCTATGCTCCTATTCCTCTTTTCCAGCCCAATACCACTAACCTGTTCTATGCATTACAGTGTATACAAATGAGCTCACAGGAAATACTGACGTAAAGTTCCATTAACAAACTCAATGTTTAAAATTTACAAATTGAACCATTTCAAAGCTGTGTAATGATTCCAGCTTAGTATGGTAGCAAGAGAAGGATCCTGCTGATTAAAGAAGCCAGTTCAACAATTGCACCACTTACCCTTCACCGAGTTTTTCCAATACATCAAAAACCTCTTCAGGCTGCTTAGTAAGGCTGTCTTCACTCAGCTTTTTCAACTTGCTAAATTAATGAAAAAGAAATTGAAAAACATAAGAAAACATGAATCAGAAAAGGTATTCATTGCATTGAGTCTGATTCAATCCATTAACATACACAATTAACTCTACTTAAATCACTGAACTGTTCTGAAAATGGTGTGAAACTTTCTCCTTCCTCAAAAGTCAGGTTCATAATACCACAACCAAAAACAATTTTTAAACACAGTATTTGATTATTATTCCCTATTGGATCTATTCATGACTAACTTACATTTGTGGCCCTAGTTCTGGTCTTCCCAGCAAGTGGAAGCAATTTTCCTAGATATATCCCAAAACAAGTTACTTACCAGTAGAGTCATACAGATGTACAGGATGGAAACAGTCCCTTCCTGACCAGATATCCTAACCTAATCTAGTCCCATTTGCCAGCACTTGGCCCATATCCCTCTAAACCCTTCCTATTCATACACCCACCAAGTTGCCTTTTAAATGTTGGAATTGTACCAGCCTCCACCACTTCCTCTGGTAGCTCATCCCATACACACATTACCATCTGTGTGCAAACATTGCCCCTTAAGTCTCTTTTAAATCTTTTTCCTCTCACCTTAAACCTATGCCCTCTAGTTCTGGACTCCCCCACCCTGGGGGAAAAGACCTCATCTATTTACCTTATCTATGCCCCTCATGATTTTATAAATCTCTGTAAGGTCATCCCTCAGCCTCCGTGCTCCAGGGTAAACAGCACAAGCTTATTCAGCTTCTCCCTATAGTTCTTTCTTAAATCTATCTTTGTAAATCTTTTCTGAACCCCTTCAATTTTCACAACATCCTTCCTATAGGAGGGAGGGAGACCAGATTTGCACACAATATTCCAAAAGTGGCCTAACCAATGTCCTATACAGCCACAATATGACCTCCCAATTCTTATATCTGATGCTCTGACCAGTAGAGGAAAGCACTCTAAACGCCTTCTTCACTATCCTATCTGCAACCACTTTAAGGAACTATGAACCTGCAGTCCAAGGCCTGTTTGTTTAGCAACACTCCCCTGGACTTTACCATTAAGTGTAAATCCTGCCCTGATTTGCCTTTCCAAAACACAACACCTCACAGTTATCTAAATTAAACTCTATTTGCCACTCCTCGGCCCATTGGCCCATCTGATCAAGAACCCATTGTACTCTGAGGTAACGTTTTTCGCCTTCAACTTCACATAATCCCTCACCAACATTCCTCCCCCCTCACACAGAAGGTGAAAGTATAATCTGCAACTTATTTGTATATTTCTTGCATCACTGCCATGACTACCCAGAATCACAGCCTATCATACGCAATATTTGCAAACCCCATTTCTTTTGTAGTTCTTTGTATTTTTGAACTAGCAAATAACTTCACACAAGTTTTGTTTATCTGGCAGGCATGTGACATAACAAGGACATAATTGGCACACGACAATTCTTGCAAGCTCCTTCCCTTAATTAATTATTTTCCTGTTGATCATTGTTTTAACTAGTTACTAGGAGAAAGTGAGGACTGCAGATGCTGGAGATCAGAGCTGAAAATGTGTTGCTGAAAAAGCGCAACAGGTCAGGCAGCATCCAAGGAACAGGAGAATTGACGTTTCGGGTATGAGCCCTTCTTCAGGAATGAGGAAAGTGTGCCAAGCAGGCTAAGATAAAAGGTAGGGAGGAGGGACTTGGGGGAGGGGCGTTGGAAATGCATTTCCCAAGTCCCTCCTCCCTACCTTTTATCTTAGCCTGCTTGGCACATTTTCCTCATTCCTGAAGAAGGGCTCATGCCCGAAACATCGATTCTCCTGCTCCTTGGATGCTGTTTAACTAGTTACTGTCAGTTTTAGCTTTCAGTGAAACCAGATAATTTCTATTAGGCACATCCTTCGTAAGAATTCCAACAGTAGTTTTTGATCAAACATCATGCAAAATCTTGAGGAGTTACAGGGACGGGTATCAAAACACAGATTATTCAGGACTGAGGTCAATTAGTCAGACAAAAAGAACTCTTCTGCAGTTCATCAATAAATTTAAACTACTCTAGGAAACACCCATCGCAGTGATTGATATTCAAGAATACCTACTTCCTATTTGAGGTGGTGATCTTCACACTAACCAGAAACAGGTCCAACCCTCACTACAAGGAATTCAGTGCTCATTTTTTCATTATACAAGCTGGAAGCCTGTTTTAGAAGTCTACTACTCTATTATTTTAACGTGACATCTAATGTACTTCAGCTATTATCTAAAGTTTAAGAGGGCCACTGGCCCTCCTTTCTAGTTCCTCTATAACCAAATTATCCACCTTTCTTCACAACCCTAAACTGAGAAGAAAGATAGAAGCAATATTTTATCTCAAAAGAGTGCAAGAGTTTTAAATTCTATACCCCAAACAGCACTGATTGCTGAGTTGTTTCATATATTTAAGAGTGAGGTTGATAAAATTATGGAAGTCAAAGGATAAGGGCATCAAGAGGGGGATGAAGGATGGTTTGGGGGAGAATGGAGTTGACATCCAATATAATCATACTAAAAGATGAAGAAGGGGGTTAAGGCCAAAAACTGTGTTTGTTCTCTCACAAATTATTCTACAAATACATCCTGTTCACTTATATGTACAGTTCCACATATTTTTCATTTATCTGTCAAAGATTGTTTTATTGGTAATACTGTTCATAAGATAAATGTTGCTAAGGAGAGTTGCTGAAATGTCAACTACTCAAACAACATTAGGAAATTTGGAGAGTTAAATGAAATTTTGTGTTATCACATCTTTAAAGAGACTTCCAATTACTTCCTTAGTAAAAGCACTGAATTGCCAGTTTAGGTTATATCCTGAATTCCTGGAAAGATTTGGGAAACAAGAATATTACTGCAGAGCTTGTTTTACAATTGAAGGAAAAAAAAATCTGTTCAACTGGTTTGCAGTAGGGTTCACATATGCATTAGTGGCATTCTGAAACTATTCCCAAACAAGATGAGCTTTTAAATCAATTGAAATTTTCTCACCAGAGACTGAAAGATTTTCTTTACATAAGGAAATTGAGGAATATGCATCAAAACTCTGTATAGATAATTCAGTTATTAATTGTTCACATTATCAACAAATGGCATTATGGCAACAGTTTATAATGCTGGGTTGGGACTCGGGGACCAATTCAGTTTTGGTCCCATTTACACATTTTTAAAAAGGTTAGAACCTAGAACATTACAGCACAGGAGCAAGCCTTTTGGCCCATGATGTTGTGTCAAACATGACACCAAATTCAACTAATCCCGTTTGGTCCATATCCCTCCATTCTTTGTATATTCATGTGCTTACCTAAATGCGCCTATTGTATCTGCCTCCACTACCACCCCTGGCAGCATTTTCTACATACCTAACATTCTCTGTGTAAAAAACCTACCCCTCACATCTCTTTTGAACTTTCCCCTCTCACCTTAAATGCATGCTCCCTAGTTTTAGACATTTCAACTTTAGGAAAAAGATTCTGGCTGTCAATCCTATATATGTATCTCAATTTTCCAGACTTCTATCACTTATCCCCTCTGCCTTCACCGTTCCAGAGAAAATTTTTCCAGCCTCTCCTTATAGCTTAGCATCTTGGTAGATGTCTTCTGCACCCTCTGCAAAGCCTCCACATCCTTCCAGTAACATGGCAACCAGAAATGTATGCAATACTCGAAATGTATCCAATCAAAGTCTTATAAGGCTGCATCATGACATCCTGAATCTTATACTCAGTTCTCTGACCAATAAAAGCAAGCATGCCATACACCTTCTTTACCACCCTTTCTACTTGCAAGGCCACTTTCAGAGAGCTATAGACTTGAACCCCAAGATCCCTCTGTACATCAATACTGATCAGGCTCCTGCGATGAACTATATACATTCCTTTACATTTCATCTCCCAAAGTACAGCACCTCACACTTTCACAGATTAAACTCCATCTGCCATTTCTCCAACCAAATCTGTGACTAATTTTTTCCATTGTATCCTTTGACCATCTTCTACACTATCCACAGCTCCACCAATCTCTGTACTGTCTGCAAACTTACAAACCCACCCACCTACATTTTCCTCTAAGTCATTTGTATGTATATCACAAACTGCAGAACACCACAAGTCACGGACCTTCAGCCTGAAAATCACCCTTCCACAATCAACTTCTGCCTTCTATGGGCAAGCCCATTTTGAATCCATGCGGCTATGGATCCCATGCATCTTAATCTTCGGGATGAGCCTTACACAAGGGGACCTTGTCGAAAGTCTTGCTAAAATCCATGTAGATAGCATCTACTACTCTACCCTCATCGATCACCTTTGTCTCATCGTCAAAAAATTAAATCAAGTTAATGAGACATCACCTGCCCTGAACAAAGCCATGCTGACTGTCCCTAATTAGGCTATGCTTTTCCAAATGCATATTATAGAGTCATAGGGATGCACATCACGAAAACAGACAAATGCTGACCAGATATCCCAACTTAATCTAGTCCCATTTGCCAGCAGTGGGCCCATATCCCTCTGAACACTTCCGGTTTATATATCCACCTAGATGCCTTTTAAATGTTGCAATTGTACTAGCCTCCACCACTTCCTCTGACTGCTCATTCCATACCCGCACCACCCTCTGTGTGAAAAACTTGCCCCTTAGTTTTCTTTTATATCTTCCCCCTCTCAACCTAAACTTATGCCTTCTAGTTCTGGATTCCCCAACCCCAAGAAAAAGACTTTGTCTATTTATGCTACCCCATGCCCCTCACGATTTTATAAACCTCTAAAAGGTCACCCCTCAGTCTCCAACACTCCAGGGAAAACAGCCCCAGCCTATACGGTCACTCCCTATAGCTCAAACCCTCCAACCCTGGCAATATCCTTGTAAACCCTTTCAAGTTTCACAACATCCTCCCAATAGGAAGGAGACCAGAATTGCACGCAATATTCCAAAAGTGGTCTAACTAACATCCTGTGCAGTCACAACATGACCTCCCTCCACTCAACACTCTGACCAATAAAGGTAAGCATACCAAATGCCTTCTTCACTATCCTATCTACCTCCAACTCAACTTTCAAAGAGCTATGAACCTGCACTCCAAGGTCTCTTTGTTCAGCAACACGCCCTTAGACCTGACCATTAAGTGTAGAAGTCCTGCTAAGATTTGCTTTCCCAAAAATGCAACACCCCACATTTATCTAAATTAAACTCCATCTGCCACTCCTCAGCTCATTGGCTCATCTGATCAAAATCCCACTGTAATCTGAAGTAACCTTCTTCGCTGTCCACTACACCTCCAATTTTGGTGTCATCTGCAAATTTACTAACTATATCTACTATGTTCACATCCAAATCGTTTTATATAAATGATGAAAAGTAGTGGACCCAGTCTGAAACGCAACTCTCCACCTCCACCCTCTGTCTTCTATCTTCGAGCCAATTCTGTATCCAAATGGCTAGGTCACTGTCTATTCCATGAGATCTAACCTTGCTAACCAGTCTCCCATGGGAAACTTTGTCGAATGCCTTACTGAAGTCCATAATAATCACATCCACCACTCTGCCATCATCAAACATCTTTGTTACTTCTTCAAAAAACTCAATCAATTTTTTGAGACATGATTTCCCATGCACAAAACCATGCTGACTATCCCTAATCAGTCCTTTCCTTCCCAAACACGTGTAAATCCTGTCCCTCAGGCCAGCAGGCTCACCGGTCTATAGTTCCCTGGCTTATCCTTACCACCTTTCTTAAATACTGGTACCACATGAGCCAACCTCCAGTCTTCCAGCACCTCACCTGTGACTATCGATGATACAAATATCTCAGTAAAGGGCCCATTATTAAATCAATCCCTAAGAATTCTCTCCAATTGTTTCCCAGCCACTGACGTGAGACTCAACAGTCTAGTTTCCTGGATTGTCCCTATTTCCTTTTGTTGACAGAGGACCAACATGAGCTACTCCCCAGTCTGGGACCTGTCCAGTGGCTAACGAGGATACAAAGATCTTGGTCAAAGCCCCAGCAATCTCCTCTTTGCTTCTCTTAAAAATTTGGTATAGATACCATTGGCCCTGGTGACGTATCCATCTTAATGCTCTTCAGGATATCCAAAACCACCTCTTTCTTGATCTCAAAATGCCGTAGCATATTAGCTCCGCACAAATCTCATATCCTCCATATCCTTCTCTTCATTTAGGATCTCACTCACATTCTCTGCATCCCCTTTATCCTTGAGTGAACCAACTTTCACCTTAGTTATCCTCTTGTTTTTTAAGTATGTTTAGAATGCCTTGGGATTCTCTTTAACCCTACTTGCCAAGTTCATTTCATGGCCACTTCTTGCTTCCCTAATTCTTTGCTTGAGTCCTTTTCTGCTTCCTTTATATTCCTCATAGGCCCTAATGATTTTAGCTTCCTAAACCTTACAAAGATTTTTTTTCCCCTTTTGACTAAATTCACAACTTCCCTCATTATCCAAGGGTCCCCTACCCTCCCATCCTTGTCCTTCCCCCTTAATGGAACATGCCAGTCCTGAATTCTCATCAGCAGGTCTTTGAACAATTCATGCTGTCTCAAAAGTGGACTTATCTGATAATAGGAATTAAAACTCCCTAGCTCCTCCTAATACTGACATAATTTGCCCTCCCCCAATTTAGTACTTTGCCACAAGGACCTGACTTATCCTTATTCGTAGCTATCTTAAAGCATAAGCAGTTGTGATCACTGTTTCCAAAATGCTCTCCCACGGAAAGATCAGTCAACTGGCCGGACTCATTAGCCAGTACAATCTCCAGCCTACAATCTAGGCACCTCCTCTATTTCGACTGTCCGCATACTATTTCAAGAAACCCTCTTGGATGTTTTTAACAAATTCTACCCTGACTAAGCATCTTGTTCTAAGGGAGTCCCAGTCAATATTGGAGAAGTTAAAGTCACCCACTATGATAACTCTTAAAATACTTGCCATTTAATTAAATATAACAGTGGGCTGTCAAAGCTGGAGGACCAAATGGAGACCTTCTAGCAACTTCAACCCTAATGCTGGGGCAGAAGCTGCAGAGTCATGTTAGAAAAAGAGATACCTCTATGTTGAGGAATCAAAGGCCGCAGGTTTACTTCTTCAGTCATGACTAGTGCAGGGAGAGGAAGGGAATCCCCCATTGGAATAATCTGCATGTGACTCTTATATGTATCATGTTATTCCAGCCATTCTGTTTGTTTCCAGCACCACCTTATTTTTAATTGTTTGTAATTATCTCTCTGCCTTAACTAATCAGATTATAGGTCATCCTTCACTTGCTAATCAGCTGTTGACACTTTATTCACACCATCTAACACTTCCGATCATCTGTTATTAACCTGTTGTCACTCCACTCATGCCACTTGTAGGATCATTTAATCTCTTTGCCTATAAATTGTGCCTGTGCACTTCTCTTTATGCCATCTGAGGAAGGAACAGCACTCCAAAAGCTTGTGATTTCAAATAAACCTGTTGGATTCTAACCTGTGACTTCTGTCTTTATCCACCTCCGTCCACCACAGGCACCTCCATATCATGGATTAATCACAGCCAACCTTGCTTTTCCAACACAAACCCATAGAAATGTTTGGATTGCCATGCACTGGTCCAACATCTCTTGCCTACACTGCTGACTGGCTTCAAGTACATATTAGCACTATTAAGGACTTATAGTTGGCTACCACTACTTGTTAGCTAGCAACTGATGTGACCTCAGCTCGTTTGGCGTCAGGATTATGGTGTCAAACCAGTAGAGCAGGTGGCAGCGTTGTGGATCTATCAAACTCTAATCTGCTTCTAAAATCCACCCATATGTTGCTTTATTCTTATGAAGCATGTGCACTCATATGCAGGATAGATCGAGTGACTCCTTAGAAGAGTATAAAGGAAGTAGGAGTATACTTAAGAGGGAAATCAGGAGGGCAAAAAGGGAACATGAGATAGCTTTGGCAAATAGAATTGAGGACAATCCAAAGAGTTTTTACAAATACATTAAGGACAAAAGGGTAACTAGGGAGAGAATAGGGCCCCTCAAAGATCAGCAAGGCTGCCTTTGTGTAGAGCCGCAGAAAATGGGGGAGATACTAAACGAGTATTTTGAATCAGTATCTACTGTGGAAAAGAATATAGAAGAAATAGACTGTAGGGAAATAGATTGTGACATCTTGCAAAGTGTGCATATTACAGAGGAGGAAATGCTGGATGTCTTGAAACGGGTAAAGGTGGATAAATCCCTAATACCCGATCAGGTTTACCATAGAATTCTGTGGGAAGCTAGAGAAGTGATTACTGGGCCTCTTGCTGAGATATTTGTATCATCAATAGTCACAGGTGAGGTGCCGGAAGACTGGAGGTTGGCAAAAGTGGTGCCACTGTTTAAGAAGGGTGGTAAGGACAAGCCAGGGAACTATAGACCAGTGAGCCTGACCTCGGTGATGGGCATGTTGTTGGAGGGAATCCTGAGGGACAGGATATACATGTATTTGGAAAGGCAAGGACTGATTAGGGATAGTCAACATGGCTTTGTGCATGGGAAATCGTGTCTCACAAACTTGATTGAGTTTTTTGAGGAAGTCACAAAGAAGATTGATGAGGGCAGAGCAGTAGATGTGATCTATATTGACTTCAGTAAGGCGCTTGACAAGGTTCCCCATGGAAGACTGGTTAGCAAGGTTAGATCTCACAGAATACAGGGAGAACTAACCATTTGGATACAGAACTGGCTCAAAGGTAGAAGACAGAGGGTGGTAGTGCAGGGTTGTTTTTCAGACTGGAGGTCTGTGACCAGTAGAGTGCCACAAGTATCGGTCCTCCGCTTTTTGACATTTACATAAATGATGTGGATGCGAGCATAAGAGGTACAGTTAGTAAGTTTGCAGATGACACCAAAATTGAAGGTGTAGTGGAAAGCGAAGAGGGTTACCTCAGATTACAACAGGATCTGGACCAAATGGGCTAATGGGCTGAGAAGTGGCAGATGGAGCTTAATTCAGATAAATGCGAAGTGCTACATTTTGAGAAAGCAAATCTTAGCAGGATTTATACACTTAATGGTAAGGTCCTAAGGAGTATTGCTGAACAAAGAGACTTGGAGTGCAGGCTCATAGCTCCTTGAAAGTGGAGTTGCAAGTAGACAGATTAGTGAAGAAGGCGTTTGGTATGCTTTCCTTTATTGGTCAGAGTATTGAGTACAGGAGTTGGGAGGTCATGTTGCGGCTGCTCAGGACATTGGTTAGGCCCCTGTTGGAATATTGCGTGCAATTTTGGTCTCCTTCCTATCGGAAAGATGTTGTGAAACTTGAAAGGGTTCAGAAAAGATTTACAAGGATGTTGCCAGGGTTGGAGGATTTGAGCTATAGAGAGAGGCTGAACAGGCTGGAGCTGTTTTCCCTGGAGTGTCGGAGACTGAAGGGTGACCTTATAGAGGTTTACAAAATTATGAGGGACATGGATAGGGTAAATAGGCAAAGTCTTTTCCCTCGGGTCAGGGAGTCCAGAACTAGAGGGCATAGGTTTAGGGTGAGAGGGGAAAGATATAAAAGAGACCTACAGGGCAACGTTTTCACACAGAGAGTGGTACATGTATGGAATGAACTGCCAGAGGAAGTGGTGGAGGCTGGTACAATTGCAACATTTAAGAGGCATTTGGAAGGGTATATGAAAAGGAAGGGTTTGGAGGGATATGGGCCGGGTGCTGGCAGGTGGGACTAGATTAGGTTGGGATATCTGGTCGGCATGGATGGGTTGGACAGAAGGGTCTGTTTCCATGCTGCACATCTCTATCTCTATAACACTGTGTAAAATAGTTGTCACAAGCACTAATATGGACCTTTAAAAAAACACACACGAAGGAAAACTTTTAAGTTTTCACAAAATAGTTCATCTGTCATAATAAAATTTGTGAAAAAAAATCACATCTGCTTTGAACACATTTTACATAAGTAACCCTTCTGCCTCTTTCAAAATAGCTATGTAAACAGAACAATTCAAATTTTCTCTGATTTTACTGCAAAAAATATTACTGAAATCCCTTCATCAATCAGAGAAAACTCTGTAGATGGTTTGTATTATGACATTTTACTGAGTTCTTCGTTTTTGAACAGTCTCCAGAGGAAAACAGTAATGACATCTTCCCACATGTAACTTGATATCTAAGGGATTACAAAATAACATAAGACATTTGAACATTAAAAATTATGTCTCTTTCAAACCCCAATGTCACACATTTGGATCCACTTACCAAAACCACATGGAAATTAGCCTAGTGTAAAACAATTAAATGCCAGTCATTTGTTTCCTGGATTTCATACATCATTAATTAATGCTGCAAAGAGAGGCAGGTTGCCAAACCTTCCTGTCGTACACTCATCAGGACAAATACAAGGACATTAAATTTCAATCTATCACACAAGTTATATTACAGGATAAAAGGATTGGTCACCAAGTTGCCATGAAGAAAACATGATGTGGAGGAGCTGGTGCTGGATTGGGGTGAACAAAGTTAAAAATGAAAGACTCAACAACAATCTACGTTTGTTCAATATATCATTTCGGTTGCATGACATTGTAATCTTTTGTTAAAAATTCTGTATCTTATGATCCTGCTCCACAGTTACGTGATGAAGGAGCAGCGCTCCAAAAGCTTGTGCTTCATAATAAACCTGTTGGATTATAACCTGGCACTGTGAGATTATTTAACTATGAAGAAAATAGACACGCAACTATAAGTAATCTAAACTCCCAGAAAACGTTTTAAAATATATCTTTATTGAAAAATAGATTTTTTAATATTGCAAGTACAAAACCATACAATTCAAAACAGTACAGGAAAAGAGGAAAAAAAGAAAAAAAAACTCACTCATGTACAAATACATATATCTATGTAGAAAAAAACCTCACTAAATACATAGATAATAACTAATAACTAACACCTAACTAATAAATAATGATAATAAGGCTCAGTGAAACAAAACACTAACTCTCGACCATCAAGAGTAATAATTTCCACATATTCATACGTTTGTAGTTCTTCCTCTCTGGATATTAGATTCATAAAATACAATAGTTATGACTATATATAAGTCCTTATTAGTGTGGCAGACAAATCTGTGTCCATGTTGTCCAAAAAGGGCTGCCACGTCGTATAGAAATTCTCAATTTTATGCACCATTCTTGGGTAATCCTTTTTTGAATGAAATCCCGAATTTGGAAAAAACAAAAGAAGTCCCGGCTCAGAAACTCTTATTAACTGGTCAAAAGACATCATCGTGTCCCCCTCAAATAAATCACCCAGGCAAGACACACCTCTAGTCACCCAGAGTTTAAACCCAGAGTCTATCATCCCCAGTTGAAAAACCAGCATGAGCTGAAAACGTGTTGCTGGAAAAGCACAGCAGGTCAGGCAGCATCCAAGGAGCAGGAGAATTGACGTTTCGGGCATGAGCCCTTCTTCAGGAATTCCTGAAGAAGGGCTCATGCCCGAAATGTCGATTCTCCTGCTCCTTGGATGCTGCCTGACCTGCTGCGCTTTTCCAGCAACACATTTTCAGCTCTGAAAACCCAGCATGCCAATTATAGGTGTAAGACATGATGTTTTGGAAATATTGCCTTGCCTCTGCCACATTGCCCTCCATGCTTTAACAGTATTAGTAACTGTCCTCATTTTGTCCAAGAACAGCAAGCTGGAAAGGGGGCACTTTGCTTGAGAAGTTTCAATAAGTAACTATATTGAAAGAGGGTCCCCACAGGGCCAGACACTCACATAGGATAGAAGCAAACTTAGTTGATAGTTTTTATTGTCCAGAGATCCACTCTCCCAGTCTGCGGAGCAGTTGCAATTTAGTTAACTTATAAAGGGGCTGCTAACGATGCCTGTAAAAGAGCTGAACCAGCTGTTCAAGCTCCTGAACGTTTGCCGAGTGAAAATCAAAGGGAGCATTCGCATAGGGTACAGTAGACAGGGAAAATTATTCATTTTAATTAGGGTTATCGGACCTAACCAAGAAACCAGAAGAGCCTCCCATCTTCAAAGGTCTTGTTTGATTCTGTCAAATAAATAAACAAAATTAGCTTTAAACAGCTGATCAAAACGGGAGTAATGAATATACCAAATTAAAGAAAACCCCTCTGTGACCACTTAAAAGGGAAAAAAGATTCACTCTGCAAACCTGGTATTTTCGTAAGACCAATCATAGGCATAGCCTCCGATCTTGCAAAGTTGTAGCCCAAACAAATTGATGCACTGTATCAGATAAGGCACCGAAACTGCTGGGCTTGACAAATAACAAGGACATCATCCGCGTACAACAAAATCTTATGTGATTTTGACCCCACTACTTGGACCGGTACATTATGATCCCTACAAATGGCCTCCACCAGCGGCTGAACCACCAATGTAAAAAGCAATGGCGAGAGGGGACAGCCCTGTCAACTACGCCTAAAGATAGTTAAATTACTTCACTGCACACCATCGGTGAGAATTGTGGGCGGCACGGTGGCACAGTGGTTAGCACTGCTGCCTCACAGCGCCAGAGACCCGGGTTCAATTCCCACCTCAGGCGACTCTCTGTGTGGAGTTTGCACATTCTCCCCGTGTCTGCGTGGGTTTCCTCCGGGTGCTCCGGTTTCCTCCCACACTCCAAAGATGTGCAGGTCAGGTGAATTGGCCATGCTAAATTGCCTGTAGTGTTAGGTAAGGGGTAGATGTAGGGGTATGGGTGGGTTGCGCTTCGGCGGGGCGGTGTGGACTTGTTGGGCCGAAGGGCCTGTTTCCACACTGTAAGTAATCTAATCTAAAAAAAATTGCAGTAAGAGGGTCACTGTAAAGAACCTTTACCCATCTTATAAAGACTTCACCTCAGCCAAACCGCTCTCGCGTATAAAAAAGGTACGGCCGCTCGACCTAGTCAAATGCCTGCTCTGCATCAAGAGAGATCACTAATCCCTGTACAGACTGTTGCTGACAGATTTGAATCATATGAAGTAACCTCCTAACATTATTGGAAGATCTGCAGCCTTCTATAAAACCCATCTGGTCCTCTTTAATAATAGAAGGCATCACAGTTTCTAGCCTTAATGCAAGAATCTTAGAAAGGATTTTAAAATCAACATTTAAAAGTGAACTGCATCTATAGGAAGGACAATCTTCTGGGGCCTTCCCTTTTTTAAGGATATGAGGGATATTGGCCTCTCTTAGAGATGGCGGGAGGTGATCATGAATGTATAAGTCATTAAACATGTTGAACATTGAACTTGACAGCATGCTTATAGATTCCTTATAAAATTCATTGGGAAGTCCATCAGGACCAGGTACCTTTCCATTCTGAAGCTGTGTTACAGCCTCCTGCACCTCTTGCTCTGATAACAAGGCATTAAGACAAGACTCTTGTTAGAGGGTTACAGGAGCTCCAGATTTTTGAAAACGACTCCATCCTAGCCCACTTATCCTCACAGCTTTCAGACTGATATAATTCAGAGTAAAATCCCCAAAATGCTGCATCAATCTTTTAGGAATCACAGGTTAGGTTTACAGCACCTTCCCTGAGTGACGTAATGGTTTGAGAGGCACTCTTTTTCCTGGCAGGGTACGCTAAGTACTTGTCCAGTTTGTCACCACGCTCAAACAACTTTGTTTTGCAAAAGTAAGCTCCTTCTTTGTGGTCTGCATGAGCATGGAGTTCAATGCAGACTGAAGTGCTGTGATCCTCTGTAGCTGAGCCAATGAGGGCCTGTCAAAGTACGCCTTCTCGGCTGCCTTCAACTGTGTTTCGAGCAGACACTGTTGCTCACCCTTCAGCCACTTCCTACTGGCAGAGTACGAAATATTTAATCCTCTGGCATAAGCTTTAGCTATTTCCCAGAGAACAGATGGGCTATTAGTCGAACCTGAATTAATGTGTAGGAACATGCTGAACTTCTTGGCGAAATACTCCACAAACTTAGTATCTTTTAGGATAAAGGGATCCACTCAACAGCGTCTCGGACCTCTACAAGTGTCCTTAATCTTAACCATGAAGTACTCTGGAGTGTGATTAGAGATGGTATTATCAATCGTACGGGATGCCACCAAGTCCAGGATTGCTACAGGAGTCAAAATTAAATCAACCCTAGTGTGGCACCTATGCAGATTGGGAAAAAACAAAATCAATGCCTGTAGGGTGGAGACACCTCCAGAAATCCACTGACCCTAACTCAAATAATTGCTTAGTTTGTAAAGAGGGTATCAGAGGGTCTTTGGACAACCTGTCTACCGCAGGATCCATACGACAATTAAAATCTCCCCCATGATAAGGCTAACCAATTTAGAGGACACATCTCCCAGGAATTTAAGGGGATGGGCCAGGGGACAGTAAACATTCAAAACACCATATTCTTCACCATTTATCAAAGCTTTAAGAATTACAAACCTCCTGCATGTGCCTTTAACATACTCTAGTAACTTAAATGGGAGATTCCTTCTAACTAATATGGCCACTTTCTTACTCCTAGTATTAAAAGATGAAAAGTAAACCTGATCAAACCCATTCTGCTGTAATTTCAAATGTTCCCTATCATCCAAGTGCATCTCCTGCAATAAGGCAATATCCACCTTTTCCTTTTTAAAACTCAAGAGTACCTTTTTCTCTTGATTGGCAAGTGATTCCCCTTGATATTTCAGGTACACCATTTAAACAAGTCATTAGCCATAACCTTCTGTAGTTATAAGTACAAAAGGAACATTTTGTTTGATTTAACATTTTTACTCAATCATGAAATGTGGGTGCCGCTAGCTAAGCCACCATTTATTGGCCTTCCCTAATTCCCCTCAAGATGGTAATGGTAGGCTGCCTTTTCCAACTGCTTCAGTCCATTGGGCTGCAGGGTTATCAACTGTCATGTTAGGAAGGAATTTCATGATTTTGACTTAACAACAGTGAAAGAATGGTAGTCAGGATCTAGTTCCAAGTTAGGATGGTGTGAGGGTTGCTTTCCAGGTGATGGTGTGGCCATGTGTCTGCTACCCTTGTCATTCTCAATGGCAGAGATCACAGTTTGGAAGGTATTGTTAAAGGAGCTCTAGAGAGGAAGAACTCGAATTACAAATCACTAAGCTGTAATAAAAGAAAATCCACAGAACATAAAAACTACACATACTAAAACAATTACAGTTAACAAACCTACAAAACTATCAAAAGCTATATACAAGAAAAAACAAAAAACAAAACAACGTATAAAGCACCAATGGCACAGGATAGGGGAGTTCATCTCCCGCCAAAGGGGGCACCTACACAACCCAACTTCCCACCCCACTGCCAATACTGTAAACAAGGCATTTAAATACCAGAACTGGGTTTAAATTGCCCAAGAATCAGTGTCTAGCCATTCCAACCATTTTCCCTCCACCTTGCAAGAGCCGCACTGTAAACACATGCAAAAAAAAACAGAATAATGATGTAAGCAAAGAGGCTAAAAGTTAATAGTGAATACCCCATCCATTCCCTAGTATAGCTTAACTTAGAAATTAAAATTAAATACCCTACCATCCCCAAGCATAACTTAACCCAGATTATTGGCAAAAAAAAAGAAAACCCCAACAAGACTTCCCTTTTTTTTTGAAAAAAGGACCCAAAAAATGCTATTATCTATACATATTAAATCACTCAGCCTCAGTTAGCTTGTCGACAAAGTCGCTTGCCTTCTCTGGAGAGTCAAAGAAGTGTACGGATCCATTAAAGGTAGTCTGAAGCATTGGTCCAGACCTTGCTTTTGTGCCATTACCTGATGAGCTCTTTCAATCTTCAAACTTCCCATTTTAGTCTCCAAGCTAAGGAATTTTGGCAGCCAACTCTCAAAAATTCCACTGGTTGCTCACCTTCCTTCATCTCCAGCAGACCAACGATCTGAATATTTTTACTCCTGCCCGATCTCAAGATCATCCACCTGATCAAGCAAATTACGAACCTGCGTCTCCAGGGCCTGGATCCTATCCTTGGAGAAAATAGTCTCAGCTTCCACCACTGCGATCTTGCATTCAACCTCATCCGACCTTTTCCCAAGGTCTCTAGCTGCTGTTCATGCTTCTGCAGCTGAACAGAGATTGGGGCCAGCTTGTTCTCGATCTGCTTCCCCAGCACCTCATGAGATTTTATAAGCTCCGAGGCTCGGGCCTGGTAAGTAATAAAGTCTGGTGAGCCTGTAGGTTGGGCAGCTGCCCCACCTTTGGCCGAACCTGCTCCCTTCATTGACATCCGAGCAGCGAGAATAAAGGTAAATGATTTTCTAGGACTCTGTGACTCTTCTAGGGTCCTAAATTACTGTGATGACCAGGATAGGGTAGGTAGAGACTCTGTCTTGCCTGCACTGTGGTGCAGAGCTCAGCACAGTGATCCTCCTAGATCACTACCATATTGGATACCCCCCAGATAATTTTTTAAAAAGGCACTATGCTCAAAAATTGTTTTCATTAGCAGAGAGCAACTACTTTCACTTTATTGTACATTGCTTCTAATAAGTATAAATGAATTGATATGGATTATCGTAATTTATTGCGAGCAATGGGAGGCGCAGTAGCTCAATGGTTAGCACTGCTGCCTCACAGCGCCAGGGACCCAGGTTCAAAGACAGCCTCTGGTGACTGACTGTGTGGAATTTGCACATTCTCCACATGTCTGCGTGGGTTTCCTCCAGATGCTCCGGTTACCTCCCACAATGCAAAGATGGACTGGTCAGGTGAATTGGCCATGCTATTTGCCCATAGTGTTAGGTGCATTAGTCAAGGGTAAATATCGGGTAGGATAATGGGTCTGGGTGAGTTACTCTTCAGAGGTTTGATGTGGACTTGTTGGGCTGAAGGGCCTGTTTCTATACTGTTGGGAATCTAATCTAATCTAAAGCCAGTATTCTTCTGCAACTGCTACCATCATAGAATCACATCAAACAGCAGATACTTATTTTTGGGTTTGCAAGCCTGAACTAAATGAGTACAAGTCCATACTCAATTAGAAATAACTAAAAGGAACATTTTGTTTGATTTAACATTTTTACTCAATCATGAAATGTGGGTGCCGCTAGCTAAGCCACCATTTATTGGCCTTCCTTAATTCCCCTCAAGATGGTAATGGTAGGCTGCCTTTTCCAACTGCTTCAGTCCATTGGGCTGCAGGGTTATCAACTGTCATGTTAGGAAGGAACTTCACGATTTTGACTTAACAACAGTGAAAGAATGGTAGTTAGGATCTAGTTGCAAGTTAGGATGGTGTGAGGGTTGCTTTCAGGTGATGGTGTGGCCATGTGTCTGCTACCCTTGTCCTTCTCAATGGCAGAGATCACAGTTTGGAAGGTATTGTTAAAGGAGCTCTAGTGATTCATGCAATGTGTTTTGTAGATGGTGCACTGCTGACAATGTACGTTTATGGTGAAGGGAATGAATTAAGAAGGTGGTGGATAGGCTGCCAAACAAGTTTACAGCTTTGACCTGGATGGTATCAAGCTTACCTCATATTGTTGGAGCTACACCTCTTCAGTCAATTGGACAGTATTCTATCACACCCCTGACTGTGCCTGTAGATAGTGGATAACCATTAGGGATTTAGGAAGCAAGCTACTCACAACAAAATTCCTAGCCACTTACCTGCTCTGGGGACCTCAGTATTTATATGATCATGTCTGTTCCAAACATGTTGATAGTAGCAGATGTCATTGAACATCATGGGGTAATAGTCAGGTTGTCTCTTGTTGAAGACGGTCATTACTTGGCACTTGTGTAGTGTGAATGCCATGTACGCTTTTCAACCCAAGCCTGTATGTTATTCACATCCTGCTGCATATGAACTGCATCGCCTACAGAATCTGAGAACTTACAAATACTGCTGAATACTGTGCAATCATCAGTGAACACCACCATTTCTGGCCTCATGACGGAAAGCAGCTGTAGTAGCTAAAGAGATTGGAGGAGAAAGTGAGGACTGCAGATGCTGGAGATCAGAGCTGAAAATGTGTTGCTGGAAAAGCGCAGCAGGTCAGGCAGCATCCCAGGAACAGGCGAATCGACGTTTCGGGCATAAGTCCTTCTTCTGAAGAAGGGCTTATGCCCGAAACATCAATTCTCCTGTTCCTTGGATGCTGCCTGACCTGCTGCGCTTTTCCAGTAAAACATTTTCAGCTCTAAAGAGATTGGACCCAAGATGCCATCCTGATCCAGTGATGCCCTTGGATTAAGATGTCTAACCTCCAACCAGCACAAAGCTTCTTTTGTGCTCAGTATGACTTCATCCAGTAAAAAAGTCTTCTTCCCAATTCCAATTTTTTAGGGCTCCACACTGTGACAAGGTAAGTCACAGTGACCTCGCCAATGGACTGCTCTTTTGCCCATGCTTGGACCAATGCAATTATGAGATCAGAACAAAACACAAACTGAACATCAGTGGGCAGATTATTCCCTTGCAAATTCCACTTGACAGCAATATCAATGACACCTTCTATCACTTTGCTGATGATTGAGCATAGACTGAGAGCTAACTGGTCAAGTTAGCTTTTTCTAGACAGGACTATCTAGGCAGTGTTCCATATTGTTGGCTAGAGATGTGTGTTGCAGCTGATTCCAATCACCTCAACTTTGGACACATCTAGTTCTGGTGCACAAGTCTTCAGTCCCTCTCCTAGAATGTTGTCAAGGCCAATAGCCTTTCCAGTATCCAGTGCCTTCAGCCATTTCTTGATATCACACAAAATGATTCAATCTCATTGAAGACTGACATCTGTGAAAGTGAAAACTCTTGTTTGTGAGTGAGTGTGTGAGTGTGCACATATGTGAGAGAGAGAGAGAGATTTTCAGAGTGTGAGCACCTGAGCGAAGGAGTTTGAGATGGATCATCCACTCAGCACTTCTGAATGAAGGTGGATGCCTTTTGCACTAAGCTGCGAGACTCCCTTAGCATTGAAGATGGGGTTATTTGTCAAGCTGCCTTCTAGTTGTTTAATTGTCCATCATTTCTGTCATTGAACTTCATAAACGAGCAACCTTTTTAGTTAAGTCGCTAAAATTTTCAGTTTCAAGGAGAAATGTATTTTTAATTGAATGAATCATAACCACCTAACTGATGCTCCCTTTCCTCAACAAATTGGTTGAGAATTCTGTGAATGGTTTCTCCTCTACTGTCTAACACAAGCCTATTATCCCGAAAAATTACGTGTGTTCAGACCCGCAGATCTCAACACTATAAGAATGGCCACATCGGTACTCTTGTAATTAGGGGCCTAGCCATTTGCTCCCCTTGCATGTTTAACACAGAAATAGGACATGTAAGACAGAGGAGAGAAATAGGACATTCAGCCCATTGAGACTGCTCTGTCATTCAATGAGATCAAGTCTAATCTGATCAACGGTATCTTCAGGACATGTGGCTATCCTGATCAAATTCTTTTTACACACTATGTATCACACTTACTCACAGAATAGTAAAAGGGTGTCACAATATTTTTAAGTGTTTAGCCTGAAGAATCCAAAAAAAAGGTCAACATGGCACTTGAATAGTGTGAATGTCGTTTACATTTTTCAGCCGAAGCCTGGATATCATTCAGGTCCTGCTACATAAGAACACTAGCTATTTCAAAATCTGAGAAGTCGCGAATGATGCTGAACACTGTGTAATCATCAGTGAACATCCTCACTTCTGAACTCATGATGGAAGGCACGTCACAATCAACACAGGCAGTTAAGGATTATATAGAATTTAAAATAAAAGGCCCATTAAATTTCTAGAAAGAGTAATAAATCTGAGGATTGAAAGGATTTTGGAATACAAAGGTGGACCAAAAAACTAATAAAGAAAGGAGAGAGAGCTTTCTATTAGTAGAAGGGAAAGTACTAGAATCTATTGTAGAGGTCATAAGAAGGAAATATTTTCATGAAATGATGTGGGTCTATTACAACGCCAAGAGAATATAAAATGGGGAAATAGAGAAATTGCAGGGAAGCTAAATGACTATTTTGTACTTACCTTCACTGACAAAAGTACAAAAAAACTCTCTGGAGAATTAGCAACCGTAGGGACTGAGAGAAATGAAGAATTGAAGAAAATTAATGTCAGTAAAAAGGTGATGTAGGAGAAATTAATTATGAGTAAATCTCCAGGACATATCACATTCTACATTCCAGACTGTTTAAAAAAGTTAACTGTGAAGTAGTGAAAGCATTAGTGAACATCCTCCAAAATTCTAGCGATTCTGGATTAGTTCCTGCTGATTGGATGGAGCAAATGTCACCTTCTACTTAAGAAGGTAAAGAAAACAAAAATAGGAAACTACAGACCTGCCAGCCTTACATCAGTAATAAGGAAAATGGTTGATTCAATTTACTTGGATAATCATAATCTGATTGGCCAGAGTACGCATAGAATTACATTGAGAAATTGTGATTGACCAACTTGTTGGGAGTGTTTTCTGAGGATATCGTAAACAGATGTTCAAAGTTTGTGAGAAGATTTGTAGCTCGGGTGCTCGTTGTTGTGGTTCTGTTCGCCGAGATGGGAATTTGTGTTGCAAATGTTTCGTCCTCCTGTCTAGGTGACATCCGCAGTGCATGGGAGCCTCCTGTGAAGCACTTCTGTGATGTTTCCTCCAGCATTTATACTGGCCTGTCTCTGCCGCTTCCGGTTGTCAGTTCCAGCTGTCCGCTGCAGTGGCTGGTATATTGAGTCCAGGTCGATGTGTTTGTTGATAGAATCTGTGGATGAGTGCCATGCCTCTAGGAATTCCCTGGCTGTTCTCTGTTTGGCTTGCCCTATCATTCCTGAAGAAGGGCTTATGCCTGAAACATCGATTCTCCTGTTCCTTGGATGCTGCCTGACCTGCTACGCTTTTCCAGCAACACATTTTCAGCTCTGATCTCGAGCATCTGCAGTCCTCACTTTCTCCTTGCCCTATAATAGTAGTGTTGTCCCAGTCGAATTCATGTTGCTTGTCATCTGCGTGTGTGGCTACTAAGGATAGCTGGTCGTGTCGTTTCGTGGCTAGTTGGTGTTCATGGATGCGGATCGTTAGCTGTCTTCCTGTTTGTCCTATGTAGTGTTTTGTGCAGTCCTTGCATGGGATTTTGTACACTACATTGGTTTTACTCATGCTGGGTATCGGGTCCTTCATTCTGGTGAGTTGTTGTCTGAGAGTGGCTGTTGGTTTGTGGAAACCAGATTCTGGATTAGTGGTGCTGGAAAAGCACAGCAGTTCAGGCAGCATCCGAGGAGCAGTAAAATCGACATTTCGGGTAACAGCCCTTCATCAGGAATACAGGTAGAGTGCCTGAAGGTTGGAGAGATAAAATCTCTCTCCAACCTTTTATCTCTCCACCCTGCAGGCCCTCTGTCTGTATTCCTGATGAAGGGCTTTTGCCCGAAACGTCAATTTTACTGCTCCTCGGATGCTGCCTGAACTGCTGTGCTTTTCCAGCACCACTAACCCAGAATAAAGCCATGTTACCTCTGCCCCAATTTTGCCATTCTTTTCTATAAATGTTCAGTTATCACATTCTTTAGATTTCAACATTTTCCCTAGTACTGCCATCAAACTAGCGGGTCTATAGTTCTCTCACTTCTTTCTTAAATTCTGGGGTTATATCTGCCACCTTCCAATCAGCAGAAACCTTTCCATAATTATGGAATTCGGAAGATAACCATCAATGCATCTGCAATTTCTATTGCTACTTTCTTCAGCACTCTGGATGAAGCTCATGTCATCCAGGATATTTATCAGCCCTCAAAGCAGCTAATAGTTCAACTACTCCTCCTTACTAATGCTTATTTCTTTTAGTTGTTCAGTTACACAAGCTCTTTGGTCACCTAGTACCTCCTAGAGCTTCTGTATTTTTCTCCATTAAATCAAATGCAAATTAATCGTCTAGTTTCTCTGCCATTGCACTGTCCTCAATGACGCAATTTCATGTCCTGATCTGTGATGCTAACCTTATTCATTTCACTATTACAATCATCTTTACGTTCTTTGCTCAAATGCATTCATATTCTCTTTTTCCTTGCACAGCTTGATATATCTTGGATTGTCATTGTAAACTGTGGCCCACAGGTGACATTTTAAGGTCCGCATGATTACTTCCACTTCACAGAGATGACGATGATTGATATGCAATGACCAATGACACAGTCAAGATTATTTGTGACTAGGATTTGTATCCCCCAGATTTGGTAACTTGATTTGAGTCTCCCTTGTGGGAGAGTCTAGGACCAGTGGACATATCTAAGAATAAAAGATCACATGAGGATGAATTTCTTCTCTTAGGTTTACCATGGAGATCAGTAGAAGCTAATTCATTAAGAATATTCAAGGCTAAGATGAGCAGATTCTTAATCAGTGGGGGAATCAAGGATCATAAGGAAAAAAAAAGTAAAGTGGAGTTGAGGATGATCAAATCAGCCATAATCTGAGTGAATCACTGAGTAGACTCAATGGGCTGAATGGCCTATTCTGCTTCCATGTCTTTTTTTTATTGATTCACAGGATATGGGTGTCTCTGGCTAGGCCAGCATTACCTGCCCATCCTTCATTGCCCATAGGACAGTTAAGTATCAACCACATTGCTGTGGGTCTAGAGCATTTGTAGACCAGAACAAGTAAGGCTGGCAAACAACCTTCTCTAAAGGGCATTAGCAAACCAGATAGGTTTTTTTTCCAATAATTAGCAACAGTTTTATAATCATTATTAGAAACTTAATTCCAGATTTTTACTCAATGACGTGGCATCATTCAAACTCCAGTCTCCAGAAGATTACCTGGGTCTCTAGATTAACAGTCTAGCAATAATACCACTAGGCCATATATTGTCTTATATATTTCATTTGCAGGGTATTTTGATTACAGATATATTCAACCTGTGCTGTGCAAGTGCCTAATTGATCCAATTGCACCTTAAAGGGTTTCACGTCATTCAAATAGTGCCCGCTTGCTTAGAAAGAAATAAATTATGAATTGCAATTCTGATGAGGACATAAGGCAACTCACATCATACTTGACAGAATGAGTTGCAGGGCTCCTCAAACTTTCATGTTCCTTCCTTTCTTACACTTCCTGACAACCCATCAGTTCTGAGCTTCTACATGTTTCCACCTACCTCTTTCATTTACATCTTCATCTCCCAATATTACTTCTTCAGCCAGGGCTCTACAACTTAGTTGTGCTGACCAGCACGCTGCACTTTCCCATCAAAGAAAGAGTGCTTATGACCATTAATGGCCACATCCCCCCTCCCACAGTATGTTCTCCAATGCTTTGTCATCTTCTACTTTTATGTTGGCTTGACCCATCTACAAACCAGTATGCTGCCTCCAATCCCCATAATTGATTTACCCAGCGAGTTTAGAGATGATTTGTAGCTCAGATTGAGGTTCGAGATGTAGGTTTGCTCACTGAGCAGGAAGGTTCATTTTCAGACATTTCACCAACATACTCGGTAACATAATCAGTGAGCCTCCAGATGAAGTACTGCTGACGATTCCTGCTTTCTATTTATACGTGTGGTTTTTTGGGGGGTTGGTGATGTCACTTCCTATGGTGATGTCATTTCCTATTCTTTTTCTCAGGGGTGGTAAATGGGGTCCAACTCAATGTATTTGTTGATAGAGTTCAAGTTGGAACACCGATCCTAGGACAAGCCAAACAGAGACATGCACAAGAATTCCTAGAAGCATGGCATTCCAACCAGAACTCTATCAACAAACACATTGACTTGGACGCCATTTACCATCCCCTGAGAAAAAGAACAGGAAATGACATCACTACAGGAAATAACATCACCAACCCAAGAAACCCAAACATATAAACAGAAAGCAGGAATCATCAACAGTACTTCATCAGGAGGCTCACTAAAGATGTTACCTAATATGGTGATCAAACGTCTAAAAATGAACCTTGCAGCTCAGTGAGCAAACCTACATACTGACTTACCCAGCTTCCCTATCACAACAAGACCCCCAATAACACTCCTTGAATTTGACTGAGCAGGAGCCAGCACTGTCCATGGTCCACTTGCCAACTGACTTTGAAGGATAGCCCTACTGATATGTGACTGGACCCCTAATCACTGTACAATTCCCCAACTGATTTATTGCAAGTCCCCATACTGGTTGCACTGAACTTATTGGACTAACTGTGGCCTATTTCCCAGTTGATATGCATCCCTGACCTTGACTGCCCCAGTTGGCTGACTGATTGCATCCACCTCCTGGACTGAAATCAAATGCTACCCTTTGACTTACTGTAGCGGGTTGCCTGACTTGACAATGGTCCTTCTTTACTTGATTGGGATTAATCCCCTTAGCTTTTGAGACATGGCCATTTGGCTAATGCATTTAGCTATTGGAGGTTTGACATTGATGTAGCCCCATGCCATACGGCAACATGCCCTAGCCATTTACTGATCAAAACTAATGACCATGAGAAGCTGCTCAACTTTGTATCTGCAATAATCAGCTAGCTAATATAGAAGTACTAAGAACCTTTAAGTTATGAATAAGGCAGCAAAATGCAACCAAGTACAAGAGGGCAAAGCAAAGATGCTACTAGTATCAAAGCAGTTAGAAAGTGAGTGAGTGGTCAGAGAGTAAGCAACAAGACCCAAGATGCATTCTGGTCCAATTCATGATATGGGTGGTTGTTTTGGCACACAAAGGGGTCTGACAGCAGCAATACAATGAAAGTGCAATACTGCAGTGGAGAACTGCATTCCAAGTGAATAGGAGATGTGCTATGTTGATATGCTTAAACTGGTGCGTGTCTGATGCCAATCCTTGTGAACAGGGGTGCAGGTGGTAGCTGTCCATGGATTGTAGATACTGGCAACCACTGTGCAAGATGGAAGCCCAGAAGAGCAAGCAGAAAGCTGGCGCTACCAGCTACCTACTCTGACTTCCATGTTAGAAAAGAATAGAATTAGAATTAAACTAGAATAGAATAGAATTTAGAACAGAATAGAATTTAGAACAGAATAGAATTAGAATAGAATAGAAATGTATTGTCACGTGTACTTTTATGTGGAAAATGCAGTGAAAAGTTTTATAAGTCAGCCCACTGCAGCACCTACATCAACGACAGTAGTCAGTCATAATAATAAAAAAAACTTAAGGCAAAGTTCATCACAGTTCAGTTAACAGCTCCTGGGCTCAAGGAAAGCCAATTACGAAACAGTGGAATACCATGAAGATGCAGCCGGCCCGAGACCACCATTCTGGGACAAGATTGCCACACAGGGCCTCTGGAACACAGGGATGGAGGCCTCTGCCTCACGTCATACTGACACTGCCTTCCAGGCCACTGGAACACCTGGAAGTTGAAGGCAAAGAAGATCTCCACATGAGAAAGAGATCTCCAATCTGGGTGACAGCCAAAGCCGCTACTTTCCTTCAGACACTCAGGCCCAGCACAGGACCCAGAGCCTCAGCCCAGCCTGCGAGTCTGGGGCAGGAGAGTTGATGGGAATTGTGACAGTCTAGTTTTTCTTTAGTGCATGGGAGGCTAGGAACCTAAGTATAAATGAGGCAAGGGTGTGTACTACTGACATATTAATGAAGGAAAATAGGCTTCTTGCCATTCACCAGTGAGATTCTCCTCTAGCTATTCAAAACTTTGCTGTAGAATCAGATGGGTACTTTTTGATGGTGAGAATCATATTTTTCCACTATATTTTCCCAACCCACCTGTCATTGTCCATATCACACAGGATTTGGAGAATTTAGCCTAATGATGTTCAAGTGAGTGAAGCTGAACACAGTGCAAAAGCAGGATATGGTACAGCAGAAGCAAAGAGGTGGATACATTTATAAAATTTCAAAATTAAATTAATACAGATTTTTTTAAACCTTAAAACAGAAACAGATGGAAGAACAAATAATTGATTATGAACGAACAGAGATAAATAGAAGGATGAGAACAGAAAATTGGCTGAAAAACAGCAGTTGTTAATACATTGGGAATCAGTGTTTGGTCAGTTAAACAAATTACATTTTCATGAGACAAAAATGAATAATGCTATTAAGAGTTTCAAGAATATGCTTCTAAATCAAAGTAAGTTTGAAGGAATTGAACTACTACAATTCTAATCAAAATAATCATTTGAAAGAAAATTTTAAAACTGCTTTTTGTGTTTAATTAAACTTTTAGGATACTGTTATTGCTATTTCTCATTAATGTACACTGTCACCATAATACAGTCAGGTAAACAACTGACCTCCTCAGCAGATACAAGCCAGAAATATAAAACTGCCTCTCCTTGAAGGTTACAGGTCACACAACAGATGCAGTATAACTACAATTCAGCTCTTTGAGTGCGTGATTTTAGTGGCACTCTATAAAAACCAATTCAAGGACCTCTACATAAATTTCAATAAGAGTAACTGAGCAGGCACATAATTTACAGCATTTTGTACAACTGTACTCAGTGGTATGATAAAAGATTTTCTTCTTTGTCCATACCTTATAGGCACGATTGGCAAGATCAGTTTTATTGTCCTCAAGGTGGGGAACAGTGGTTTTGAACTACTGCAGTCTATTTGTTGAAGACTGAACAAGTCAGATCTCAAAACAACAACTGGCTTGTGTTATGGACTAGGCCAGATCACTCAAAACATTCTTAAGCAGACAGCTCCAGGCCATAACTTTGCAATTTGTTTCTGTAAGTGTACTGTGAAAATTACCTGGAGTAAGACAGGTAGGTTGACTACTAGATTTTAAAATAGACAAAAATTTAGTCAGAAAATTACACAATGAAACACAAAGAAAAGAATAAAGAACCCCTGCAGAACTTCGCCTGTCCAACTAGACTTAATTATGCTGTTCCGAATATACACAACAGTCCCAACAAGCAAACTCCCTTTAAAACCCAGTATAAGTGGAACGCAAGCTTAATGGTTGAGGTTGAAGGGCAGAAAAGAGAGAGAGTTTCCCCACAGCCCCCTGTTGAACTTCCCAGTTCAAGACTGAACTAAAACTCCTCAGCCCAGCTAAAAAGCTTATCACTCCCCTCTCTTTATACAGGTCACTTCTAAAGCATGACCACTTTGGCCTGAAGTCTCAACTGTTTACATATAAACAAAAGGCCTCTCAAAATCCTTTTTATCTCTGGACCAAACCAGACTGATCAGAGTCCGGTCCGGTTTGTTGTCCCTCTGAAAAAAATCAAGGACAGAGTCTCCTTGAGCCAAGGAACAGCTTTTAGGAAAAGGGGGATTAGTTTAGTGACACTTGATAAATATTGACATTTTGCTAAAACCGTGGAGATTAGTTTCTGAATACACTCATAAGGGTTTGCCAGTGTACTTTAATAAAAAGACAAAAATGGTTATTAAACAAGAAAAATATGAACCACATTACACTCAGCAAAAATATTGTAAAGATTTCATTGCAAACACCAGACAAGGGTTAATATTTAGACCATTTAATTTAGTCCAGCAATATGCTCATAAACACCAAAATCTCAGTGAAGAATTACTAGTTTTGCAACACCAAAGCTTCTTGGTCAGGCTGCCAAAGCTGGAATCAGTTTCCTTCAGGCAAGATTCCACACATCCACAAGATATTTTTTTCTTCAGCTGGTATCTGTCTATGAGAGACCTTGAACAAACTGCAAATCAAATTCTAATTCTATCAAGTAAACACAAGATCAAAAAATTTAATTCTCAGCAGTCTTTCTCCGGCATGCCTACACACACTGATTGTGCATAATGCTGCTCCTAGTCAATCTACAAGATGCTCTGTAGAAATTCACCAAAGATCCCTGCTCAGCATCTTCCAAATTCTTGACCACTTACAATTAGGAGGATAAGGGCAGCAGACACCTGGAAACACCACTACCTGCAAGTCCCCCTCCTTCATTGTCAATGGAATTCCCTCCCGTAGGGCACTGTGGGCTAACCTACAGTACGTGGACTGCAGCAGGTCAAGAAGGTAGCTCACCACCATCTTCTCAAGAGCAATTATGGACGGGCAATAAATGATGGCCAGCCAGCCAGCAAAGTCCACATCCCATGAATAAAAAGAACAATACTGATGAAAACAACTATGGGCTGAATCACAATTTGTTTTTCAAAGAGTGCAAGTTGAATTGAGGTTTTTGGAGGGATTCTGACTGTATTTTACTAAACGCGTATCATTAACTACTTATTCTACCTCTGTACAATGTTCTCTCTACCTATCATAGCCATGCAGCCATTTGGAAGTCCTGTGCATGCCAGCTTCCAAATGCAGAATCTGCTGCCGGACAAAAACCTCAGAGGTCCATGTAACAGGGAGAAACATTAGGGTGAACATGGCCCCTAAAGTATCCTTCATATCCAGTTTAAGCCACATCTCACCACACTATGTTCCTGGTACAACTCGCCACTCGCAATGTATCCACAAAAGCCCAGCATTTCTATTTACAAGGCTGCAGTGCACCCAGATGAGCACAGGCATTTCGAAGCTGCCTCCTCAGTGACCAGTTCTGAACACATCGGAAAAGAAGAAGATGGTGCTAAAATTCTGCAAGAGGGATCTGGAATCTCTAGTGGATTAGGCTGTACAAAAGAGAGGAATCCTTTTCGCAGAGGACCTGCAGATGAGGTCCTGCGCTGCTCGTTGGATGCTGCCTGAATTGCTGTGCTCTTCCAGCACCACTAATCCAGTATTTGGTTTTCAGCATCTGCAGTCATTGTTTTTACCAGACACTGGTTGCCTGTTCCAAGGTGGACACTCACTCAGTGCCATCTCAACAATTCAGAGGAATGGCTCATAGTTCTGCAAGGCTGCCACTAAACGTATCTGCTATGCCAGGCTAAGTGCCACACTCTTTTCTCTGCTGTCCCAAAATTATTTATTCTCTGCCTTTACACTTACCTTCCACCAAGGCTCATGGTCTGCCATTCTCATTACTGCCTACAAAATCTTTCCTCACCCACTCCCACCCACAATTTGAACCCCGCATTGGCCTATGTGCTGTCTGTTCCCTCCCACAGAACATCTCTTTTGTACCAGCAGTAAAAGCCATTGCAACCACTTTCAATTCAATCAATGGTTCCTTTTCTTTCATTATAAGAAAAATCAGCTCACAGCGGCACAGACAGGTGGGAGAGTGCCTGACCTTGGACTTCTTAGCCCCTCCAAGAACAGAATAGAATCACAGAGTCATACAGCATAGAAACAGATCTTTCAACTCACCAAGTGTATGCTGACTAACAAATACCAAACCATATTAATCGCATTTACCTGCACTTGGTCCATAACCTACTATCCCTGGAATTTTAAGTGTTCATCCAGATGCTGCTTAAATGTTGTGAGGGTACCTGCCTTCACTGCAGGGCAGCTGATGGCCTTGTGGTATTATCGCTGGACTGATCATCCAGAGACCCAAGTAATGTTCTAGGCACCCGGGTACGAATGGGCCATGGCAGATGGTGGAATGCGAGTTCAATAAAAATCAGGAATTAAGAGTCTGATGATGCCCATGAGTTGATTGCCAGAAACATCCATCTGGTTCACTAATGTCCTTTAGGGAAGGAAACATTCATCCTTACCTAGTCAGACCTACATGTGACTCCAGACTCACAGGAATGTGATTGACTCCTGACTGCCCTCTTGCCAATTAGGGATGAGTAATAATTGCTGGCCTAGCCAGCAACTCTCACATCCGATGAATGAACGAAGAAAAAAAAACTTTCTCAGATAGCACATTCCATATTTCTACCATCCTCTGGATAAAGATTACTTTTCCCAGATCTCCTCTAAACCACTTGCTCCTCGTCTTAAACATTTGCTCTCTGGTCTTGGACACATGGAAAAAAGATTCCCACAATCTACTTCTGGCTTTACCTGTCATAATTTTGTACACCTCAATCAGATACCCTTCAGCTTTCTCTGGCCCAGGGAAAACAAATCAGTCTCTCTTCACAGCATGGTTTCTCAGTGATTAGCACTGCTGCCTCACAGCACAAGGATCCGCATTCAATTCCAGCTTCAGGCAACTAACTGTGTGGAATTTGCACATTCTCCATGTGTCTGCGTAGGTTTCCTCGAGGTTCTCCAGTTACTTCCCACGGTCCAAAGATGTGCAGGTTAGGTGGATTGGACATGCTAAATTGTCCACAGTGTCCAGGGATGTGCAGGTTAGGTAGATTAGCCATGGGGAATGCAGGATTACAAGAGTAGGGTAGAGGGTGGGTCTGGGTGTGATTCTCTTCGGAGGATCAGTGTAGACTTGATGGCCCAAATGGCCTGTTTTCATACTGTAGTGACTCTATGATCATAACTTAACTTTTCTGTCCTAGGCAACATCCTGGTGAATTTCCTCTGCACCCGCTACAGTGTAATAATGTGGCGCCCAGAACTGCACACAATATTCCATCTGTGGCTGAATCTATGTTTTATAAAGTTTAACAAGACTTCCTTGTTATAGAGTCATAGAGATGTACAGCACGGAAACAGACCCTTCGGTCCAACCTGTCCATGCCGACCAGATATCCCAACCCAATCTATTCCCACCTGCCAGCACCCGGCCCATATCCCTCCAAACCCTTCCTATTCAGATACCCATCCAAATGACTCTTAAATGTTGCATTTGTACCAGACTCCACTACTTTCTCTGGCAGCTCATTCCATACACGTACCACCCTCTGCGTGAAAACGTTGCCCCATAGGTCTCTTTTATATCTTTCCCCTCTCACCATAAACCTATGGCCTCTAGTTCTGGACTCCCTGACCAGAGGGAAAAGACTTTGCCTATTTACCCTATCCATTCGCTTATAATTATGTAAACCTCTATAAGGTCACCCCTCAGCTTCTGACGCTCCAGGGAAAACAGTCCCAGCCTGTTCAGCCTCTCCCCGTAGCTCAAATCCTCCAACCCTGGCAACATCCTTGTAAATCTTTTCTGAACCCTTTCAAGTTTCACAACATCTTTCCGATAGGAAGGAGATCAGAATTGCATGCAATATTCCAACAGTGGCCTAACCAACATCCTGTACAGCCACAACCAACTCCTGTACTCAATACTCTGACCAATAAAAGAAAGCATACCAAATGCCTTCTTCACTATCCTATCTACCTGCGACTCCACTTTCAAGGAGCTATGAACCTACACTCCAAGGTCTTTTTGTTCAGCAACACTCCCTAGGACCTGACCATTAAGTGTCTAAGTCCTGCTAAGGTTTGTTTTCCCAAAATGCAGCACCTCGCATTTATCTGAATTAAACTCCATCTGCCACTTCTCAGCCCACTGGCCCATCTGGTCAAGATCCCGTTGTAATCTGAGGTAACCCTCTTCGCTGTCCACTACACCTCCAATTTTGGTGTCATCTGTAAACTTACTAACTGTACCTCTTATGCTCGCATCCAAATCATTTATGTAAATGACAAAAAGTAGAGGACCCAGCACCGATCCTTGTGGCATTCCACTGGTCACAGGACTCCAGTCTGAAAAACAACCCTCCACCACCACCCTCTGTCTTCTACCTTTGAGCCAGTTCTGTATCCAAATGGTTAGTTCTCCCTGTAGTCCATGAGATCTAACCTTGCTAACCAGTCTCCTATGGGAAACCTTGTCAAATGCCTTACTGAAGTCCATATAGATCACATCTACTGCTCTGCTCTCATCAATCTTCTTTGTTAGTTCCTCAAAAAACTCAATCAAGTTTGCGAGACATGATTTCCCACGCACAAAGCCATGTTGATAATCCCTAATCAGTCCTCGCCTTTCCAAATACATGTACATCCTGTCCCTCAGGATTCCCTCCAACAACTTGCCCACCACCAACATCAGGCTCACTGGTCTATAGTTCCCTGGCTTGTCCTTACCTCCTTTCTTAAACAGTGGCACCATGTTAGCCAACCTCCAGTATTCCAGCACTTTACCTATGACTATTGATGATACAAATATCTCAGCAAGAGGCTCAGCAATCACATCTCTAGCTTCCCACAGAGTTTTAGGGTACACCTGATCACGTCCTGGGGATTTATCCACCTTCATGCATTTCAAGACATCCAGCACTTCCTCCTCTGTAATATGGATATTTTGCAAGGTGTCACCATCTATTTCCCTACAGTCTATATCTTCCATATCCTTTTCCACAGCAAATACTCATGCAAAATACTCGCTTAGTGTGTATCTCCCCCATTTTATGCGGCTCCACACAAACGATGCCTTGCTGATCTTTGTGGGGGGGGGGGGGGGTTCCCTATTCTCTCCCTAGTTACCCTTATGACTTTAATGTATTTGTAAAAACTCTTTGGATTCTCCTTAATTCTATTTGCCAAAGCTATCTCATGTCCCCTTTTTGCCCTCCTGATTTCCCTCTTAAGCATACTCTTACTTTCCTTATACTCTTCTAAGGATTCACTCGATCTATCCTGTCTGTACCTTACATAGGCTTCCTTCTTTTTCTTAACGAAACCCTCAATTTCTTCAGTCATCCAGCATTCCCTATACCTACCAGCCTTTCCTTTCACCCGAAGAGGAATATACTTTCTCTGGATTCTCGTTATCTAACTTCTGAAAGCTTCCCATTTTCCAGCCGTCCCTTTACCTGCGAACATCTGCCTCCAATCAGCTTTTGAAGGTTCTTGCCTAATACTGTCAAAATTGGCCTTTTTCCAATTTAGAACTTCAACTTTTAGATATGGTCTATCCTTTTCCATCACTATTTTAAATCTAATAGAATTATTGTCACTGGCCCCAACATGTTCCCTCACTGACACCTCAGTCACCTGCCCTTGCCTTATTTCCCAAGAGTCAGTCAAGTTTTGCACCTTTCCTTGTAGGTACATCCACATACTGAATCAGAAAATTTTCTTGTACGCACTTAACAAATTCCTCTCCATCTAAACCCTTAACACTATGGCAGTCCCAGTCTACATTTGGAAAGTTAAAATCCTCTACCATAACCACCCTATTATTCTTACAGATAGCTGAGACTTCCTTACAAGTTTGTCTCTCAATTTCCCTCTGACTATTAGGAGGTCTATAATACAATCCCAATAAGGTGATCATCCCTTTCTTATTTCTCAGTTCCACCCTATATTCCATGCCCTGGGTAATGAAGGCAAGCCTTCTTCACCACCAGTCAACCTGTACTGACACCCTCCATGATCAATGGACATACACCAAGGCTCCTTTGCTCCTCAGTACTTTCTAGGGATCTACCAGTCATTGAATACATCCTTCCCTAATTTGACCTTTGAAAATATATCATCTCACACTTATCAAGATTAAATTCCATCTGCCATACACTGCCAAATTTACCAGCTGACCAATATCAGACTGCTGCCTGAAATCATCCTCACTGTTAACCACATCATCAATTTTCATGTCATCTGCAAATTTACTAAAGAGATTTCTACATTCACATCCAAATCGTTAATGTACATAACAAACAGCAAGAGTCCCAGCACCGATTCTTGTGGTACACTACTTTTCACAGGCTTCCAATCACAAAAATATTCCTCCACCCTTTGCAAGCCAATATTGGATCCAGTCTGCCAACGTGCCTTAGATCCCATGGGTTCTTACTTTTTGGACCAGTCTTCCATTTGGGACCTTGTCAAAGGCCTTACAGAAATCCATGTAAACTACATCAACAGCACTACACTCAACAATATATTCAGTCACCTTTTCCAAAAAGTTCAGTTAAATTTGTCAGACGTGATCTACCTTTAAGAAATCTGTGCTATCTTGAATCAATCCCTGCCTTTCCAAATGCTGATTAAACCTGTCCCTCAGGATTTATTTCCAATAATTTTCCTATCATAGATGTCTGTAATTTCTTGACTTATCCTTGCTATCCTTCTTGAAGACAGGAACGACATCAGCTATCCTCCAGTCATTTGGCACTTCACTTGTGGTCAGTGAAGTATTAAATGCATCTGTCATGGCCTTGCCTCCCATAGCAGCCTGTGATTCATCCAATCAGGCCTTTGGGATTTATGTTCTAATATCTAATATATTCTCCTTACTAATCCAAATATGTTCTAGAACATCAACCATCACAACTGAAATTTCCTGCTAGAATGTCATTCTCCTCTGTGAATACAGATGCTAAGTATTCATTTAAGACCCCACCCGCATTCTAATGTTCCAGACTGAGCTTGCTCCTTTGGTCTCTAATAGGTGCCAATCTTTCCCTGTAATCCTCTTACCCTTTATACTTATAAAAAGTCTTGGGATTTTCCTTGACCCTAACTGTCAAAGATATTTTTGACCCTCCCTTTGCCCAGCTAATTTCTTTTTTAAGCAACCCCTTACACATTCAAAACATTTGAATGGCCTCCCCTGTTTTTAATATGCTGTACCTGATACATCAATCAAACTCACAAATCCCTTGACACCCAAGGCTTCCTGGACTTATGATTATCTGGACTTGTACCCTTCACTCTTACAGGAAACACTGGCCTGAATTCTCACGACGCTACTTTGCAAAAATTCCCACTTTCGGAATGTAGACTTAAGAAGGGGGTGGGGCTGCAAGTAACCGCTCCCAGTCTATGTTTGCCAGATCCTGTCTAATTTATATTAAAATTGGTCTTATTTGAAATACTTATTCACAGTTCTTATCCCTTTCCATAATGACTTTGAAACTTAAGAGCTATAATCATTATCCCCAAAATGCAAGCTGACTGAAACTTGAGCAGTTTCACTCCCTCGGATTTGGTCAAGCACTGCCCAATCTCCTGTGGGCCTAGTAAAGTATTGACAAAAAAAGCTCTCCTGGATGAACTTCAAAAATTCCACCATGTCTAATCTTTTCACACTAAGACCAACCCAGTTAATACTAGTAAAGTTGAAGACCCTACAATTGTAACCCTAATTCTCCTACATTTTTCTGCTCTTCTTTCTCCCTCTGACAGTTGGGAGGGCAGTAGAATAATCCCAGCACATAATCGCACCATTTGTAATTTCTGATTTTTTTTTAAGTTATATACAAAATTTCCACATGCTCCCATTTGAAAACTCTTCTAGGACTTCCTGCCTCAATATTGCAGTGATAATTTCCTTTATCAATAATGCAACCCCCACCTCTCTCTCATGCCGCTCTCCTCCCACACCAAAAACCCAGACAACTGGATGACAAAGGACATGTACACCAGATCCCTATTAATTGACTTTAGCTCCATCTTCAACACCATAATTCCAACCAGATCCATCTCCAAACTCTAAGACCTCGGACTCTGCTCCCCCTTCTGCAAGTGGATCCTCAACTTCCTGACTCACAGATCATAATTAGTAAGAACAGGTAACAACACCTCCTCCATGATAATCCTCAACACCTGTGCCTTACAAGGCTGCTTACTTAACACCTTACTATACTCCTTCTACACTCACACTGTGTGACCAAATTCAGCTCTAACTCTATTTACAAATTTGCTGATGACACCACCACAGTGGTTTGGATCTCAAACATCAAGACAGAGTACAGAAAAGAGATGGTGAGTTTAGTGACATGGGGTAAAGACAACAATCTCTCCCGCAACATCAGCAAAACGAAGGAGTTAGTCACTGACTTCAGGAAACAGACTGGAGGACATGTCTGTATTAATGATGCTGTATCAAGAGTTTCAAGTTCTGAGGAATAAGTATCACTAACAATCTATCCTGGTCCATTCATGTCAATGCTCCAGTCAAGAAGGCACACTAATGCCCCTACTACCTCAAAGGGCTAAGGAAATACAGCATGGCCACAATGACTCTTATCAATTTTTATAGAAGCACCATAGAAAGCATCTTATCCAGATACATCACAACTTGGTAAGGCAACTGCTCTGCTCAAGAGTACAAGAAATTACAGAGTTGTGAATGCAGCCAAGTCCATCATGAAAACCAGCCTTCCTTCCATTGACTCTACCTACACTTCCTACTGCTTCGGAAAAGACCTCTTCCATCTTTTTCCAATGGACAGAATGCACAAAAGCTTGAAAACATGTAACAACAGATTAAAGAAAATCATCTTCCTCAATGTTATCAGATTTATGAACAAACCTCTCATATATTTCTTTTTGGGGTGGAACCATGGCTCAGTGGTTAGCTCTGCTGCTTCACAGCGCCAGGGGCCCAGGTTCAATTCCCACCTCAGGCAACTGTGTGGCGTTTGTACATCCTCCCAGTGTCTGCGTGGATTTCCTCCAGGTGCTCCGGTTTCCTCCCACAGTCCAAAGATGTGCAGGTTAGATGAATTGGTCATGCTAAATTTCCCATGGTGTTAGGTGCCTTAGTCGGGGTAAATGTAGGGGAATGGGTCTGGGTAGGTTGCTCTTCGGAGGGTCGGTGTGGACTTGTTGGGCTGAAGGACCTGTTCCCACACTGGAGGGAATCTAATCTAATATTAGAGTTAATCTTTCTCTGCAGCTCTAACACTGCAATCTGTTCCACTACCCTGATGTACCTATGTAAGGTTTGATTAATCTCGATAGCACGCACAATACTTCTCACTGTATCTCGGTACATGTGAGAACAATAAATCAAATAAAATCAATCGTACCTGAAATGTTGAGCTGTGGGTCCTGTCCTTCCCCCAGCCACATTTCAAAGATGGCAATGATATTCCCATGTTCTGGCTCCTATGCGTCTTATCTGCCTATGGCTTCTCCACCTACTGACTGTCCTCATAATTCTTCTATATCTGATTGGACCTTGCTCCCAACTTTACATCTACTCTGTGCCCCATCCACCTGCCACATTAGTTTAAGACCTCCCCAACAGCACAAGCAAACCTCCCAGCAAGGATAATGGACCCATTTCAGTTCAGGTGCAGCTTGTACAAGTCAGTAGCACATGTAACTGGAAGTAATCCAGAGATTACAACCTTAGTCACTAAATTCCTTTTGCAGGATCTGTTCCTTGTTGCTATGTCATCAATCTTGAGGACCAGCAGTTGGAGCAGTGGACAACTTTAGTCACTAAATTCCTGGTGCAGGAACCTATTTCTTTCTTTATTCATGTAATTGATCCAAACATGTACCATGTCTGCTGCCATTCACCCTCCCCCTTCAGAATGCTCTGCAGCTGCTCAGCAACACCCCTGACCATCGCAAATAGATGTGACCCAGGAAGGCAACATACCACTCAAGAGTGTCATTTGCTGGCACAAAGTCAGTTCTCCTTTCAATCGAGTCGACTATCAGTAAGGCTCTCCCAGTGTCCCAGAATCCTGGCCCATGCAGAAGACTAGGACCACTCTCAGAGGGACTCCAAGATAACCATGATCAGCCTGCTGACTAGGTATTGCTCTTCAGTCCACTACAACTCTCTCAGTAAGCCCACAGTCACTAACAATGACACCCTCTCTCTTTTGTGTCATGCAGCCACCAGTGGGATGTCCATCACTTTGGCAAAGAAACAGTCAGCTCCTCCAGAAGCCACATCCTCAACCTCTAAAGTTGAGGAGGGCAAAACCCTCAGAGGAAGCATCAGAAAAAGCTTCCCCCTGCATCATCCATGAGCTAGATACTGTTACCCTCAGAATGTCCATTTAGAAAGTTCGGTAGCACACATCACTGTTACTTCACCGTAACAGTTCTGCAACTGGCCAAAAAAGAAACACCTCAGGTTGCTAGTATTCAGGAGTCTGGTAGAAACCAGATACCTGCTTCGACCCAAGCAGGAAAGGACCCAGTGGCGTCAGCAAATGTACAATGAAGAACAAAAGTGGCTGATTGAAGTGGGATGCAACAGTCCTCATTGCTCAGATGCTGCAGGAGTGCAGCAATGCATTCTATGTCTGGCTGTGTGAATACGTTAGTAAAAACAAGGACTGCAGATGCCGGAAACCAGAGTCTAGATTAGAATGGTGCTGGAATATCTATTCCTGATGAAGGGCTTCTGCCCGAAACGTCAAAGTTCCTGCTCCTTGGATGCTGCCTGACCTGCTATGCTTTTCCAGCACCACTCTAATCTAGACTGTGTGAATACATTGGCAGCTGCAATGGAGAGACAGGTCTGGCACCCTCAAGATCTGAAGGGGCACACAATCCTGGGCACCACTGTCCCAGCTGCTGGTCCTCAAGATTGACAACATAGCAACGAGGAATGGGATACCTGGCGCTTACTCACAAGAGGGTTCTCATCGGGAGGAGGAATCACACACAGGGCTCTCAGAAGTCTCCTCTCAGGATATTACAGAGATGACCAGGATGGTAATGGTGGTGCCTGGGGTAGCATGGTGGTTCAATGGTTAGCACTGCTGCCTCACAGCACCAGGGTCACAGGTTTGATTCCAGACTCGGGCGACTGTCTGTATGGAGTTTGCACATTCTCCCCATGTCTGCATGGGTTTCCTCCAGGTGCTCCGATTTCCTCCCACAGTCCAAAGATGTGCAGGTCAGGTGAATTGCCAATATTAAACTGCCCATAGCGTTAGGTGCATTAGTCAGAGGGAAATGAGTCTGGGTGGGTGACTCTTCAGAGGGTCGGTGTGGACTTGTTGAGCCGAAGGGCCTGTTTCCCCACTGTAGGGAATCTAATCTAATCTATATAGTAATGGTGGTGTGTCTGGGACATTAAGATATGATTCCTTGGGCAAAACTACGTCAGGCCGTTGTTTGATTAGTCTGTGTGACAGCTCTCCCAATTTTGGCACTTGCCCCCAGACATTAGTAGGAGGACTTTGCAGGGTTAACAATGCTGTTTCTGTCATTGTCCTTTCCGGTGTTTAGGACGATGACAGGTGGCCCGTCTAGTTTCAATTCTTTTTGAGATTTCATAGCAATTGATACAATGGAGTGGCTTGCTAGGTCATTACACAGAGCAATTGAAAGTCTACCATTTCACTCTGGGTCTTGAATCACATGTAGGTCAGACCAGGTGAGGAGAGAACCTTAGGAAATTTCCTTAGTAAATCAGATGGATTTTTCTGACAATTAACAATGGCTTCATTGTCATCAGTAAATGTTTAATTCTACTTTATTCAATTAAATTGAAATTCCATCTGTCTGGGTGAGATTCAAACCCAGGTCAATAGACAATAGGTGCAGGAGTAGGCCATTCTGCCCTTCGAGCCTGCACCACCATTCATTATGATCATAGCTGATCATCCTCAATCAGTATCCTGTTCCTGCCTTATCTCCATAACCCTTGATTCCACTATCCTTGAGAGTTCTATCCAACTCTTTCTTAAACGAATCCAGAGACTGGGCCTCTACTGCCTTCTGGGGCAGAGCATTCCACACAGCCACCACTCTCTGGGTGAAGAAGTTTCTCCTCATCTCTGTCCTAAATGGCCTACCCCTTATTTTTAAGCTGTGTCCTCTGGTTCGGGACTCACCCATCAGCGGAAACATGTTTCCTGCCTCCAGAGTGTCCAATTCTTTAATAAACTTATACGTCTCAATCAGATCCCCTCTCAGTCTTCTAAACTCAAGGGTATACAAGCCCAGTCGCTCCAATCTTTCAACATAAGATAGTTCCACCATTCCAGGAATTGACCTCGTGAACCTACGCTGCACTCCCTCAATAGCCCAGAATGTCTTTCCTCAAATTTGGAGACCAGAACTGCACACAATATTCCAGATGCGGTCTCACCAGGGCTCAGTACAGCTGCAGAAGAACCTCTTTGCTTCTATACTCAATCCCTCTTGATATGAAGGCCAGCATGCTATTAGCTTTCTTCACTACCTGCTGTACCTGCATGCTTGCCTTCATTGACTGGGGTACAAGAACACCCAGATCTCTTTGTACTGCCCCTTTACCTAACTTGACTCCATTTAGGTAGTAATCTGCCTTCCTGTTCTTGCCACCAAAGTGGATAACCATACACTTATCCACATTAAATTGCATCTGCCATGCATCTATCCACTCACCTAACCTGTCCAGGTCACCCTGTTATCTCTTAACATCCTCCTCACATTTCACCCTGCCACCCAGCTTTGTATCATCAGCAAATTTGCTCATGTTACTATGAATACCACCTTCTATATCATTAACATATATTGTAAAAAGCTGCGGACCCAGCACTGATCCCTGCGGTACCCCACTGGTCACCGCCTGCCATTCCGAAAGGGAGCCGTTTATCACTACTCTTTGTTTCCTGTCAGCCAACCAATTTTCAATCCAAGTCAGTACTTTGCCCCCAATACCATGCGCCCTAATTTTGCTCCCTAACCTCCAATGTGAGACTTTATCAAAGGCTTTCTGAAAGTCCAGGTACACTACATCCACTGGATCTCCCTTGTCCATCTTCAGAGTTACATCCTCAAAAAATTCCAAAAGATTAGTCAAGCATGATTTCTCCTTCATAAATCCATGCTGACTCTGACCTATCCTGTTAGTGCTATCCAGACGTGTCGTAATTTCATCCTTTATAATTGACTCCAGCATCTTTCCCATCACTGGGGTCAGACTAACTGGTCTATAATTTCCTGCTTTCTCTCTCGCTCCTTTCTTAAAAAGTGGTACAACATTAGCCACTCTCCAATCTGCAGGAACTGATCCTGAATCTATCGAACTCTGGAAAATAATCACCAACGCATCCACGATTTCTAGAGCCACTTCCTTCAGTACCCTGGGATGCAGACCATCAGGCCCTAGGGACTTATCAGCCTTCAGACCTAACAGTCTCTTCAACACCAATTCCTGACAAATATAAATTCCCTTCAGTTCAGGTCCTTCAGCCACTGTTACCTCTGGGAGATTGCTTGTGTCTTCCCCAGTGAACACAGATCTGAAGTACCAAATCAATTCTTCTGCCATTTCTTTGTTCCCTGTGATATTAATTTCCCAGGCTCTGTCCACTTGAAGCCACGTCTCAGTTATCCCCACAATATCGTAGCTGCCAATTTCCAAAACAGCTTCAAGCTCATCCATCTTATTTCTAATACTTCATGCATTCATATATAGTATTTTTAATTTGTTACTGCCCTCACCCTTCCTATCAACCCCTATTTCACTCAACCTTATGGCATGATCCCTTTTTGAGTTTTCTGCTTCATTGATACCGTTGTCTTTCTTGACTTTCCTTGCTCCAACTTTCCCTTCAAATTCCTTCTTAAACTTCCAGTTTGTCCCCCCCCACCCCAGCTATTTAGTTTAAATGCAGTTTAAACGTGAGTTTCTGGATTAACAGTCTTTGACCTGTTTCAAAGTGTCCCCTGTTGTTTCTCTGTAAATCAACCACCATGAAATTATGAAGGTGCCCTGAACTTGGTTTTTCTGAAAAGGTCTTGCTTCAACTCTAACTTCAACCAATAGCCTTGATGAAGAGAAAAAGAATTCTGGATAAGAAAGGCAATCCATCGTCACTTGTTAATCTGAACAGATCCTAAAGTCACATGTATTGCAGCATCCAGTTGCTTCTTATAGAATTCCAGTTTTTCCTTCACTACTCTTGAGACATTTATTCCATACAATGAACACGATGTGAAAAGGATTTCCTGAAAGAGACCTAAAATTCTTGTTCATTAACCTGAACCTGGGTCTTCTAGTTATATTGCCTGTTTAATTCATATGACATTATTACCTTCACAATCATCTATACTTATAAAATCATCTCTACGAGACTTCCTTTCCTAGCTAAAAAACAAAGGTTTCTCCAAATTTCCTTTCCAGCATAGACTCAATACTGGGGGAATAGCAATATGACTCTTTTGTGCACTGTTGCAGCACTAGTGTTCCTCTTTATTTCATTGGTAACCAGAAACAATAATAAGAAAGAACAAGAACAGTACAGCACAGGAATAGGCCCTTCATCCCACCAAGATTGTGCTGCCACATGACACCTTTCTAAACTAAAAATCTTTTGTCTTGAGGTGGTCTGTATCCCTCTATTCCCTGCCTATTCATATCTGTCAAGATGCTTCTTAAATATTGTCATTATCTGCCTCCACCACCTTCCTGGCAGGATATTCCAAGCACTTACAACCCTCTGTGTAAAAACAAACTTGCCTTTCACACCTCTTTTAAACTTACCCCTTTTACCTTAAACTGTAGGAATTGATATTTCTACCCTGGGAAAAACAGACTCTAATTATCCATTCTGTCCATGCCTCTCATAATTCTGTAAACCTCTGTCAGGTCACCCCTTATTTTTTGACCTTCAAATGAAAAAAAATTCAATCTTTACCACTAGTGACCGAGATTATCCAGTACTATGTTAGCTATATAGTTTTTTATATTTTTATTGAAAAGAAAAAGCTTTTTGGGTTTTTTTTACAAAATTACAAAACTAATACAAAATCGTGTAACCATTTTACAATATAATAACAACAACAAAAAAAGACTACAATATAGTACATAACTAACAACAAAAAAGGATAAATAAATAAATAAGCATTCAAAATAAAATCATATCAAGTCATAACACGACCCGTATTTATATGAGTTTCTTCCTCCCAGAGGCCCCTGAACCAGGAAACATCATCCTCATAGCTAAACAAAGGCCCTAGACAGTGTGGCCGATACATCTGCATCGGTGTAGTTCAAGAAGGGCCATCATGTTCTATAAAACAATTTCAATTTTTGGTGCACCATATTCTATGCCAATTCGAAAGTCCTGGGGGACTTTCTGATACCCAGCTTGCTAAAATGTTTTTCTTCACACAAAAGGAGAGGGTGGTAAACAGTTTCTTCCCATATGCATCTAAACTTTCCTCAAACTTTGCAAGCCACTCTGGTGCTATATGAGCCCTATGAAGTATTTCCAACTAAATAGCTTGAGTCCTATTACTGATAGAGATTTTTCCAGATAGCCTCCCACATCTCTAAGGAGATTTCCATCCCTAATTCTTGAGCCCAGGTTTTATATAGCCGTTCCGTGTCTTTCAATACCTTATTACCTAGCGAGTGATAGAGAGTACTGACTAAGGGTGCACCCATCGGCCAAAGCAGTCTCCTTTCCATATCTGATTTGTAAGGATTAGTCATCAATGTGATTTTTTTTGTATGAAGTCTCAAACTTGAAAATATCGAAAGAGACCCTTGCCAGGTAACCCAAACTTCTGACGCAACTGTTCGAAGGACATCATGACCTCCCCATTGAATAGATCTCCCAAGCAGGAGATTCTTCTGGACTCCCAAATTTTAAATCCAGCCTGGCTGAAATCCCAACATTCCACTATAGGAGTAAAGGGGGAGGCCTTTTGTAAATTAACCTCACCCTGTTGCATCATCCTCCAAGCTATGATTGTGTTTAGGACAATCGGGTTTTTACAATGATCCGTGACAATTCACACCTTATCCATACGTTATAGATTAATGAGGGAACATTTTGCTTAGGAAGCCTCGATATCTAGCCAAATTGATTGTGGATCACAAGAGACCCAATGAGCCACACATGGTAACAGGGAATTCAGTTGGTATTTCCTAAAATCCGGAAAATCTAGACCTTCCTTTACTTGTGGGCGCTACAACTTATCTAATTTATTGAGGGACCGCCTCAAGAACCAAGCCAACCATAAAGCTTACACAGCATCTGTCTCGGCAACATCAAAGGAAGCATTCTCATGGGGTATAATAGACGAGGGAGAATATTCATCTTGACCAAAGCTATTCTTCCTAACCAGGATATCAGGAGATCTTCCCAACGTTGGAGGTCCTACCTTATTTTCTCTAATAAATATGTATAATTTGCTTTATATAGCTGACCAAATACCAGGGTAATAAAAATACCTAAATAGAGAAAACCTCCCAGTGACCATCAAGAGGGGAAGCGGGATCCATCCATAAAGTTGGATTGGCAAGTAAGACCTCCTAGCGGCCGGGCCTCTGATTTCATAAAATTAATTTTGTACCCTGAAAACATATCAAATAAATTAATACTTGAATTAAGCGGGGCACAGATGTCAATGGATCATTTAAGAAAAGAAGGACGTCAACCCCATTAAGAGAAATTTTGTGCTGGCCTGATCCTACCACTGGGGCCGTTATATTGGGGTCAGTTCGGATAGCTTTCGCCAGCGGTTCGATCAGTAAATAGTAGTGGCGAGGGAGGGCATCCTTGATGACAACCTCTGCCAACAATAAATCTATCCGATCTTATGCCATTGGTAATCACTGCTGCTTTCGGGTCATTATATAACACTGCGACCCATTTGGTAAAAACTTCTCCAATGCCAAACCGCTCCACAGTATTAAAAGAGGTATGGTCATTCCACCCGGTCAAGTGTTTTCTCTGCCTCTAGGGAGATGACTATTCCCGGTATTGCTCTTTGCTGGCAGACTTGTACCATATTTAACACTCTTCTGATATTATTAGTAGATCTGCGACCCTTAATAAACCCTGTCTGATCCTCTTTTATAATAAATGGTAAAACCCTCTCCAGTCTTAATGCCAGCATTTTTGAGAGGAATTTAAAGTCCACATTCAATTAGGATTTAGGCCTGTAAAAAGTACAGTCATCTGGGGTTTTTCCTTTCTTAAGGATGAGATATTTGCTTCTCTCAGAGAGGGCGGGAGATTACCCTGATTATATGAGTAGTTATACATGTCTATAAGTGGACTGGCCAATTCGTCTATAAACTCTTTATACCTGATTTCAACCTGAAATCCATCTGTCCCAGGCACTTTGCTGTTCTGGAGCTGCCTCACCACTTCCTGCACTTGCTTATCAGGGGGTCATTCAAAAGAGACACCTGCTCTGAGGTTAGGCCCGGGAGGTCCAAATTCTTTAAAAAAAGACTCCATCTTCCTCGCTCTATCCTCACAGCCCTCCGACTGATACAGCTCAAAATAGAACTTTCTAAAAGCTGCATTGATCTTCCATGTGCCCATCCAAGAGTTGCTTAAATGTTCATAATGTATCTGACTCTAATACCATTAATGCACCCACCACTCTCTGTGCAAAGAACCTAAGTCTGATATCTCCTCTAAACCTTCCTTCAATTACCTTAAAATTATGCCCCCTCGTGATAGACATTTCCACCATGGAAAAAAAGTCTCTGGCTGTCTACTCTATCTATTCCTCTCATCATCTTGTACACCTGTATCAAGTCACCTCTCATCCTTCTTCGCTCCAGTGAGAAAAGCCCTAGCTCCCTCAACCTTTCTTCACCAGACATGCCCCAGGCAACATCCTGGAAAATTTCCTGTGCATCCTCTCTAAAGCTTCCACATCTTCCCTATAATGAGGCAACTAGAACTGAACACAATATTCCAACTGTGGTCTAACCAGTGCTTGAGAGAGCTGCAGGATACCACGCAGCTCTTAAGCTCAATCTCCCACTAATGAACCTGAAAAAATAGTAAAAAGAGCAAAGGTAAATCAAAGAAAACTAGCACAAAGTATAAAAAAAACAGCAAAATCTTCTGTAAGTATATAAAAGGGAAGATTATTGCTAAAGAGAATGTCGATTCCTTGGAAGGTGAGATCAGGAAGTTAATAATGGGGAACACTGCAATGGTGGAATCATTAAATCAATATTTTGCTTCAATTTTCACAATGAAGGACATTAATACCATCCTACTTGTCACAGTTTTCTAAGAGACATGGCTACAGAAATGGAAAAGTTAAAATAATCATCACTAGGAAAAATGTAGGTAAGGCTTTTACCCGAAACGTTGATTTCACTACTCCTTGGATGCTGCCTGAACTGCTGTGCTCTTCCAGCACCACTAATCCAGAAACTAGGAAAAATGTACTCAGCAAACTATTGGGATTGAAGTCCAACAGGTTCTCAGAACTTGATGGCCTACATACTGGGGTCTGAAAGGAAGTGGCAGCAGAGAAAATGGATGCATTGATCATAATATTCCAAAATTCCAGAAGGTTCCAGTGGATTGGAAAAATGCTAAAAATACCCTTATTCAAAAAGGGAGGAGGCAGAAATTCGAAAACTATAGACTAGTAAATTTAGCATGTCATTGGGGAAATGTTAGAATTTATTCATAAAGTAATAACAGAACAATTGGAAAGTTAAAATAGAAAGTATCAGAGTCAGAATGGGTTTTATAAATGGTAAATTAAGTTTGATTAATTTGCTCGAGTTTTCGAAGATGTGACAACAAGGTGGATAATGGGGATCCTGCAGATGTAGTATATCTGGACATACACAGGCATTTGGTAAGGTGCCACACAAAAAGTTAATACGCAAGTGCAGATCACATGGCATTGTGGAAGCTTATTAGCTCAAAAAGAGGATTCGCTAACTAAACAAAATCAGAATGTTGGGATAAATTGGTCTTTTTCTGGTTGGCAAGATGTAACTAGTGGGGTGCCACAGGGTTTGGTCCTCGGGCAATCCATATTAATGACTTGGATGCAGGGAAATCATAGAAAACTAGTATTCAACTACAGCAGCTAACAAGGAAAGCAAATGGAATTCTGGCATTTATTGTTAAAGGAACAGAGTATAAAATTACTGAAGTGTTGCTACAACTGTTAAAGGCATTAGTGAGACCATATCTGCGAGCACTGCTTACAGTCTTGATCCCCTTATTCGAGGAGAGATGTAGCTGCACTGCAGGCCGTTCAGAGAAGGTTCACTAAATTGATTCCAGAGATGAGGGGTTTGCCTTATGAAGAGAAATTGAGCATTTTAGGGCTATACTCTCTCGAGTTTAGAAGAATGAGGAAAGCTAGTTGAAGCTTATAATATATTAAAGCAGATTGACAAAGTACATGTAGAACAGATGTTTCCCCATTTGGGGAAGAGTGGAACAAGATATTATAGTTTTAGGAAAAGGGGGGCAGATTTAAACCAGAGTTCAGATGGAATTACTTCTCTTAAAGTGTCATGAATCTGTGGAATTAACTAACCCAGAATGCAGTGGATGCTGGGACACTGAGAAAATTAAAGAAAGATGAAGACAATTTTTAAATTTGCAATCAGTTGACAGGTTATGGAGAGCAAGCATGAACAGAGAGTTGAGGGCAAGATGAGGTCAGATATTGAATGGCAGAGCAGGCTCGAGGGGCCGAACTGTCCACTCCTGATCCTGGTTCTTATGTTGTTTGTTATGTTCTAAGATAACCTCTTCGCACAACTCAGTTCCAAAAATGTCCTGGCTTCTGTTTCTTCAACAGATGCTGAAGGTGCTGTTGCTTCCCAACAATGTCCTAATTTTCCTACAGAGTAAAATGCTGCAGCTTCCACAGACCTTCATTATTGATAGCATTGCCTTGTTGTGTCCTCCAGTTGTCCACAGCAAGGTTTCCAAGAACTAAGCAATGTCCCCTGTACTGCATTGCAACAAACACCCAGACACAACCTCCACAATTACCTAATTTGGGAGGGACACCACAGCTCTCACTGACACCTGTGGAAGACGATATTGTAATGCTGATATGCTGGACATCATGGTATGGAATTCATACCACTACCTCTAATAGTGTATAGTGCCAGTGCTCTCTCCTGTCTGTATAGAATTCCATTCAGGATAAATGAGTATAGGTCTCCTGCATCTTTGCCACATCAGAAGTGCTCCTTTCTATTCTGAGCAGCTGTTCTGAGGAAGGGTCACTTGACACGAAATGTTAACTCTGATTTCTCTCAACAGGTGCTGCCATACCTGCTGAGCTTTTCCAGCAATTTCTACTGGGCTGGATTAGGTGGTTGCACCACATCTGCTGGAGGTTAATGATGGCCCTGGACTTCCAGAGAGACATGCCCTCATCTGTTCCTTTGGATGACCATAGTGCAGTGGCCACAACGAAAAAAGGCAGCTTCTATGCCTGGATCCAATGGGGAACTTTGTAAGTAACATCAGAAGCAATGCAGTTCCTCAGTAACATAATAATTCAGCAATTAAAGCACTCACAAATCATATTTGAACAGCATCTTCCAAGCAGTGGGTCATGGAGAATATCTGGTTGCTATACCAGAGACCTTTCATAAGCCAAAATAGCTTTAGAAAAGGACAATTACTGACTAAAATTGCTGTATCATTACGTGGTCACAAACATGAGGGAAACCCAAGAACCACAACCAGAATAAGTGAGACAGTCTGCATTTAATTATCATTTTATAAAGTCATTGAAACCAGGCAGCCGAACCAGCATCAAGAAATTTACATCTCCTGTCTAAATCTCCATTTGTATGATAAGTACCATATTGGGAAATGAAAGGCTTGACTGCTTGGAAAGACAATAGAGTCGGATTTGGAATTTTCAAGTGAACCATATTTGAGTAGCTGCTCTAGAGCAACTTAACAGGGAGAAGTATATGGATTCATAACAACAGAACTTGGAAGATTTTCTTTCCCTTTCTCCTCCACATTGATTCAGAAGGAAGTATCAAGCAAAAAACCAAATTGGGAAAACAATCATTCACCGTGGACCAAAATATCACTGCAAACTTTGCCACTCTTGAGGAAACAAGTCAACAATCAAAAACCCTGGCCTCAGGTTCAAAATCTAACATGTCAAAGATTCCAAGGGCTTCTCTTGGTTCATCCTTTACTCTTGTTGTCTGTAAATAACTTATTCCTTCTTACACTAATTTGTTATAAATGTTCTAAGGATTCTGGGTAATCCAGATGGAGGAAAGGGAAAAAATTGTGGCTGTAACAGCAGATCCTTTTTTTTGAGGTATTTTTAGTATTGGAGCTAATTTCCTCTAATTGTCGGAACAGTAATTGGAGTTTTATATGCTGCTGCATTGTTTTGGAACTTTGGGGAAAAACGATCAAAACGACACTTTAAAGAAGGAGGATGACAGAAAAAGTCAGCAGTGAGAATTTGTATAGGATATAAGCAGGCAGGTAAAGAGTTAAGTTATGAGTTTTGTGGAACAGGAGGTTCAGCTGAGCATGACTCAGATCAGATACGAATTTACAGTTAACAATGGGGTGCTGGAGGCAAGGGGAATGGGTTAACAAGGTGGAAAAGTAGTCATTGTGTACTGCCATTTAACAATACTGGAAGCATTCAGTATGCAAGGTCAGCTAAGGGGAAAAGTATCCATTGGATGAATCCAGTTAACAAGGTTAAGAACATTCATTGCATAACAGTAAAGGGCTTGGTCTCTGCTATTGATACTCGTTCATTATAATGGTCACCCCAATTAATATGTACGTTGCCTTATCTGGATACTCCTCCCTGTAAAATGACTATCTAGTTCATTGAGAAACTGCTGTTCCAGAGAAGACCAAGAACTCATGTCTTAGTGCACATGGGTGATCGTTCTCTCTCCCTCCAAGGCCCAGAATAAAAATGAAAGAGGTAAAACTATACTGAGTCTCTGAGCATTTTGCTTCGACTGAGGGGCAGGAAAACAGGACGACAATATTGGAGTAGTTGGCAGGATCCAAATGGATAGTTAAAATCGGACAGTTTCAGCGTTCGTCCGGAACATCGGAATCTCAAGACAGATGGACCCACATGGTAAGATTTTAAATCTTGGTCCCTCTCGATATTCCTGTGTGTCGAAGACGGTCCCCTCATTCAATCGCTCTCTTTTCTACGGATTACTCTAATGGTAATTAGTTCAGTCGAGAGACACAGTTTCGCAAACGCGCTGGCAGGCATAGTTTCAAGTCCTCTGCGCTGCATCAGGGGAAGGGGGTGTAATTGAGGTTCGAGCCCTCTGCACAGTACTGTGGTTCGAGTCCCCTGGGTGTGTTAATTTGAGGTTCAAGTCCTCTGCGCTGTGTTTAAGTGGGGTTTGAGCTCTCTGTGCTAAAGCAGGGTTTAAGTTCTCTTTGTGGAGTAAAGTGAGGAAGAGGTTAAAATCCCCTAGCAGAGAATTTGACACTCTGCAAGTCTTTGTTCTGGGGAAGAGAGTGGCTTAGATTGCAGCACCATGTGGTCCTTTCTCTTTTTATAAGTGTAATCCCAGTGCAAAAAATTAAGGTTGTACTAATACTTCGGTTGAAAAAGGAAAGTTTCAATGTAATTTGTGCCATGGTGAGAGTGATTGATGTTTAAAAAGTTTGGTTTGTTAAAATACTGGTTCAGAAAATCCTTTTAAGTAACCGTTTTGCCTTGTTTGAATCAGGATCTCAATTCCACATGTGTTTTGTGGGCTATGTAATGGGGCAGATTTTGTTTTTACATTGAAATTGTACAACATTATGTCCTTTTTAAAATTATCTCACTTGTAACCTTAAAACAAATTGATTGAGTGCCTTGAGCCTGTGATTTGTTTGAAATTCGACAACGCCTGTTTAAAAACAAACAGTTGGGTCAGTGGTCATGCTTTAGCCAGATGAGGGTATTGTATTAAAATATCTTTGCTGCAGTGTTTTTAATGCAGAGTGTTCACAAAAAAAGAATGTATTTATAGTTTGATGTTTTGTTAATATTTTCGAGAGAATATCAGAGCTTGAGGCTGAATGTTAATTATTCTGTTAATTATTGTCAAGACTTCATTGCCCCCCTTTATACAGCAAATTCAAAGAATGTTGATCTCTACCAAAGTTGCCACTGTAATTCCAACTGTTTTATTTGGGAAGTTTCACTTGGAGAAAATATTTTAAAATATTCTGCATTTGTTTCCCAAGAATATTTGAGATTTAAATCTGAACTGAAACTGCCTCTTCATTTGCTAAAGCACAGGAAACATTTTGTTTTCTTATTGTTCCATACTTTTGAAATACTTTTCCTGACAGCTTTCACATTAGCAAAGTATCAATTTCTTAAAAGAAAATAGTTTTTGAATAACCCGATTAGAGGCACCCAAGGGTTTGATTTTAGGATCTCTGATTGTTGTTTATAATTGACTGTACAATTTCGAAATTTATGGACTGTATAAAACTTGATAATGTCATAAATAGTGAACAGAGTAAAAGACTTCAAGAATTCAAAGAATATTGAAATAGACAGACACAATTTAGTGTAGTTAAATGTGTGACTGTCTTCAAATTGATAACCAGCTTAGCAAGGAAAGAATGAGAGAGGAAATGCAAAGTTACTTTTAGCAGCTACCATTTTCTCTAGAGTTTCTCCATTCACATGTAAAACATGTCTTTCAACCACTGCCCACCCCTCCACAACCTGATCCAATGGATTCAATCAGTGCCTCAGTCACCAGCATGAACAGTGAAGAGGCTAACAACAGTGAAGAGGAGGTCGGTTAGCTTTTTGTCAGTGGCCTTCCTATGGACATTAAACCACGTGAGCTTTTCCTTGGCTTTCAATCATTTAAGGGATCTGAAGGTTCACTGATCAAGTTAACATCAAAACAGCTAGTTGGCTTTGTTACATTTGACAGCAGAGCGGAAGCAGAAGTAGCAAAGAATGCTGTGTTCACCTGCGCTGCTGTACTGCACGCTCAGATGCGTTGGTATCCTCCATTTGAAGCATCTCCGGAAGGATGAAAGTGTCGTCAGTATTGTTAAGTATTTAACTGCCCTTATCCAATAAATCAGATTTCTCCGAGGAGTGATACAAGAACTGACTGAATTTTGTTTTCAGGCTGGACTTTACTAAAGGAGATTTTGGAGAACTGGTTTGTTTCCACTCGACTTGGAGGGGCTGCAATGATCACTAAGGACTGTAGATTTAAGAATTTCACTGGTGAATTTTTTTCCATATGGGAGGATTTTTCAAACTCTAATTAATGGACTAGAATATTTTGTTGTTATAATCATTGTATGCTGTATGTCAATAACTTGCTTAAATACTGGCTGTCAGAGTCTTATGAAAGCTGGTAGTGCCATCTCATTGTTATCGTGAAATGATAAAAGGAGGGAATGAGAATAGGTATAGGGTATAAACAGGCAGGGAAAGAGTTATGAGTTTTGTGGAACAAGAGGCTCAGCTGAGCATGACTCAGATAAGAATTTACAGTTAACAATGGGATGCTGGAGGCAAGGGTAATGGGTTAACAAGGTGGAAAAGCAGTCATTATGTACAGCCACTTAACAATATTGGAAGCATTCAGTATGCAAGGTCAGCTAACAAGGGGAAAAGTATCCATTGGATGAATCCAGTTAACAAGGTTAAGACCATTCATTGCATAACATTAAAGGGCTTGGTCTCTGCTATTGATACTTGTTCATTGTAATGGTCACCTAATTAATATGTATGTTGCCTTATCTGGATACTCCTCCCTGTAAAATGATTATCTAGTTCATTGAGAAACTGCTGTTCCAGAGAAGACCGAGGACTCATGTCTTAGTGCACATGGGTGATCGTTCTCTCTCCCTCCAAGGTGCAGAATAAAGGTGAAGGGGGTAAAACTATACTGTGTCTCTGAGCATTTTGTTTCGACTGAGGGGGTGGGGGGGTGGGGGGGGGGGGGGAACAGGACGACAGCGGCAGTGACCACATAGGAAATGATTCAAACGGAGAAAGAAGCTGATACTGCTGACTGACCCCGCTGTAAATCTGCAGCTATTGTCTCTGCTGTTTGATTTCAAGTATCTCTGGACTTCGGAATCCACCTAAGAAAAACTAACAAACAGCGAAATTCACGGCTGACCTTACAGCAGAGGAGCAGCTCAGTGTCTTTTTAAAGTGTAACCTTACGGTTTATTTCGTAAGCTACAATACTGAGTACAGTTGGTTCTTTTTTGATTATATGTTTTACTGAGATGGGTCTCTTCATTAAATGTTAAAAATATAAAACATAGATACTAAGTTAGCCTTAAGCAGTGTTTTTTAGAGCAGTAAGACAGTGCTATTTTCTGGGTCTGTAGATAGTTAAGGTGCAAAGATGGCCTTCAGTAGATGATGTGCTTTTCCTTTTGGATGTGGAAGATGAGGGAGAGCTTCCATTTACTGATGATTATATCTGCAGGGTGTTTGGTTACGAAACCTGTCATATTGCATGCATCAGTTGGTGCGGCAGTTAGAGCAATGAGAAATCTACAACAGCTAGAGGGTGTGATGGATAGCAGCTGTAGGAAGGGAGCAAACACCCTCACCGAAACTGGAAGGGACTAATATACTGGCGGGGAGGTTTGCTAAAGCTGCTCGGGAGGATTTAAGCTAGTAAGGGATGGGACCCAGGGAGATAGTGAGAAAAGAGATCAGGCTGAGACTGGTACAGTTGGAATAAAGAGCAAGTCAAACAGCCTAGGCAGGCAGGAACAAAGCAGAGATCGAGGTAGGACTGATAAATTAAACTGTGTTTATTTCAGTTCTAGAGGCTGAACAGGTAAGGCAGATGAACTCAGGGCATGGTTGGGAACATGGAACTGGGATACAGCAGCACAGTGATGTGGCTCAGGGATGGACAAGATTGGCAGCTTCCTGTCCCAGAGTATAGCTGCCATAGCAAGGGTAGAAAGGGGAGTGCAAGAGAGGATGGGGAGTGGCATCTTTGATTAGGGTTAACATTATACTGCAGTAAGGGAGGATATTCCTGGAAATAGATCCAGGTAAGTTATTTGGGTGGAACTGAAAAATAAGAAAAGGATGATCACCTTATTGGGATTGTACTCTAGACCCCTCAATAGTCAGTGGGAAATTGAGAAACAAATTTGTGAGGAGGCCTCAGTTAGCTGTAAGAATAATAAGGTGGTTATTATAGGGGATTTTAACTTGCCAACCACAGACTGGGATTGCCATAGTGTTAAAAGTTTAGTATGGAGAGGAATTTAAGTGTGCACAAGAAAACTTTCTGATTTAGTATGTAGACTTACCTACCCTTGGGAAATAAGGCAGGGCAGCTGACTGAGGTGTCAGTGGGGAAGCACTTCGTGGCCAGCGACCATAATTCTATTAGTTTTAAAATACTTATTGAAAAAAATAGAACGGATCTAAATGTTAAAGTTCTAAATTGGAGGAAAGCCAATTCTGACAGTATTAGGCAAGAACTTTCAAAAGTTGATTGGAGGCACATGTTTGCAAGTGAAGAATAAGCTGGAAAATGGGAAGCCTTCAAAAATGAGATAACGAGAGTCCGGGGCAGGATGTTCCCGTTAGGTGAAGGGCAAGGCTGGCAGGTGTAGGGAATGCTGGATTACTAGGGAAATCGAGGTTTTAGTCGAGAAAAAGATCTAGACAACAAAAAATCAAACGAATCCTTACAGTATAAAGGCAGTAGGAGTATACTTAAGAGGGAAATCAGGTGGGTAAAAAGAGGACAGGACATAGCTTTGGCAAATTGGTTTAAGGAGAATCAAAAGGATTCCACAAATGAAACAATCTCTTTATTCCTATTTTGTCATGTCTTTTTTTGTTTCAGCAGCAGGAAGAGCAGGAGTGTCAACCAGGGGACTGATAGGAAGGTGAATCATTTATTTAAAAGCATATCTTGAGCATTAAGGCCTTCCATTTTTGTTTTAGCAGCAGGAAGAGCGGGACTGATAGGAAGGTGAATCACTTTTCTTAGAAAACTTACCTCATGAACAGGCAGAGCGCACAATGAGCACAAGCGAACACAGCACTGCTGAGTAAGTAAAGTAATATATTTGGGTGGCTGCGTTACCCGAAACACTACTTAGGAAATGTCTCCAACCCATTCCCATCTTCTAACCAAAAAATAAGGTTCTAAGCACCGGATTAGTAAGGTAACTTTTTTTTTATTCTTTATTTTTCTACAGTCACTTTAGGAATTTAGAATAGTGAGAATGGCGGGTAGGGCAGTTGAATGTTCCTCATGCAGAATGTGGGAGGTAAGGGTCACCATTCGTGTCCCTGCTGACTTCATGTGCGGGAAGTGCACCCAACTCCAGCTCCTTGAAAACCGCTTTATGGAACTGGAGCTGGACCTGGATGAATGTCGGATCATTCGGGAGGCAGAGGGGGTGATTGAGAAGAGTTACAGAGAGGTAATCACACCTCAGGTGCAAGAAAAAGGCAGATGGGTTACAGTCAGGGGAAGGAAAGGGAACCGGCAGGCAGGACAGGGAACCCCGGTGGCTGTTCCCCTCAATAACAAGTATATCATTGTGAATACTGTTTTGGGGGACAACTTACCAGGGGTAAGCCATAGGGTACAAGTCTCTGGCACAGAGTCTGTATCTGTTGCTCAGAAGGGAAACGGGGAGATGAGCAGAGCATCAGTCATTGGTGACTCCATAGTTGGGGAACAGATAGGAGGTTCTGTGGGAATGACAGAGATTCACAGTTGATGTGTTGCCTCCTGAACACATGGCTACAGAAATGGTACAGGAGGGTGGGTTTTGGATACCTGGATAATTGAGACTCATTCTGGGGTAGGTGGGACCTCTACAAACAGGATGGTCAACACCTGAATCAGAGGGTACCAATATCTTGGGGAGGAATGGGGAATTTGCTAACCCTCTTCAGGAGTATTTAAACTAATTTAGCAGGAGATGTGAACCTAAATTGTAGTTCCAGTGTCTAGGAGGTTGAGAGTAGTGAAGTCAGAAATGAGGTTTCAAGGTTTCAAGAGTTCACCAGCAAGCAGGAAGTGCTTGCTACTTCAAAGCCAGGAGCATCTGAAATAAGGTGGGTGAATTTGCAGCATGGGTTAGTACCTGGAACTTTGATGTTGCAGCCATTTCAGAGCAGGGACAGGAATGTTGTTGCAGGTTTCTGAATTTAGATGTTTCAGTAAGAACAGAGATGATGGTAAAAGGGGTGAGGTGTGGCATTGTCAGTCAAGAACAGTATTACGGTGGCAGAAAGGATGTTTGAGGACTCTACTGAGGTTAGAAACAGGAAAGGAGAGATCGCCTTTTTGGGAGTTTTCTATTGGCCTCTGAATAGTTCCAGTGATGTAGAGGAAAGGACAGCAAAGATAATTCTGGATAGGAGCAAGAGTAACAGGTTAGTTGTTATGGGGGTCTTTAACTTTCCAAATATTGACTGGAAATACTATAGTTCAAGCACTTTAGATAGGTCAGTTTTAGTCCAATGTGCACAGGAGGGTTTCCTGACACAGTATGTAGACAAACCTACAAGGGAAGAGGCCACATTAGATTTGGAACTGAGGAATGAACTTGGCCAGTTGTTAGATTTGGAGGTAGGTGAGCACTTTGATGATAGTGACCACAATTCAGTTATGTTAACTTTTCCAATGGAAAGTGATAGGTATATAACGCAGGCCAAGAGTTATTGATGGGGTAAAAGGCAATTATGATGCCATTAGGCAAGATTCAGAATACATAGGATGAAGAAGGAAGCTGCAGGGGATGGGCACAATAGAAATGTGGAGCTCATTCAAAGAACAGCTACTGTGTGTCCTTGATAAGTATGTACCTGTCAGGCAGTGAGGAAGTGATTTACTAGAGAAGTTGGATCTCTTGTCAAGAGGAAGAAGGAGGCTTATGTTAGGATGAGACGTGAAGGCTCAGTTGGGGCACTTGACAGTTACAAGATAGCCACGAAAGACCTAAAAAAAAGCTAAGAATAGCTAGGAGCGGACATGAGAAGTCGTTGGCAGATAAGATCCAGGAAAACCCTAAAGCCTTCTATAGGTATATCAGGAATAAAAGAATGACTAGAAAAAGATTAGAATAGTAGTGGGAAGTTGTACGTGGAGCCCAAGGAGATAGGGGAAGTGATAAATGAATATTTTTTGTCAGTATTCACACTGGAAAAAAAACTATGTTGTCAAGGAGAATACTGAGATACAGGCTACTAGACTAGGCGGGACTGAGGTTCACAAGGAAAAGGTGTTAGTAATTCGGGAAAGTATGAAAATAGCTAAGTCCCTTGGGATGGATGGGATTTATCCTAGGGATTCTCTGGAAAGCCAGGGAGGAGATTGCAGAGTCTTTGGCTTTAATCTTTATGTCATCATCGTCTACAGAAATCATGCCAGAAGACTGGAGGATAGCAAATGTTCTCCTCTTGTTCAAGGTGGCAAGTAGAGACAACCCTGATAATTATAGACCAGTGAGCCTTTCTTCGGTTGTGGGTAAAGTGTTGAAAAAGGTTATAAGAGATAGGCTTTATAATCATCAAGAAAGGAATAAGTTGATTAAGGATAGTCAACACAGTTTTGTGTAGGGTATGTCGGACCTCACAAACGTAATGAGTTCTGTGATATGGTGACCAAACAGGTGGATGAGAGTAAAGCGGTTGATTAGGTGTATATGGGTTTAAATAAGGCGTCTGATAAGGTTCCCCATGGTAGGTTATTGCACAAAATACGGAGGCATAGGACTGAGAGTGATTTAACAGTTTGGATCAGAAATCGGCTAGCTGGAAGAAAGCACAGGGTGATGGTTGATAGGAAATGTTCATCCTGGAGTTCAGTTACTCGTGGATCTGTTTTAGGGCCACTGCTGTTTGTCATTTTTATAAATGACCTAAATGAGGGCATAGATGGATGGGTTAGTAAATTTGCAGATGACACTAAGGATGGTGGAGTTGTTCGTGCTGAAGGATATTGCAGGTTACAGAGGGACATAGCTGCAGGGCTGGGCTGAGAGGTGGCAAATGGAGTTTAATATGGGAAAGTCTGAGGTGATTCACTTTGGAAGGAGTAACAGGAATAAGGATTACTGGGTTAATGGTAAGATTCGTGGTAGTACAGATGAGCAGAGAGATCTTTGTGTCCATGTGCATAGATTCTTGAAAGTTGCCACCCAGTTTGACAAGGTCGTTAAGAAGGCATACAGCATGTTAGCTTTTATTGGTAGAGGGATTGGGTTTTGGAGCCACAAGGTCATGCTGCAGCTGTACAAAACTCTGATGCAGCCACACTTGGAGTACTGCATACAGTCCTGGTCACTGCATTATAGGAAGGATGTGGAAGCTTTGGAAGGGTTGCAGAGGAGATTTACTAGGGCGTTGCCTGGTATGGAGGGAAGGTATTATGAGGAAAGGCTGAGAGACATGAGGCTGTTTTCGTTTGAGAGAAGAAGGTTGAGAAGGGACTTAACTGAGACATATTAGATAATAAGAGGGTTAGAAAGGGTGGACTATAAGAGATGTTTTCCTCGGATGGTGAAGGCTAGCACAAGGGGACATAGCTTTAAGTTGAAGGGTAATAGATATAGATGTCAAAGGTAGTTTCTTACTCGGAGCAGTAGGGGCGTGAAACACACTGCCTGCAACAGCAGTAGACTCACCAACTTTAAGGACATTTAAATGGTCATTGGATAAAAAATAAAGATTAAAATGGAATAGTGTAGGATAGACAGGCTTCAGATTGCACAACATCAAGGGCCAAAGGGCCGGTACTATGCTGCAGAACTCCTAGCTTCTGATCTGCTCTTGTAGCCACTGTATTTATATGGAGAGTCCAGTTGAGTTTCTAGGCAATGGTATCCTCAAGGATGTTGATACGAAGGGATTCAGCGATGACATTCCTTTGAATGTCAAGGGACGATCATTAGATGTTCTCTTGTTGGAGATCATCATTCCATGGCAGTAATGGTAAGACCATAAGACAAGTCAGACTTGAAAAGTATGGTGCTGGACAAGCCATCGGGTCAGGCAGCATTCAAGTAGTAGGACAGTCGATAAAGTCAGAAATCATACGTCACCAGGTTATAGTCCAACAGGGGGGTACTTAAAATCGCAAACTTTCGGGAGTGCTACTCCATCATCAGATGAAGTGATCTTACAAAGGAGCAGCACTTCAAAAGCTTTGTGATTTTATATAAACCTGTTGGACTACAATCTGATGTCATGTGACTTCTGACTTTGCCCACGCAGTCCAACACCAGCATTTCCACATCATAAGAGAATAAGATATAGGAGAAGAATTAAGCCATTCAGCCCATTGAGTCTGTTCTGCTATTTGATCATGGCTGATGTGTTTTTCAACACCATTCTCCTGCCTTTTCTCCATAACTCTTCTATCCTTACAATTATCATTAATAATCACAGCTGAGATGCCGGAAGACTGGAGGTTGGCTAATGTGTGCCACTGTTTAAGAAGGATGGTAAGGACAAGCCAGGGAACTATAGACCAGTGAGCCTGACCTCGGTGGTGGGCATGTTGTTGGAGGGAATCCTGAGGGACAGGATGTACATGTATTTGAAAAGGCAAGGACTGATTAGGGATAGTCAACATGGCTTTGTGCATGGGAAAACATGTCTCACAAACTTGAGTTGTTTGAAGAAATAACAAAGAGGATTGATGAGGGCAGAGCAGTAGATGTGATCTATATGGACTTCAGTAAAGCGTTTGGCAAGGTTCCCCATGGGACACTGGTGAGCAAGGTTAGGTCTCGTGGAATACAGGGAGAACTTGCCATTTGGATATAGAACTGGCTCAAATGAAGATGACAAAGGGTAGTGGTGAAGGGTTGTTTTTCAGACTGGAGGCCTGTGACCAGTGAAGTGCCACAAGGATCAGTGCTGGGTCCACTACTTTTCATCATTTATATAAATGATTTGGATGTGAGTATAAGAGATATAGTTAGTAAATTTGCTGATGACACCAAAATTGGAGGTGTAGTGGACAGCGAAGAAGGTTACTTCAGATTACAACGGGATCTTGACCAGATGGGCCAATGGGCTGAGAAGTGGCAGATAGAGTTTAATTTAGATAAATTTGAGGTGCTGCATTTTGGGAAAGCAAATCTTAGCAGGACTTATACACTTAATGGTAAAGTCCTAGGGAGTGTTGCTGAACAACCTTGGAGTGCAGGTTCATAGCTCCTTGAAAGTGGAGACGCAGATAGATAGGATAGTGAAGAAGGGCGTTTGGTATGCTTTCTTTTATTGGTCAGAGTATTGAGTACAGGAGTTGGGAGGTCATGTTGCGCTGTACAGGACATTGGTTAGGCCACTGTTGGAATACTGCATGCAATTCTGGTCTCCTTCCTATCAGAAAGATGTTGTGAAACTTGAAAGGGTTCAGAAAATATTTAAAAGGATGTTGCCAGGGTTGGAGGATATGAGCTACAGAGAGAGGTTGAATAGCCTAGGGCTGTTTTCCCTGCCGCACCGGAGGCTGAGGGGTGACCTTATAGAGGTTTACAAAATCATGAGGGTAGGATAAATAGACAAAGTCATTTCCCTGGGGTGGGGAAGTCCAGAACTAGAAGGCATAGGTTTAGGGTGAGAGGGGAAAGTTATAAAAGAGACCTAAGGGGCAACGTTTTCACACAGAGGGTGGTACGTGTATGGAATGGGCTACCAGAGGACGTGGTGGAGGCTAGTACAATTGCAACATTTAAAAGGCACCTGGATGGGTATATAAATAGGAAGGGTTTGGAGGGATATGGGCCAGGTGCTGGCAGGTAGAACTAGATTAGGTTGGGCTACCTGTTCGGCATGGACAACTTGGACCGAAGAGTCTGTTTCTGTGCTGTACATCTCCATGACTCTATGAATCTATAATTAAGAACTTATCTACCTCTGTCTTAAATATAGTCAATAACTTGGCCATCATCCTCTGGCTGAAGAAATTCCTCCTCATCTTAATTCTAAAGTATTGTTCCTTCACTCCGAGGCTATGCTTCCAAGTCTTGATCTCTTCTACTAGTATAAATATCTACTCCACAGCCACTCTATCCAGGCATCCTGTAAGTTTCAAAGCAGATCCCCCTTTCATCCTTCTAAACTCCATCGAGTACAGACCCCGAGGCCTTTACCTACCCCTCATTATGACAAGTCTTCATCACTAGAATTATACTTGTAAACCTCCACTGGACTCATTTCAATGCTAGCTCATCCTTCCTTAGATATGGAGTCCAAAGCTGCTCAGAGTATTCCAAATGTTATCTGACCAGAGCTTTGTACAGTCTCAGCTCTTTAATTCTAGCCCTCTTGAGAAGAGTGCTACATTGCAATTGCCTCCTCACTGCCAGCTGAACCTCGGAGTCAACCTTAAGAGAATCCTAGATGAGAGCTCCCAAGTCCCTTTGTACTTCAGATTTCTGAAGCCTTTCCAAATTAGAAAACAGTCTACATCTCTATTGTTCCTTCAAACTTGCTTAACCTCACATTTGGGAAGTGTGCCACTTCTTTGGCCACTCTCCTAGCCTGTCCAAGTCCTTCTGCAGTTTCCTCAATGCTACCTGCACCTCTAATTATCTTTGTATCAAACTGCAAATTTAGCAACAATGTCCTCAGTTCTTTTGTCCAAATCATTAATGTATGATGTCAATAGGTATGGTCCCAACACTGAGCCCTACAGAACTCCACCAGTCACCAGCTGCCATCCTGACAAAGACCTCCTTACATCTCCTCTCTGCATTCTGTCAGTCAGGCAACGCTCTATCAATGCTCCTAATACTATGGGCTCTTATCTTATTTAGCAACTGCTTGTTCTGGAACTTGAAACATTTTATGTCACTGGCTCTCCTCTGTCTAACTAGCATTTACCTCCTCAAAGACTTCGAACAGATTTGACCAGCATAACCAATCCTTGATGAAGCCTCGCCAATGCAGCCGTAGTTTACCATGCACTTCCAAGTATTCAGCAATCTCATCCTTAATAATCGACTCTAAAATCTCACCAACAACTGAGTTCAGGCTAATTGGCCTATCGTTTCCTGCTTACTGCCTCCCTCTTCTTAAAACAGGGGTGTTAAATTAACCATTTTCCAGTCGTCTGTGACCCTCCCTGACTCCAGAGTTTCCTGAAAGATCACATCAATGCGTCAACAATCTCTTCAGTTTGTTCTTCAGAACTCTAAGGGGTAGTCCTTCTTGTCCGGGTAATTTATCCACCTTCAGACGTTTCACCTAAATCCAGAACCTTCTCCTCAGTACACACACTTCTGCCCCTGACTCTTGTTCCCCATTACCACTTCTCCAGCCTAATTTTCCAATGGCCCAATATCCACTCCTGCCTCTCCCTTAGTTTTTACACATCTAAAAAATACTTGCGCAACCTTGTTTTATATTACCAGCTAGCCTACTCTCATATTTCATCTTTTCCCCCTTTATTGCTTTTTCAGTCATCCTCTATTGATATGTGATTTTACTTGCCACTTTTTAGCCCAATGTTGGGTCATGCATTTGGACAGGATCACTACAATATCTTAGGAGTCTTGAGTGGTACTGAACACTGAGGTTCTTGAAGAGGATTGACAAAGTTTACCCTGATAGTTCATGTTCATGAAGCATTCAAAATTAGGCAGTATGTTTTTTAAACTCAGGCAGGAAATAGAGAATTCAAGCAAAACTTTCACACCAAGCCTAATAAACATGTGGAATGCATTACCAATGAATTCTATTGAAGCAACCATAAATGGCTTTGAGGGACAACTAGATAAATTTCTCAAGAAAGAAAGGATTGTAGGATTTGGTAAGCAGCCAAGAAACCAGGTCAACTAAAAAGGAACAGGATTGTTAAGCTTATCAATGCCGATAAAATGTCCTAAATTCCTCTAAATATGGCACTAAGTGAAAACACTTAACACAAATAAAAGTTGATGCAACACTAAAAATGAATATGGGGCTGATGTATTACCACAAACCAATATACTATGTAACCAATATACTATGAAAGCAAAGCAGGTGAAATTTGCAACAACTCTTGAATCTCTAAAATGAAAAACAAACAGAAATTAAATCTAACAGAACCTACAATATCTGATTTCTCTATTTTAGATTTACACAATTGCCGAGTAAAATAATTCAACTTGACCTGGAGACGGGTTCCTGATTGTGGCATTTAATAGAATTTTATCACAAACTCCATAAAATTATAATAACTGGTTCACAGAAAACAACTGACATCTGCCAGCTATCTGGATTGGCAGCAATCCATGGCATCAACCATTGGTTGTTTCATCCTTTTGGGCTTCAGGCAATAGCACTGAATGTAAATGCACTAGAATTCTATCCTGAAGGTGGTTTATTCTTCGATTCTTTCAACTGTCCAATATTATCTGGAAAAAAACAAACACTCTTTTCTTATAACTAACGATTGCTGCAACAGTACCATTCGCCTTAAGTTACTATTAAAGTACGGTCACCAAGTGGTCACAGCAATATGATACACAGCAGAACCATTTTCTTGATTGCAAACTCACATGACTTTTTACTTAATAAAACAGGAATTACAAAAACCACACAATTCAAACCAAACATCTGACTCTTTTGTTTCTTCCTCTGAACTGCGCTCTTTTAATTGTAGCCAACTAATAACCACAACCTACTGGAAATATGTAGGCTTTTCTCTTCACTCCAATCGAAAGGAAGGTCATGAAAGACTCAATTATCCATCACCTGAAAAATTAAGACAACAAATTCTATCCATCTGGAAATTGTAGATTTCCATACCTTCAGCCTTGTACCCATCTGTTCTGCAGCCTTCATCTTACTATATTAATCTAATAAATAATTATCTGGGCTTCTATCCAAATACATATCCTGTGCTTACTTTATGAAAAACACCCATGTCTTATTCTACTCTTTTATGTTAACTTTCAGCTAGATGTTGTTTTATAGACTTTTTTAACTTCATTTGGTTCTACGTGGAAAGTGAAGACAATAGTGACAGGAGTTGTTTTTCAATATATACACAAGTTAAGACGCAAACAATCTCACAGCTTTTCATAGATTTTGGCCTCTTCCTCTAGATTAAGAAAGAGCATCAACAGCAGTCTGAAGTGTAACTATAGAAAAAGGAGTTATGAAGATTGTTGCGTAAATGTCCACTGTTGAAAGGTCTCTTTCATCGACAAACGATTTCACTTTTGCAGCTTCCACCATTCTAATTCTCAGGGAAGAAAAAATGTTTCCTTCAGAAGTTTGATATACTTCACAGTTCATACAAGTGCCTGAACACACGTAATAAAACTGCATAAGTAATTATGAGACTGATTTGAATATTCATATTGAAACAAAATAAGCTCAGCAGTGATGCATTATATGAAATAAAAACATATTACAAAGCAAATAAGATCAGAAGTTGGGATGTTCATTGATGATTACAGAATATTCATCACCATTCTCAATTCCTCAGCAACTGAAGGAGTTCATGTCCAAAATCAGCAAAACCTAGACAAAATCTAGGGTTAGATTGACAAGTGAATGTAACATTCCCTCCATACAAGCACAAGACATTGACCTTTTCTATATAGAAAATGTAATCATTGTTTTCAACATTGAATGGCTTTACTCTCACTGAATCCATCACTATTAAAATCCTGGCATTAGCACTGACCAGAAACTGAACTGGATACCAGCCATATAAATATAGTGGGCCAAAGGGCCCATTCCTGTGCTGTACTGTTCTAAATACTGTGGCTACAAAAGTAGGTCAGATGCTCGGAATCCTGCAGCAAATAACTCATTTCCTGATTCAAAGTCTGATCACCATCTATAAGGCATAAGTCAGCAGTACTTTCCACGCCAACATGGATGGAGTTCCATCAACACTGAGGAAGCTTAATATAAGAGAAAGTTGGTAATTGGCTCCACGTCCACAAACATTCACTTTGACACACAGCAGCTGCACTGCAGAAATTCATTAAGACTGCTCTGATAGTTCTTTCCAAACCTATTACGACAACCATCAAGAAGGCCAAGGGCACCATACTCATGGGAACACCACCATCTACAAGTTCTTGACCAAGTCATCCACTATCCTGATTGGAAGTATATCACCATCCTTCAATGTTTCTGGAACTCCTTCCCTAATGACATCATGAGTACGACAACTGGATGGCATTGGTTCAAGATGGTACCTCATCACCATTTTCAAAGGCAATTAGGGAAGAGTAATAAACACCCAGCCAGTGGAGCCCATATCCCCAGAATGAATAACACAAAATTGCTGTGTCTTCATTTTCTGGAGCCTCATTGGGTAGGAACTAGTCATTTCAAACAAAACAAAATACAAAGAATATTCCATAACCAACTCTGAAGCAGATTAAATTTTCAACCAACAAGGGAAAGGTATGTTTTAAAGTAAACTAATGTACCAACCTGAAAAAGGAAGTTTTGTAGAAAAGAAAGTTACTCATCCACAGAATCATTACCTTCAATATTTCTTTTGTACATATTATTTCAGTTGTTAGTATATTGTACATAATACATGTTGCATTTTAAGTGATAAAGTACAAGTATATATTCCAATAAATGGCAACTGCACAACGGAGTAACTGAAAGGAATAATCAACATGTCCTCAAGACCACTGGATTCCAGTAAAACAACCTGTGAATCCAGCTGCAATTTCTGTAGTACAATGAGGCTTGAATCAGAACTCAAAAAACACAGCATAGAAGCAAATTATTACACATGCTGGAAAAGTAAAACAAAACAGAATGTGGAGAAACTCAAAAGATCTGGCAGCATCTGTGGAGAGAGGAACAGAGTTAACATTTCAAGTCCAATATTACTCTTCATTACTTCTGACACTCAAAATTGTTGCCAAATCTGCTGGATATTTACTTATATTAAAAATATAGCATCCTGGTCTGGAAATAGTTACTGCAAAAGTACTTACTCATACAGATGCCAGCTCTTCCCTGTAAAAATACTTGAGGCTATGCCTTCCACATGAGGGAATGAATGAATGAAACAATTAGGATGCATGGATTATTTATGTAGGAATAAGTTAAGACCAATCTGGCCCTCAATTCTTCCACCATTCAATTGTATCTAAGAAGGTCTGAACCACAATTCAATTTACCTTCGTTTGTTCCTTAAGCTTTCATATTCTTACCAAAAACATCTTTGTTTTGAATTTTTGAAACCCAACAAATAATTTATTAAAATACACGTTCGGAATTTCTTTTCTGATTTCACGATGAACACCCCACACTGAATGACATCACAGGTTCTAAAAAGAGACAGTGCAAGATAACAGACAATGACACATCTCACCCAGATCATCTCAATGCCTTCTTTGGTCGCTTTGAGCAGAATTTCAGTGGAGAGGTAACACCTATTCTGTCAAATCCTGATGAACCTATCCCAACAGAGATCAGATCAGTTTTCCTTTGTGTGAATCCAAGGAAAGCAATGGGAGCAGATGGAATACCTGGCCGTGCACTCACAGCACGTGCAGATCAACTGGCACAGGTCTTCTCGGACATCTTCGATCTTTCCCTGTGGCAGGCCACTGTCCCTGCCTGTTTCAAGAGGGCAAACATCATCCTTGTGCCGAAGAAGGTTTACGCAGCATGTCTCAATGATTACCTTCCAGTGGCCCTAACTTGGGTGGTCATGAAGTGCTTTGAAAGGCTGGTCATGGCATTAATCAACTCCAGCCTCCCCACTACTCTTGACCCATTCCAATTTGCCCATCGGACCAACAAATCCACGTCAGGTGCCACATCACTTGCCCTTCACTCCTCCCTAGAACATCTTGACACAAAGAACAGCTACGTAAGAAGCTTATTCATTGAAGGCTGAACTGTAGTCAACACCATTATCCCCTCGAGACTGATTATTAAACTTAGTGACCTCAGACTAAGCCCCACTCTCTGCAACTGGATCCTCAGTTTCCTGACCCACAGGCCACAATCAGTGAAGACCTTACTAACACTCAACTCTGGAGCCCCCCAGGGGTGTGTATTCAGCCCATTACTGTACTCACTGTATACCCATGACTGCGTCGCCAGACTAATGCCAGTTCGCTCATGACACCACCATAGTCGGTCGAATCTCAGATGGTGACGAAACAGACTACAGACGGGAGGTGGAAGACCTGGAAAAATGGCACACTCAGAACAACCTACCTCTCTATGCCAGCAAAACCATGGAACTCATTATTGACTTTCAGCAGAATGTTACTTATGCCCCCCTTCCCATTAACAGCACAGAGGTGGAACGAGTGGAGAGTGTCAAGCTCCTGGGAGTGGTCATCCACAACAAGCTTTCTTGGACTCTTCATATGGATGCACTGGTTACAAAGGCCCAACAATGTCTCTATTTCCTCAGGCAGCTGAGGAAATTTGGCAAGACAGCGAATACCCTTGCCAACTTCTATAGGTGCGCATTGAGAGCATTCTGCCTGGATGTATCACTACCTGGCAATGGCAACTGTACCATTCAAGATTGGAGATAGACACAGAGAGTGGTGACCTTGGCCCGGACAATCACAAAGGCCAACCTCCCATCTATAGAATCCATCCTACAGGCCCGCTGTCAAGGAAAGGCCACCAGCATTCTCAAAGATCCCTCCCACCCTGGCAATGTTTTTCTACAACCTCTACCATCGGGGAGAAGGTACAGAACCGTGAACACATGCACCAGCCAGTTTCAAAACAGTTTCTACCCTACGATTGTTAGAATACTGAATGGACTCTCAAACTCTTAACTTTTGCCTGTGCCTGTGTTTTTGTTTTTGCCGCTGTTTACCTATTATTTATTTATCTGTGAATCTTAACTCTGTGATCTGCCCATATTGCTCGCAAGACAAAGTTTTTCACTGTGCCTCGGTACACGTGACAATAAAGTCAATTCAATTCAATTCAATTCAATTCAATTCAGCTCTCTGATCACCCTGAGCAGCTTAAATGTTCCTCCCAATAACGTGAACCAATTTCTTTCGTATTTATCGTAACAAATATTTTAATCACCTTAGACTAATCTTCGAAATACAAATAAATAATTGCCCAGTTTATGTGACCTATCCTCACAATTTATCCCACTAATTCCAAGATGATGCTTGTGACTCAGCACTTTAGAAGAATGATCTAATTAAGAAACATATGATTCTTAAGGGACTTAAAGGAATCTAGAACAGGGGTGGGGATCACCATCTTATTATAAGGGGTCAACTGCTTAGAACTAGAATGAGTAGACATTTGTTCACTTCAAGGTGATGATTTTTTTGAATTTGATATCACGGAATACATTCAAGATAGAGGCAATGGACTTAATTGTACAAAGCAAAACATGAGATATGGGGAAAATGCAGGAAGATGGAGTCAATATAAAACATCAGCCATGATTTTATTTAATGGCAGAGCTGGCTTATTTATTATGAGGGACTGCATCAACCTTCTATAGGATGGATGTTGTGTAACTTGAAAAGGTTCAAACAAGATTTACAAGGACATTGCCAAGGTTGGAGGGTTTGAGCATTCAGGAGAGGCTGAACAGACTGGGGTTATTTTCCTGGAGTGTCAGAGGCTGAGGCATGATCTTAGAAGTTTATAAAATCATAGGGGTATGATAGGTAAATAACCCCAGTCTTTTCTCCGCAGTGGGGGAGTCCAAAACTAGACGGCATAGGTTTAAGGTAAGGGGGGAAAGATTTAAAAAGGACCTAAGAGGAAAACATTTCACACAGAGGGTGCTGCATGAACTGCCAGAGGAAATGGTGGAGACTGGTACAATTATGGCATTTAAAAGGCATCTGAATGGGTATATGAATTAGAAGGGTTTAGGGAGAAATGAGCCAAATGGTGGCATATGGGACTGGATTTATATAGGATACCTGGTCAGCATGGATGAGTTGGACTGAAGGGTCTGTTTCCATGCTGTATATCTCTATGACTCTATATAAGTAACATTCACTGAAATTCCCTTACATAACATATTAGGGAGCTTCTCAAAAAAATAACTGTGTTGGTTAACTATGATTTACCCTTTATAAATCTACACTGGATTTTGGATACTTGTTGGAGAATCCAAAACAAGGAAAATGAAACTATATTAATTAATTACCTCGAAAGATAGCATACAGTAGGGAAGTGTGATTATAATGTCAGAATCTCACACTGTGATTAAGGTTCACCATATATTATTAATTGGAAGATTGAATTTAAAGTGGAGAAATGACATATTGTTTTAAATTTCATTTGCATTTCTTTATGTTTTTCTTAGTTTAATCCACTGAGCAGATGCGTCAGATGATGTGGAGTCTGTGTGGGTGGAATTGAGGAACCACAAAGGCAAAAAAAACATAATTGGAGTTGTGTACAGACCTCCTAACAGTGGTCAGGACCAGGGACGCAACATGTACCGGGATATAGAGAAGGCATTTCAGAAAGGCAAGGTCACAGTGATCATGGGAGACTTCAATATGCAGGTGGACTGAGTAGATAATGTTGCCAGTGGATCCAAAGAAAGGGAATTCATGGAATGCTTACAGGATGGCGTTTTGGAACAGCTTGTCATGGAGCCCACAGGGGAGCAGGCTATTCTGGTCCTAGTGCTTTGCAATGAACCAGACCTTATGAAACATCTTAAAGTAAGGGAACCCTTAGGAAGCAGCGATCATAATATGGTAGAGTTCAGTCTGGAATTTGAAAGAGTGAAGGCAAAATTGGATGTAATGGTGTTACAGTTAAATAAAGGTAATTATGAGGGCATGAGAGAGGAACTGACAAAAATAGACTGGAAGCAGAGGCTAGCGGGGAAGACAGTAGAGCAAAAATGGCAGGAGTTTGTGGGTATAATTGAGGACACTGTACAGGGGTTCATCTCCAAGAAAAGAAAGATTATCCAGGGAGGGATTAGACAGCCATGGCTGACAAAGGAAGTCAGGAAATGTATTGAAGAAAAAGAGAGATCCTATAAAGTGGCCAAGAGCAGTGGGAAATCAGAAGATTGGGAAGGCTACAAAAACAAACAGAGGATAACAAAGAGAGTAATAAGAAAGGAGAGGATCAAATATGAAGGTAAGCTAGTCAGTAATATTAGAAATGATAGTAAAAGTTTCTTTCAATACATAAGAAACAAACGACAGGCAAAAGTAGACATTGGGCCACTTCAAACTGATGCTGGAAGCCTAGTGATGGGAGTTAAGGAAATAGCAGGAGAACTTAACAAGTACTTTGCGTCGGTTTTCACAGTGGAAGACATGAGTAATATCCCAACAATTAAAGGGAGTCGGGGGCTGAGTTGAGTATGGTTACCATTACAAAAGAAATAGTGCTAGAAAAGCTAAAAAGTCTTAAAATTGATGAATCTCCTGGCCCTGATGGGATACATCCTAGAGTTCTGAGAGAGGTGGCTGAGGAAATAGCGGAGGCATTGGTTGAGATCTTTCAAGAGTTACTGGAGTCAGGGAAAGTCCCCGGATGATTGGAAGATTGCTGTTGTAACCCCCTTGTTCAAGAAAGGATCAAGACAAAAGATGGAAAATTATGGGCCAATTAGCCTAACCTCGGTTGTTGGTAAAATTCTAGAATCCATCATTAAGGATGAGGTTTCTAAATTCTTAGAAGAGCAGAGTCTGATTAGAACAAGTCAACATGGATTTAGTAAGGGGAGGTCATGCCTGACAAACCTGTTGGTATTCTTTGAAGAGGTGACAAGTAGGTTAGACCAGGGAAACCCCGTGGATGTGGTCTATCTAGACTTCCAAAAGGCCTTTGATAAGGTGCCATATGGGAGGCTGCTGAGCAAGGTGAGGGCCCATGGTGTTCGAGGTGAGCTATTGGGATGGATTGAGGATTGGCTGTCTGACAGAAGGCGGAGAGTTGGGATAAAAGGTTCTTTTTCGGAATGGCAGCCGGTGACAAGCGGTGTCCCACAGGGTTCAGTGTTGGGGCCACAGTTGTTCGCACTATATATTAATGATCTGGATGAAGGGACCGGGGGCATTCTAGTGAAGTTTGCAGATGATACGAAGTTAGGTGGACAGGCAGGTAGTACTGAGGAAGTGGGGAGGCTACAGAAGGATCTAGACAGTTTGGGAGAGTGGTCCAGGAAATGGCTGATGGAATTCAACGTCTTGCACTTTGGCAAAAAGAATAAAAGCACAGACTACTTTCTAAACGGTGAGAAAATTCGTAAAGCCAAAGTACAATGGGATCTGGGAGTGCTAGTCGAGGATTCTCTAAAGGTCAACATGCAGGTTGAGTCCGTGATTAAGAAAGCGAATGCAATGTTGTCATTTATCTCAAGAGGGTTGGAATATAAAAGCACCGTTGTGCTACTGAGACTTTATAAAGCTCTGGTTAGGCCCCATTTGGAGTACTGTGTCCAGTTTTGGTCCCCACACCTCAGGAAGGACATAGTGGCACTGGAACGTGTCCAGCATAGATTCACACGGATGATCCCTGGAATGGTTGGTCTAACATATGAGGAACAGCTGAGGATCCTTGGATAGTATTCATTGGAGTTTAGAAGATTAAGGGGAGACTTAATAGAGACGTACAAGATAATACATGGCTTGGAAAGGGTGGATGCTAGGAAATTGTTTCCGTTAGGTGAGGAGACTAGGACCCCTGGACACAGCCTTAGAATTAGAGGGGGTAAATTCAGAACAGAAATGCGGAGACATTTCTTCAGCCAGAGAGTGATGGGCCTGTGGAATTCATTGCCGCAGAGTGCAGTGGAGGCCGGGACGCTAAATATCTTCAAGGCAGAGATTGATAGATTCTTGTTGTCTCGAGGAATTAAGGGCTACGGGGAGAATGCGGGTAAGTGGAGTTGAAATGCCCATCAGCCATGATTGGGCTGCCAGAGGAAGTGGTGGAGGCTAGTACAATTGCAACATTTGAAAAGCATCTGGATGGGTATATGAATAGGAAGGGTTTGGAGGGATATGGGCCGGGTGCTGGCAGTGGGACTACATTGTGTTGGGATATCTGGTTGGCATGGACGAGTTGGACCGAAGAATCTGTTTCTGTGCTGTACATTTCTATGATTCTATGACTCTAAGGCTGGATGCAGGGATGACGTTCCACAGGGCCAAGGAGGCCCAGAACATGGAATCACAAGGGGCAAAAAGGGAATTAAAAGCAGAAAGTCACCAGGATCTGATGGCCTGCATCTAAGGGTTTTAAAGAAAGTGGCTGCAGACATTGGTCAAAATATTCCAGAACTCACTGAATTCTGGAAGATTCCAGAGAATTGGAAAATTGCTAATATGATTCCACTCCTCAAGGAGGGAGACAGAAAGCAGGAAGTTGTACGCCAGTTAACCTAACATCTATCATTTAGAAATGCAAGGGTCCATTATTAAGGAAGAAATGGCAGGACATTTAGAAAAGCGGAACCCGATCAAACAATGTAGATGGTTTTGTTAAAGGGACATCTACTACAAGCCCACCGGCTCCCACAGCCACCTAGACTACACCTCCTTCCACCCCACCTTCTGTTAAATTGCCATCTCTTATTCCCAATTCCTCTGCCTCTGCCACACCTGTTCCCAAGATGACCAAATCCACCTCAGAAGATCCCAGATGGCCTCCTTCTTCCATGATCGCAACTTCCCTTCCCACGTGATCGACGATGCCCTCCAGCACATCTCCTCCACTTCACGCACCACCACCCTTGAACCCCACCCTGCCCAATGCAACAAGGACAGAAGCCCCCCCCCCCTTGTCCTCACCTTCCACCCACCAAACTCCACATGCACCATATCGTCCTCCGCCTCTTCTGCCATCTCCAAATGGACCCCGCCACCTAAGATATATTTCCCTCCTTACCCCCATCAACGTTTCAGAGAGATCATTCCCACCAGGGCTTCCTTGTCAGGTCCATGCCCCCCACCCCCCCACCAGCCAACACCTGGCACCTTTCCCTGCCACCACAGCAAGTGCAAAGTCTGCACCCACACCATTCCCCTCACCTCCATCCAAGTCCCTAAGGGATCCTTCCACATCCATCAGAAATTTACCTGTACCTCTACCAATGCATCTACTGCATCCGTTGCACCCGGTGTGGTCGCCTCTACATCGGGAGACAGGAAACCTACTTGCCGATTGTTTCAGAGAACATCTCTGGGACACCCGCACCCACCAACCCTGGCTGAACACTTCAACTCCCCCTCCCACTCTGCCAAGGACATGCAGGTCCTGGACTTCCTCCACTGCCATACCATTACCACCCAACACCTGGAAGAAGAACACCTCACATTCCATCTTGGGACCCTACAATCACACAAGATAAATGTGGATTTCAACAGCTTCCACATTTCCCCTGCCCCCACATTATCCCAGTCCCAAGCCTCCAATTCGGCACCACCCTCTGGACCTGTCCATCACTCCCCTCTCTGACCTATCTTCTTCGCCCTCCTCTTCATCTACCTATCGCTTTCTCAGCTACCTACCCCACCCTCCTCCCGGCCCACTAGCCTCATTCCTAATGAAGGGATTATGCCCGAAATGTCGATTCTCCTGCTCCTCTGATGATGCCTAACCTGCTGTGCTTTCCCAGCAACACACTCTCGACTCTAAAGGGAAATTGCGTTTGACAAGCTTAGTGGAGATCTTTGAGAATATAATAAGCAGAGTTGACAAAAATGCAATGTATTTGGATTTCCAGACTGCATTCAATAAGATGCCACATAAAACAGTACTAAACAAGATAGGAGCTTAAAGTACTAACAGTAATGTAGGAGTGTCTAGTGAGAATTGGTTAACACACAGAACACAGAAATAGTACTTTTTAGGTTGGAAGTAAGTATACAGCTTCAATTATTTACCAAATATACAAATGACTTGGAGGAAGGGGGACAGTATAATAGGTTTACCGATCAAAAATGATTGAACATTAGACATTATCGATTGGACATATAAAAATAATGGACACTTTTTTTTACAAACCTCATTCAGGGGACATGGATCTTGCTGGCTGGCCAGCATTTAGTGCCCATCATTAGTTGCTCGAGACTGTGGTGGTGAGCTGCCTTCTTGAACTATTGCAGTCCATACACGGTAGGTAGACACACAGTGCCTCAGGGAGAGTATTCCATGAATTTACCCCAGCGACACTTAAGAAACGATATGTTTCCAAGTTGGATGGTGAGTGGCTTGGAGGGGAACTGGTAAATGGTGGCGTTCCCATGTATCTGCTACATGTTCTTCTCAATAGCAGCAGTCATTCAGTTGGAAGGTGCTGTCCATGGTGCCTTGAGGAGTTTTTGCTGTACATACTGTAGATGGCACATACTGGTGCTACTGAATGTCTGAGGGACTAAATGTTTGTGCATGTCGTTGTAATCAAGTTGGCTGATTTGCCCTGGGTGGTATCAAGTTTCTTGAAAGTTGCTGAAGCCTACTCATCCAGGCAAGTGTGCGGTACTCCAACACACTCCTGACCTGTGTCTTCTAGATAGTGGATAGGCTTTGGGGAGTCAGGAGGTGAGTTAGTCACTGCAAGATTCCTAGCCTCTGACCTGCTCTTGTAGAAAGATACAAGATTCTTAGGGCATTTGACAAGATAGACGTTGAAATGTTTTGACTAGTAACGGAGGGGGGTAGGGGGAACTCTCAAACTAAGAGACATAGTTACAAAATAAGGGGACCTAAGGGCTTAGCACAGAGTATAGTGTAGAGATAGAAGAACAGCTATGATCATGCTAAACGGCAGATTGGGTTTGATGAGCCAAGTGGTGTTCTGTTTACTTTATTTTTATGTCTCCAAACACTTTATCTCACTGCGGCTAAGCCATCAATCCACCATCTTTGGGTAATCTTTAGAGGATCTACTTGCCTCATACTATAATATTGCCCAGTGATTGCTTAATCTTGCATTGTAGTTCTTCAGATGCATCTCAGAAAAGGCATCACCACCCTGAGGCTGATGTTTCCATCAACATCATTACATTTCACTATGCTTTTATATGGGTTTTTATGGGTCTCAATACAGGCTCAGACCAGAGTTCTTGGTAATGGTGAAACAATGTTTATGGCTACACTGTACATTACTGTGCAGGGTCCAACTTCTTAGTTGAAAACTAACACAGTACTATTGAGATCACAGTGATATCAGTGCCAACCTCACAGGTTCATCCACATCAAACCCCATCACCACAGCAGATTTGGGTAGACTCATAGACTGGCATTCTCAGTCAGGTTGCTGATGTTCCACACTTCCTTATTCAGCTTAGACATAATATCAACAGTTTTTGTGATCCATGTGTTCATTTTAGCATTAAGTGATAGACTGCTGGCAATTCTAGAGGGTAGAAATGTGTAATTGTCAACACATTCCACAGTCACATAATGCACCTAGCCTGCCCATAGTGTCCAGGATGTGCAGGCTTGGTGAATTAGCAGAATCAAATCTGACACACACGGGCAATCATAATCTCAAGTAAATCAGATTGTAAATATACAATTAGTTTCAAACATGTGAAACACACGTATAAAGTGTCCTGCTTTATCATTTTTAAACATGAAAATCAATTTATGCTATTTGATTCAGGTGGTTTTCAACAGCAAGGACAGGAATGACAGAAAGGCAGAGAATAGTGGTAATTAAAAAGCTAAATTGTATGATGTTGAAAGTTTGAAAGAAAACAAAGTACTAGAAATACTCGACAGATCTAACAGCAGTTAACGTTAAGTCAAATATGACTTTTTAGGTCTATCAAGAAGTCTTGTAGCAAAGGAAAGAGCCCAGTAATTGTGATTGTTGACATTTGCTTTGGTCAAAATAAGCCAGCTCTCTTGATCTGCTACTGAATGATGTTACAATCCAACATCATAACACCAAACTGTTGAGAATATTTATCCAAACAGCTGTAAAATGGGAGTTACATATCCATTCTATTGTTAATTGAGCTAATATTGATTTGTACATGTTTCAGAAGCTGAAATAGCAGCTCCTCTCTAGCAAGGATCTTGTAAGATAAATCAAAAGAACTGCAGATGTTAAAAATCTGAAACAACAACAGCAAGTGCTGGAGAAACCCAGCAACATCTGTAAAGAAAGAAACAGAGTTAACATTTCAAGTCCAATGACCCTTCATCAGAACTGAAATCAGCTAGGAAAAGTGCTATAGGCCAGACCAAACCCCCTTCAAATATATCAAGGAGATAGCCCAGACCCTAACTTTTATCTTATTTAAAAGCAAGTGTAAGGTGCTGTGTACCAGATGTAATTTGATTGGTTACACTACTCTACTTTAAGCAAAACGCACTTTATTCTTACCCTACAGTTAAAATACAAACAAAAAATAGAAGAATTGGAATGAATGAACTCTAACAGCTTAGAGAATATTACAGGTATTTCTGGTACAGTGCAATAGTTTTGTTCCTGTGCAACCTCACAATATAGAAAATTACTAGAGAAAATCATTTCAGAAGATCATGCTGCAGACGATTACTATAGAAAATCATTACCTGTGCAGTAGAAAGTTCACAATATGCAAACAGTGTCCACTATTCGTCAATCACACTATAGCCAATTCGCGTTGATGATATACATGTTATACCAGAAATACTGTTACTACTAAACAGCAACTGTTCTAAGATAATAACATCCCATAAAGACACACTTGGCAAAGACAAATCAAGTAAAACAGATTGTTTCACAAGCAATTCTCTTGTCGCCCACACCTGTGAAGGATATTATCAAGCTGGAGAGAGTTCAGAAGAGATTTAACAGAATGTTGCCAGGTATGGAACGTTTGAGTTATAAAGAAAGGCTGGATAGGCTGGAGAATAGGAGGTTGAGAGGTGATCTGATAGAAGTTTACTAAATAATGAGAGGCATAGATAGTTGGTAGTTAACTTTTCCCTATGATAAGGGATTTCAAGACTAGGGTCACATTTTTAAGGTGAGAGGAGAGAGATTTAAAAAGACATGAGGTCATTTTTTTTTACAGAGAGCGGTTCATGTGTGGAATGAACATCCTGAGAAAGTGATGGATTTGATTACAATGTTTAAAAGACATTTAGATAGATACATGAATAGGAAAGGTTGGAGATATATGGACCAGGAGCAGGCAGGTGGGACTAGTTTAGTTTGGGATTATCTTAACACGGACTGGTTGGACTAAAGGGCTGTATGGCTCTATTACGGAGAAAGGAATAACAGCCTCCACATCCAGTTTCAAGACCCCAGCAACTGCTAAAAGCTAAACTAAATTCTGGTTCTGTGGGAGTCATTCTGATCCACCCATTCATGCTGCTTCTGTTGTTCCATTTTTTTTTAAAAACCCAAAGCCTCACAAGCTGTTTACTTTATTGGCTTGGATCAGACCTTTTGTGACCTCTGTCTTAACCTCTCTTTGTAAAATAAAAAGGACAAAATACATCTTTTAAAGCCATAGTATCATCACAAATGTCTGCATATATGCTAATGACATTTGTAGGGTAGGGGAAGGAATGAAAAAAATACACAGACACAGTGTTGACAGTGAGAAAATAAAAGGGAGTAAACAAAGGGATTTTTGATGGTGAACCTAAACGAAGATAAATAAAAGGAAGTTCGATTAATCGGCATTCAATTAACCGAATTTTGGATTACCCGAACAAGATCGCAAAGTCCCGATACTTGGCTAACTATGTTATCTGGCATTTGAACAAAATATTCCCTGCCCGTATCCTTTGGATAATCAGAGGTTCTTCTGTACTTGCTAATGAGAAGTAAGGATGGTTTAAAATCGACTTGCTGTGCTGGAAGCAACCCATCCAAAACAAGACCTAAGGGTGTGGGGGTGTTCAGGTTCTAAAATTGTTAAATTCAGTGTTGAGTCCTGAAGGCTGTAAGTTACCACATCAGAAGATGAGGTGCTGTCCCTCTGCCTTCCTTCAGCTTTGCTGGTGCATTCTATCAGGACTGAGATGAAAATGTTAGCATGGCAACATGTGCGTTGAAATGGCAGGCAACTGAAAGCTCTGGAACGGTCTTATAAGGACATATAAATGGTAAGGTGGAATCACAAACGCAGCAATGTAAAGCCTAACAATATATTCAGAAAAGGCTTGCAGAGTTATTCCTAGAACTGATTACTGTATCTATTCAGATGCTTTGCACATCTAATCTTGTGTCTCTTAAGAGCAGATGAAATCAACTCTGTTATCCTTTCAGATAACTGCCAAACTCCAAACTTCAGTATTTGTTACCCACGGGCAGATTTCACAGTGGCTATCAGCTAAGGAGCTCAAAAAAATTAATTGGATTAAGACATTAAACAAGATTTAAGAATGGTCCAATGTCATATCTCATCCACAGAATGCATAAATTCTAATGACTATTAAACTGTGAACCTTAAAATAACAAAGTCCTCAACCAAGTTATCGATATAATTTACCTGTCCCTACCAATTTTATGGAAAAATTATTGATTGCAAAACTTGCCTCAATTTGTGGTGACGGAACTTGTTTTTTAATAACCTTCAAAGAATAAGTGAAATAAACTTTTGATGACAGGCCAATTGAAGTCTTTAAAATTGAAAATGAGACTGAAGTAGAGAAGATATTTCCACTTGGAACTTTCTTAAACTAAAAAATCATACTGATCGTCACCACTCAATTTAATAAGGAATTTGGGAGGTTACTTCAAGTGATTTAGAAAAACAGCAGATGTATTTCATAGGAAGTGAGATAAGTACACAAGAGAAAAAGGAATAGAAGGATATTCTGATTGTATGAGATTAAATATAATGGGAAGGGGTTTGAGTGAAGCTTAAATACTAGCAAAGACCCACTTAATTGAACAAACTGCAGTATCCCCATCCCAATTTAGTGCTAAAATCTAAAAAATGGGGAAAAAAGTATTCAAACTTTAATATATATATGGCAATACAATTTTAAATAAATTACATCATAATCTCAATTTGCATTCTGCAATGGTAAGATTTGTCAGCTGACACAAATGCTCACCCAGAAGATTCTGCATCAAGACTTATAAGCAGAATCTATGTGTAAATGCACTTGGCATTCTGAAATATTGAATTTCAAGAGGATTGGAAAGTTGCAAATATGATAGCCTTGTTCAAAAAATGATGTAAGATAATTCTTAGTAACCACCAATTAACATTTGTAATGATGTTCACAGCAGGGCAGCACAGTGGCTCAGTGGTTAGTACTGCTGCCTCACAGCACCAGGGACTTGTGCTCGATTGCAGCCTCAGACGACCGTCTGTGTGGAGTTTGCACATTCTCCCCAGGTCTGCATGGGTTTCCTCTGGCTACTCTGGTTTCCTCCCACAATCCAAAGATGTGCAGGTTAGGTGAATTGGCCATGCTAAATTGCCCATTGTATTCAGTGATGTGGAAGTTCAGTGCATCGTTCAGGAGTAAATATAGGGTAGGGGAATGGGTCTGGACGGCTACTCTTCGGAGGGTCGATGTGGACTTGTTGGGCTGAAGGGCCTGTTTCCACACTGTAGGGGTTCTATGTGTAAAGTTTGAGAAACAATAATCAAAAAAAGGTAAAAAGTAGCAGTTGGAGACATTTAATTAGGAACAGTCAGAACAGATTTACAAAAGGCAAATCATGTTTGACCAAACTAATAATTTTTTTAATGCAATACTAGAGAATGTTCTTGAAGGGAAAGCAGCAGTTATTGCCTATATAGGTTTTTTTTAAATGTTAAGAAAAATACCATGTCAGAAACTGGTCAATAAAATTAAGATTCATGGAGCAGGTGTTCTGTGATTTTTAACTTTGTCCACCCCAGTCCAACACTGGCACCTCCAAAATCATCCTTTAAGGTAGTCGTTGTCGCGGCTATCCCTCAAGGGAAAGGATGATGGTCTTTATTCTGTTGATCTATTTATGGGCTCTCAGGTGGCCTATGAGTCCAAGCTTAACTTTGAACGTTCTCTCACATTCAGGACAAGTAGTTCCAGATGGCACATGGGGCTTTGGTTGTTGCTGCCTCACTTTCCATTTTCTTCTCTTTTCGTCTAGTTCTGCTCATCTGTTGGCTTCGAAAGTTGTTATTACTTCTCAGATGTTGGTTTGTTGATGTTGATGTTACATTTCTTCATGTTGGCTTTTAATATGTCTTTGAACCTCTTCTTTGTCCGCCTCTTTTATGCTCACCTTCTTTAAGCTGGGAGTAGAAAATTTGTTTCGGCAGACGTTAGTCTTTCATCTGAAAAACATGACCGCTCCATCTTAGTTGGTTCATGACAACGCAGGCTTCAATGCTTATTATTTTTGTTACATTCAGTACGCTGACATTGGTTCTTCTATCTTCCCAGCTGATATTCAAGATGTTTCGAAGGCAGCGTTGATGGAACTTTTCAAGTGCCTTCAGATATTGTTGGTATGCTGTCCAAGTTTCTGATGCATACAGGAGCATTAGGATCACCACTGCTTTCTATACTAACCTTTTGATGTCTGTCCGGATATCATGATCATGAAAGACTCTTGTTAGGAGACGTCCAAAAGCTGTTCCAGTGCATTTAAGACTATGTTGCATCTCATCATTAATATCGACATTGGAGAAGAGTTGAGAGTGTGGTGGTGGAAAAGTACAGCAGGTCAGGTAGCATCCAAGGAACAGGAGAATCAACATTTCAGGCATAAGCCCTTCATCAAGGTCTTCTCCTGCTCCTCGGATGCTGCCTGAACTACTGTGTTTTTCCAGCACCACATTCTCAACTCTGATCTCCAACATCTGCAGTCCTGACTTCCTCTGACATTGGAGGAGAAGTGACTTCCAAGAAACAGAAAGTGGTCCACGTTTTCCAGGGTTGTTTTGTCAAGTTGAACTGATGGTTCTATCCAATTTGTCTCAGTTGGTGACAGTTGATAGATGATCTAAGTCTTCTTAGAAGTGATGGTAAGTCCAAGTTCCATGTAAGCATGGTTGAAGGCAGTCAGAATCTGTTGTAGTTGGCTTTCTAAGAGAGCTGCAACACTGTTGTCATCTGCATATTGGAACTCAACGAGGGAACTCATTGATGTCTTGTTTTTGGACTTAAGATGGGCAAGATTGAAAAGTCTGCCATCTGTTCTGTAGACAATTTCAATTTCTGGGAGTCGGTCACCCTTGGTGATGTGGATGATTGTCGCATTAAAGATGGTGAACAAACTTGGGGCAATCACGCAACCCTGTTTTACTCCTGACCTGACTTGAAAAAGTTCACAGTTACTGTTGCTGACCATAAATGTGGCAAGCATGTCATCGTGGAGGAGTCTCATGATTCAAATGCACTTTTCAGAGCATCCATAGCTGGATAGGACATCCCACAGGAGTTCCCTTGATACCAAGTCAAAGGCTTTGGTGAGGTCGATGAGTGCCATATACAAAGGTTGAAGTTGTTCATGACATTTTTCTTGTAGTTGTTGCATACTGAAGATCATGTCGATTGTTACACATGACGATCTAAAAATGGCTGGTCTCCCCAGAAGGATCTTCTCGGCTAAAGGCTTGAGCCGGTTGTCCATGGCACAGGTGAGGAACTTTCCTGCTGCTGCTAACATGGAAATTCCATGACAGTTTCTGCATTCAGATCGATCGTCTTTCCTTTTGTAGATGGTAACGATTGCTGAGTCTCTGAAGTCTGCTGGTATTTCTTCATTTATCCAGATCTTGATGAGACGTTGGTGCGGTTGGTAATGTAGCAGCTTACCTCCAATTTTGTAGACCTCAGCTGGTATTCTATGAAATAGAGCACACTTGTTGTTTTTCAAAGTTTTGATGCCTTCCCTGACTTCTTCAAGTGTTGGTATTTTTGCAAGGGGAGTCGTCAATGGGCTGTTTGGAATGTTATTGATCACATTCCTGTCAAATGGGGCAGTTTGGATTAAAAGATCTTCAAAGTGCTGCCTCCATCTAGAATTGATGTCAGCATTGCTCTTCAGGATGGTTGAACCATCTTAGTTTTTGATAGGGGCTTAACCATGCGTGGGTGGGCCAAAAATAGCTTTAGATTAGAGTGGTGCTAGAAAAGCACAGCAGGTCTGGCAGCATCCGAGGAGCAGGAAGATCGACGTTTCGGGCAAAAGTCCTTCAGCAGGACTGAAGGCAGGGAGCCTTCAGGGTGGAGAGATAAATGGGGGGTGGGGGGGGGGGGTGGGGGGGGGGGGGGGCTGGGGAGAAGGTAGCAAAGAATACAATAGGTGGATGGGGGTGGGGATGAAGGTGATAGGTCAGAGAGGAGGGTGGAGCGGATACGTGGGAATGAAGATTGGCAGGTAGGACCGGTCCTGAGGATGGTGCTTAGCTGGAAGGTTGGAACTGGGGTAAGGTGGGGGGAGGGGAAATGAGGAAACTGGTGAAGTCCACATTGATGCCCTGGGGTTGAAGTGTTCTGAGGCAGAAGATGAAGCGTTCTTCCTCCAGGCGTCGGGTGGTGAGGGAGTGGCGGTGGAGGAGGCCCAGGACCTGCACATCCTCAGCAGAATGGAGTTGAAATGTTGGGTCACGGGACGGTGGGGTTGATTGGTGCGGGTGTCCTGGAGATGGTCCCTAAAGCGCTCTGTAAGAAGGCATCCAGTCTCCCCAATGTAGAGGAGACCGCATTGGGAGCAACAGATATAATAAATTACAATAAATGCCATTGGTGGATATGCAGATGAAACTCTGACGGATGTGGAAGGCTCCTTTGGGGCCTTGGATGGAGGTGAGGAGGTGGTGTGGGTGCAGGTTTTGCAATTCCGGCAGTGGCAGGAGAAGGTTCCAGGAGGGGAGGGTTGGTTGTTGGGGGGGGGGGGGGGGGTGGAGGACGGAGGGAATGGTCTTTGCGGAAAGGGGTGGGAGGGAACTATATACCTGGTGGTGGGGTCCTTTTGGAGGTGGCAGAAATGTTGGTGCTTTAGTTGCATTGAAGAAGCCTTGACTGTAATTGGCATTTAAAGATTATTGGATTTCCTGAGCTTTCTTCCTCCACCATTGGTTTTTTAGGTTTCAGGTGCTCGTCCAGACTGCAGCCTTGCATTCCTGATAGGGTTTCCTTTTGGTAGCCGATTGTTGGTCATTTTGTAAGGTGATAACAGCTTTTCCCTTTTCATCAATAATAAATTGTTGGAGTAGTTTGTTGTTATGGAACCAATCCTGATGGTTTTCGTCGTGAATCCAATTTTTATTTGCAGGATGTGATGACAGCATTCTTAAATTGATTCCAGTATTCTTCTATGGATAGTGGGATTTGTTGAGGCAGTTATTCTTGAAGATTTTGTTGGAACTTCTGTACATGGCTGATGTCAACATTGAATTTCTTGATAGCGTTCTGATTTTGGTGTTTCCTTTTGGGCCGAATCTTCATTCTCATGGTGAATGAGATGAGTCGATGGCTCGTCCAGCACTTGTCAGCACCAGTAACAGTTCTTGATATCAGTACATCTTGTTGGGCCCGAGATCATACGATGAGGTGCCAGTATTTGGAGTGTGGATTCTGCCAGGAGACTTTATGCCTGTTTTTCTGGCAAAAGAGTGTTTGTAATCACCATATTGTGTCCAGCACATTTGGTGAGGAGGAGTGTTCCATTGGCATTAACCTTGCCAACTGTTTCTTTGCCCACTATTCCAGTCCAGAGTCTATGATTTTTCCCAAGTCTAGCACTGAAGTATCCCAATGATCTTGACATTGTTTGGGAACAGAGGAAAGGACATCGTCAAGTTGGACATAGAAGTTCTACTTTACTTCATTTTCAGCAACCAGAGTTGGAGCATAGGTGTTCATGATGGTGGCATGTTGATTCTTGACGAGCTGAATTTGCAGTCATGAAACATTCATTGATTCCCAGTAGTTACTCTGTCAGCTTCTGAAGCTTCAGATGGCAAAACCTACTCCATGGATCCTTGGGTGTTCAGGATCAAGTCCTTTCCAGAAAAAAGTATACTGACCTTGCTCTTCCTTTAGTTGCCCTTCTCCAGCTCTGTGGATCTCAGTCAGAGCAACGATGTCAAAGCTGAATTTTTAGATTAGATTAGATTACTTACAGTGTGGAAACAGGCCCTTCGGCCCAACAAGTCCACACCGACCCTACGAAGAGCAACCCACCCAGACCCATTTCCCTACATTTACCCCTTCACCTAACACTACGGGCAGTTTAGCACGCTCAATTCACCTAAGCTGCACATCTTTGGACTGTGGGAGGAAACTGGAGCACCCGGAGGAAACCCACACAGACATGGGGAGAATGTGCAAACTCCACACAGACAGTTGCCTGAGGCGGGAATTGAACCCGGGTCTCTGGCGCTGTGAGGCTGTGCCACCATGCCACCCCCAAGTGGAGCAGATAGATAAAGTGGTTAAAGTATTTGGGATATTCGATGCACAGAGTTTAAGAGCAGGGTGGTTATTCTGGAACTGTACAGGCTACAGCTAGACTATTGAGTGCAGTTCTGGAATCCCCATCATATGATGGGCATGTTTGCACTGGCAAAGGTGCCCAGGAGATTTACCATGATGTTGTCTGGGTTGGAGAATTTTACTTATGAAGAGAGAGATTGGATAGACTGGAGTTGTTTCCTTACAGCAGGAGACTGGGGACACATTTGCAATGCATAAAATTATGAGAGACAGATAGGATAGACAAGGAGGAACATTTCCCCTTGGTGGAGGGATCAAAGACTGGGGGCATACATAGAAGGTAATTCCACAGGGAGATGATAATCTGGAATGCACTCCCTGCAGGAGTGCAGAAACCCTTGTAACATTTAAGGAGTACTTAGATTAGGGAAGGCGATGGCTCAGTGGTATTATTGCGAGACTATTAATGCATAGATCCAGGTAATGTTCTGGGTTTGAATCCTGCCATCAGATGTTGTATTCTGGGTTCAATTAAAAGTCTGGAGTAAAAGATTAGGAGTGTAATGATGACCATGGAAAGTAGGCAAAGAAGTGGCAGGTGGAGTACAACCTGGGAAAGTGTAAGGTAGGAAGAATAGGAGGCATAGACTATTTTCTAAAGGGGGAGAAAATTCAGAAGTCTGATGTGCAAAGAGACATGAGAGTTCTAGTCCAGGATTCCCTCAAGGTAAACTTGCAGGTTCAGTAGTTAGGAAGACAAATGCAATGATGGCAGTTATTTTGAGAGGACTTGAATATAAAAGCAGGGATGAACTTCTGAGGCTCTATAAGGCACTGGTCAGACCATATTTTGAGTATTGTGCAAAGTTTTGGGCCCCATATCTCAGGTAGGATGTACTGGCATTGGAGTGTGTTCAGAGCAGGTTCACAAGAATGGCCCCAGGAATGAAAAGCTTAACATATGAGGAATGTTTGTGGACTTTGGATCTATATTCAATAGAGCTCAGAAGGATGGGGGGGGAGAGGGGGATCTAAGTGAAACATACTGAATGGCCTGGACAGAATAGATGCTGAGAAGATGTTTCCATTGCTAGGAGAGACCAGAAACTTTGGGCACAGTCTTAGAGTAAAGGGAAAACCTTTTAGAACGGAGATAAGGAGAAAGTTCTTCAGCCAAAGAGTGGTGACTCTAGGGAATTCATTGCCACAGAAGGTCATGGAGGTCAGGGCGTTGAGTATATTTAAGATAGGTTCTTGAGTATCGGAGGATCAAAGGTTTATGGGAGAAAGGAGAATGGGGTTGAGGAACTTATTAGCCATGATTGAATTGCAGAGCAGACTCGATGGGCTGAATGGCCTAATTTCTGCCTCGAAGTCTTACAGTCTAACTCCTGAATCATTGGAACTTGCAATCCCACAACACTGGAGCTTCAAATTTAATCTGAATCTTGAACAAGAACGCAAGTCCACGAGATAGTGACAAGAGGGTAGGTTGGACAGTAGGGAAAAGTGACAACAATGTAGTTTGGAAATGGAGAGGGGCCACAACTCAGAGGGTTGAGGAAAAGGAGAGTCTACTACAAACAGGATTAGGGAGCAGGAAACAGAAATCACCAGCAAGGAGGTGTATATGTTAGTAGCAATTTTTGTTCCCTTTTTAAACTATTTTATAATTTATTTTATTCAGCAATGTACAAATTGAACAATGTTTTGTATTTGTTTTTCTTTTAATTAAAAGAAACCTAACTATAGTTTGAACATTTGCTTCTATGGGCATCAGTCATTTTCAGTCATGATTTTTTGGAAAACAACCTCAATTTTAAGTGGGGACTTAATACCCAAATTTATTTATGACAGAAAACTAGGTGTTAATACAAGTTGTCACGAGGACCAAAACGGGCTGCAAAAAGATGTCAACAGATTGACTGGACAAACGGCAGCTGGAATGTTACGTGGCAAAGTTTAATGTTATTCATTTTGGTCAAAGTAAAAAAGTAGATTATTTTTTAATGTGCATGAGACTGCTAAATGTTGACGTTCAAAGATACTTGGATACCCTTGTACAAGTAACACAGTGGATGCAGATACATCAGCAATTAGGAAGGCAATTGCTTAAGGAAGTCTTATTACAATTGTACTATGTAGAACTTTGGCAAGACCACACAAAGCACAGTACAGTTTTAATCTCCATACCCAAAAAATATACTGGTCATTCTACTATAACACACATTTTGTTAATACGAATTTGCTGTAATGCAATTAATGAACTGAGGACACTGTCTCTAAAGTACAAACTTTTAAAACGTGTTGGCTGTAACATGATTACATTGCCAACACTAAGCTCAATTTCTAAAGCACAATTTTTCTATAATACGGGTTTGCACAAGAACGCAACCATTGCATTACAGAAGAACTACCTGTATTTGCCTTGGAGGTAATACAAAGATTCATCTAGGTGAAATCCTGGATTGGGAAAGCTGTTCTCTGACTGGAGGCTGAATAACTTGGGACAATCTGGACTTTCAGAAGAATGAGAAGTGACCTCCTGGAAACATGCTAGATTTTGCAGGAGCTTGGCAGAGTAAGCACAAAGAGGTCTTTTGGGGAATCTAGGTCACAGCAGCACAGCCTGAAGATTAAAGGTTGAGGATTACAATCACAGGTTGTGTTCCTTGCAATTTCCTACCTGAGGAAGTTGTAGACATAAATTGAATATCTCAATGTTTAATAGGAAATCAAGAGAGAAAGGGAAGAGGCTGGCAAGTGAAACTAAGCCAGAAGGTCATAGAGATGTACAGCACGGAAAGAGACCCTTCAGTCCAAATCATCCATGCTGACCAGATATCCCAACCTAATCTATCAGACTAGATTGCACTGAATAATGAAATAGGTTTTAAAGTTCACTTTGTCTACTTCTGCTCTTACGCCCTATGTTCTTATGCACAGTACTTAAGGACTGGTGCACAGCTGGAGGTGTCATTTTCAGATGATGTGCTGGTCCCATCTGCGAGGAGAAATAGACACAAAAGATCTCATATGAAAAGTGGACAACATCTATAGATGTTCCAGCTAAACTTCATCAGAAAAAGGAAAAAAAAGGCTTGCACATCTACAGCAACTTTCAAAGTATGAGGGTATCACAACACTTTACAGCCAATTAGGTACTTTTGAAGTGTTTTAATGTTGGAATCAAAGCAGCCAATTTACACATAGCATTCTAACAAAAAACAATGTGGCATTATTCAGGAAACAGAGTCAGAAATAGGCCCTTTGGTCCACCATGTCTACAGCGAACAACAAACAATAAACTATACCAATCCCACCATGAGGGTGGCACAGTGGCGCCTTACAGCACCAGGGACACGAGTTCAATTCCTACCTCAGGCGACTGTGTGGAGTTTCCACTTTCTTCCCATGTCTGTGTGGGTTTCCTCCCACAATCCAAAGATGTGCAGGTCAGGTGAATTGGCTAGTGTGACGTGCATTAGGCAGGGGTAAATACAGAATAAGGGGAATGGGTATCTTCAGAGGGTCGGTGTGGACTTGTTGGGACGAAAGGCCTGTTTCCATACTGTAGGGAATCTAATTTATCTATACTCGGTCTTCAGTCTATTTTGCCCTGGCAGTTAAAGTGGTTGTCCAGATAATCTGATTTGTGACAAATTGTTTGAAAAATAAACATTGGCTAGGGTTCAGGAAAATCTCATTTTCTTTAAAATAGAAATTGCTGGCAAAACTCAGCAAGTTCTGATGAAAAGTCACTGGATTTTACACAGTTACTCTGATTTCTCCCCATGGATGTTGCTGAGGTAGTTATTAGGTGGATAGTCAGCTTAATAACTACCCAGGAATTAAACTATGTCCAGGTAGATAGGATAGTGAAGAAGGCGTTTGGTATGCTTTCTTTTATTGGTCACAGTATTGAGTACAGGAGTTGGGAGGTCATGTTGCGGCTGTACAGGACATTGGTTAGGCCATTGATGGAATATTGCGTGCAATTCAGAAAGATGTTGTGAAACTGGAAAGGGTTCAGAAAAGATTTACAAGGATTGGAGGATTTGAAGTATAAAGAGAGACTGAATAGGCTGGGTCTGTTTTCCCTGAGTGTCAGAGGCTGAGGGGTGATCTTATAGAGGTTTATGAAATCATAAGGGGCATGGATTGGATAAATAAACAAAGTCTTTTCTCTGGGTTGGGAGAGTCCAGAACTAGAGGGTATAGGTTTAGGGTGAGAGGGGAAAAGATATGAGAGAGACCCAAGGGGCAACTTTTTCACAGAGAGGGTGATACGTGTATGGAACGATCTGCCAGAGGAAGTGGTGAAGGCTAGTACAATTTGCAACATTTAAAAGGCATCTGGACAGGAATTGGAGGGATATGGGCCGGGTGCTGGCAGACGGGACTAGATTAGGTTGGTTTAAATGAGGTGGACTGAATGGTCTGTTTTCATGCTGTACTCTATCTAATTTTTCCTGAGTAATTATTAACTGAATAGGAACACCCTGAATTCTCTGCCTTTCATGGATTTTTTTCAGAGGGTTCAACTACAAGGGAATTTTGTCCATTAGAACCTTCAATTTCTTGGACAATTCTGACAAAGTCTGCAGAATCTGGGATTCTGCATGGACCCGGTGCGCAACTCCAGTCTGCAATGCTCCATCAAGTATCTGGCCATGGAACATCTGTGCCAAAGGCCCTAAAGCAGAACTTGAATTCACAGCCTTTCCTCAACGAACATCACCAAGGGAAGGTTCTAATCATTTGTATCAGATTTTTAATTTCTGGGACTTCCCTGGAAAGAAAATAGTGCCAATGACAAATCTTCAAAAGTGCATGATTAGCCATGAAGTGATCTGTGACATTTTGGCAAGCTGAACTAAAACAAGGTACTGCGAAGCACAACTCCATCTTCAAGTTACACCCGACGGAAAGTGAAATCAAAAGAGAACTCCGGTGCCAGAAATCGGGAACATAGTCTCCCTGAATTAGATTTCCTCAGAAGTATTCATTTTTTTTAAAACTCCCCCTCGACACCACTTCATCCAGATAAAAAAAATCAATTTTATAAACAAGTCTAAAATGATAGTCACTTCTATTTGGAAAGCAGCAAGCAACATTAAACAAAACAGTGGAACTTTAATGCTTTTTTGGACTGATTCAAGAACAACGTGCACAAATATAAACTGAGAGTGTGTGAGGAGAAGAAAATCTCTAAAATTTTCTTCTTCCTGTAAACAACCATTACATTTCATGCATCGTACGACCCGCCTCCACCCCCCACACACCGCCCCCTCGACGTCTCCAAAGGGGTTGTCGGTACCTTTTGGGCGCCGACGGCTCCATTGCTGCGGTGACGCCTTTTCAACGTGCGACGATTGGAAAGGCAGTTACGACAGTTAGACTTTCAAACCGCCATGCTCGCCCCGCGCCCTGCCACTCGTCCAGCTCGCCTGACGTCACAGCACGCGCCCCTCTCTCTCCACCGCTCTCCCCGCCCCCCCCCCCAACCCTCCTCCAAAACGGCAGCTGGAGACGCCGGCAATCCTCCCGCTCCCTGAGCCCGCCTCCTTGACCATCCGATTGGTGGGAGCTCCGGAACTCCATCGTCCCAGAAGTGTGGTTGCGTCGACCTGTCATCAGCTCGGCTGGTCAGGATCCTGTCGTTCGAGGCCGTTCTTCTGCCTTCGCCGTTTGCGACTAACCGATCTTCGAGCAAAACGACGTCCTGACTGGCTCACTTTTAAACCGTTTGTTTTGGAGAAAAATTAATGAGAAATCTGACGGAAACAAAAGTTGTCGGCTGGCTTAATGATATTGCTATAACTCTGACTGGACATAATCCGGGAGCCTCCTTCCTGATGAAGGGCTGTTGCCCGAAACGTCGATCCTCCGGCTCCTCGGATGCTGCCTGACCTGTTGTGTTTTTTCAGCATCACACTCTCGACACATATTCCGGGAGATGTCATCATATTGCCACCTTGCGCTGCCGCCAGTGCCCGCTCAGATTGACCAACATGTCTATCATCAGGGAGCCCAGCTTTCCCAGTCAAAAATAGGGTATGACTCTCAAATCAAGCTGTCCAGAGATCTTATTACGTACCTCTGGAGCAGGTGAGACCTGAACCCAGTCCCCTGCACAACGAGAGTTCCTCTATTTATTCATTCAGTATTGGAAATGGAGACACCAGTTGTTTGCATGAATCATTGGCTAATGTGAAGGTTAAGGTGCTGCAGTGTTAATGACCCTGCCTCAGAGATAGAATGCTTGGTTCAAGTCCCACCTGCTCCAAAGGTGTGCCATCACACATCAGAACAGGTTGATTGCAATTATCTGGATAGGAGTGTTAAAGGAAGTTATCTCAAAACATATACTTTTTGATGTTGCATTTTGTTTCCCCCTCTTCCCCCCCCCCCCCCACCCCGGCCGAATGCAGCAGTGGCCTACCCTGGAAATCAACTTTACATTTCTGAATGTGTTAGGTTCAGGAATGGTCACATTAGTTTGGCAGATAAGCAAATGTAACTCCTTTATTCAAACAGTAAAGAAAACAAAAAAATTATATCCCAGTTTGCTTAAAATCTGTAATAGAAAAATTGCTAAAAGTTGTTATTAAAATAGTTATAGCCGGGCACTTAAATGAGTTCAAGATAATTGGGCATTCAACATGGACCATTTGGACAACAAGAACACCTATGTCAGACACCTGCTTATTGACTCCTGCTTAGCTCCACCTTCTACAACATTATCCTCCCAGACACATCTCAAAACTCCGAGACCTAGGTCTCAGCTCTGCTCTCTGCAACTGGATCCTTAGCTTCCTAAAACATAGACTGCAATCAGTGAAAGTAGACAACTGCAGCACCTCCACGATAACACTCAACACTGGAGGTATCCCAAAGAATACATTCTCAGCCCCCTTCTGTACTCCCTGTACATCCATGACTGCTTTGTCAAATTCTGAACAACCGCAATCTGCTAGTTTGCTGACGACACCACCATGGTGGGACAAATATCAAACAATGATGAGTCAGGATACAGAAAGGAGTTAGAGGGCTTGGTGAATGGTGCAGCGATAACAACCTCTTCTCAATGTCGGCAAAACTAAAGAACTGATCATTGACTTCAGAAAGAAAGGAGAATATGTCCCCATTTACATCAACAGAACGGAAGTTAAGAGGGTTAAGAGCATCAAGTTCTTCGAAGTGACAATAACTGACAACTTGTCCTGGACTTCCCACATAGAGGCGACAGTCAAGAAGACACAACAACACCTCTTCCTGAGGCAGCTCAGGAAATTTGGCATGTCCCTCATCAACGTATACAGATGTTTCATAGAAGTCATACTGTCTGAGCACATAACAACCTGATATGGCAACTGCTTTGCCCAGGGCCATAAGAAACTACGATAGGTTGTGTATACAGCTCAAACCATTACGGAAGCCAACCTCCCATTCATGGACTCCATTTATACATCTTGTTGCTGCAGAAAGGCTGCCAAATTAATCAAAGACCCATCCCACCCCAGTCATGCTCTCCTACAACCTCTTCTGTCAGGCAGAAGATACAGAATCTTGAACACCTGCACCAGCAGGTTCAAGAACAGCTTCTTCCCTGCCATTATTAAACTGATGAATGGACTCTCTAACTTCAAATAATGCTGATCTTGTTAATGTTTATCTTGTTTAGTGCGCATCCTGTAACCTGTATGCCTTACTCTGTCCAAGTTTTATTTTCACCCTATTATCTGTATGTCTTGTTTACTATGATTTGCCTGTATTGGACACAAACAAAACTTTTCACTGTACAGGTAGACAATCCTTTATCTGGAATCCGAAGTTTTTCTTGTGAAGTTTTTTTCTCATTAACAAGGTTGTTTGGCATGCAAACAGTTAATCCAACTCCACACCCATTCGACCCGTGTCACACTGAGGGCATGGCCCAGCACTGGCAGGTGTCAATTCTGTATCAGGGCCCATAGTACTCATAGGTCTGTCTGCTGTTCGATAAGATTTTTTAAAATTTCACCATAAAATTGTCACTTATTCCAAAATCTGAAAAACCCAGAATTCCAAAAACCAGCTGGTCCCAAGGGTTTTGGATAAAGGTTTGTGTACCTGTACTTAGTGTTACTATACGACGGTGAACCCTTCTGTTAATGAAACCAAATATCCAGAAAAGCTCACCTCACCTTGTAATCTGTTAAAATATGAGTGACAGTGAACTCCCAAATTCCACTATTTAAAGACAATAATATCAGTTTATTCTTTAACTCTAATAGTAAACATTAAACAACTTCTATTCATAACTCTAAGCCCCCGCTTTCTCTTAACTGTTTATTACCTGCCTCCTACTCTATAACAACATACTTATAAAACACTTATTAAAATTACATCAACTTAATTTCAACACCATACAGCAGCTATTGTCTTTGCTATCTGTCTTATGGTTGAAGACCTCCCTGGGTCATCTTTCTTTTTACTGTGAGGATGTGTCATATGACTAGTTTCGATTCCCTATAGTGTGGAAACCAACCCTTGGGGCCCAACAAGTCCACACTGACCCTCCAAAGAGCAACCCACCCAGACCTGTTCTCCTACATTTCCCCCTGACTAATGCACTTAACACTATCGACAATTTAGATGGCCAATTCGCCTAACCTGCACATTTTTTGTACTGTGGGAGGAAACTCACGCAGACATGGGGAGAATGTGCAATCTCCACACAGATAGCTGCCCGAGGTGGGAATTGAACCGGGTCCCTGCGGTGTGAGGCAGCTGTGCTAACCACTGAGCCACCTTGCTGCCCTATGAGAAGGTACCTTTGGTAGAGAGTGTTTCAATGTCTTGGGTCTCTCTCAATGACAGTTATGCTGTCTGATTTTCAAAATGCTTGCCTTTTTTTATATCCCTGACATTGGATAGTGTCATTGGTTCAATGTTGGTAAAACAATAAATTCAAACTCGATTGGGTTTTAGTATCCCAGGGCATAATTTAAGCTGATTGATTAAACTTGAATTGTCAAAATAGCAACCAATTCAGATATCTATTTCACAGCCAAATGTTACATGTTTTCAATTTTCCAGTACACTCTGAGACTGCTCTTGTAAGCTCTCAGTGCAAAACAACATTCACTCTCTTTTAAAGGTACAGTACATGCCATCAACTTCATAAAATGGCAATAAATCAAATCAAGTGAATGAAGGAAGAGATGGTATGAATGCTCAGTTTGCTGATGACACAAAGATAGGTAAGTTGTAAGATAAGTTGTGAAGAGGATATAAGAGGCTACAAAAATATACTTCTAAGTAAATAGGCAAAGATTTGACAAATGTAGTACAGCATGCAGAAATGTGAAATTGTTCATATTGCAGGAAGAATGACAAAGAAGCAAATTATTCAAATGGTGAAAGATTGCAGAGTTTTCAGGTTCATAATAATCTGGGTTCCTAGTGTGCGAATCACAGAAGGTTAGTGAGCAGGTACACCAAGTAATTAGGAAAGCTAATAGGGTGTTATAATTTATTATGAAATTGAATACGAAAGTAGGAAGATTGTGCTTCAATTATACAAGGCGCTGGTGAGACCCATATCTGAAGTACTGTGTACAGTATTGATCACCCTATTGAAGGAAGGATGTAAATATATTAGAATTTATTTGGAAAATTACCGGACTATGGCCGAGAATGAGTGGATTATGAGGAAGGTTGGATAGGTTAGGTTTCTATTTGCTGGAGTTTGGAATTCTAACAGACAACTTGATTAAAACATGTAAGACCCTAGTGGTTATTGATAGGTTGGCTGGGGGGGGGGAGGTGGGGGGGAAGATGTTTGCCATGTGACATAATCTAGAACTAAAGGCCAAGAGCCTTTGGAACTGGCTTCCTGAAAAGGTGATAGAGGCAGAATCTTTTCATAATTTTAGAATAGAGGTGGATAGATTGATGGCAAGCAAGAAGGTAAAAGGTTAAGAGCTGAATAGGTGGGAACGTAAATTAGAGCTACAGCTAGATCAGCCATGATCTTATTAAATGGTGGAGCAGGATAGAGAGGCTGAACAGCCTACTCTTGCTCCTTTTTTGTTAATTCACAGACCATTTCTAGTGGTTACCACAAATATAAGGACAGAATATAAGAATACGTAAGTTAGGGGCAAAATTAGACCATTCAGCCTTGCCCTGCTAATCAGTGATGACCCGTTACTTCAATACCCATCCCCTCATTTTACCCATATTGTTTCATTCCCTTAGTGTCCATAAATCTGTTAATTCTTTTAAATATATTCAATAATTGAACATTCAGAGCCCTCTATGGGAGAGATTCTGAAAATCCATAGCATTTGCATCAAAAATTTTCTGCTCATCTCAATTTTGGATTTCTCAAAAGATAGAAAAAAGAAATTGAAGCACAGTGATTGTTTGATGTTCAGATTTTCTTTTCATTTGGCATGGTGATGCATTTTGTGTATATGTTGCTTTCAATTTGCTTGTCAAGTTAGAGCTATTCATTTTCTTTTGCTAACCCCTGATTATTAGATTTTTGACAGGTTGAGATATCAGATTATCAGAGGATCATCATGAATATCAAAAATGCTACAGAATCCATATTATTTGGATTATTTTCTGTTGTATAACACATTAATTTGTTTTCTTTCTATGGTTAGCACTATTTTACTTAATTTGCTCATGCTATAACATTGAATCTATTGGCAGTTGCCTGGAGACCAGACAAGGCAAGTTTTTTTGAAATTAATGCAGCAATTTTTATCATTTTACCTGATATTTGTTGCCACAAAGTACCAGATTTGTTAGAATCAGTTTTCTAATTTGTTATGGCAGGAGGTGAGCTATTGATCATTGTGCCATAAACACTAGGCTGCCTTATCCTTCAATTTCACACAAGATCCTTTGATCCAAATGAAAGTGGAAAATTGCATCCAATTTTTCCAAACTTTATTCAATCATGGACTTCAAAAATAGAAAAAAAACTATGCAAATTAATGTGGTCTGGCAGAATGTCAGAAAAAAATCTTGTAAGTTTTAAAGCTTTGGATTTGGCTCGATGTCAAGTGAAACACCTTGGCAGAAAAATATGTATTAATATGCTTCCTTTCACAAACTCAATGTGTTGCAAAGTTCGTTGCAGCCAATTAAGTACATTGGAAGCATAGTAATTTTTGTACAGTGGAAAATGCAGCAGCCAATTTGTGAAACACTTGAGATAGTGTTTAGATAATCTATCTTTGGTGACTGTGATTGAGAGATAAATTCTGGCTAAGGACTCCCCTTTCTTTTGTAATGGTGTCCATAGAATCTTTTACCTTAGCCAAGAGGGCAACCCACATATATTCCAAGTTATATTGAAAAGCAGCTACTGAAAAGCAAACTTTGGAGTGATAGTGACAAAGTGGAATTGTCATTGGACTAGCCCAGGCTAATGTTCTGGGTGCATGGGTTCAAATCCTACCACAGCAGCTGTTCATGGAGTCATAGAGGTCTACAGCGCAGAAGAATATACTTTGGTCCATTGAGTCTGCTCCATTCAAAAACAATTGCATAAATTAAATTGATAAATTCGGGAAATGAAAGCTAAATTCAGTAATAGTAACTATGTACTCATCATCAATTATTGTTAAAAACCCACCTAGTTTTCTAATGTCCTTTAGAGAAGGAACCCGCCATCATTACACATTGAACCTACTGTGACTGCAGACTCATAGCAGGGGTTACCTCTTCAAATCCCTCTGATTTGAATGGACAACTAAAAGTAGCCTTGCCACCAATGCTTTGATCACAAATTAAAGAAGTTTTCGATCCCATTTTTGAAAAAGTAAGCCAAGCTAGAGAGAAGGATTTGAAAAGTAGGAAGGTTGTGTTAAACCAAATTTTAACAACAGTTAGATTACCTTTTAGAGTACTGTATGCAGTTGTCGACATATAATGAAAAGAATGCAAGCACACTTGGGAGGGCAAACTCAGGACATGTGTGTTACTGAAGAAGGTGGAGTTTGGAGATGGAGCAAGGAAATATAAATAATGCTGCAACAATACAATTCTTCCTTGATGGTTGGTAAAATAATTCCTGTGGTCTCAGGGAATGTAACCAGTGAAATCACTTGGAGGAGAAAGTGAGGACTGCAGATGCTGGAGATCAGAGCTGAAAATGTGTTGCTGGAAAAGCGCAGCAGGTCAGGCAGCATCCAAGGAGCAGGAGAATCGACGTTTCGGGCATAAGCCCTTCTTCGGGAAATTCAAGTGAAATCACTTGAATTGGTGAAAGGCTTTGACCCAAACTGTAGACACGTTCACATTTTCCCCTTTCAAGAATACGCAAGAACAGAGTTTAAATCCAGTTTCATTCCCTTTTTGTGTAAGTTAATGGTGGAAAGGGGTTCTAGAAGGGTGACAGCTATGAAAATCCCAAGGCATCCCTACGCTGCAGGTAAAACCAATGGTTAGTCTTTTACCCATTCTTGTTTGAAACAAGGGAAACAACCATCAAAAGTAACAGGGCAAATACCTTTCAGCTGATCCAGAAGCCAAGTGTCTTGAAATTAACTGCTGATAAACATGAGTGTTGGTGTTATCAAGGAGAAAGTGAGGACTCCAGATGCTGAAGAGCAGAGTCAAAAAGTGTGGTGCTGGAAAAGCACAGCAGGTCAGGCAGCATCCAAGGAACAGGAGAATCAATTTTTCAAAAATAAGCTCGAAATGAATGAGATTCATGGTCCCACAGAGCTGAGAGATAAATGGGAGGGGGCTGTATCAGTCAACATAACAGCCATAGCATCTCATTGTCTACTTTCCACAGGACTCAGAGACTGATCCTATATTTAAAATTTTCTTGTACTCATCTCTCAATTATAATATTTATGTGTTTTGTTATTATTTCTCCTTACATTTAATAATAAACCTATCCTTTTGTCATGTTATGATCCCAGCTGATGATAGTACTAAACAAATCAGATCCTAGAATTAAATCTGGCTTGACAGATCATAGCTTTTTTTTAATTTTAGTGAATGTGGAGCTCATTTGCTGAAACGTCTTCTGGAAGGAAATCTGCTGTCCTTACCTGGTCTGACCTACATGTAAGTCCAGAACCGGGGCAATGTGGTTGAGTCTTAACTACCCTCTGGGCAATCAGAGATGGGCAAGCTGGCCAAGCTAGCAACATCCACATTCCTTGAATGAATGAAAAAAGTCAGACAAGGCAGGAGAGTTTTTTTTTTAACAATAGAAGTTTATTGCACAAAAAAAAACAAAAACAAACATCTATCTAGATATAAAACACAGTTTGAGACTGTATTTTAAACATATAGCAGAGCACAGTTTTATCCTGTTTCCCAAAACTATCCATTACAGACTCTCAAATCTGGAGAAATTACCCTTCTACATCAAATCTAAAGTCGACTTAACTGATTCTCCCCAGTTCTTTCCTGTGAACTGTGATTTTTTTTAATGAATATTCACAAAACAGAAAGCTTAAGTGTTCTAAGCTTTGAATAATTTGCATTTTTCTAACCAAAAGGCCCTCATCTGGAAGTTGTGCAGGGAAAACCTTTCTACTGAGGTCGTTGTGCTTTCCCTGAACTGTTCTAAAGTTCTTCTTAGAAGATAATCCACATTTGCTTCTGGACCCAGTCAGGTCTCCTCTAAACCGTCTAAAAGTTTTCACTCTCTGGGTTTTCTAAAATCAATATAAATCCTTTATTATACTGAACCAAACAATAGCCTAATGGCCTTCAGTGCTTACCCCACCTGTCATAACTGCCACAGTAAAATAAATTCGCATTCAAATTCCAGGGTTCCTTGACCATTACCACATACTGGATTGGGTTACTGTTTGGATTGGGTCATTATTCAGAAAGGATTATCTGACCAAGTTATTCTTTTTAAAACTCATTCACAAAGGTAAGCATCTTTGTTCTTTTTTTAAAATCCAAACTCTAAAATTAACTTATGGACCAGAAGACACCTTTATCACAATTAACTCAAGAAAGTCTGGTTAAATTGACTTTTCAAATCTACTTCTTGATAATGATCAATCTGGATCTAAGGTATTACTATACCTGGTGGTCTCCGAGGAGCTCACTGAGGTCAAGTTAACCAAACACTTGCAGGAGAAAGAACCTGGTTTTGTCTCTAACCAAAGAAGCTCAGGCAATAGACACTGACAGCTCTGTAAACAAAAGACCCTGAAATTTGGTTATCTGAAACTTTCGCCAGAGTCCATAAGACAACAAAATTTGATAAATCACCAACTTCTTTGATTGAAGCCATCAAGTTGACTCAGTGCTAAAAATACTAGCTCACACTGAAGCTAAGACAGAACTAATGAGGCATGATGAAATATTATGACTAGCTCATAAAATTCTGAAGGCTGGGCATGTCAGTATATACAAAATCCAAGTCTGCATCAGCCAGCGTTTTTACTGGCTGCAATTCCGCAAGGATATTACAGAGCATGCCATATCTGCCAAGTTATGGGAAAACCCCAACTACATTATAAGTTGTGCGTATCATGGGAACCTGTGATGTAAACCAAATTGGAAGAAAGTTAAGTTGGTAACAGGAAGTAGAAAAGCAGTTGGAGATTAAAAGACAGAAGTAAACAAGAAGCCAAGCAATGAATTTGCCTTGAATGCCGAATGATATCAAAAGACTATGTTAAGGTTTAGGGTGACTATGTTAACGGCACTCTACCTGAATGCAAACTTTATTCACAACAAGATAGCTGATGTAAAGGAACAAGTAAAGATAATTAGTTATGAAATTTCTAATACAGAGATGTGGCTGCACAGTGACAAGGACTGGGAAAGGAATATTCAATGATATTTGATGCATCGTAAAGACAGAAAAGAAGAAAGAACTGGTAGAGGTGCACTGATAATATGACATTGTCTTAGTTCATTATTATAGGAGCTTGGTTAGACATGTATCTGGAGGAATGTGTGCGGTTTCCTTTTTTTAAATCTCAGTGTTTACTGGGAATAGAATATGGAAGCTAGACAACATGAGGAAATAAATAGCGACATCTTGAAAAATGTCCATATTGCAGAGAAGGAGGTGCTGGATGTCTTAAAATGCATAAAGGTGTATAAATCCCCTTGACCTAGAACTTTGTGGAAGCTAAGGAAGTGATTGCTGAGATATTTGTATTATCACTAGCCACGGGTGAGGCGCCAGAAGACTGGAGGTTGGTTCATGTACCATTATTTAAGTAAGATGGTAAGGAAAAGCTAGGGAACTGTAGACAGGTGAGACTGACATCAGTGGGCACGTTGTTAGAGGGGATTCTGATGGACAGGATTTACATGTCTTTTGAAAAGCAAGTACTGATTAGGGATAGTCAACATGGCTTTGTTCATGAGGAATCGTGTCTGAGTAACTTGATTTGAGTTTTTTGAAGAAGTGACAAAGAGGATTGATGAGGGCAGAGTGATGGATGTTGTCATTGTGGACTTCAGTAAGATGTTCAACAAGGTCCCTCCTAGTAGACTGGTTAACAAGATTAGATCACATGGAATACAGGGAGAGCTAGCCATTTCGATGCAAAATTGATTCGAAGGTGGGAGATAGAGGGTGTTGGCGGTGAGTTGCTTTTTGGACTGGAGGCCTGATCTGCGGTGTGCCACAAGGATGGGTGTTGGGTCTGCTGTTTTTTGTCATTTATGTAAATGATTTGGAAGTTTGCAGATGACACTAAAATTGGTGGTGGAGTGGACAGTGAAGAAGGTTACCTCAGAGTACAGCAGACCTTGATCAGATGGGCTGAGGAATGGTAGATGGAGTTTAATCTAGATAAATGTGAGGTGCTACATTTTGGTGGGGTAAACCAGGGCAGGATTACCTGATGGTAAGGTCCTGTGGAGTGTTGCCGAATAAAGAGACCTTGAAGTGCAGGTTCATTGTTCCTTAAAAGTGGAGTTGCAGGTAGACAGGATAGTGAAGAAGACATTTGGTGCACTTGCTTGTATTGGTCCCTGCAATGAGTACAGATGATGGAAGGACATTTTTTTGCTGCTGTGCAGGACATTGATTAAGCCACTTTTGACATCCTGCATTCAATTCTTGTCTCCCTCCTAGGAAAGATATTGTGAAACTTGAAAGGCTTCAAAGAAGATTAACAAGGAAGTTGCCAAGGTTGGAGAGATTGAGCTACAGCTAAAGCCTAAGTAGGCTGGCGCTATTTTCTCTGGACCAAGTGAAACTGAGGGGTGACCTTATAGAAGTTTATAAAATCATGAGGAATATGTATAGGGTGAACAGCCAAGGTCTTTTCCCCAGGGTAAGGGAGTCCAAAACTAGAAGGCATACGTTTAAAGTGAGAGGGTAAAGATTTAAAAGGAATCATGGGGCAACATTTTTGTGCAGAGGGTGGTGAATGTATGGAATGGACTGCCAGAGGAAGTGATGGAGGCTGGCACAATTGGAACATTTAAAAGGCATATGGATCGCTATGTGAATAGGAAGGGTTTAGAGAGATCTGTTGGCAAATGGGACTAGATCAATTTAGGATATCTGGTCGGCATGGATGATTTGACCAAAGGGTCTGTTTCCTCTATGACTCTATGAAAGATATTATTGCCATAGAAGTAGTCCAGTGAAGGTTCAACAGATTTGTTCCCATAATTGTGGAGCTAACCTATGAAAAGATATTGGGCATACGTGGCCTGAATTCTCTCGAGCTTTTAACAATGAGTAATGATCTCCTTGAAGCCTACAAAATGGTTGAAGGGATCAACAGATGATAGCAAAGATGTCTTCCCTGGTTGCAAAGTCTAGAACTGAAAGGCAGAATGTAAAAATTAGGGAGATGCTATTTACGACTGCAATGATGAGAAATGATTTTACTTGGTGATGAATCTTCAGAATTCACTATCACAAATGTCTGTGGAAATTCAGTTTTTGAGCATATTTAAAGAAGAGGTTAATAAATTTTTCATTATCATTGGCAAAAGAGGTTTCTTTTATTCATTCATGGCTGTGGACATTGCTGGATAGGCCAGCAATTATTGTCTGTCCTTAATTGTCTATAGCTAAGGATCAACCATATCGCTGCGGGTCTGAAATTACAAGTAGGCCAGAGCAGGTAAGGAAGGAGACAAGCAGGAGGCTGGAAGAACACAGCAAGCCAGGCCTTTTGCTTGCCTACCTTGGATTCCAGCACCTGCAGTTTCTTTTTTGTTTCAGACCAGGTAAGGAAACCAGATTTCCTTTTCTGCAGGACATTAGTGACGAGTTTTTACAACAATGATGATCACCATTAAACTAGCATTTTGTTTCAGAATTGTATTCAATTCAAATTACATCATGGTGGGATTAGCCTAGGGCTCTGGATTAACTGTCCAGTGACTTTACCACTACTCGACCACCTACCTCAAATACTACCCCAGATTTTCAGTATGTTTACAGAAGAGATTGATAGATTCCTGATTAACAAAATGTAGAGGTTATAGGATCATGTAGATAAAAGACACTGAAGTGTTAGATCAGCCATAACTATATTAAGTGGTCTGAATGTTCCATTCAGTAAAATGTTAGTATGCTATCTGGGACCCTTGTCCAAAGTACCCATTCCCAGATGCTGTTCCCCAGAAAAAAACTATCTGCCAAAACAGTGGTAAGGGAATTGACCCAAGACTTCATTTGACATGGTCTTCCCACTAAGATCCAATCAGATTAGTCTTCAAAGTTTATGTTCTAAGTATTCAAGAATGTCATAGGTAACCGAGGCATAACCAGCTGTACAGGACATCGGTTAGGTCCCTGTTGGAATATTGCGTGCAATTCTGGTCTCCTTCCTATCGGAAAGATGTTACCAAACTTGAAAGGGTTCAGAAAAGATGAACAAGGATGTTGCCAACGTTGGAGGAATTGAGCTGTGGGGAGAGGTTGAATAGGCTGGGGCTGTTTTCCCTGGAGTGTCGGAGGCTGAGGGGTGACCTTATAGAGGTTTATAAAATCATGAGGAGCATGGATAGGATAAATAGACAAAGTCTGAGATGGAGGAGTCCAGAACTAGAGGGCATAGGTCGAGGGTGAGAGGGGAAAGATATAAAAGGGACCTAAGGGGCAACTTTTTCATGCAGAGAGTGGTAAATGTATGGAATGAGCCGTGAGAGGAAGTAGTGCAGGCTAGTACAATTGCAACATTTAAAAGACATCTGGATGGATATATGAATAGGAAGGGTTTGGAGGAATATGGGTTGGGTGCTGGCAGGTGGCACTAGATTGGGTTGGCATATCTAGTTGGCATGGATGAGTTGGACCAAAGGGTCTGTTTCCATGCTGTACATCTCTATGACTCTGTGAAGCCTTTGGCTTTACATCCACAGTCACAGAGAATGTTTGGTCAGTGCCACCAGTCCCAAACAATGATCTGCTTCACCTAGCCCATGACTGGGATAAAGTACATGATTTTCTTCTGTTTGCCACTGATGAGTCCACCAGTTTTACTACATCTGAATTAGTTAACAGGCATTGTGTGTGAAGACTTCTGAAACTAATCAAGAAGTCAAACTATTTGACTCAAATAAGTCACTTTGGCCAATTATCAGGAGGTGTGGAAGATCCACAGGAGCAGATGACAATACAAGGAGGTGAAGGAGAAAAGTTGATGGAGAAAATAAATATATAAAGGCAGCTTCTTAGCTCTACCAGTTATAAGAGTAGTGGGTGCCGCATCAAAATAGCATTGGTAATCATCAAAAGCAGCAAATTACCCATCGGTTGCTAATAACGACTATTTCTGTTCCTTTTTTTCCCCCTTTTGGAGCTAAAGTACAATATTATCAGCAATAAAGTGAAGACAGCACAGTCAGATGCATGGGCAAAATAATACATGAATCACAAGTCTGCAGTGACTTAATCATTTCAGCTGGACACAATATTATCCCAAGCTTAAACTGAAACCTGTAATCATAATTATGGAAGGACAGTAACCTGAATGAGAAATTGTAGGATGAAGAGGGTTGCAATTTGATTTTACTGATCAGAGATCCTTTGCTCAGAATCTGATCATTCTTGAGGAAACTTGATAACTAGATGGAAATGGTAAATGTATGTAGAGGTCATGGAGCCCTGGAAAGGAAGCAGCACTGTATCTTATGTAGCCGGATTTTCCATTTATAAACTTGCTAAGTTACGGTTTACCCACTTCTATTTTAACAGACTGGAAAATTGTGGACTTGCGGAGCAGGCAGTGCAACACCTAAACTGACAACCTATGCTCATCCCAAGTGGCCTCCCATCCAGTATATTATAACTATGCATTTTTGTGGTGTCCAGTCAGCAGCTTGTTATTGTCTTGCTCATCACATTTCAGTAAACGTTGTTTCACAAAATACAGCAAAAGGTTTTGCTAAAATATATTTCCTCAGCTGGGAGAAATCCGGCAAAGAGTCTAATAGTTTCTAGTCACTTAGGATTCCAGGGGTGTGAGTAAAGTATGTTTGTACAAGCTTGTAGGTATGATCTAACTGACTGTGTAAACTAGTTCAAGGGATTGAATGGGCATTGGGTAGAATTTTGACCTTCTGGAGGTGGGCTTATTTGGGTGAGTGGTGATATATCTGAACCCATCCTCCATCAGAATGGAATTCGGGATGGGAAGGCTCATCATTGACGTTGCTGCTTCACTGCCAATTGAAATCCTTGAATGGTGAATTACATTGCATGGGTCTTACATTGCAGGGGACATAAATTTAAGGTGAAGGGTGGAAGGTATAGGGGGGATATCAGGGGTAGGTTCTTTACCCAGAGGGTGGTGGGGGCATGGAATGCGGTGCCTGTGGGAGTGGCAGAGTCAGAATCATTGATGACCTTTAAGCGGCAATTGGATAGGTACATGGATAGGTGCTTAAGCTGGGACAAATGTTCGGCACAACATCCTGGGCCGAAGGGCCTGTTCTGTGCTGTATTGTTCTATGTTCTATGTTCTGTGGTCCTGGGTGTCATTCTGAAAACATCCACCGTGTCTTTCATGGCACTGCTGAGTACAAGAGTGGCCAGGTACTGATTGGCCTCCATCCTCTGGGTCTTAATTCTGAGCAAAGGTCCACTGGTCGCCTTCTCAATGCCTAATTGCTGTGTTAGCAAATAGCAGCTTAGGTCTCTCAGCACGCAAATAAAAGCAAAATACTGCAGATGCGAGAAAAACTCAGCAGGTGTTGATAAGATTGTGAAGAAGGCATTTGGTATGCTTTCCTTTATTGGTCAGAGTACTGAGTACAGGAGTTGGGAGGTCATGTTGTGGCTGTACAGAACATTGGTTAGGCGACTATTGGAATATTGCTTGCAATTCTGGTCTCCTTTCTGCCAGAAGAATGTTGTGAAACTTGAAAGGGTTCAGAAAAGATTTACAAGGATGTTGCCAGGATTGGAGGATTTGAGCTATGGGGAGAGGTTGAATAGACTGGGGCTATTTTCCCTGCAGCGCCGAAGGCTGAGGGATGACCTTACAGAGGTTTATAAAATCATGAGGGGCATGGATAAGGTAAATAGACAAAGTCTTTTCCCTGGGGTGGGGGAGTCCAGAACTAGAGGGCATAGGTTTAGGTTGAGATGAGAAAGATATAAAAGAGACCTAAGAGGCAACTTTTTCACAGAGGGTGGTACATGTATGGAATGAGCTGCCAGAGGATGTGGTGGAGGCTAGTATAATTGCAACATTTAAAAGGCATCTGTATGGGTATATGAATAGGGAGGTTTGGAGGGATATGGGCCAAGTGCTGGCAGGTGTGATTAGATTGGGTTGGGATATCTGGTCAGCATAGGCGAGTTGGACCAAAGGGTCTGTTTCCGTGCTGTACATCTCTATGACTCTCAGTACTTTTAAAAGCAGAAAGTGCAAGTCTCCATATTAGTCTACATAACAGAATTCTAAGAGTGACTTGGACATAGCCTGAGAGCACTTGAAAATCTCACAAACAGTAATGAAAAACTACCAAGCAAACATGCCATGATGTGAATTTTTGTTAGAGACAAAAAAATTGCAGATTCTGGAATCCAAGGTAGACCAACAGGAAGCTGGAAGAACACGGCAAGCCAGACAGCATCAGCAGGTGGAAAAGTCAATGTTTTGGGTGTAACCCTTCTTCAGGACTGGGGGTGGGTGTAAGGGGGACACATGAGGGAGAGCTCCCTTCTCATCCCCCAACTCCCTTTCCAGCCCCACCCCCTCCCTTCCATCCTCTGGCAGACTCTTCCTTCCAGCTACCAACCAGATTCATTCCTCCCATCCACCAACCAGGTCGTACCCCCTACCTGTATTCACCTATCCCTACCTCACCACTCTGCCCCTCTCCCCACCCAAAAACCTCCCCCCCTCCCCCTTATCTGCAGCTCCCCTTACACCCACCCCCAATCCTGAAGAAGGGTTACACCCGAAACACTGACTTCTCCACCTCCTGATGCTGTCTGGCATGCTGTGTTTGTCCAATCTCCTGATGATCTGAATTTTTAGCTACAAGACTATGTGATAGTGCAACCACCAAACCAAGTGAGCCCTCAATTGATTGAATCAATGGCCCGTGCAGAGTAGTGAAGAACCTCAAGGAAATTAATGACATGATTGAAGCTCCAAGAAAGAAGTAAAAATTGAATCATGTCAACATAGTAAAGCAATACCACCACCAAAAAGGGAACAACTAGTTAACAGTCTGCCACTTTGCCATCACCCTAGAGACTGACAGTGGCAGTGGGGATGAATTGATTGGGAAGGCCCACATTGAGCACCTAGCACCCAACGAATCAACGCAATTAATGGCAAACGTAGATTTCTTATGCAGAACAGTGAGCAGACTTAGTGAATCTGTTCACTGCATTCAATGTCTCAGACAGAGACAAGCTAAGCTGCACAACTCTAGCTCTACATGATATAGATGCAGAGATGGTTCTCCCATAAGACAACATTCCTATAACCTAGGTTCAGAAAAGCTGATCCAGAATAAGGAGGAGATTATTAACAACATGCTGAAGAACCAATGAATCAAAATTTGCAGCAGTAGCAGAAGCTCTGCAGTTGTGGTCATGCCCAAGTCAGACATTACCACAAGACACTGCATTAACTACTGAAAATGTAATGCAGTGACCACAGACAACTCTTACCCCATAAGGCAGCTGGAAGATTGCACAGATAAAATGAAGTAAGCAGCTGGCTTTATCAAGATTAATTTATTCAGAAAAAACCAATAGTAGAATAGACTAAGAAATGCCAAGCATTTGAAACATTGAAGGCCATTTTATTTAAAAGCTTGTGTTTGCAGCTCCAACCTTTAAAGTAGCCATCAATGTGAGTGACATTTGGGTGGGTATTGTCTTTCAACAGGAAGGAAGGAGGTTTCTTGAATACAGAGACCGATTGGGTACTTGTCTGAAGAATCTAAACAAACATCACAATAGAGACGGAGCCCCTCAGTTTATTAATGGCTCTCAAACACATTGAGGTATATGTCAAAATGGGTAGAGAGACCACAGTCTATACTGACCACAGCTAATTAATATGGTCAATTGGTATTTGTTCCTTCAACCATATCACCAAAAATATTTACATTGCCAGAAAATCAGTCTTAGATTCCCAAAGAGACCTGGTCAGAACCGAGGAGATATAATCGACCAAGGCAATGTGTCTTTGAGTTTGTGTTATGTTGCATTTATGTTATGTTATTGTATTGCTTTTCTCCTTCACAATGAAATTAGCATGAACCTCATTTAATTCACCTTTTGGGGAACTCTCATGCTGACAAATTAGGACCCCAAAGAAGTTAAGACAGATTGAACTTTTAATTACAACACAGATGTAAATTCAGCGGTTGGAGAAAAACTCTGGAATATCACACCTGAAGATGCCAAGGTAACTTCAAACAGCAACCTTTCACAGGGACAAGCTAAAACAAACTGACTGTAATCTATTGGGGTACAGAGTTAATGAGGTGGTAGAAACAACCCTACTCTCCACCCCCACCCCACAACCCCACCCTCCTCCCTCCACCTTACCCAGTAAAACACCACTTCATAAGGATTATGTCCCAAACTGCAGACAGGTTTGTGTTTTCTTCTTTCAAGACTACACTAAGACATGGGTGAAAAACTAGTTTCAGCCCTGCCCTGTGTATGCTAGTGAGTGAGGTTGTGTGCTATGAACATCACAGCTGAGAAAACTGACACACCCCTGACTTCCAATTCTGGAAGTGGATGCCGTGTAAAGACCTTGAAAAATTAAAGGATCTTCTGACTGTGACCCCAGGTTCTGGACACCCCAGTCACCGAGAACATCCTTCCTGTGTTTACCCTGTTCAAATTTTATAAGTTACTACAAGTTCCCTCCTCTCTCTTCTGAGCTCCAGTGGAAATACTCCTAACTGATCCAGTATCTCTTCATATGTCAGACCTGTCACCCTAGGTGTCCATCTGTTAAATCTTCACTCCAATCTCACCATAGCCAAATTATCCTTTCTGAAATAAAAAGATCAAAACTGCACACAATAGTCCAGATGTGGTTTCACCAAGATCCTGTACAGTTTCAGCAAGACCTCCCTGTTCCTGTACTCATCATCTTGCTATGAAGGCCAATATACACTTGCCTTCTTAACTGAGCATGCTCAAAGGGCCAAATGGCTTACTCCTTTTCCTATTTTCTATGTTTTTAATAGGCTCACACTCTTGACAACTCAACAACGCCTGTTTCAGTTAGCTCCTTTTAAAACTTAAATTAATTTGGTCTGGCAGAAAAACACCCACAAGGGAAGGGATCCTTTTAATATTCACCTTGTTGATCAACTGAGGGGTCAAGTGAATAAGGAAACAGAGCTAGGAGTGGCAGGTGGCTCAGTCATTAGCACTGCTGCCTCACAGCACCAGGGACCCACGTTCAATTCTAGCCTTGGTCAACTGTCTGTGTGGAGTTTGCACATTCTCCCCATATCTGTGTGGGTTTCCTCTGGGTGCTCTGGTATTCTCTCACAGTCCAAGGATGTGGGGTGGCATGGTGGCTCAGTGGTTAGCACTGCTGCCTCACAGCACCAGGGATCTAGGTTCAATTCCAGCCTCGGGCGACTTGTGGAGTTTGCACATTCTCCCCGTGTCTGCATGGGTTTGCTTCCGTTTTCTACCACAGTCCAAGGTGAATTGACCATACTAAATTGCCCATAGTGTTAGGTGCATTAGTCAGAGGGAAATGGGTCTGGGTGGGTTACTCTTTGGAGGGTTGGTGTGGTCTTGTTGGGCCAAAGGGCCTGTTTCCACACTGTAGGGAATCTAATCTTTAAAGACAACAGTTCATCAATCTTCATTCAGGAACTTAATTATCTGGGGCAACCTGTCAGTTAAGAAGGCAACTTAGAAAACCTCACTGGGAACTGGATATAACTGAGGTTGTGTAATCTATGGAAGTTAAGATATTTTAATACTTCTATGGATAGTGAAGAAAGGCCATTACAAATTAAATGATGTGTTTGTCCTGAAGTTATGGAAAAACTGGTATTAATTTGGACAGCTGCTACCAAGTAAATATGTTTCTGTGAGCCAATGCATGAGAGTCAATTAAAATATATATTGTATGCCATCATAGTCAATATAGAACAACCTGCTTAATAATGTTGTCAGTTGAAATATAGTGTATCAGTGTTATTAGTTATGGTTCACTTACAGAGATTGTTGCAACATTGCTTGAATCTGGCAGTAAAGTTCAATTAAGTAACTGCCTGTAAGTTTAATTCAGGATAAAATAACAATTAAATGGAGTACAAAGAAAGGATACGGATGCTGGAAATTGGAAACAAAAACAGAAATTGCTGGAAAATTTCAGCAGGTCAGGCAGCATCTGGGGAGAGCATTTTGGGTCCAGTGATCTTCTTCAAAACTGATGTAGCCAGGAAAAGGATGGTTTTATACAGAAGACGGGGGAGGGATGAAGGGGAATAAGCAATAGTGGAGATAGAGCTCAAAGTGAGAGAAAAACAGTTGAACAAAGGAGTGGTTAAAGGTCAGTTGTCAGGAATAAATAACTGGTAATGGGGACTATCAGTGACTGACAATGGGTAGTGTGTTGTAGCAGACATGTGATGCCAAGGCCTGGTGTGTTGGGGGTGGGAGTGAAAGCATGGGAAAGGTGCTCAACTCCTAAAGTTGTTGAGCTCAATCTTAAGTCCAGAAGGCTGCAGAGCACCCAAGTAGACGATGAGGTGCTGTTCTTCCAGCTTGCACTGCAGCAAGCCTGAAACAGATATTGGCCAGCGATGTATGGTATGCTTTCCTTTATTGGTCAGAGTTTTGAGTACAGGAGTTGGGAGGTCATGTTGCAGCTGTACAGGACATTGGTTAGGCCACTATTGGAATATTGCATGCAATTCTGGTCTTCTTCCTATTGGAAAGATGTTGTGAAATTTGAAAGGGTTCAGAAAAGTTTTACAAAGATGTTACCAGGGTTGGAAGATTTGAGCAATAGGGCGAGGTTGAATAGGCTAGGGCTGTTTTCCCTGGAGAGTCTGAGGCTGAGGGGTGACCTTATAGAGGTTTATAAAATCATGAGGGGCATGGATAGGATAAATAGACAACGTTTTTTTCTCCGGTGTGGAAGAGTCCAGAACTAGAGGGCATAGGTTTAGGGTGAGAGGGGAAATATATAAAAGAGACCTAAGGGGCAACGTTTTCATGCAGAGGGTGGTACACGTATAGAATGAGCTGCCAAAGGAAGTGGTGAAGACTAGTACAATTGCAACAGTTAAAAGGCATCTGTTTGGGTATATGAATAGGAAGGGTTTGGAGGGATATGGGCTGGGTGCTGGCAGGTGGGACTAGATTGGGTTGGGATATCTGGTCGGCATGGACAAGTTGGACTGAAGGGTCTTTTCCGTACCGTACATCTCTATGATTCGACGACTCTATGTGTCGAAGTGGCAAGCAACTGGAAGCTCTGAGTCTTTTTTGCAGACGGAATATAAGTATTCTGCGAAATGGTCACCCAGTTTGCTTTCATTTCCCCAGTGTAGAGGGGGCTAATTTGTAAACAGTGAATATAGTAGACGAGATTGAGTGAAGTGCATTGCTTCACCTGGAAGGTGTATTTGGGATTTTTTTTCATTAAATGGAATAATTGCTTTCTTGGGGTGAATTAGTGCAAGGAAATACAAAGCATTAGCAGGAGATATTCCTTCAATGTTCAGCTAATTTCCAAGCTAACAGAAGGTCTGTTTTTGACTATTTTTTAAGCTGTCTGTTTGGATATATTTGGATAAGACCCCGAGCTTCCAGTTGCTTGCCACTTCAACACATAGAGTCATAGAGATGTACAGGATGGAAACAGACCCTTTGGTCCAAGTTGTCCATGCCGACCAGATATCCCAATCCAATCTAGTCCCACCTACCACCACCGGCCCATATCCCTCCAAACCCTTCCTATTCATATACCCATCCAAATGCCTTTTAAATGTTGCAATGTCAAATGTTAAACTCCAGGTTAAGTGGGATTTGAAATTGGTCCAATTTGTCACAAGAGACAATTAAAGGAAGATTTCATTTAAATTTACAATTCAATTAGGATGCATAGCTATTTTACTCTTTGTTACCTTGCAATGAAACTATTTTCTATCTCCTTGAAAGAAATATTTCTGTTGTTTGAAATTAAAGTCATTTTTTCCTTTATTGCCCTGTGTCCCTTTATTCATGACCACAGTACCTGTCCTACACAAGCAGAAGAGTCTCCAACTTGGCTGTGGGAATAAATATGTAATCATTTGTTGGTGTGTGGAATCATTCATCCACTTGGTATGGCGTTTTATATTGTGGAACTCGTTATCATCATTTACAAATTAATGCAGTGTGTGCTTTGGACTGGGCTGTTTCACAAATGCACGTAAGTTATTTATCATAGTAATTAATTTGTCAGGGCCACTTCACAAATATGTTCTTTGCACATTATAATTGGATTTATATTAATAAATGAATGTGAATCAATGTGTATTTTAAAATCCGAGTATGAGATATTTGGAGAAAAAGGATCATATCTGTCTTGATGGATAAAATCCATATTCTGATGCAGAGAGAAAATTTAAACTATGGAATGGAATTTGGCCCAGTCTAAATTAAACTATAGCTTCCTCTAATAATTGAACAATGATGCTGTAACAAACGTAGAGAGTAATAGAGATCTACAACACAGGAAAAGGTCCTTTGGTCCATCATATCTGTGTTGGTCAAAAGCAACCACCTAATTATTCTAATTCCATGCTTATGCCTGAAACGTCGATTCTCCTGCTCCTTGGATGCTGCCTGACCTGCTGCGCTTTTCCAGCAACACATTTTCAGCTCTGATCTCCAGCAGCTGCAGTCCTCACTTTCTCCTCCAATACATCACATAGACCCTTGGTCATTTACAGCACTTTCATGGTTTGTCCAGTTCGGTTTCTGGTCAGTGGTAACTTTCAGAATTAATAGCTTGGAATTTAGCATTGGTAATTCTATTGAACATCAAGGGTGATGATTGGATTCCCTCTTGTTGAAGGTAGTCATTGACTGGTATTTGTGTGATGGGCCAGTTAAAGACTGAGGTGAGGAGAAATTTCTCTCAGAGAGTTGGAACCTTTGGAACTCCTTTTCACAGAGACTTGTCAGAGCAGAGTCATTTTGCATATTTAAGGCTAAGATAGAGATTCTTCATTAGTAGAGGAATTAAGGGTTCAGGGAGAAGGTCAAATTGAGGAATGTCAGATCAGCCATGATCTTATTGAACAGCAGGGCAAACTCAAGGAGCTGGATGGCTTACTTCGGTTCCTATATCTTACGGTCATGGTGTGCTATGAATGTTACTTTCCATTTGTCAGCCCCTGCCTGTATATACACAGGTCTTGCTGTGTATATACAAGAACTGCTTCAGTACCTGAGGAATCACAAATTGTGCTGAACATTATGCAACCATTAGCAACTTTCCCATTTCTGACTTGAGAATGGAGGGAAGGTGAAGCAGTTGAACATAATTGGGCTGGGCCACTATTCTGAGGAAGTCCTGAAGAGATGTCCAAGAACCACAACCATCTCCCTTTGTGCTAGATATGACTCCAAGCAGCAGAGACTTCCCTCCTGATTTATTTATCAAGGATTCCTTGATGCCATACTGAGTCATATGCATCCTTGATGTCAAGTGAAGTCAGTCTTACATAAGAGTTCAGTTATTTTATCCATGTTTGGACCAAGGCCTTAATGAGGTCAGGATTTTAAAAGCTATGGTGGAACACAACTGAGCACCATTGAACAGATTATTACTGAGCAACTGTTGACTAATTGCACCATTGATGATCCCTTCCATCACTTTGCTGATGATCAAGTGTGTACTCAGTAAAGTAAGCATCATCGTTGCCCCAGAGGATCATATGCTGCTGTTTCCTTAGTGACATACACCTAGCGGTGAGCTTAACATGAGTGTCATCATCCTGAAGAGAAAGGAGAGTTTGAGACAGTGAGTCCTTAATGTTGACCTTAGCTGGCATGGAAATTGAATCTGTGCTGTTGGCATCACTGTGCATCACAAACCAACCATCCAGTCAACTACGCTAATAATTGGCTGGATGGAATTTGTCCACTTTTCATGCACAGGACATACATGGGTTTAAAAACACTGAGCAGATGCCAGTGATGTTATCCTAGAAAGGCTTCGAAATGTGACAGGTAAATCTAGAGTACAACTCTTCAGTACTATTGCTGAAATGTTGACTGGCTCCATAGGTTTTGCAGTATACAGTGTCTTCAGCTGTATCATGCCAGTGGATGTAGTGTACCTGGACTTTCAGAAAGCTTTTGATAAAGTCCCACACAAGAGGTTAGTGAGTAAAATTAGGGCGCACGGGATTGGGGGCAAAGTACTAGATTGGATAGAGAATTGGTTGGCTAATAGGAAACAAAGGGTAGTGATTAACGGCTCCATTTCGAAATGGCAGGCAGTGACCAGTGGGGTACCGCAGGGATCCGTGCTGGGACCGCAGCTTTTTACAATATATGTAAATGATATAGAAGATGGTATCAGCAATAACATTAGCAAATTTGCTGATGACACAAAGCTAGGTGGTAGGGTGAAATGTGATGAGGATGTTAGGGGATTACAGGGTGACCTGGACAAGTTAGGTGAGTGGGCAGATGCATGGCAGATGCAGTTTAATGTGGATAAATGTCTGGTTATCCACTTTGGTGGCAAGAACAGGAAGGCAGATTACTACCTCAATGGTATCAAATTAGGTAAAGGGGCTGTTCAGAGAGATCTGGGTGTTCTTGTCCACCAGTGAATGAAGGCAAGCATGCAGGTACAGCAGGTCGTGAAGAAGGCTAATAGCATGCTGGCCTTCATAACAAGAGGGATTGAGTATAGAAGCAAAGAGGTGCTTCTGCAGCTGTACAGGGCCCTGGTGAGACCACACCTGGAGTACTGTGTACAGTTCTGGTCTCCAAATTTGAGGAAAGACATTCTGGCTATTGAGGGAGTGCAGCGTAGGTTCACGAGGTCAATTCCTGGAATGGCAGGATTGCCTTACACGGAAAGACTGAAGCGACTGGGCTTGTATACCCTTGAGTTTAGAAGACTGAGAGGGGATCTGATTGAAACGTATAGGATTATGAAAGGACTGGACACTCTGGCAGGAGGGAACATATTTCCGTTGATGGGGGAGTGCCGAACCAGAGGACACAACTTAAAAATACGGGGTAGACCATTTAGGACAGAGATGAGGAGAAACTACTTCACCCAGAGAGTGGTGGCTGTGTGGAATGCTCTGCCCCAGAGGGCAGTGGAGGCCCAGTCTCTGGATTCATTTAAGAAAGAATTGGATAGAGCTCTTAAAGATAGTGGAGTCAAGGGGTATGGAGATAAGGCTGGAATAGGATACTGATTAGGAATGATCAGCCATGATCATATTGAATGGCGGTGCAGGCTCGAAGGGCAGAATGGCCTACTCCTGCATCTATTGTCTATTGTCTATTGTCTATTGTCTATCATGCTACCATGTAGAGTGAATAGAATTGGATGGAGACTGGCATATGTGATGCTAGGGACCACAGAATGAGACACGATAGATCATCCACCTCAACATTTCGATCTAAATATGGATTTAATTCTTTTCATCCTTGCCTTCTTCACTGATGTGCTGGGCTCCCCTCTCATTGAGGATGTGGATATTTGTGGAGCTTCCTCTTTCTGTCAGTAATTTAATTGTGCATGACCATTCACAACTAAATGCAAGTCTGCTGAGCTTAAATCTGATCTGTTCATTATGGAGTAGTTTAACCCTGTTTATTGCATGCTGTTTCCATGATTTGGCTGGCAAGTAGTCCAGGATGATAGCATCCTTGACACCTTATTTTTAGGTATATATGGTGCTGCGTCCAGTATCCCCTTCTGCACTCTCCATTGGACAAAGGTTGATCTTGTTTCATGCAAACAATGGTAAAGTGAGGATATGCAGAGATAGGTTGCAGGTTATGGTTGAATATAATTTTGATAGATCACAGCAGCGCATGGATAACTAGTTCAAAATGTGTTCAAAATCTGTCAGTTAACACAGTGGTAGTGACACACAAAGCAATGTAGAACTTTGACTTCAGAAGGACTCTGCAGTGGTCACTTTTATCAAGATTGTTATAGACAGATTCATCTGCAGCAGGTAGTTTGGTGAGGATGAGGTCAAGCATGTAGATCAAGTAGGGCAGCACAGTGGCTTAGTGGTTAGTGCTACTGCCTCGCAGTGCTAGGGACCTGTGTTCAATTCCAGCTTTGGGCAACTCTCTGTGTGGAGTTTGCACATTCTCCCCATGTCTGTGTGGCTTTGTCCGATCCTTCAATTTCTTCCCACAGTTCAAAAATGTGCAGATGAAGTGTTTGGCCATGCTAAATTGCCATTGGTGACCAAGGGTGTGCAGGCTAAATAGATTAGCCATGGAAAGTGTGGGCTTGATGGGCCTGCTTCCAACACTGTAGGGATTCCATGATGTATCTTGTTGATTCCCTCACCACCTGCTGCAGACCCAATCTATCAGCTATGATCTTTCAAACTTAACCAACTAGGTTGAGACATTCTAGGTGATGGTGAAGTCCCCAACCCAGAGTACCTTCCACAGTTCTTAGAACATTTCTGTAGTTTAGAGTATTCATTGCTTATTAGACACTGTTTAGTAAAGGTTGCTTTTAAATTGTTTATTACAGTAAAAATCATTCATAGGATCCCTACGCTGTGGGAACAGGCCATTCAGCTCACACCAATCCTCTGAAGAGTAAGCCCTCCCAGACCCACCCGATAACCCTTCATTTCCCATGGCTAACCCACACATTCCGGATTATTGCAGGACAATTTAGCATAGCCAATCTACCTGTGCTGTGCATTTTTGGACTGTGGGAGGAACCCACACAGGCACAGGGAGAACATGCAAACTCCAAACAGGCAATTGTCTGAGGGTGAAATTAAACCCAGCTCCGTAGTGCTGTGAGGCAGCTGTGCTAACCACTGAGCTGCCCAACTTAAAGCTCAAAGCCTTGCTATGTAATCCTTTTCACTTGGTCATTGAGCATTCAAATATCTTGTTTAAAGTTATCCGTCTTTACAGTGATCATAATTCAATCAATATTGCAGAAACACAGTATTTAGTCATTACAATAATGCTGTTTGGAAGATTTGAGTGAGAGGGAGAGTCATAGAGTCATAGAGATGTACAGTATGGAAACAGTGCAACCCATCCATGCTGACCAGATATCCCAACCCCCCCATCCCTCCAAACCCTTCCTATTCATATACCCATCCAAATGCTTCTTAAATGTTGCAATTGTACCAGCCTCCACTTCCTCTGGCAGCTCATTCCATTCACGTACCACCCCCTGTGTGAAAACGTTGCCCCTTAGGTCTCTTTTATATCTTTCCCCTCTCACCCGACCCCAGTGAAAAGACTTTGTCTATTTACCCTATCCATGCCCCTCATAATTTTGTAAACCTCTATAAGGTCACCCCTCCACCTCCGACACTCCAGGGAAAACAGCCTGTTCAGCCTCTCCCTATAGCTCAAATCCTCCAGCAGGCTGGGTCTGTTTTCTCTGGAGCACCGGAGGCTGAGGGGTGACCTTATCGATGTTTATAAAATCATGAGGGGTGTGGATGGCGTAATTAGACAAAGTATTTTCCCTGGACTGGTGGAGTCCGGAAGTAGAGGGCATGGGTTTAGGGTGAGAAGGGGGTGATTGAAAAGAGACCTAAAGAGGATTTTTTTTCACGCAGAGTGGCACACGTATGGAATGACCTGCAAGAGGAAGTGATGGAGGCTATATAATTACAACATTTAAAAGGCATCGGGATAGATATATGAGTAGTAAGGGTTGAGAGGGTTATGGGCTAAGTGCTGACAAATGTGCCTAGATTAGGTTAGGATATCTGGTTGGCATGGACAGTTGGACTGAAGGTCCATTTCTGTGCTGTGCATCTCTATGACTCTATGACTATGTTTGTTCGAGCTGGTTCTACACATATTTCCTAGCCTTATCCTGTCTCTCAGTATCCTTTTAGTTAGCCAGTTCTCTGTGTATATTAATGTACCACTATCTAGTTCTTACGTTCTATCTTGTTCAGTCACCTTCCCAGGAATAGTTAATGACCTCATAGTTAGGGATCCTTTTGGAAGGAGTAATCACAGTATGGTTGAATTTAGAATACAGATGGAATGTGTGAAGATAAAATCCAATACCAGGGTCCTGTGTTTAAACAAGGGAGACAACAATAGGGTGAGGGAGGACTTGGCTAAAGTAGACTGGAAACAAAGACTTTATGGTGTAACAGTTGACGAGCAGTGGAGAACTTTCAAAGCAATTTTTCAAAGTGCTCAGCAAAAGTATATTCCACTGAAAAGAAAGGACTGTAAGAAAAGAGGTAATATGCCATGGGTATCTAGGGAAATATGGGAGGCTACCAAACTGAAAGAGAAAGCATACAAAGTGACTAAGATCAGCAGGAAACTAGAAGATCAAGAAAACTTTAAAGGTCAGCAGAAAGCAACAAAAAGAGCTATAAAGAGAAGTAAGATAGAACATAAGAAAAACTAGCACAGAATATAAAGATAGATAGTGAAAGTTTCTATCAATATATTAAACAAAAAAAAGTAGTTAAAGTAAACGTTGGGTTCTGTAGAGAATGAGAAGGGACATTTAGTCATGGAATATGATGAAATGGCCAAGGTATTGAATAGGTCTTCACAGTGGAGTATATGAATAACATGCCAGTAGTTGACAAAGAGATGTAGGTAGGGGAGGACCTGGAAACAATCATTATTACAGAAGAGGTGGTATTGGGCAAACTAATGGAGTTAAGGATAGACAAGTCTCCTGGCCCTGATGCAATGCAACCTAGGGTAATAAAAGAGATGGCAGGAGAAATACGAAGTGCACTTGTGGTAAATTTACAAAATTCTAGCAGATTGGAAAACAGCAAATGTGTCACCACTGTTTAAAAAGGGTGGTAGGAAAAAAAACGGAGAATTATAAACTGGTTAGCTTAACATCTGTAGTGGGGAAGATGCTCGAGTCTATTATCAAGGAAGAAATAGCAAGGCATCCGGATAGAAATTGTCCTGTTGGGCAGAGGCAGCATGGGTTCATGAAGGACAGGCAGCATCCAAGGAGCTTTTCCAGCAACACATTTTCAGCTCTGATCTCCAACATCTGCAGTCCTCACTTTCTCCTTCATGAAGGGCAGGTCATGCTTAACTAAGCTTTTGGAATTCTATGCAGACATTATGAGCATGGTGGACAAGGGAGGCCCAGTAAATATGGTGTACACAGATTTCCAAAAGGCTGTGTGACAAGATGCTGTGCATGGCATTATAGGTAAAGTATTAGCATGGATAGAGGATTAGTTGACTCACGGGAAGCAAAGAATGGGGATAGATGAGTGCTATTCTGGTTGGCAATCAGTAAATAGTGGTGGACGTGAGGGATCAGTGTTGCGACTGCAATTATTCACAATTTACATAGATGATTTGGAGTTGGGGACCACATGTGGCATGTTAAAGTTTACAGATGCCACTAAGATGACTGGCAGAGGAAACTGTGCAGAGGACTGTGAAGTTTGTGGGCAAAGGTCTGGCAGATGGAATACAATGTTAATAAATGTGAAGTCATCCATTTTGGTAGGAGTAACAGTAAACTGGACCATCACTTGAATGGTAAAAAGTTGCAGCCTGCACCAATAGTGGTGTCCTTGTGCATGAATCACAGAAAGTTGATCTGCAAGTACAACAGGGTAATTAGGAAGGCAAATGGAATTTTGTCCGTCATTGCTAAAGGGATTAAGTTTAAAAGCAGGAAGGTTATGTTGCAGCTGTATAGGGTGCTGGTGAGGCCACACATGGAGTACTGCATGCAGTTTTGGTCTCCTTACTTGAGAAAGGATGAATTGGCACTGGGTAGGGAGAGGGGTTGTGGGTGGGAGATGGGGGGAGGTTGCAGAGGAGGTTCACTAGGTTGATTCCGGAGTTGAGGGAGTTGGCTTATGAGGAGAGACTGAGTAGACTGGGATTATATTCATTGGAATTTAGCAGAATGAGGGGGATCTTCAAGAAACATAAAAAATTATGAAGGGAATAGATAGGTTAGTTGTAGAGAGGATGTTTCCACTGGCAGATGAAACTGGGACAAGAGGGCACAGCCTCCAAATCAGGGGGAGCAGATTTTGAACTGAATTGATAAGGAACTTTTTTCACTCAGAGGGTTGTGAATCTATGAATTCCCTGCCGAGTGAAGTAGTTGATGCTCCTTCAGTAAATGTTTTTAAAGCTAAGTTAGATTTTTATTTGAACAATGAGGGAATTAAGGGTCACGGTGACAGGGTGGGAAAGTGAAGCTGAGGCCACAAAAAGATCAGCTATGAGCTTATTGAATGGCAGAGCAGGCTCGAAGGGCCAGATGGCCTACTCCTGCTCCTAGTTCTTAGTTCTTATGTTTATTCAGTCCACTAAGTCTTTTCTGTCATTCAGTAAGACCATAGCTGATTTAAGGTTCCTCAATTCCACTTTCTTGCCTTTTCCCAACATATTTTTTTCCCTTACTGATAAATAATCTGTCTATATTGCCCTTTAACGTATTTAATGAACCAGCCTAGAAATTTCTCTGTGCTAAAGAATTCCATGGAGAGAAGAAATTCCTCCTCATCTCTGTCCTAAATAAGCAACCCCTTATTCTGTGATTATGCCCTCTGCTCGTAGCCTCTTTCACAAGAGAAAGCGACCTCTCCACATAAAAATCTTACATATAATAAGTTTGCCTCTCATTTTTCTAAATTTCAATGAGTACAGCCTCAACCTAGTTGGTCTCTCTCAGAAAACATTCTTCCATAGCTGGTGTCAGCCTAGTGAACCTTCTCTGGACTGTGTCCAATGTCTTTCCCAAAACAAAGCCAGAACTCACACAACACCAGGTTATAGTCCAACAGATTTATCTGAAATCACACAAGCTTTTAGAGCACAGCCCCTTCGCCAGGTGCAGTGAGCTGTTGTCGATGTGTGCAATCTTCTTGGAGATCCTCTCCACTTTGAGCCAGCAGTTTGAGGTGTTGATGGTAGTCAGCTGGGGTGGGCCGCCCTCCAAAAGCTTGCGTGATTTCAAATTGGGTTATAACCTGGTGTTATGTGAAATCTGACTTTGTCCACCCCAGTCCAACACTAGTACCTCCACATCTTCCCTCACCATGAGAACTAAAATTGCTCAGAGTATTCCAACTGTGGTCTGACTAGGGTTATCTATAATTTTAGTGAAACCTCCTGACTTTTATATCCCATTCCCTTTGAATTAAAGAGCAACATTCAATTTGTCTTCTTTCTGAACCTGAGGCTAGATTTTTGTGATTGTGAGGAATTCCAAATCACTCTGTTCTGCAGCTTTCTGCAGTCTTTCTCCATTTAAATAATAAATTATTTTTATTATTTAAGCATAATCAACTTTTCGGGCAAGAGTCCTTCATCAGGAATGAGGCTTATGAGCCAAGGGGTTGGAGAGATAAATGGGAGGGGGGGGTGGAGCTGGGGGGAAGGTACCTGAGAGTGTGATAGGTGGATGGAGGTGGGGGTAAAGGTGATTGGTCTGAGAGGAGGCTGGATTGGACAGGTGGGAAGGAAAATGGACAGGTAGGACAGGTCATGAGGGCAGTGCCAAGTTGCAAGGTTGAAACTGGGATAAGGTGGGGGAGGGGAAATGAGGAAACTGGTGAAGTCCACATTGATGCCATGTGGTTGGAGGCTCCCAAGGTGGGAGATGAGGCATTCTTCCTCCTGGTGATGGACGAGGGTCAGGACCTACGTGTCCTTGGCGGAGTGGGTGAGTTGAAGTGTTGGGCCATGGGCCGGTGGGGGTGGTTGGTGCAGGTGTCCCAGAGAAGTTCTCTGAAGTGCTCTGCAAGTAGGCATCCTGTCTCCCCAATGTCAAGGAGACTGTATCTGGAGCAACAGATTAAGTAAATGATGTGTGGAAGTGCAGGTAAAACTGACAGATGTGGAAGGCTCCTTTGGGGCCTTGGACAGAGGTGAGGGAGGGAGGTGTTGGCACAGGTTTTGCAATTCCTGCAGTGGCAGGGAAGGTGCCGGAGGGAGGGTGGGTGGTTAGGGTTGTAGACCTGCGAAGACACTCGCGAAGGGAATGCTCTTAACAGAAAGCGGATAGTGCTGGAGAGGAAAATATATCTCTGGTGCTGGAGTCTGTTTATGGTGGTGGAAATGGCGGAGATTGATGCGATGTATCCGGAGGTTGGTGGGGTGGAAGGCGAGGACCAGGGGGGTTCTGTCCTTGTTGCAGTTGGAGGGGCGGGGTTCGACGGCGGAGGTGTGAGAAGTCGATGAGATGCGTTGGAGGGCATCTTCAACTATTTGGGAGTGGAAATTGCAGTCTTTAGAGAAGGAGGCCATCTGCTGTGTTCTGTGGTGGAACTGGTCCTCCTGGGAGCAGATGCAGTGGAGGCGGAGGAATTGGGAATAAGCAATAGCATTTTTACAGGAGGCAGGGTGGGAGGACATGTAATCCAGGTAACTGTGGGAGGCAGTGGGTTTGTAGAAGATATCTGTGTTGAGTCAGTCACCGTTGATGGAGATGGAGAGGTCCAGCAGGGGGAAGGAGGTGTCTGAGGTGGTCCAGCTGAACGTATGGTCAGAGTTGAATGTGTTGGTGAAGTTGATGAACTGTTCAAACTCATCTTGGGAGCATGAGGTGGTGCCGATATAGTCATCAATGTAGCGAAGGAAAAGGTTGGGAATGGTGCACATGTAACTGCGGAAGATGGACTGTTCCACATAACTGACAAAGACACAGGCATAGCTGGGTCCCATGAGGATGCCCATGGCTACCCCTTTTGTCTGGATGAAATGGGAGGATTCAAAGGGGAAATTATTGAGGGTGAGGACAAGCCCAGACAAACGAATGAGAGTGTCAGTGGAAGGGACTGGTGGGGATGCTGGGAAAGGAAGAAACGGAGGACTTGGGGGCCCTCATCATGGTGGATAGAGGTGTATAGGGACTGGATATCCATGGTGAAATTAAGACCATAAGACATAGAAGTGGAAGTAAGGCCATTTGGCCCATCAAGACCACTCCGCCATTTAATATAGGCTGATGGGCACTTCAACTCCTAGTTGAATACTTTAGTATTCTAAATGGGGCCTAACTAGAACTTTATAAAGTCTAAGAAGCACATCACTGCTTTTATACGCCAACCCTCGAAATAAATGACAACATTACATTTGTTTTCTTAATCACAATTGAACCTGCAAGTTAACCTTGAGAGAATCCTGGACTAGCACTCCCAGCTTCCTCTGTACTTTGGCTTTATGAATGTTCTCACCATTTAGAAAATAGTCCATGCCTGTATTCTTTTTTCCAAAGTGCCAGACCTCGCATTTGCTCATATTGAATTTCATCAGCCATTTCCTGGACCACTCTCCTAAACTGTCTAAATCTTTCTGCAGTCTCCCCATCTCCTCGGTACTGCCTGTCTGTCCACCTAACTTTGTATCATTGGCAAACTTCACCAGAATGTCCCCAGTCCCTTCATCCAGATCATTGATATACTAAAGTGAACAGCTGCAGCCCCAACTCTGAACCCTGTGGGACACCACTTGTCACCGGCTGCCATTCTGCAAAAGAACCTTTTATCCCAACTCTCTGCCTTCTGTCAGAGAGCCAATCCTCAATCCATGCCAGTAGCTCACCTCGAACACCATGAGCCCCGACTATACTCAGCAGCCTCCCATGAGGCACCTTATCAAAAGCCTTTTGGTAGTCCAAATAGATAACATCCGCTAGGTTTTGCTGGTCTAACCTACTTGTTACCTCTTCAATAATTCTAACAGGTTTGTCAGGAACAAACTCCCCTTACTAAATCCATGCTAACTTGTTCTAATCCAACCCTGCACTTCCAAGAATTTAGAAATCTCATCATTAATGATGGATTCTAGAACTTTACCTGCAACTGAGGTTAGGCTAGTCAGCCAATAATTTTCCATCTTTTGACTTGATCCTTTCTTGAACAAAGGGTTTACAACAGTGATTTTCCAATCATCTGGGACTTTCCCTGACTCCAGTGACTTTTGAAAGATCACAACCAATGCCTCTGCTATTTCCTCAGCCACCTCCCTCAAAACTCTAGGATGTAGCCCATCGGGGCCAGGAGGTTTATCAATTTTTAGACCTTTTAGCTTTTCTAGCACTTTCTCTTTTGTAATGGCTACCATACTTAACTTTGCCCCCTGACTCTCCTTAACTGTTGGGATATTACTCATGTCTTCTACTGAGAAGACTGATGCAAAGTGCTTATTAAGTTCTTCAGTTATTTCCTTATCTCCCAGCACTAGCCTTCCTGCATCAATTTGGAAAGGCCCAATGTGTACTTTTGCATCTTATTTGTTTCTTATGTATTGAAAGAAGCTTTTACTATCATTTCTAATATTACTGGCTAGCTTACCTTCATATTTGATCCTCTCTTTCCCTATTTTTCTCTTTGTTATCCTCTGATTGTTTTTGTAGTCTTTCCAATCTTTTGATTTCCCAGTGTTCTTGGCTACTTTATAGGCTCTCTCTTTTTCTTTGATACATTTCCTGACTCCCTTTGTCAGCCATGGCTATCTAATTCGCTGCTCCCCCCCCCACCACCACCTCCCCACACCAGATAATCTTTCTTTTCTTCGGGACGAACATCTGTACTGTGTCCTCAATTACACCCAAAAACTCCTGCCATTGTTGCTCTACTGTCTTCCCCACTACGCTCTGCTTCTAGTCGATTTTCATCAGTTCCCCTTTCAAGCCCCTGTAATTACCTTTATTTAACTGTAACATCATCACATCCAATTTTGCCTTCTCTCTTCCAAACTGCAGACTGAACTCTACCATATTATGATAGCTATCTCCTAAGTGATTCTTTACTTTAAGAGCTTTTATAACATTTGGCTCATTACATAGCACTTACTCCAAAATAGCCTGCTCCTTGTTTTGGAACAAGCTGTTCCAAACAGCCTTCCGGTAAGTATTCCTTGAATTCCCTTTCTTTGGATCCACCGGCAACATTATTCACCCAGTCCACCTGCATATTGAAGTCCCCCATGATCACTGTGACCTTACTTTTCTGACATGCCCTATCTATTTCCTGGTACATCTTGCGCCCATGGACCTGACCACTGTTAGGAGGTCTGTGCATAATTCCCATTATGTTTTTTTTGCCTTTGTGGTTCCTCAAGTCTACAACATCTGACCATATGTCATTCAGTGCCATAGATTTAATTTCATTCTTAATTAACAAGGCGACTCTGCCCCCTCCCCACCCACCCACCTCCCTGTCTTTTCAATAAGTTGTAAATCCTTGGATGTTTAACTGCCAGTCCTGAATCCCCTGCAATCACATCTCTGTGATGTTTACCACATCATAATAATTCACAATGATTTGTGTCGTTCGTTCATCAACTTTGTTACGAATACTATGAGCATTCAGATAAAGCGCCTTAATGCTAATTTTCTTTTCCTCATGATTTCCAACATCTCTAGTAATAGGTCCTAAGTTATCCTTCCTTTTTGCTTCATTTCCAAGCTGCCTTGAACTTAAACCCTTCACATATGCTAACCTGCTGCTTATCTTTCTACTTGACTCCATAGGCCCTATCACTTTCCCTTTCCCCTCCCCCCCCCCCCCACCGACTCACAAGTTTAAAGTCCTAGTGACCACCCTATTTATCCTTTTCGCTCAAATACTGGTTCCAGATCGGTTCAAGTGGAAACCCTTCCATCAGTACAGATCCCTCCAGTTCCAAAACTGATGCCAGTGTCCCATGAAATAAAATCCCTCTTTCCCGTATGAATCTCTGAGCCACATGCTTACTTCCCTAATTTTCTTATCCCTATGACAATTAGCATGTGGCTGAGGCAGTAGTCCAGAGATATGACCCTCATGGACCTCTTCTTCAATTTCCTTCCTAGTGCTTGATAATCCCTAAACAGGTTCTCCTTCCTAGCCTTGCCTATGTTGTTAACGCCAATGTGGACCACACAACTGAATCTTCTCTCTCCCACTCCAATATCCTTTCAAGCCAGTCAGAGATGTCCTGCACCCTGGCACCGAGCAGACAACACACCATGCAGGACTGTAGATCCGGCTTGCAAAGGATCCTATCTGTCCCCCTAATTATAGAAAGCCCGATAACAAATACTTGTCTTTTTACTACCCCCTCTTGAATAGCCTTCTGCACCAAGTTGCTGTGGTCATCTGGCTCATCCTGTCCACAGCACTTTTCCTCATCCGTGCAGGGAGCAAAAATCTCATACCAGTTAGACAGGTTCAAAGGCTGAAGCTCCTCCACTCCTGAACACAGAATCCCCCTACCTGCCTCACTTACTGTTACACCCTGTTGTCCCTGGTCACGAACTGAATTTGAATTACTTAATCTACCGGGACTGCCTCCTGAATCAAAACGTCCAGGTAACACTGCCCCTCCGGGATGTGCCGCAGTGTTTGAAGCTCAGATTCCAGATCATCAATTCTGATCCGGAGTTCTTCCAGCAACCAACACTTGCTGCAGATGTGGTCACTACCATTCACAATGGGATCAGCCAGCTCTCACATAATATAGCTACAGCACATCACCGAGGTGGAAGTGGGTACTGCAGGTGCTGGCGATTAGAGTCAAGATTAGAGTGGTGCTGGAAAAGCATAGCAGGTCAGACAGCATCTGAGGAGCAGGAAAATTGACATTTCGGGCAAAAGTCCTTCATCAGGAATCAGCACATCACTTGTCCAGCTATCTCTACTTATTTAATTAATTTATACAAATTTATGAGTTAAATAATTTCTAGTAATTTGCTATGGTCTTATTCAACTAACCAACTAACAGGAAACTTTTAATCAATCACACGATGCACAAGAAATATTGATTTAAATGCCTTACCTTAGCAATGTACAAGAGTCCTTTTTTTGGTTAGAGGAGGAAGGTGGGTGGGAGACACTGCAAGGGTAGTGTCTCAGGATTCAGCTGCTGCCCAAATATATACCCAGCAGCCCTCTGCTCCTTGCTGTGGCCTCTCCCTCTGCTGCTCCCTTAAAAAGGTTCTCCTGTTCTCCCTTCCCAGCAGCCCTTGATTCTCTCTGCCCTCGCTCCTCGTCGCTCTGTAAAAATCTAAAAAAAAGATGAAGCATTGGGGGCCAGGAAGACTAAGTCTTGGAAGAGGTGGAGGGCATGGGTGGTGACCCAAACATATGTGGGGAGTTCCTGGGCCAGGAGGGATAGAACAGTATCAAGGTATGTAGTGAATGAGAACAAGAACCAACAATCGGAAGCAGCGGGGAACATAACCAAATAAATGCCAACCGACACAGTACATCAGCGATTCACAGGAGGCTCCACAGCACTGAGGATGTCACCTAGAAAGGGGACAAAACATCTGCAAACCAACTCCCCAACTTCGCAAACATACCCACAACAACTGCAAAGTAGTCAACTCCATTGAAAATGATGGAATTAATATTCAGTTCAGAACAGATTAGATTAGTTTTATTTAGATTAGGTTAGTTTCCCTACAGTATGGAAACAGGCCTTTTGGCTCAACAAGTCCACACCGACCCTCTGAAGAGTAACCCACCCAGATCCATTCGCCTGACTAACTGCAGTATCACTATGGGCAGTTTAGCATGGCCAATTCATCTGACCTGCACATCTTTGGATTGTGAGAGGAAACCGATGCAATCACAAGGAGAATGTGCAAACTCCACACAGACAGAAGCCTGAATCAAACTGAGGTCCCTAGCAATGTGAGGCATTCAGGGTTTTAAACATGAATGTATCCCGTAAAGGCACACATTTTGCCATGAAAATATATAGAATTACATTAAAGTTACAATGTGGAATCAGATCATTCAAGTCTCAGATTCAACCAATCACCTTGAAAATAAATTCCATCGTATGAAGCTTTGCTAAATTTACTTAACCGTAGCTCTATATCAATTGGCCTTAGTTTTGCACAGTTGCATTTGATCTTGCATTTAAGCATCATTTTCTTTAATCTTTCAATTTGTGAGGTCAATCTTCATCTATCTATTCTTTAATAATTTTACATTTATTTTAGATTTTCCTAAAATCTGTGTAGTTGTAATAAAAATAACTTACCATGTAGTACATCAGCTTTTGTAAATACTGTTAAGTTTCATTTGATTCATTTTTAAGGGAATAAGGAGAAACTTGGCAGAGGCTTTCTCCAGAGATGAAATTGGTTGAATATGGGCAATTTTATAACAAATGGTACCAAGGCTGTAGAAGAAACTGCCAGTTCTTATCTGATATTTTTTAATATTCTAATGGAATGATAATGCAGACTTGAGTGGGTTTTTTTTATGTTCTTTTTGGAACTCTCAGCTACCTTACAAATTACTGCATTGTGCATATTTATTTGCAACAACCCATTCCTATTATTACATTTTCTTGTTAACATTTATTGAGTGAATTACAGTATGAAAATATACATAAATAATGAATGCCTCTGTGGAAGGGAAGAACTTTTATGATTGTACATCATCTTTCATTATCTCTGTAATTATGGCAAGCCTATTCCCATAATAATTGCAGTGACGTTTCTTTTATTGCAGAGTATGTGTTTTTACAACATAGATAATTTCACCTTTAATAACCAGCTCATAAATGCCACTGTGTCCTGATAGAAGTACAGTGATTTCTGAAAGTTCGTTAAACTTGCTTGCTACCTTTGCCCAACCAAGCCTTGGCTGACACATGAATGGGAAATTTATTTCAGTCAAAAGATATAGGTTTAAATAAAATGTGGTGAGTGAGAGACGAGTGGAGAAGTCATAGTCCCAAACCTGTGTACTACCAATCATTTTATTTATTTTTAAGCTTTAGGCAATGTGCACAAGTAAGTTCATTTATACTCTGGAAGATTTGTCTTTAGTATTGTTCACTGACAAAATATTTGAGGTCATAGAGAAAATTGGCAACAGTCTCAGCATTTTTGTACAGAAATGAATTGATTGTCTTAGCATTATGTTGTGCTGATTAAAATGGGTTAACTCATGCTACTTTGTACTGTTTTACCTGATTCATGTTATAAACTTCAGCAATATGACACTAACTTATTCAATGTTATTACAAAGCATATGTATAGTGCTGTTTCTTCTTTTACATTTGCATCTCCAGATCCATCTTTTGTTTTTTTACTCATTCTATTTGGGTGTCATTTTGTCTTGAACTATCATCCTTGTTGTAAGTTAATCTCTCATGCCTTCCTCTCTATTACAGACCACCCTTTTGTAATTTCTTTCCTTACCACGTAACCACCCTGTGTTCTTGGGTTGGAGAATTCCCAGTTCTAATGAAAGATCTATAATCTGGGATGTTGACAAGGTTCTCTCTCCACAGATGCTGCCAGACCTGATAAGTATTTCCAGCATTTACTGCTTCTAATTATATGGTCCTTATGAGACAAGATGAATCAATCAATGCAAACTGGTATTCAAGTGTTATTTTCTCTCAGTATGAAAGTAGAATAGAGCATAAATGCAATAATCTGATCTCCTTTTCAAAATGAATGAGTTAGTTAAGATCATAACAAACAGAAACAGAATCAAGCCATTCAGCCACTCAAGCCTGCATTGTCATTCAGTAGGATCATAATGGAGCATAGCAATTGTATCCAAACAATTTAATCACCGTCTTTAGATTAGACTGCTCTAAAATGCAGTCTTGTTGAATGCAGTCTTTGGGGAGCTTTATTTTTGTTTGGATTTAAAAGTATCTACAAATCAGCATATATAGAAATGTATTTAAGTAATGTATTTTAACAGGATTTGTAACGTTATGTAGTTTCTATCTTGCAATTCTCCAACATAGTGAACATTTTTTTTGTAACAAAAGCAAAATACTGTGGACACTAAGAATCTAAAAGAACAGAAATGCTGTAAATACAGTTCTGGAAACATTAGTGGAGAGTGAAGCAGAGTTAAAAGTTTTGTGTTGAGAATGACTCAATTAACGAAAAGATTCCTGATGAAGGGCTTTTGCCCAAAACGTCGATTTTCCTGCTCCTCGGATACTGCCTGACCTGCTGTGCTTTTCCAGCACCACTCTGATCTAAACTCTGGTTTCCAGCATCTGCACTCCTCACTTTTGCCTACTCAATTAATGAAAAGTCATATTCAACTCAAGCCATTCTGTTCCTATTAACTAATGAGCTCTGGGATATGTTCTGTATACAAGTATGTTTGGTGTATCCTGTAGTTGTTATCACAACTTTAAATTGATTAAATGTGTCATTAAATTACCAGAAAATATGCTTTATTTGACAATTTAGCATAATTTTCTACAAGCAATTGCAGAAATAGGTAATTCATATAAAGATCATTGATGTAATTTATTTTTGCAAAGCAAATTCTCCAGTCTCACAATACTTTTACTGGAATAAATTCTAAAGTCCATGAATTCACACAATTGCACTGAAAAGGATTTTGATTTGTTGAGTTTGTGTACTAAATGTATGCAACTGTTTGCTGAAATGTTGTACGATGTGCTATTTGTTAACTGTTTGCATGTTTAAATATTCTAATTATCATATTAATCAACTTATGATATCTCTGTGTGATTTTCTTTTGGGGTCTTCGAGCATAGGTTGCCAATTTCTACTGCCAATCTGCATTTTCTATTTTAAATAACAGTTGTATCTTTTATAAGACTATTGTGCTTATTTCCATGAGTCAAATTGAGTGATACAGGCACTGTATTCACGTTCCTGGGTTTCTTTTTTAAACATCTCATTACTTATTTCATGCTGTACTTCTTACTTGCCACCTTCATTCCAAACCTGGGCAGGAAAGCAGACATAGGCAGCTAATTATGAACTAAAGAGTCTTTGAATCCAGCTTCTGTATTTTACAAAGATTATGCATTCATTTGTATGACAAAAATGTAATCTGAGGTTGATTTTAGTTAATGTTATTTGTTAATTGGGTCTTCCTTCTCTTACATTTAGTATCTTGTGCTAAACCACAGATTAGATGGGATTATTTTATTAATATTCTGACACTGTTGCTAAACAAGCTTCTCAATCACATAATTGTCACAGCGCTGAAAGAGGTCATTGTGCCTGTACCAAATCTATGGTATAATGTCAATCTCCTGCCTTTTCATCATATCCCTGTCCACCATTTTGATCCAAATAATCATCCAAATCTCACTTGAATGCCTCAATTGAATCTGCCTCCACCCAATTTCCAGACAGTGTATTCCAAATCCTAACTACTCACTTAGTTAAAAAGTTTTTCTCACTTTACCCTTGCTTCTTTTGCACATCACATTAAATAGATTTCCTCTCTTCTTTCTTTTACGAGTGGGAACAACTTCTCCCTAACTACTCCATCCACCCTGCTCATGGTTTTTATAGCTTCTGTTTTTTATCTCTTCTCAGCCTTTTTGTCTCTGTGCAGAACAATCCCATACCCAACCAATCTGATTGGTATATGTTTATTTTTCAGTTATTTCTTTCTATGTTGAACATATACTGTCCAGCTTTGAACAGAAGTTAGTAAGTATTGTTGAATATTACAATAAACTTTTTTTCTCAAAAGTACTTTATTAACTGTAAAACGCTTTAGGATCTCCTGTTGTTATGAATGGTGCTATAGAAATGCAACTTCTTTAACAGTTTACTTTGTTGTCTTGCTGTACTGCGATATTGATTCAAGTCTATCTGTCTGATTTTTTGATGTCCCCCTTATCTCTCCGTCACTGACATGTTGGCCTTGTTCTCTCCTCATTCTGAATGCCATTTGCCTCGTCTGTTACAGACTCACACGATATCCTCTGGTCCTTTACTGCTTCGTTCCTTCCGGAACATTGGGTAGCAATTGCACAGTCTCCGTATAATTTGCGTCTTTGGACTATTTGCGGTTATCCCATCATCTTCCAGGCTGTCAGCTGTATTCTAAATTTTAAACGCTCCCTCCGTTCTGCCTGTGGGGTGTTTTTCGATGTTAATATTATTAATTGTCTCATCTTAGTCTCTCCATGTATTTTGATTATTTACCCTTATCTCCCTGGGGTGTGGCGGGGTGTGGAGGTGAGTGTGAGTTTGCATTTTGATTGGTTATTATGTGTTGGCATGGCCTTGTTGTGGAACAGTTTCCATTGAGACGGAATGCAAACTTCGGAGTTTATTTGTGAAAAACAAAATATACAAGGCATTCTTTCCAATTAACTGTAATGTACGTTGATGGTACAATGCTTTCAGCATGTTCAGCTCTGGACCTTTGACCTTAAACTCTCCGATGTTGTATAATGATATGGCCCAAAGCAATGTTCATCTTCAACCAAGACAGAATGGAAAATGTAGATCGTTTAACACCTCCTCCATTGCAGATAATATTTGCTCCAAAGTCTGGAAACATCCTGAAATCTGAGTCACTTGGACGAAATCAACCCATTTCCAGTCAAAAATGTACGCTTACAACCAACGAAAAGAATGCTTGGACACAAGAAATTGTTGAATCATTTTGTTTTCTGTAAATGGTCGTAGTAAGGAGAACTGTTTCTAACTGGAAGTCACCGAGACACAGTAAAACAGATTTCAAATTCTCCAGTAAAGCAATTCTTAATATTTTCTAAACACACTGTCGACTTAATATTTACAAAAAGATTCGAGTGTCTACGCCTTTTTTTTTGTTTGGTTTAAATGGAAAAGTAATGTAAAGCGCCACTTGAAACACACAAGGAGTCTTAAATTCTAAGGTTGGTCTACTGGTGTTTGCATGTACCAGGGAAGTGGACCTGTCCCTGCTGTTTAAAATAAAAGGCTTAATGCTGGTGATAACAGTGGAGCTGGAAGCGGTGTTTTACGGGACAAATTGTTTTGCAGAGTGTCGGCGCACAGAGGAATCATCGAAGTGACAAATATTTGACACTATATTTCGCCATAACAGACGATGTGTTGAGAATTGCACATGAGGGACTGTCGGAACTTCCGTAAGCAATTCGAAAGTTGAACGATTAGATTTATGTAATCGTTAACCTTAAGTTTCAATCAAGTAGGTAGTGAGCAGATTGAAGGAAATGCTGTCAGGTATAGAGATTGAATCAAACGGCTTCGTTTCTTTTCAAATATTCTAAAATTCCTTGTGCTCTGAAAGGCAAACTCGGAAAAGTCAGTTTGGTCGTTTTGGTTTAATATTGATGTGGATGGAAATTCTCGCTATATATGTAACGCGGTCGTCGCTAAAACACGCATGGGTCTATCCCGTTCTTTAGACAAACTTACAATTTAAGCAACAAGAACCACTAAATCGCAACTGCTTGAAATCACACGGGGCCGGGAGATGGAAATGATAAGATAAATATACTGGACGTATCAACTGGCATCTCTGTGTGTGTCTGTGTATGTGGAAGGGTGAGGAGGATACAAGCTAAGGTTTCCACAATAACTTGTGTTACATTAATTACCACCTTTAGGCAGCGCAACATCCCAAACCGATTTGCAGCAAAATACTGCGGATGCTGAAAATGTGAAATAAACACGATTCTGAAGCAGAGTCACTCTAACGTTAACCCTGTCTCTTTCTCTCCACAGATGCTGTCAGTTCTGCTGAGTTTCTCCAGCAGTTTCTACATTTATCCCAAAGCGATAGACGGGACCGATGATCAAAATTGTAGCCGTAATCCTTCAACAGAACTGATTTGTAAGAAAACTAATATTACCTTTATCTCCGCTGGTGCTGATACACCCTTTAAGAGTTTAATCGCTTTCTTAATGCTCTCTTTACGCTCCAGTAATAAACATCGGATATTTTGTATATGTCAAACATTGCAAAAGCAACATATCAAGCAATTTTGTTTTAATTTCCCTGCCATCAGTTTCTAACCGTTTTACAAAACAAAACGTGCAATTCAGGCTTCTGGGGGGAAAGAAGTATTCACGTTGTTGTTTAAACTTAACATCTGGGCGGCCTCTGATCAGCACAAAGAAAGGATGCTATCTTGTTTAAAAACGAGGCTGCGCCGGATGAAGTCGAAACGTTTGCCTGCAGAGGGGGAAACTCACATACAAATCACAGGTTGCTTTTCTGCCTGCTTTCACCCTCCCCATTAACCAGTTTCTCCCTCGGTTACACCCGGACTCAGTTTCTCGCTGGGATCCCAGTGCAACAAATATTGAGCGGCAGCGGAGAGAGGTTTAAAATAAAGCAACAGCAAGTTGTTTAACATAGCGCCGTAGTAAAAGACGTCCCAAAGGCATTTCACGGGAACAAAAATCGCCACCGAGCCGCAAAAGGGATATTAGGGTAGTAGGTTAAAAATATTGGAAATATATTATGGCCCGCCTTTTTTTGTTATTTCAAATATATATTCATTAAAATATCTTTATATACATGTAGTTACTAAGGCAGTTCGGTTCTGTACAGTGGCATATGAAGAAACCAACAAATATTGGTGTTTGACTCTGTCCAACAAACCCAAGACTATATTTACAAACATTCGAGGGTCCGATAACTGAACGGACCCCTATTTAACTTCGGCGGAAAAATCTTAGACTGTCCGAATGTTTAGTCAATTTACTCAGAAGTTGGTTCTGCAGAAATGGCTCTGGGATGTACATTTCATTCTCAAACGAAAACCGCTCAGAAACAGAACCACAGCTGGGTTTAAGTTGCTGATGTGTCGTTTTCCTTTTGACGCGGGAGGAATCTCACAAATTGTTTCTTGTGACAATAGAATTTAGGCTTTAGAGGTTAGTTCCGTCACGGCGGAAGGTTCCCCCTGTCGCCCCTAATGCAGACAGCGATTTGGTGATGATGTCCCTCTCCTCGACACAAGAGAGGGGGAGGACAACATTCAGAAACGAAATAACGTGTGAAAAGGGACTGTTGCATCTTTAAATTCCCACACTGATTTAATAAATGAGAATAGTTCAGGCAGCATCTCTCAATCGAATTATTCCTCAGTCTTCGTTAACACCAAGTGTCCGAGGAAACTCACATTCTTTACAATTGGGCTAAGCTCTGCTTCACACACACAAAAAGTTGTTTAATAATGGAAGTTAAGAAACGAACACTGTGGGTTCTGAAGAAGTCACACTGAACCCGAAACTCACTCTCTCTCTCTAAGACACTGGCAGACCTGCTGAGTTTCTCCAGCATTCTCTGCGTTTCAGATTTCCAGCATCCGCAGTATTTTGCTTTTATAACACTGCGGTCACTTAAACTATATTGCAATTTAATGTTTTGCTTTTTAAACATTCATTCATCATTAGAAAATATATTCAGAACGAGAATCTAAAGCAATATGATTTGTCTTTTTCATCATTTCTACTAGATAACTGCGATCTCTTTGTAGTTCAAAATTTAAAACGAAAAGTTAGAAAGTGACCTTATTACCAGTGCGCCGCAAGATGTTATTCCACCCAACAGAAGTTATAGGTAAAATATGAAGATGTATGAAGGCTTAATTGGAAAGTCACATGTTACATTTGGCTCTGGTTTAAATTTGTGGCGCATATTTTTCCTTCTAGATCATTGATATTCATAATCTGGCATGCATTAGTTGGTGGAAAATATTAAAGTTAACAATGTTTTTTGGGGCGAAGGGGCTTAATCGTTCCCTTCGCTCCAGCCCTTATTGTCGTCAGTGCCGAACACTGGCCGCTGGGCGGCGCTCCAGTCCGGTAACCGGTAGTGGCCGTGTCAACCTGTTCACGGCAGGACGCTGTATTCTTCTATCAGTGGGACCTGGCGTCAACTTATCCGATCAACCTCATCCTGAAACACTACCGTGTTTTGCAATAGCACTGATTATTGTTTTTAGGTCACTTCCTGGGCAATTAACATGTCTCAGCATCGAATCTGCTCGCACATCACTTCATCGATAATCGATATCAGCACATTCATGTTCTATTGGTTCCGCTTCTGTGTTTGCAAATTGCTAATAATTGAATAATCGCTCACCCCATTAGAGGATGGGCAACCAGTTAAAAACAGATTGAAGATAAGAAAAGGCAAGCTGGACGTGATCTCTGAGGCACAAATCAATACTTTAAACACGCCATCCGTGATAAACTGCATTGATCTCAGGAGTTATACATGAACCGAGTGATTGAGAGAGGTACCAATCTCATTTAACTCTATCATCCTCCCTCTCAGCAACACAGCTTGTACATTTGAACACATGCAGAAATAGTATCGGCTTGCCTGGTTTGCGGATTATTTTGGCCGGGAATTATTTCACAGGGCGCCTTCAAACTAGCAATGCGTTCGTCAATTTAGGAATTTGTTGGAAATCTAAACTATTAGAGATTATTTTAACACACTCTTCCACAATCTGCTCTAGCTCCTACTAACTGTGCGCAAACGACAGGTTATTTAAGGTATGAGTTTGGCTGTTAAACGAAATATTTTTCAGACTGAATTCCACCCTAGTTCTTTCAGATTGGATGTGAGAAGACGGAGAGTTGTCTCTTATGATATTTAGGCTTTAGAGAGAAAGCCCGACCATCCTCAGTCTGTTGAGATTTGCATTGGGATAGATGCGGTATACCAAAGGTTCACGAACAACACCCAATGTTTTTGCTTGAATGGAAATCAAATTAACAAAACTTGCGATCTGCACTTCAGGGAAACAGAGGCGTCTTTCCTCGCGCCTTGTAAACCACTCTGCGGTACCCTTCATGTGCTGACTGATTGGAATCTGTTTGACTTAATTCTTAATCTGTGCACCATTCCAAACAGCAGATAGCAACTGAAAATATTTAAGTGAATTCTAAATGACTTCACATTAACATCAGCCCCAAGTCTTTACTAATTAATTGTTTTTAATTTTTTATAATTTTATGAAACTTTTACGAAAATCAATTGAAGACATTTTAATCACTTATTAAATTTGCTTCTTATCCCCTTAGTACTAAATTAACAAGCACATAAAATTATATTACCACCTACAGAAGCTTAAGCAAAAAGATCAAGACAATCTAGCGAATGCATTGTTTTTACTAACCTCCGTCAATGCTTGTATTAAAGCCGTTTATATTCCTGTAGTTAAAATTTAATTAAAATTAAACCCGATGAAGTTGGCTATATTTAACGGTCTTGATGGTAGGTTCGGTGACTCGAGGGGATCACTGGTAAAAGAACTCCAAGAAATATTCACATTTCTGAAAATATTTATGTTGGTTTAACTGACGAGCGTTTATATTTCGGAGCAAAACGCTACGCTGTAAAAGTAACGCGTGTGTGCTGTCATCTGATATAAGGTGTATACAGAACTAAAAAGACGGTTTGATTGAGCTCAATCAGAACTTATTTGATAAGCCTGTAACTCAGGTAAATATTGCCAACAAAATCGTTCGCAAATTGTTGATAAATCAGTGGGAACTGCACCCTGGTCACTGGGAAATATCACAAAGGAAATCGACCTGAAAATCGCAGATATCTGGACATCACTTCGAGGGAGGCAGGGTGAAGGTGCTGGGGACTATGATAACTCCCTCTTTCAGAGGTTACAAGGACACATCAAGGACATGTGAGTCTACGTAATAGCAGCCGCGTCCAAATACACACACACCCCACAGTAACATCTTGCAAGCCGGATTGACAGCGCCTTGTTTCTTGTGGTCAATTTTTACCAATCTCCCGGTCATCCCTAACTCCTAGTATCAAAAAAAATCACAATGTAGAAGTAGATCCGTAATACACTATGTGACAGATTAATCTCAAAGGCTTCGCCCACGCTTTACCAGATGTTTAGTTTGGTAAGGTTTCTCAAGCCCGGCAAGTTCGCCTGCTTAAACATCACGTCGTTCCGCCTTTGCTCGAACATGGTGTGAAATTCCTGGGGGGGAAAAAAACATATTGAGTGAGTCTCAGTGGCAGACTTGTGTTTTAAATGTAAGATGGTATATCTTGCGCGCCATGCGAACGCAAAACAAGTTCTCTCCGGTTGGTGAGTGAAACCGCTGCTGCCAAGTGTGTAAAATTCACCGGGAGTGCGACGTTAAATGAAGGGTCGGATCGATTTTTTAAAATGGTTATTCGATTGTTCACTGTGTAATTTTCATTGAACTAACCAGCCCGTTGGAAAGTAAATGTTTCGTGGATCATCTGCCAAGGGGGAATAGAACGCTTTGGAATGATTTGAGATTTTGTTCTGAAAGAGTAGACTACACCGGCAATGCAGTCCCTCCAGCTCTATATGAAAGAGATGGTTTTAAAACCACTAGTTAATACTTTCCTTGAAATGACGTGAAATTCCATCAGTTCAGGCGCTTCACAATATTTAAATGCACGTTTAAAATTAAGCAATTCTGCTGTAGTTCCAAATTTCCACAACAACAAAAAACAAAATGTAGGATTTTCCCTGCAAGGGCAATGTGTCAGTTCTGTGGATATAGGGAAAATGCAGACGGTGCGTTCAGGTAAGTGCGTGGGATACAAAATGCCATTCTATAATCAGAGAGAGAGAGAGGCAGTGGGAAGAGATCCGCTTCTCTCGAGATTCATTTGGAGAGTGCTTGGAGATCTGCTCAGATACATCCAATACCTTGCAATATTTTATAATACAATAAATATCCAACCAAACATTCGGAGCACTTGAAACAAATCTAATTGTAAGAGAATCGTTTGAAATTTCGAGCAAGTCTAGGAGTTCTTGTGTTAATACTATATAAAACGCTCCATCTGAAGTTTCAAGTGAATTTTAGAATGCTTAACAAAATCACCAAGCGATAAAAAGCCATCTATGCACACAAACACGGGGCTGTGTGAAAGACGTCAAAATGAATGTTATTGTTGGTAAACAGATAAAGAAAGCGAAAATGTATAAAGAGCTAAAGAGTAATTAACCAAACCTTCACTTTGGGAAGTTGAGGTAGGGTTAGCAGAGGGTAGTGAGGGAAGCAGGGAGCGGAGGGAAAGGGGAGGGGTGAAGATTTTTTTGCACAGTCGATTTTGGCAGGTAGTCTCTCCTCCTTGTACTGCCCCCTCTCTGTCGGTAACTGGTGCGTTCATGGGTCCCACGGGACGGGGGTACAAGGATACGATCATGTCCCTGTCTTCGGCGTGAGGTGTGGGTTCTTCAAACGGTGAGGTGATTAGGATTTTCTTTTATCCATTATTTCCAAATCCTGACTTTATCCATACAGAAATTGCGATGCCCAATCCAGATTTAATCCCGTCAGAGTCACCAATCCCCTCTTTCACACTCTGCCTCCTCCCCCTTTCCTTTTATTAATAAGAGGTTACTTTTAATTTGGGCACAGAGTGTCCACATTTACCCATCGCCCCCAACACCTCTCCCTCCCCCTCTCCCCAGTCTTGACCCCTGGACAAATCATGTTTTTTTTAAAAGAAAGCCGCGCCTTTAAGGACGTGTTGTCATCCAAACAGAAAGTAAACACATTACTGAGACTGAGGCAATGGCAGGAACCACTGCTGGAGTTAATCAGCCTCCCTGGCTGTGCGCAGGCGCTGCGCTGCAGTGAAATTTGATGGAAGTTGGAGAGTGAGTTCAGAGGGAATTCGGAGCACAGAGCAGTAGCAGTCAGTCCCGAACAGATTTCCCGCAAAGACCGGGATTTTTTTTTACATACACGCACACACCCTCCCGCAGCTGCTGCTGGACAAGGCGGGAGCATGCAGTCGCCTCGCAGGGACAAACTGCAGAACTTCTAACCAGCCCGGCTTTGGATGTCGCGCCCTTGACTCTGTGGATTAACTACCATACAGGTTAAAAAAGAAACTCCTGCACATACATAAACACGACCTCTCCTGGCATTCACCCGGCGACGAGACCGTTGGAAACTTTGGGGATCAGCTGTGAAACACCGGGTAAGGATTTGTGTGTGTGTGTGTGTGTGTGTGGGTGGGTGTGGGTGTGTGTGTGGGTGGGTGAGTGTGAGTGTGCCTGAAATATCGCATCAGTGCAAATAAACAGGAATTTGCAATTCTGATGGGGATTAGGAATCTCAAGGCAAACTCCTTTAGCGACAAATCAGATTCTCTAGTGTTTGCAATGGCGTTTTCAGGGAGTATTTTTAACCGAAATCGAACATCTATATTTATTTGCATAATTCCAGCAGCTAATAATTTGTGTTCGATCTCTATTCTCTTTGTGTGTGTGTGTGTGTTTCGTTATGTGTGTGTTTGGTTGTGTGTGTGTCACTGTGTATGTCTATGTGTGCGTCACTGTATGTGTGTGTGTCTGTCTGTGTGTCACTGTGTGTGTCTATATGTGTGTGTGCATGTATATGTGTGTGTCTGTGTATATATGTGTATGTGTGCGTATCCGTGTGTGTGTGTGTGTGCCTGTGTGTAAGCACCGTGCATATTGAAATCCGAGATTGGTGTTGACGCTTCGGCCTTTGCCTCTATTCATTGAAGCCAAGGAGTGTGGTCAGGACCGGAACCCAAACATGAAGTTAACGTCGAGATCATCCCAGGGCGGCTCAAGCTGTGGATAGCGTAGTGTGCCTGTGTGTGTATGTGTGTGTGTGTTTTTTTTTTGGGGGGGGGTGAAGACAGAGAGAGACAGTCGGTGTCTCAAAGGGAGAAAAATGTTCGAACAACAGGGACCGCCAAAGTAGTATTTTGTTGCCTAGTCCTGAGTCCAGAGACACTGAATTGCGGTTCCCAGTTCGAAGTTAATGGGATCTTTACAAATGTGTGTTGCGGTATGAGAACGAACCCAATTTCAAACACACTTCAGAGTGGGGCAGACACCTTGTGCGTGATTTCTGCTGTCCAATCTGGGCCACGATTATCATTAATGGCATCCCCCCCCCCTCCCACACCCCCGCCCCCCCACATCCCTCAAGTTTGGAGAGCTCTTCTATCTTTTACGTTTTTGAAATATTCCCAAAGCAATTCACTTGGCAACTCAACAATAGCTGGACTCTCAGAAATCACCACTGACCATGAGCTGAAAGTGTTCAGTGCTCCGTACAATTTACAGTACTGGTTGCCCCTTACTCTATGTGAACGGTACCAACTCCAAGAACCATAATTAGAACACGGGAACTAGCGAAAAAAAAGCCTCGTCACAATTATTTACTTTTACTCCCTAGTTCCAATTTTTTTTGTTTTAAAAAAGGACATGGTTAACTCTTCCAACACTTCCACCTTCCCCCCACCCCCCACCTCCCACACACACACACACACACACACACTCCGTGCCCTACAGCCCCTGTCCCCTGTCAATAGGATGGAGTTAAATTCCCCAGTGACTTTGCCCGGGGGCTGCTGTGTCTCTCCCTTCGGGTGCTGGGATTGCAGGGATAGGGAGGGCTATTCGGTGAAGTTACACAGTTGTGACCTCACACGTTGACACTGCAAAAGGCCAGGAACTGGGCAAATCACCATCCCCTTGCCCCATCCGCCCTCAACCTCAACCTCTTTCCTTCTCTTGTAGCTCCCCACCCCCTCCCCGCCTCAGCTTGATTCACTCAGGCAACCTGGCAAGAGTAGCACAATTAGAAGAATAATTAAGTGAGCAGTTTGTGCTCATTTTCCAACAAGAGTTGAGAAAAGCCGCTCTGTAAGAAAAAAATCATCCCTTTTCTGCCAGAATGATTTTCGAACCGATGCGAGCCATCGTAATCCGAAATACCAAATATTTTGCATCTTTAATAATTTATTTAGGGATTCCTTATTATCCCAGAGAACGCTCCTCAATGTGGAGACCATTGCATGTTCAAATGTCCAAGGGGACGCGCATATACGTTAGCTTCTTTAATCTTGCAATTCTAAAATTGTGACATTAATTGTAGCTTGTTTAAAGATAATTAATTAACTATGACCGTAAACTGACTGGAGAAAGTATTCTTCAAATTCTTAACACATTAGTTTTTTTTTAAAAACTGTCCTTCTGGTCTGCTGTGCAATTGAACTCCCGGTTCCCTTGTAAATACAGATACAAAGTGACTGTGTGACATTAAAAGAGGCACCTGGTCTATATGAGTGTGCATTGCCTGGATGGCTACTGACAGAGTAAATTGTACGTAAGTCGCGCCTAGTTAGGTTTAAGATTTGAAATGATTTTACAGATTTAAAAATAAAATTAATAGATTTGATGGAATGTCTCCAAGGGCTGCATTGACGTATCCGGGTTATTCACTGTAGGACAAGCAGGAAGAAGCTAAATCACATTTTGGGAATGCTCTCGAGTATAAAAGGGGACCCAGAAGTCCCACACTAACCTCTGAGGAGTGGAGAGTAGCAACCGGGACTTCCCTGGAACTCTTCAATGCATCTGCCTCGCTGTTTCCCAGCTGGTTTCAGGATTGCATTACATTGCAATATTTCCCACAGAAAAGGGAGAGCGAAAAAAAAAGTTGACTGAAGTTTAAAACACTCTGGAGATCATGTCTTGCGATGTATTCTCGTCTGAACTCTCTTTCAGAAACTGAAAACATTTAATCTTGTAACCGGGAAGTACGGCTCGGTGTCATTTCCCGATTTAGTTGGTGCAAGCGCACAGTTAGGGGAATCGGTGATGATGGGCGATTTGTCAAAATTATGGGGATTAAACTGCGAAACAATTTGCCTAGCCCGTATAATTACGAGGCTAACGTTAGAGGTTGTGTTGAACAGCCCGACCTGGATTTACTACAGACAACAAACTAAGGCAGCGCCGAGCGTGGTTTCTGGTTAGTGACCAGACTCTGCTGAGACTGGCGATAGGAGCCCGACACAAGTGGGTTTCTGGGCCACCACTTCACCAACGCAAGGGAAAGTAACAAACAAGCACACACACACACACACCAGAAAGTGAGAAAACAATTCGCATCACCTTGCTGGTAACATGGGGAACTTATTCAGTGTGTCACACCTAACTCGGTCACAGGCTGCGTAACTTTAGATAACTTTTGGAGCACGTTTGTTCAGGCCTATGAATAAAGTGACTCTGTAGTTGCACCAAGCTTCTCACCCACTTCGTCTCCCCCACCACCGAACCCCCACCTCACCCCACCCCCACCATGGGGTTGCCATGTGCAATGTGTAAAATCATGTCTGACCCAAATTGCCATTTTTTTTGTTATTGGGAGTGGCGGGGATGGGGTTTGCTGGCGTTCAGACAGTGTTTTATGAAGTTTGAAACGCTCTTGATAGTCAGTTCAAACTGCAGAGGGTGAGGAGCTTCGCGTTGTGGAGGTTTAAGGGAATGAGCGATACTGTTAGCTCCAGGCATTCGGATTAAGAATTCTGGGGTGTGGGTTGGAGAGATTTCTCCTCTAGGAACAGACTGAAGCAGTTGTTTTTTTTAATGTTTATTTTGAAAAAAGAACAAACTGTAGTTTCGCTCCACTGCTCAGAACCAAACCCGTTGACTGTCACACACACCTCAGTAAGTCACAGGGCAACGAGCGATTTCTCTGATTTCGCCGAGAGAGCTAAACTAAAACAGGGCTCTGTCCCCATTTGCTGCTGCGTACACCGAGGAAGCAAGGACTGATTTCTCATAGGAACACATGAGGGTCTGTCCTGAGAACTCATATTGCACTAGCAACTGTTTGTTGTGTAACGTGTTATGGAAAAGTAGGGCACACGGTATGATTTGTCAGGACCAGCTGGTTGTTAAAGAGGTGCAAAGGCGGTGTTTTATTTTTAATTCATCAAGCCCAGTATTTTGGAGTCTATTTTCGAATTTAACGTTTAACCAAAGTCTCCTCCTTCATTTAACCTACTTTAGTTAAACTGCCTGATTTGTAAATGAAGAACCTTTGTGACGAATTGCCCCGAATACACAAAGGAAAAACATGATTTCACTTGACGTGCCCGGTGAGTCTCTGAGTCGGTAGATGATCGCAATTTAGAGAGGCCTCTGTAAATACAATGGGATTAGCATTCCCCAAACCGATTGTATCGCCTTGAAGGAATCAATTGGCAATAGGATGTTTTAAAGCGGTCGATAAAATTGCTAGAAGTTTGCAATCGATAAGCGTGACCATTGGTGAAGAGACGGCCCTGGACTGATAGCAGATTCCAAACACCCCACTACAGCTCCTCCCCCCAAAAAAAGTCGGAATTAATTTGCGAATGGCAATTTGACAGGGCCCGATTTAATCGGCTGGTTTCTTCCAGGTCAATGCAAAGGAATTCAGTCTAAACTGAAATGAAGAGTTTGTGTTTGAGAAGGTGAGGGGGAAGGGAGGTGTGTAGATCTAAATCTGGACCATCAGACGGAATCTGATTTGAAAAAAAGATAACTAAACCCCCGAAGGCATTGATACTCGTGACGATGTGCTACATTCGTCTTGATAATGTTCGCCAGAATCTTGCCAGCATTTTCCGTGCTCTGAAGAAACTTGCTCGGCCTTTCTATTGAGCACAGACCCCCTGTTTTAATCCAGCACTTTGCCGGGAGGTTGAAATCTCTCTGTGACCAACACTCCCGACTTCTAATTACTATAAAACAAAGAGAGATTCACTATTTTAATAAATCAGTGTGTCGTGTTTAGAAACTCGCGTCCAGTTCAAACGCTGATTCCTCTTCAGCTTTGAGTTAATCCTCTAAACAATGTTCCAGCCTTCACCTGAATTATTTGTCCCAAGAGCTAATGTTGTCAGGTAAAATACCGTGACGGTTAGGAACTCAGCACTTTGACGGGATATGAAGATTTTAAATTCTCCTGCAAATGCAGAGATTACAGACTATTCTATTCAATTAAAATCTTTAAATGCTGAGATATGAACACGTCTTTTAATAATGTATAAAATATTTGTGATTTTTTTTCCCCAAAGTCACACTGGAGCTAAAATTCCCTCGCTCCCTCTACAGTAAAACAAACATGTTTCACTCGGCTTCAGCCGACAAGTGAAGTTGTTAAGAGTGTGAGGTGCCAGTGAAGTGCTGCCCTTTTACCTTTCAATTATCTTGATGAATGAGTTACTCCTTGAATAAAGAAAAATAACCAACTCAGCGCAGAGCCCGTGATCCCGAGTCCAGCTGAGTCTCCCTCCCCGGGGGTGGGGTATCGCGACACTGCCCTCGCAGATTCTCACAGACCCCATCAACAAAAATAAACCAGGAGACGACTGCATGCTGGGGAAAGTGGAAAGCCTGTGTGTGTGTCTGTGTGTGTGTGTGTGTGTGAAAGGTAACTTTTGCGGTGAATATTTTCTCTATGTAACGGTGGAAGGTGTCAGTAAAGGAAACACCTCCCGCCCCCATCATTCGCCTAAGGCGATGGTCGGAAAGCAACTTACATTTGCCTCCCTGCTTTTGGAGGTGTCCCGACTTTATTTGTGTTGGGAGCGTGTTTATGAACTGCTCAGAGCAGCTCGTAAAGTTAAAGTGATCAGGGCTCAGATTTCTCCCCCACGGCCGGCAGTTTTTTTTTTAACACGGGCTCTGGTCCCTCGCAGAACCCTGTGCAAATACTTCGCTCTCTTTCCTCGCTCTGCTGTGGTTTCCATTCCTTCTTGGCTTAAAAATAAAAGCAACCGAATCATTTCACTGCAGATGCTGGGAAGCCGGACTAGCGATGGAAATGGCTGAGAAGACTCAGCGGATCTGGCAGCCTCTGTGGAGGGAGAAATAGAACAGGGGGTCTTGTTAATCGGAGGGCTGTTTCACTTTGAAACGTTTTCTGTATCCCTTTAGAGAGAAGAAAACAAATCTCGAAGTCAGCACCCTAGTCGTTGACTGTGCAGTAGGTGTTAGATTTTCAAAAAAAAATAATTTTTGGGGATGCAACTTTTTCCATCCCAAGGTAGGGCCAAGCGCTGAATTGCTCCTCCCGGCCGTTCTGATGTTTTGTTTCTGAGAAGGTTTGTCAGCTGAATTGAACATAATCAAAACAAAGGATGCAAAATATTGGCGACTTCCCGGACTTAAACCATTTCCAACATCAATTTGAATTTTACTCCCACAGACTCCCAAATCGACTTTCTCCAGGGCTTTTAAAGATTGACTCGCTGTAGAGCTACGCCCAGATTTCATGAAAATGTTGTGCAAAAATAACAGCAATGATTAAAAACTGAAAGATCTGCGGGTGCTGTAAATCAGGGACCCGAAACGTTAACTCTGATTTCTCTCCACGTATGTTGCCGGACCTGCTGAGCTTTCCCAGCAACCTTTGTTTTTACCTAACATTAATGATGGTCGAGAAAAGCACCCAAAAGTTTCATGAATGTGCCATAATTAAATGGTGTGTCTGTCTCTCTCTCCCTCTCTCTCTCTCATGGTTCTTTCTAGTCTTGGCCCAGGAATTGTACAGAAGAAGTGTTGCCTATTCGACTGAAATGGGAAGTAAGACTTTGCCCGCTCCAATCCCCCTACACCCACCGCTGCAACTGACGAACTATTCGTTCCTGAGGGCGGTAAACACTTTCCCATCGGCAGTGGACCAGCTGCAGGGTTTGTATGGCCTCAGCACCGTCCAGACCATGCACATGAACCAGTGGACTACCCTGGGCTATCCTCACCTGCACGGGATCGCCAGGTCGACTTTTACCGAGATGGCTGCCGCTCAAGGCTTCGTGGACAGCAGGTTCCCGTTCCCAGCGCTGCCCTTCAGCGCACACGTCTTCCACCCCAAGCAAGGCAGCCTCACCCACGTCCTGCCCTCGCTGCAGAAGGAGCGCCCCCGCTTTGACTTTGCCAACCTGGCGCTGGCAGCCACCCAGGAGGACCCGCCAAAGCCCGGAGACTTTCCCAAGCTCAGCGCCGGGGTCGGAGGCTCTCACGGGGAGGTTGGTAAACTCACCCTGGACAGGAAACCTTCCAGGGGCAGACTACCCTCCAAGACCAAAAAAGAATTCATCTGCAAGTTCTGCGGCAGGCATTTCACAAAATCCTACAACCTCCTCATACACGAAAGGACCCACACGGACGAGAGGCCGTACACGTGTGACATCTGCCACAAGGCGTTCAGACGGCAGGATCATTTGAGAGATCACAGGTTAGTGCAGACACTCAAAATCCACACACACACAGCCACACTCTCACTCATACAGCCACACTCTCACTCACACAGCCACACACACAGCCACACTCACTCACACAGACACACACAGCCACACTCTCACTCACACAGCCACACACACAGCCACACTCACTCACACAGACACACACAGCCACACTCTCACTCACACAGCCACACTCACACACAGTCACACACAGCCATACACACAGGCACACATAGACACACACACATACACACACTCACACTGCCCTAATAAACGTGAACTCCAGTGAGTCCTGAAACAATCCTTTCTCGGTATGTTTCTGGTATTGCTTTTCTCACGGAGTGGGGGAATAAATGATGGTATACGATTTAGTGTGTGATTATTATGTCCCCAAGTTGATATCAGGGTTTCTACATGGGACTTTCTGGGGAAGAATACACCCCAGTATGCCGCGAGGAGGGATTTCCCCCACGAATGGGAATCTCCAATCACAATGTAATTGTACAGATCTGATTGATCACTGCACCGCCCTCCCAGGCGTTTAGATATTAAACTAATGTGAAATGTAATTCAATGAAGAACTCAGGTACTGGGACATGGTTAGAAATACCAGAAATGTCTGAATTCACGAATGGTGTCACAAATTCACTTTCAGGCATCTGTTCAGAGGGGTGAGATTATTGTATCTCCTCCCACTCCCCCTGCCGTATAACAGTAGTTACTGCCCATTGCAGTGAAGCTGTGATTTGGGAGGAAAGGGATGAACCTTCTTGTGGTCCCTGGCGACCTTGGGGTGAGGTTGGGTATTTGGTGACTGCAGTGCTGTCGGCATGGCGCCTCTCCGCCTGTGGAGGGCGCTGTGTCCGCGCATTGCGGCAGCGTCTCTCCCCGGCCAGAGGGGGGCGGTGAGGAGCATCGGCAGCCGCTCGCTCCCGGTGATCAGCAAATACAACAACAACCGCTGCATTCGGTGGCTGCAGCAGCAACAGCAAAGATACATGAACCCGGGGCGTTTTACTGAGAGTTTGCCACTGCGTTCATTTCCAGGTATATCCATTCCAAAGAGAAACCTTTCAAGTGTCAGGAGTGTGGGAAAGGATTCTGCCAATCCAGGACTTTAGCCGTTCATAAAACACTACATATGCAGGTAAGGTCCACAGCACGTTTCCGGAGAGTTCAAATTCGGCGTGAATTAAGTTTAACAAGTCCTGCGGGAGGTGTCTTGCATAGTTTTATGGCGAGGGGAGAGAAAAGCTAGCAGTTTTATTCCCTCAGCAACACATTTATAAAGATAAGGAAACCCAGGGCTTGCAATATGCATTAAGTCTGTCACTAATGTCCTGCGGACCGAGACTTCACGCTCCGTCTTTCTGTGAAGAACCTTCTCATGAACAGTCAGCTATATAACTATCAGTGACTTTTAAGATGACAAATTAAACCATGTATACAACACATACGATCGTTCCGCGGTTTTTGGACGATCGTTGTAAATACTGAAAGGAGGTCACAGTATTTTATTTTCGTTTCAAAACGAAAGAAAGGAATTAATCCTTTGCTTGCTTCAAATCTGAACAGGAATCTCCTCACAAATGTCCCACATGCGGAAGAACGTTTAATCAAAGAAGTAATCTGAAAACTCACCTTCTTACCCATACAGACATCAAGCCCTACAATTGCGAACAGTGTGGCAAAGTATTCCGACGCAACTGCGATCTGCGACGGCACAGCCTAACTCACACTCCCCGGGCGGATTATTGAGCGAACCTACAGCCAAGCCACTCCGCGTTACTTGAATTTGCTGTGAATACTTGTATAAAATAAATAAAATCCTCCCCCCCAAAAATGGGTTAAAAAAAAGGACGATAGCCAAATCCATGTAATTCAATTGTTTTATACATATCCCAATCCAATCAGAATCTTCGTGTATATAAAATGTTTTTATACTGCTCTATGTCCAATCCTCAAATGGGATAAATTGAAAGCATGTGAATAATGATAATAAAAATGCTTTTTATCATGTCATCATTTGTACTTTGTGTTCCAATTAGGCCTAATGGACACTGACAAATGTTTTTAAAATTAAACAGCGCCCACCGGGAAAGATAAATACATAATCAAAACAATAAAATTCACTAACAATATTTCTTTCAACATCTCAAGAAAAACGTTCAACGAGACTAAGAAACTTATTCCGCTTTCTTTCTTCGACACCAAGTTTCTCAAGGCCGTTCATGAATATCATCCTATTTTGCACAGAGAATTAATGTTACCGAAACGGGCTGCATTCGCTTATTGGTAAAGAACTTGTATCTGAAGTCGCGACGTCTTTTGAGGGAAAACTGCAAAACGTTCTTATTAAACGCCCCCGCGATCAGCTCTCGGACTGATTCTGTGGAGCTCCGGAACATTAACTGGGGGGTGAAAATGTACTGAACCCTCACGATGGGCATCTCCTAACATTGTGAAGGGATTAACACAACTAAAAAAAAATGTGGGAGACTGTAATTTTCTGTTCCACTGGTACGGGTTAATGTAAGAGGAGGTTTTGCTGCTGATAGAAGATGGTTGGAAAACTAGGACGAACACCTGAACAAACAGCTCCCAATTTCAATTGGACTATTCCAATGTAAACAGCACTCACCGTATCCTCCACCTACAACATGTTGTTCATCGCTCAGCTACTGATGCCATCACCGCCCCACCACCCCCACCCGCTTGAGGTTTAATCTTCCCTGGGACTGATGTCTAGTTGTTCCGTTAACTTTACAAAACATCTTCCATAGCCGATCCTGACACAACCTAAAATGGGAATAACTCTGACAATGTGACATAATTTCACTGACAACAAGAGATCTATTGGTCGAGAGTAAACACATTTTGAAATAAAAGTGAAGATAGGATTTTTTAAAATTAACGGAAAAGACAAATGTGCACTAGCTCTGCATTGGCTTTTAGCTGCCATATATCACAGAAGCGCCTGTTCGCGTCCTTCCTGCTTTACACAAGTCCACTCATCCCACTGCTATTTCCTGTCCCCCACCTCCCGATATTTACTTCTCATCCGGGTTTGTGCTTTTACACTTCATCGGCCCGGTAACATTCAACAACTTTTCCACAATTAATAAATAGCAGGGTCCCGAGTGTTGCCAGTAATTACAGTGAGAAGACTGATCTTGAAAGGATTGAATGGGGGGGGGGGGGGAGGGTGCGGAATCATCGACTTTTTTCCTTCAAAGAGCAACCTCTTGCTAAGGCTGTAAAGTAAATCCATTCGCCTTTGGTGAATTGATACCATAATTGGTTTGAAGATTAAAAACTCCAGCAAAGTGTAGCAAAGAGGTTCTTCATCTATCAGAGTGTCCGAGCTCTCTATAAATCACCTGATATATAGAGCCAAAACAATGGTGCAAGTTGTTTAATTTACACAGCCTACAATGTTCGACAAGGGCTGCAGTTTGGTTAACTATTTGTTGACTGATGCTACCCAATTCAAACATGCAACATAATTACACAAAAACAGAAGTTGCTGGAAAAGCTCAGCAGGTCTGGCAGCATCTGTGGAGAGAAATCACAGTTAACGTTTCAGGTCGAGTGACCCTTCCTCAGAAAGGATCTAACTCTGCTTTCTCTGCACAGATGCTGCCAGACCTACAGAGCTTTTCCCGCAATTTCTGGTTTTGTTTCTGATTTACAGCATCCGCAGTTCTTTCGGTTTTATACATTATTTTTGTTTTTATTTAACTTGTCAGGGAGTGACATACAGAATGGATGTCCCGCTCTGATCCACATCTCGAACCTGCTTTTCAGTTTTAGTTCCAGCTTTTCTGAAATTTACAGACAGCTATAAATACAGGGATTGTCTTGAAGAATCGGGCTTGCACAGAGTGAGGCGGGAGGTGGGAGGAGATGTTGTGGGGCGGGCGGGGTGGGGTGATGCTGGGAGGAGGTGGACGGAATGAGGCTTCCGACGGGAAAAAGACGCACTGTTCAAAATGTGTTGACCTGCGAGTTACTTTTGTAGGGCCAATGAAAAGCGGCCTCTCTTGCATTGAACTGCGGTCCGGACTCGTTCGTGGGTGGGCGTATTGTTTGAAAAGCGCGTTCTTCGTTTCCACTGAATATCCTCAACGCCTTGCTCTGACTCGTATTAACATTCTACACCCATCCCCTCCCTCCCCTAGGCCCCGCCCGAAGCTCGTGTCCCCAGGGTGTGCTCTGAAATACTCAAACTTTCCTTCCATGACCATCCAGCCTTGAACATAGGACATTACTTTAGGCTGAATAAGGGAGGTTTCATTAATGTCAAGAGCCTTGAGACAGCATGAAAACTCAGTTAACTGGGTTAACTTGATCGTTTCACGCCGATTTTTGAATTATGATCGCTTTTGACTCATTTTTACTCCGGTGTTTTTACACCAACAGACACACATCATTGACTCAATTGGTGCGCAATTATTCGTAAATACTTAATCCAAACGCCTTGATTAAATCCCATTTACTTACAGAAGAATTGTTTAGTCGTACATCCTCACTATTGGTTATATACGAACGTGTGTACTTTCAAGATGCAGATAATAAAACCCACGTATCTATATATATTTGCTTGACTTAAGTGTTTGATCTGTTAGTACGGGTGATGTGAAACATTTAGACAAGCGCTTTGTAAATAAAGACTCCATAATGGAATATCATGGATGTTGTCCGGACCACAACATTAGTATTTCTAAAAATAATCATACTGTTTGTCGTCAGTGAATTTTCTTAACATTTTGAATAGTGGTCATTTTTAAGCATTTTCTAGGGCTTTGTTAACAACGCTTTGTTCCCCCATCACCCGACCGACCCCTCTCTTGTTCGTGGGTAGCACTGGCCCAGCATTTCGTGCCCAGCCGGAGGTGCCCTGGAGAAGGTGCTGGTAAACTGTTTCCAGAACCGTTCAGGGATACCCTCATTTAATGGAACTCCACGGAGTGAAGTCAATATTAGAACCTATCACAGGCAGCGTACGTATTTTGGGCATATCTAAATTTTTCAACAAAAGAATGACCAGTTTCACAGGAACTCTCGTGCGAGCGCAAGTTAACAAGTACACCGTTATCGAGTACACAAATAATATATACAGATGATATGTGTTGGTAATATACACAACGCACACTCTAATGTGCAAGTGTAGGTGCATATATACATATTAAAGTATATCCACGTCGGTGCACAAATAATGTACACCAACAAGTACGTCTAGATTATATGCGTGTGCACACACATTCATATTGACACATTCATACATACTTTTATAAGTGTATAGAGACATAAAGGATAATGACACAAAGAATTTAACAGAAACATACAATTTAAGCGGCCAGGGAAAAAAAACATGTTTAAAGTAGTTATGGTGTTCTGAATTACATCCAGCTGTTAATTTAGAATACTGTTTGCTGAGGTTAAAGAATTAAATACAGGATATTACACAGGTTTGAAACAACAGATGAAATGCATGTATCTGCCCGCGGCTGAATGACCACTTATGCGCCACAGATTTGTAACAGTTAGGTTTTGACTTTCTCTCCAGCGGGAGAAGCCCCAGTTATGCCACGATGACCGATCTCTGGAGAGAGAAAGGGGTGGGGGTGGAATCCACATCTCCCGGCTTCCTCTCGTTTTCCTGCATTATATGCATCCTAATTCGTTTTCCGGCTGGAGGTCAAAAGGAAAAGGAATAAATGAGCCGAAAATGTTACATTTTCAATGAATTGGATAAAAAATGCCTGTAGTAAATGGGATGTGCAGTAAAATCTCGATTAGTCGAATTAAAATGCAACTTAAATGAAAAAAAAAGTGAGGACACCGCTTAAATAGGCGAACAGTTCTGGTTGAGCTACCACTCTTAATTACAAACAAATTTTCAGTTTTCAGCAGATCGGCGTTTTCAATGCAATGGCCGTGAAAATATAACTTCCAATATTTCGTTGGTAATTGGTTCATTCAAGAGGTTGATTCTTGAAACGGCTTGAGCGAATTCGTGGAAGGAGTGAGGAACAGAGTTGGTATTTCTGAACTGAGGTGGTCTTATGTTGATGAGATTTTGATGGCTGCATTGTCTTAATGCAAACGCGATCTCTTTAATTGAATAGAGATCAGATCAACGTTGTCGTACCGACAAGCAGAGGCTGCTGTGCACAGAGGCACTGAAGCTAGTAATCGCGTTACATATATACTGATAGTACCAGAAATGTATCAGATATATCTCAGACACAGAGAACCTATAAAGCGTTTCCGTGTCTACTCTCCCAGGGAGTGTTTGTCACGAAGACCCCCAAGGTGTTACATCCCAAACCTGCAAAAATCTTCAATAGAATTTACGTCCCGTATACCATGCGAATTTCACACAGCAGAAACTCCTGCTTGCGTGAGCTTTGAGATTAGTTTAAAGAACAGGGGATGTGATAGAGTGAGGCGTAACAACTCAGTCTGCGTGAACGGGGACTTGGTTTTGCAAAGGAACCCCCACCGGAATGTTAGAATGTACGGGACCGGATAACGTCACCTCAGCGGTCCTAATGTTAATCTGAGATTTGGAGATTGCGCTGCTAAACTGCCACAGTCCATTTCAAACAATAACATGACCTTTCCGGATCAACAGCATGTTCGCTATCAACGTTTTCTCAATGCTTAGAACGCTGAAGTAACATTATGGGCAATCAGTAAGGGATGTCAACTTAATGTTAAGGAAAACTGACTTTGCTGTTGGGAACAGGAGCATGATAGGGAAATACGTATGGATTACATTCCTCACTCTCCACTTTCTACCTTCTTCTTGGGTTAGAGTTTGTCTGTCCGCTAACTGAATCGACACTGTAAATCTGGTCGGAAAGAATATCCTTCCGATTTCCCCACTTATACTAAGCAGAGAAAATGTTTCCTCAAGACCGCTTTGCCTTCTCCCGTGATAATATTGACCGTCCCATAAGCATTAACTAGAGACGCTGCACTTTCTACACTATGCAATTTCCCTTAAGGAGGACCCCCAAGGGAATACATGGCCGTGGAGTCTAACAACATTCAGTATGTCAGCCGACACTTTAAAGGGACACGTTCGTGAGCAATTCAACACATTATAGCCGAAACAAGAAAACATGAGCATTATCACGTGTCCAACATCTAGTGTCCTGTGTGATTTTAATTCAACCCCATCTCTCGGAATCTTCAGGGGGAAAATAGCTTCCGTGACCTGTGTGTGCTGACATCAGATTCGCATCTGTATAACGAGGGTCATTAGAAATAACACACAGACCCTTCTCCCGTGAAATGGGGCGAACTGTGGTCTTTATTCAGTGTTGTTCTGGCTACTTTTAATAGGAGGTTACCAGGTTGGAGTTGTAACTATAATCTCCACACTATGAACCCAGGCTAAAATCTAATCGGAATGAATTGATGACTCCCCGGCTACGCTGTGACGATATTTATTACTTTTTTTACACTGGAGTTCCGATTGCCTTGGAAATATCGACAAGAGGAAACTTTCAAGTTGGCATTTAAATAAAGCGACCAAATTGGAGGTAGGGTAGGTAAGCAGGAGGGAAATGTCTTATTTTTACTTTATTCAAGTCAACTGGAGAGGTAGAGGCGTTTGCGAAATTCAGGTGAGTTCGTTGAAAAAATGTTTGAACAATCTGTTGGCTCATTGCACACCTTAAACTGCAGTGGATTGATTACCCTTTCCCCGAAAGTGTGCAGACGTGCTTTCTGAGGAATTATTGCTGTTTTGACACAGAATCATAGAGTGTACAGCATCCAATCGTCCACGCCGACCAAATTCCTAAATTAATCTAGTCCCATTTGCCAGCATTTGGCCCATATCCCTCTAAATCCTTCCTATGCATATACACATCCAGATGCCTTTTAAATGTTGTAATTGTACCAGCCTCCACCACTTCCTCTGGCATATCTTATCCACAATGCTAATGCTTACACAGTTATTTTTATATACATCAGAAATCAATTCAATGTAACCTCCTACATTCTCCTTCTATATTTCATTTCCAATAATTGTTTCCCTTCAACTCCCATTTTATGCTTCTTTGCAGTTAAGAGGAAGGAAAATCTTTCATCCAATCAGAAACCCGATGAAAACAAATCACAGTTTACTCCGTTTGCTGCCTAACTTCGAAACTAACTATGAGATGTACTGGCAAGGAAACCTTAGCTTTATCATAAACGAACGATCATTGATTGCTATTGCTTAGTTAGCATTACTCTACAGACACAGGAGAAACACAGCACTCAAGCAGACAAAGTGACATCAACTAGCACAGTCCCATCACTCTGAATGGGAACTCAATGTGATCGGCAGGTAGTGTTGCCGACTAGGCAGGTTCAAAGAAACAAATTCGGGAATAATTTTAGAGCCACTTCCGGTCCTGTTTTAAAATAAATCACCAAAACTCTTGCACTTTTATGCATGATGGCAGAAGAGGGATGGAAATCCGCCGCTAACACCATTCGGTTATTGCTTCTCTCCCTGAGTGTTTTGAAATGAATTTGCACTGGTCAGAATACTGGATTGGACCAAAGAATGTATCAGGTCTAAAATGCAACATTCCAAGAAAACAGAAGCAGAATCGATCAGATTCCTGCTCACTTTTACCCGTCTCTCTGCAAAGCTATGACTGGGCACAATGTAAATAATGCGCTTCCGCCGCTGCCCCTCTTACTGAGTAAATTTGCTGTGTTTACCCCGAAATTGGTCAATGGTCACGTGAACCAGGCTCTGTAATTGTTTAATTGTTCAGATCTGGAACATTCTGCCAGTGTGGGGTGGGGACAGGCTGAAGTATGTTGAAGCAGCTTGTTCAGACTCACCTCCCGGGGCAGGTACAACCCCTTCCCCGAGAACCCCTAACACTTGAGTCCAATATCGACTCAAAACCGTGAAGACCATGAGATACAGGAGCAGCATCAGCCCATGCGACCCAATTCAGTCTGCTCCACCATTCGGTCGCGGCTAATCTATTTCTTAACTCCATTCTCCTTCCTTCTCCCCGTAACCTTTGACCTGCTGACTCTTAACTCCGTCTCTCTTTCCTCAGATGCTGCCAGACCTGCTGAGTTTCTCCAGCATTCTCTGTACTTACTTCAGATTTCTACAGTTTCCTGATCCATCTTAAATCAGAGTGACCCTTGGGAAATTGTCAGTCCCTCAACGGTGGGAGCTAATGAATCCTAATACCATCCCTTCATCATCTTTTGAAAGTCTAGAAGGAATAACAGGAACCTTACTGGCAAACGAGAGCGATTCAGTGGCGCAAGAGGATTGGGTAAGAGAATAAAATAGTAAACAATAAGGTGGAGACTGGGTCGAGATGAGCAGCCCTTAGAGGACGCGGGCTGAACGGCCTGTTTCGTGCTGTTCTGTGTGGAGTGGGGTTGGACACGGAGATGGATTCACAGGTCAGTGAGCGGCCATGGATCTGCCTGCATTTGCTTGGGTCTATTTGAATGCTGTTTGAAACTTCCAGCAGTGACTGCACTGGGATCCCGATCCAGCGCTGCCCAGGGGCCCAGATACTCCCGAATCGTTGTCATTCAGTTCGCCTTCGGAGAAATAAAAGTCTGTTAAACACAACTTGGCTGAATGTAAATTAAAGTTTGAAAGGGCACAGGGAGTGAAGCTTCCCTTTGCCCAGGATGTTATGTTTTGAAAGGTTCTCCTCGCGCACGCACACACATATACCCTTTCACACACATGCTGACTCACACGCACACACACACAATCACACACTCACACAGTCTCACACACACTCATTCTCACTCACACAATCACACTCGCTCAGTCACACATACTCTCACAGTCACACACACACAATCATACACACACACACTCTCACTCTAACTCACATACTCACAACACACGCACTCTCGCTCACACACACAAGCTCACGCACACACACTCTCGTACATACACACATACTCTTATACTCTCTGACACACACACACTCTCCTACACTGTCTCTCTCTCTCTCTCCCTCTCTCTCTCTCTCTCTCTCTCTCTCACACACACACACACACACAGAGGGAACACTAACTGCAAGGGTCATCTTAATTCTGGGAGACTGGGTACAGCTTCTGAAGCTGCAGTGTATCTGCTGGACTGAACTTGATTGACTGTGCTTCATTCACATCACCTCACTGGGGGAAGCCCACTGTCAGTCGGGTACCCAGATATAACCTCTCACTCTATCATATCTACTTTAAAAGAACATTTCTGGGAAAATACTGCTTGTTTATTTATTCCCCTGAAAAGAAGGACAGAGCCAACTCCCCAGTCCTAGTTTCTAGAAACACCATTTTTAAAAAAAGAAAACCTCAGGGTTACAATCTACTCAGAGCAACTTTCAAAACTTTGTTTGTGTTGATGGAGCTGGCTGTTGTGAAGGGGGGGGGGGGGGTGGTAACATTCACAAAATAAACCTGGCAGGGGGCAGTTCAAATTGTCCCCCATCCCTGATTTTGTTTTTAGCTGCTCAGTGCTGACTTCGTTGGCATTGTCTAGCTTTATTACATCCTACACATCTTTCTTGCTTCCTCTCCCATTTGTTTTGAAAGGCCACTTGGGCGATTGAACATATGAAGAACGAGTAGAGCATTCAGCCCCTCAAGCCTGCTCCACCATTTGATATGATCATAGCTGACCATATCTTGGCCTCAACTCCACTTTCCTGCCCGCTCTCCATAACTTTTCAACATGTTATCAATTAAAAATCTATCTCCTGGCATCCACCACAGTCTGAGTGAATTCCAAGGAGACACAGCCTTTTGAGAGAAGTAATTTCTCCTCATCTCTGTTTTAAATCTGCTGCCAGGAGGCTGAAACCTATGCCCTCTTGCATTATATTTCCCCAAATAAGGAAATATCCTCTCCATGTCTGTTTTGTCAATTCTCTTTATCACCTTATACACCTCAATTAGATCTCCTCTCATTCTTCTAAACTCCAGAGAATATAGACCTAAACTGCTTAATCTCACCTTATAAAATAAAACCCTCATCTCTGAAATGAGTTGAGTGATCTTTCTCTGAACTACCTCCAAAGCAACTACATCCCTCCTCACGTAAGGGGATCAAAACTATACAGCACCCCAGGTTGGGACTCACTAATGCCTTGTACAGTTGGAGCAATATTTTCCTACTTTCCCACTCTATTCCTTCAGCAATAAATTCCAAAATTCCATTAGACTTCCTTATTACCTACATATTAGTTTTCTGCAATTCATGCACAAGGATATCCAGATCCCTCTGCATCCAAGCATCCTGAAGTTTCATTCTAGCCTAAACGGGAGAGTTAGTCTAAACATAAAGGTAAAGGATACATTTGACCAATGTCTTACCCAAACCCTCCCTCCACTCCCAACTTTAGTCCATTTTATATCTAAAGAAGGGCCTTTCAGATTCACTGTAGGTCAGTGTTAAATTTGCTGTCCTCTTATTCCTTACAAGCTTTAGGACCCAGGCAACATCCAATCACTCTTTTCAGGAATGTTAAGAATCAAATTCATTGGGGAGACCTGCATAACTCCCACCCCAATCACTTGCTGGATGCTGAAATCCTTCATGAAAATCAACACCCAGGTGACTCCCTGTCTTTATCACCCAGACCAGGTTCACCAGATCAGAGTTCAAAAAATTAGATTCATCTTTGTCTCGAAATCCTCTTCACATGAGGCTGAGGCCATGTGCTGAAAATTATATGCACAAAGGTTCTCTGTCCCAGTATGACACCAAGATACAATTTCTTGCAAGAAACCCACCCCTAACTTCAGAGGGTCAACGTATAGCACTTTCACCTCTTAATGTCCAAAACCTCCCTATTCCAGCGATTGAGTGATATGCCAGTGCAGAGCCATGTGAGTGCTGCACTGTCTCAGGTAATCTCTTCCGCAGAAATATGAAAAAAGGAACTGAAATAGCCCATTCAGCTCTTGGAGCCTGCTTCACCATTCTATATGATCATGGATGATTATCTAACTCAGTATCCTGTTCCTGCTTTCATCTCATACCCTTAGATTCTTTGAATCCTAAGGCTTGTATCTATCTCCTTATTGGAAATACCCACTATTTTGGCCTCACCTTCTCTTTCCAGCAGGAAGTTCACAAGCTCACCATTCTCTGGGTGAAGAAATTTCTCACAGATCATACAGCATGGAAACAGACCCTTCAGTCCAACCAGTCCATGCTAACCACAATCCCAAACTAAACTGGTCCCACCTGCCTGTTCCTGGCCTAAATCCCTCCAAACCTTTCCTATTCATGTATCCATCGAAATGTCTTTTAAATGTTGCAACTGTACCCACATCCGTCACTTCCTCAGGAGGTTCATTCCACACGCGAACTGCCCTCATTTTCAAAACAAACCTCTCATGTCTTTTTAAAATCTCTCTCCTCTCACTTTAAAAAATACCCCCTAGGGAAAAGATAACCACCATTAACTCTATCTATACACCCTTATTATTTTATAACTTTCTATCACCTCAGTCCTAAATGGCCTACCCTATATCCTTAGACTGTGAACCCTGGGTTCTGGACTCCCTGGTCATTGGGAATATCTTCCCTGTGTTTAATCTGTCTAGCCCAGTTAGAATTTTATTGGTTTCTGTGAGATCCTTACACCTTCTCTCCCCTCCCCTCCCTCGCCAGTCCCCCAATTCTTCTAAATTCCTCTGAATATAATCTAACCCATCCAGCTTCTCTTTGTATCTCCGTCCTGCCATCCCAGGGATCAGTCTGATTTGTAGCTTCCTCGCATTCCCTTCGTACAGAGCCAGAAAAACTGCAAACATCACTCCAGGTGGAGTATTGCGGGTATTCTGAGGCTGAGAGATTGTTATCCTATTTGGAGGGATGGGGGAGATGTGCTAACCAATGTTGACCATGAACTAAAGAACAGATTACTTGGTCGAATCAAAGCAAAACACTGCGGATGCTGAAAATCTGTTGCAAACGCAAGAGTTGGAGAAACTCAGCTGTCCAGGCGGCTTCAGAAAGAACAGGTTCGGTCATACCGGACACGAAATATTCACTCCTTATTTCTCCACAGGTGTTGCCAGACCTCGGCCGAGTTTCTCCAGCAATTACTTGTGTTTGCGGCCTTTTGCCCACCCGCTGCTTTGTGGGATCTTGCTGTGCGCTGGTTTCCGCATCACCAGATCGACTGCCCTTGTTGGAAAAGATTTTGGCAAAGTCTGCCGGGTCGTTGTTCGGGGTCACTGCAAGTTCTGGCCTTGCTCCCAACGATGGTTTCCAGCAGTAACTCCCCCCCCCCACCCCCTTCGCCTGGCACCCTCCCCCATGCCCCCCCCCCCACGCCCTCCGTTCGCCACTCCTCCGCCAGTTCTCCGCCGGATTTACACGTGGAAAAGAATTTTAAGAGCGTTGAAACGGCTCAGCTGCCACTAGTTTGCCTTTGACTGGCGCTCCTGCAGTTTTCTGATGCTGAAACCATCGGTGATTGAAACGTTTGCAAATTTCACCTCAGTTTGCCCACCACAGTCAAACGTCGCTCCTGTTACTCATTACAACCGGGGGCTAAATTCCAGCGGAGTTTCATTCCTTTGGGACTGACTGTGTGTAGTGACAATTTAAATGGAATTTAACCACGTTGGAACCTTGAAAGGCGGACTATAATTCTCGCAAACAGCCACATTAAAACTGCCCACTCGAGGGGAGCACAGCATCGAAGTTCATCAGAAAAGGCTGCTTTATAAAAACGGACGCGTGTCACAGTTTAAGCGGCTGCAAAATGACACGGAAGATGAGAACGCTGAGCTCGGGGCAATCCCGGAGTGTATTCACACACGGCTGAGAAGCAGACTCGTTTCCAACATCATTCTACACTTTTCACAAATTTTGCTACCTAACCACCCCCCCCCCCCCCACCCCCCCAACTCCAGCAACACAAGCAGCCAGAATATCTCATTTAAAAAAAAAGTTGTATCATGTGACATCTGTGAGTGGTCCCTGCCACTTGGACCCGGGGTGTTAAAGCTACAGGAATGAGCCAATGCAGCGGTTGAACATTGATGGGTGGATGGGACGTGTCTGACTGACAGTTGCACATTTAGGATGCGGTCACCCTCGGCTCCAACTGGTTTTATGTTTAATAACAAGGTTCGCTGCTATACCAGGGGACTGCGACCAGCGGTGTTCCACAGGGATCAGCGCTGGGCCCACTTTTGTTTGCTATTTAGATAAATGATTTGGATGAGAATCTAGGAGGCAGGGTTAATAAGTTTGCAGATGACACCTAAATTGGTGGGATAGTGGACAATGAAGAAGGTTATCTAAGGGCTCCTGATCAGTTGGGTCAATGGGCTGAGCAGTGGCAGATGAAGTTTAATTTGGATAAATGCGAGACGGTGCATTTTGGTAAAACAAACAAGGGCAGGGCTTAGCCAATCAATGGAAGGGTCTTGCACAGTGACACACAGAGATCTAGGGGTTCAGGTAGACCATTCTTTGAAATGTGCCTTACAGGTAGACAGGGGTGTTTAGCGCTTGCCTTCATTGCTCAGACCTTTGATATCACTTTGAGGTTGTGCATGATGTTGGGGAGGCCTCTCCTGAAATACTGTGTGGTCGCCCTGCTATAGGAAGGATATGATTAAACTGGACAGCAATCAGTAAAGATTTACCAAAACGTTGACCCAATGGAGGGACGGTGTGAAAATTAAAATTGATTAGAAAGCTAGGGCCTTTTTCACTGTAGCGTAGGAGGTTGAGGGGTGATCATGAGTGACATAGATAAGGAGAATGACAAAGGTCTTTTCCCTGGGGTTGGAGAGTTCAAAATAGGGGGCATATTTTTAAGGTGAAAGGCGAAAGATTTTAAAAAGGACAGGAGGGGTAATTGTTTTTACACAGAGAGTGAGTGTTAGCGTGTGGAATGAATTGCCAGAGGAACTGATGGATGCAGGTACATTCGCAACATTTAATAGCTATTTGGATAAGTACATAAATAGGAAAGGTTGGGAGGGACATGGGTTGAATGCGTAACTGGAAAAGCACAGCAGATCAGGCAGCATCCGAGGAGCAGGAATTTACTGCAGACCTCACTGTCTCTTTGAAGGGATATGGGCCGATCGCAGGCGGGTGAGACTCGTCGACCTAAGGGTCTATTTCCATGCAGTATGATTCTGTGATTCTGCTGGAGTATGGCTCATGGTTACCATGAGAATTTTTGGCGGTGTTGTCTCCCACTCTCCCTGACCACTCTACAACCCACACCATCCGGTGCGACCAATCCCCAGGGACTCTGGTCTCTGTTATATGTTGGCATGTTTGCTAAATGGCCAGTTTTTTAAAAAAAGTCTGCAACAGAGCCAAATCGTCTTCTTTCAGGTGAAAATTTTAAAAAAAGTTAAGATGATCCAATCTGTACACAAATCATTCAAGTATTCGGCGATAGCATCAGCAAAATGTAAACTATCTAATTTAACCATTTTTTTCTTGGAATTCGTTTTGTACGTTCATTAATTAGATTAGATTAGATTCCCTAAAATGTAGAAACAGGCCCTTCGGCCCAACTAGTCCACACCCACCCAGACCCATTTCCCTCTGACTAACGCACCTAACACTATGGGCAATTTAACATGGCCATTGCTCTCACCTGCTCTCACCTGACCTGCACATCTTTGGAATTCTGCCCTGAAGCTGTGCGGATGAGCACCGCAGTGAGAAGGGAACACAGTTCCCAAAGAACGGCAGATGCTTATCTACAGTAAATCTGACAAAACAAAAAACACACCCATCTTCCCCTCTAAGCCACTGTAGAAATTGATTCCGATTGCGGTCACATCATCCAGCCGGCTGTTCATTTTGTGCAACACCTCAAGTAAAAACACCGAGCACCAAGAATAGAGCCTGATCCGCCAGCCTCACACACAGAAAAGGCTGGAGAAACTCAGCAGGTCTGGCAGTGTCTGGGGAGACAGAAGCGGAGTTAATTTTCGGGGTCCAGTCACCTTTAGTTGTTTCCCTCAATTGTGAGTTGCTCCTCGCCACCTCCCACTCCCCATCTCATATATCCCCAGACACCTCCTAAACCCACAGCTTGTAATGAGCAGTTTGCACTTGCGTAGCGCCTCTGGCCGAATAAAGTCTCACCAAAGCGTTTCGCAGGAGAGCTCTGCAGCGAAATCTGACATCTAGCCCAGATCGGACAAGCTCAAAACTTGCTGAAAGGTCTGCTGTCTAGACTCTTAAAGAGACGTAGGCAGCAATACCTGCAATCATTTGAGCGGTTGCCCAGCAATGCAGAGGTCCACATGTCGCTATATACCGCAAAAATTGTTCCTTTAAGTTATCACATGTGCAAAATAAAATTAAAACAATAAATGCCTCGGGCACATGCACAAATTATCTGTGGCCATTGAAAACTTATAGGGACATTAGTAGCAAGCCCTCCAAGTTAAGGGAGTGAAATCAGCCTTTAGGATGGAAATCTGCCATCTTTACCTGGTCTGACCTACCTGTGAGTCCAACAACACAGATGGTGGTTGGCACACAACTCTCCCTGAGCAAATCATTCAGTTCAAGGGCCAATTAGGGATAGGAAACAAAAGGCCAATTTTGATGGTATTAGTCAAGAACTTTCAAAAGCTGACTGGGAGCAGCTGGACGCAGGTAAAGGGAAGGCTGGAAAATGGGAAGCCTTCAGAAATGAGATAATGCGAGTCGAGAGACAGTATATTCCTGTCAGGGTGAAAGGAAAGGCTGGTAGGTATAGGGAATGCTGGATGACTAGAGAAATTGAGGTTTTGGTTAAGAAACAGAAGGAAGCACTTGTCAGGCATCGACAGGATAGATCGAATGAATCCTGAGAAGAGTATAAAGGCTGTAGGAGTATACTGAAGAGGGAAATCGAGGGCAAAAAGGGGACATGAGATAACTTTGGCAAATAGAGTTAAGAAGAATCCAAAAGGTTTTTACAAATACATTAAGGACAAAAGGGTAACTAGGGACAGAATAGGGCCCCTCAAAGATCAGCAAGGCGGCCTTTGTGTGGAGCTGCAGGAGATGGGGGAGATACTAAATGAGTATTTTGCATCGGTGTTTACTGTGGAAAAGGACATGGAAGATATAAAATGTAGGGAAATAGACAGCGACATCTTGAAAAATGTCAATATTACAGAGGGGGAAGTGCTGCATGTCTTGAAACACATAACAGTAGATAAATCCCCAAGACCTAATCAACTGTACCCTAGAACTCTGTGGGAAGCTAGGGAAGAGATTGCTGGGCCCCTTATTGAGATACTTGTATCATCAAGGGCCCCTTATTGAGATACTTGTATCATCAATAGTCACAGGTGAGATGCCAGAAGGCTGGAGGTTGGCTAATGTGGTGCCACTGTTTAAGAAGCGTGGTAAGGTCAAGCCAGGAACTACAGACCAGTGAGCCTGACCTCGGTGGTGGGCAAGTTGTTGGAGGGATTCCTGAGGGACAGGACATACATGTATTTGGAAAGGCATAGACTGATTCGGGATAGTCAACATGGTTGTGTGCATAGGTAATCATGTCTCACAAACTTGATTGAGTTTTTTGCAGAAGTAACATAGAGGATTAATGAGGGCAAAGTGGTAGACGTGATCTATATGGACTTCAGTAAGGCATTTTACAAAGTTCCCCTGGTTAGCGAGAATACAGGGAGAACTAACCATTTGGATATAGAACTGGTTCAAAGGTAGAAGACAGGATGGTGGTGGAGAGTTGTTTTTCAGACTGTGAGGCTTGTGACCAATGGAATGCCACAAGGATCGGTGATGGGTCCATTACTTTTCATCATTTATATAAATGATTTGGATGTGAGCATAAAAGGCGTTGTTAGTAAGTTTGCAGATGACACCAAAAGTGGATGTATAATGGACAGTGGAAAAGGTTACCTCAGATTACAATGGGATCTTGATCAGATGGGTCAATGGGCTGAGAAGTGGCAGATGAAATTTAATTTAGATAAATGCAAGGTGCTGCATTTTAGGAAAGCAAATCTTAGCAGGACTTATACACTTAATGGTAAGGTCCTGGGGAGTGTTGCTGAACAAAGAGACCTTGGAGTGCAGGTTCATAGCTCCTTGAAAGTAGGGTCACAGGTGGATAGGATAGTGAAGAAGGCGTTTGGTATGCTTTCCTCTACTGGTCGGTGTATTGAGTATAGGAGTTGGGACGTCATGTTGTGGCTGTACAGGACATTGGTTAGGCTACTTTTGGAATATTGTGTGCAATTCAGGTTTCCCTCCTATCGGAAAGATGTTGTGAAATTTGAAAGGGTTCAGAAAAGATTTACAAGGATCTTGCCAGGGTTGGAGGATTTGTACTATAGGGAAAGGTTGGCTAAGCTAGGGCTGTTTTTCCTGGAGTGTTGGAGGCTGAGGGGTGACCTTATAGAGGTTTATAAAATCATGAAGGACATGGACAGGGTAAATGGACAAGGTCTTTTTCCAGGGGTGGGGAGTCCAAAACTAGAAGTTTAGGGTGAAAGGAAAAAGATATAGAAGAGAGCTAAGGGGCAACGTTTTCAAACAGAGGGTGGTGCGTGTATGGAATGAGCTGCCAGAGGAAGTGGTGGAGGCTGGTACCTTGTCAATCTCCCTGAAGAATTTCACTCAATTCAAAGAGATAACTTCTTACTCTAGGGGATATGAAGTTTTAAAATCATTCCCCCAAAAAAGTAACTTTTTTTAAAAAAACAGCGTATTATGTAGAAAGCACTGCCCGAAAAGCAGAGGCAGGTGCAAATATATTTTTCCAAAGGAGAATTGCATCTCTACTTAAATAAAACAAAGTACTGCGGATGCTGGAGATCTGAAATAAACGGAAACAGAATTTGCAGGAGAGGCTCGGCGGCTTCGGCAGAATCCATGGAGTGAGAGAAACAGAGCTAACATTGGGAGTTCAGTGACCCTTTTTCAGAAGGTACTGCAGGACGGAGGCGGAATGCGGGGCTCGAGGTAAGTGATGTGCGGAGTGGGACAAATTGGCACATCCTTCAGAGAACGTACGGCGACACAAAAGGGGACTCGTTGTGTGCTGCGGCAGATGAAGATTCTGGATTAGTGGTGCTGGAAGAGTGCAGCAGTTCAGACAGCATCCAAGTAGCTTCGAAATCGACGTTTCGGGCAAAAGCCCTTCATCAGGAGCCGAGCAGCGACTTCAACCCTCCAATGTGGGACTTGTCCTTCAAACCTGAAGCGACAAAACTGAGAAAAAGACAGGGGCCCTCTTGATTGTATCTCAGTTTGTGGCTTCAAGTCTTCCTCTGTGTGGTGATAGAATTCTGAACAGAATTCATACAAATTCGAAGTAAATGTCCTTCAGAGCCTAACCTGCTCCAAACATCACCAGGGAGATTTAGTTTCACACCAGGCCCATCAAATATTAGGAAAGGGCATATTTAGACAACTGGAAGAAGTATTTGATCCGATAAGCAGTTAGCACTGACGTTGAAGAGCGATACTTTCCAAGTAACATTCAAGGTGTATTATTGAGCCCAGGCCTTAGGGAAATTCCTTGTGTAACAATGAACAATGACCATGAAAATTATTGCGAGATTAAAGATTAGTAAAGGTCAAATAGAAATTGAAGGCCATGTCCATCACACAGTTCCTGTCACACAAATCTCAGCGACTATCATCAAAAGAATCAAATATATACGTTTGGATGGGTTCTAGGACCGCTTCACTTTACCAATTAGCTACTACGGAAACATTGCTTTTTTATTCCTGAAAAATAATATTCGCCTTTGACTGGAGGTTTATGACAAACAACATATATTAAGTTTTGGTAACAAATGTATTTATTTTATTGTGGGCGTCACTGGCTGGGCCAACATTCACTATACTGGATTAGTGGTGCTGGAAGAACACAGCAGTTCAGGCAGCATTCAACGAGCAGCGAAATCGACGTTTCGGGCAAAGCCTTTTACCCCAACATTCATTATTCCGAATAAACTACAACATTCTAGGATAATGAGTTATTAAATGTCCAGTGCAGTGTCCGGATGTCACAGGCTGCTGGAAGTCGGGTTAAAAAGTATGTTGACTTGGAAACGTTCTCTCTCTCACGTTCAGCAGCTCAGTATAACCACATCAAAACTGCCCTATTTCATCAAGAAATCGTAAACTCAAAGCGATTTGCTGTCAGGTTTTTAACTGTAAATTGATAGCCAATTGAAGTTGGCACTCAATCTGTGATTCTGAAACTGTTTCATAGCTCCTTCTGCCCATCTTCTTGACAACGCTGAGTAATCAAGCAATTCCAGACTGGACACCAGGACTCGACGGGGTTGTCTTTGTGTGAAATTATTCACTTTGTTTTAATCTACAGCATGTGGTGTTAGCATTTGAATATTGGATTTAAGAATATTTCAACACAAAAGAAGTCCACTTTCCACTCTGCTAGAACATGATTTGCGATGTTAAATTTACTTTGGTGCGTATTGGCAGTTATGTTTCACTGCAAATCGACTTAGAACTCTGAACGCAGTGAGAATGTGACATTCAGGTGTGGCCTGAACATCAGATGGTTTGAAAATGTGGTGAAAATAAGGAAAATTGAAACAGGTTTCCAAACCTCAGTGTAAATCTATTCTCTAAATCCACCAGGCAGCCTAACTTAACAATATTACAGGAATATCATAACCTCCAGGCTCCTCTCCAGGTCATAGGTGGTCCCAGTTTAGACTCCTTTAGTTGGAATGAATCAAAGTCCTGAATTTCCTACAGAACACTGTTGAACAAGAATACATAAGGGTTTAGATGGAGAGGAATTTGTTAAGTGTGTACAAGACAATTTTCTGATTCAGGATGTGAATGTACCTACTAGAGAAGGTGCAAAACTTGACCTAGTCTTGAGAAATAAGGCAGGACAGGTGACTGAGGTGTCATTGGGTGAGCACGTTGGGGCCAGTAACCATAATTCTATTAGATTTAAAATACTGATGGAAAAGGATAGACCAGATCTAAAAGTTGAAGCTCTAAATTGGAGAAAGGCTAATTTTGACAGTATTAGGCAAGAACGTTCAAAAGCTGATTGGGGGCAGATGTTCACAGGTAAAGGGACGGCTGAAAAATGGGAAGCCTTCAGGAATGAGATAACGAGAATTCAGAGAAAGTATATTCCTGTTAAGGTGAAAGGAAAGGCTGGTAGGTATAGGGAAAACTGGATGACAAGAGAAATTGAGGGTTTGGTTAAGAAAAAGAAAGAAGGTATAGACAGGGTAGATTGAGTGAATCCTGAGAAGAGTATAATGGCAGTTGGAGTATACTTAAAAGGGAAATCAGGAGGGCAAAAAGGGGACAGGAGATAGCTTTGGCAAATAGAATTAAGGAGAATCCAAAGGGTTTTGCAAATACGTTAAGGACAAAAGGGTAACTAGGGAGAGAATAGGGCCCCTCAAAGATCAGCAAGGCGGCCTTTGTGTGGAGCCGCAGAAAATGGGGGAGATACTAAACGAATATTTTGCATCAGTATTTACTGTGGGAAAGGACATGGAAGATATAGACTGGAGGGAAATAGATGGTGACACCTTGGAAAATGTCCCTATTACAGAGGAGGAAGTGCTGGATGTCTTGAAACACATAAAGGTGGATAAATCCCCAGGTGTACCCTAGAACTCTGTGGGAAACAAGGGAAGTGATTGCTGAGCCCCTTGCTGAGATACATGTATCATCGATAGTCACAGGTGAGGTGCCGAAAGACTGGAGGTTGGCAAACGTTGTGCCACTACTTAAGAAGGGTGGTAAGGACAAGCCAGGGAACTACAGACCAGTGAGCCTAACCTTGGTGGTGGTCAAGTTGTTGGAGGGAATCCTGAGGGACAGGATGTACATGTTTTGGGAAAGGCAAGGACTGATTAGGGATAGTCAACATGGCTTTGTGGGTGGGAAAGCATGTCTGACAAACTTGATTGAGTTTTTTTGAAGAAGTAACAAAGAGGATTGATGAGGGCAGAGCAGTAAATGTGATCTATGTGGACTTCAGTAAGGTGCTCGACAAGGTACCCCATGGGATGCTGATTAGCAAGGTTAGATCTCACGGAATACAGGGAGAACTAGCCATTTGGATACAGAACTGGCTCAAAGGTAGAGATGGTTGTGGAAGGTTGTTTTTCAGACTGGAGGCCTGTGACCAGTGGAGTGCCACAATGATCAGTGCTGGGTCCACTACCTTTTGTCATTTACATAAATGATTTGGATGTGAGCATAAGAGGTACAGTTTTTAGATGACACCAAAATTGGAGATGTAGTGGACAGTGAGGAAGGTTACCTCAGATTAAAACAGGATCTTGACCAGAATGGGCTGAGAAGTGGCAGATGGAATTTAATTCAGATAAATGCGAGGTGCTGCATTTTGGGAAAGCAAATCTTAGCAGGACTTATACACTTAATGGTAAGATCCTAGGGAGTATTGCTGAACAAAGAGACCTTGGAGTGCAGGTTCATAACTCCTTGAAAGTGGAGTCACAGGTACATAGGATAGTGAAGAAGGCGTTTGGTATGCTTTCTTTTATTGGTCAGAATATTGAGTACAGGAGTTGGGAGGTCATGTTGCAGTTGTACAGGACATTAGTTAGGCCACTGTTGGAATATTGCGTGCAATTCTGGTCTCCTTCCTATCGGAAAGATGTTGTGAAACTTGAAAAGGTTCAGAAAAGATTTACAAGGATGTTGCCAGGATTGGAGGATTTGAGCTATAGGGAGAGGTTGAACAGGCTGGCACTGTTTTCCCTGGAGCATTGGAGGTTGAGGGGTGACCTTATAGAGGTTTACAAAATTATGAGGGGCATGGATAGGATAAATAGTCTTTTCCCTGGGGTGGGGGAGTCCAGAACTAGAGGGCATACATTTAGGGTGAGAGGGAAAAGATAAAAAAGAGACCTACAGGGCAACATTTTCACACAGGTGATGGTACTCCACTAAAATATTTGCCCTTGTTCTTTCACTTGCAGTGGTTGTGGTCTGGGTGTTGCTGTCAAATCTATGGTGGCATGCTGCAGAGCATCCTGTAACTTAAGTACCCTGCAACCACAGAATTCCAGCTGTGGGTGAGCTGGATATAGTCTAGTGGAAGGGATGCCAACGAAATGAGTTTCATTCTTGGTTGACTTCAAGCTTCTTGAATGGCTGTAGCTGTATCAACCCCAGATGACTGGTAAGTATTCCTATCACACTCAGACCTTTGATTGGTAAAAAGGAGTCAGGATTAGAGTGGTGCTGGAAAAGCACAGCAAGTCAGGCAGCATCCGAGGAGCAGGAAAATTGACATTTAGGGCAAACATCGATTGCTGCACCTCGGATGCTGCCTGACCTGCTGGGCTTTCCAGCACCACTGTAATCTTGACTTTGATCTCCAGCCTTTGCAGTCCTCACTTTCGCCTAATGGTAAAAAGGAGTCATTCATGCCCTACCCTTGCAGCTTACAAAATGATTGGTACAGCTCAGCTTCTGGCAAATAATGGCTCACAGGTTGATGGCAGGAGACTTTGAAGTGGCTTTACCAATGAAGGTCAGAGGGAGAGGATTCTGTTTATCCGTGTGGACATGGTTTTCACTTGTTATTTATGACACACAAACTAAATCTGTCACCTGCGCCTAAACACCATCTAGGTCATGCTGTGAACTGGTAAGGATTGCTATCCTATCATAGAATTTAATAATTTTAAGATATTGTGGTCTGGAAGCCTATAAATCTTATAGAACCTACTTAATTAATAAAGAACCATAACACTTCTCCACAAAACCACTACTCTTATCAACTTTTATCGCTGCATCATAATAAGCACTCTGTTGTAATATAATCTGGTGTTGTGTGATTTTTAACTTAAGCAAATAAGTAACAGTTCTTTATTGATACATTGCATAATAGTCAGCAGCACTTAACTAATAGTATACTAAACATTCTTGCAGATACGGAAGTAGTTGAAACCTACTAATAAGTTTAAGAATTAGGTTGCAAAGCTAATTTAGTATCAGCTGATCAATACTTAGAACAAGATAACACGATTCCATACTTAACATTGGCACTAAGTTGACACAATTGCCTTACTGTTAAAGTCCTCAGTGAATTGGCAAGTTAACAGCTCTGAACCTGCAAGGTGAGCAGTGGTGCTAAAGTCTCATTCAGCATATGCTGACAAGTATCAAATAATCAAAAGTCTTACATGACCCTATTCTTCTCAATTGGTGTAAAATATTTATTGCAACTCGCATTGGACACTTATATTGGCCTCTTGTGGGTCAGAATGGTGAACAATTGTCTGGAAGGGCTATGAAATATTTTATAACTGAATTGGATAGATGCTTGACTGGCAATTAGAGAGCCAAATGATACATGGGGTAGAGAGGAAAGTAGAGATCACAATCAGTTCAGTCATAATTTATCAAATGATGAATAAGCTTGAGGTACTCCATGACCCACTCATGTTTCTAAAGCAAATAGTAATTTGTTTGTTTGTAGACCTGGTATCTAATTCTTGAATTGATTTAACTTGCACATTGATAGTTTATATTCGGACTGGATCCTATTGGAGACTCCCTTCCATTATACTGAGCAATTTCCAACCCCCCCACCCGAGTACAATTATAAGGTGTAAACATTTTGTTCTAATCTGACTGGACATACAAACCTTTCTTCAGCTAAATTCCAAAGTGTCAGTGTCCTGTTCCCCAGGCACTTGCAGTTGATCTTAGATTGTCTGAAATAACCTTCTTATATTTCATTCTCTCTTTTATGTGTTAAGCAAACCAATCTAAATACTTTTAACTTTCACAAAAAACCCTTTCACAGTGGCTGATCTGAATGATACACGTGTGGCAAGCATTCACCGTTTAGCTAACAATTAACCTAAGCTGACACCTGCCCAATATTTGTCATTGTTCAATTCTAACTGTAAAACAAAATTCACACATACTATTTGACTAGTAATGATTAATGACAAATAAATTAAATGCCACCAAATGATGTGGTGCTTTCTGAGTCAATCTTGGCACATGTCACCAGACCTGGCTGGACCACATAAAATACTACCAGTCATGATATTGTCTGCTACAACTATTCCAGGATCATTTTGGAATGCAAAAATGACACCTAGCTTCTTTTCTACTCCTCCTAATTCCTTCATCCTGTCTATCAATCTTTACCTCCAGCAAAGACTTCTTTGTAATTACGATGAAAACTATTTGATTAGCTATTTCTGCCACGTCTCAACTTTCCACTAGCTTACCTGGTCAAACATCTTTTCAAGCGTACACATCCACAAGTTCTGAATGCATATCTTTGTGCAGCTTCTCCCCTCCCATCTTCTATGAATTCATCTTGTCCAGATGACCCATCCCCTGTTTCCTCAGTCCCTATCCCTCTAAACTGATGGCCACCAATCTTTTCCTTCCGGTCCCTATGTTTAATTGATATTGGTAATGGCTTCCACTCTATAAATCTTCTGTTATCATACAACTGTTAATGCAGAGACTGGGTAATGTTCTGGGGACCAGGGTTCGAATCCCACCATGGCAAATGGTACAATTTGAACTCAGTAATATCTGGAAGTAAGAGTCTAATAATGATCATCAATCTATTGTCAATTGTTGGAAAAACCCATCTGGTTCACTAATGTTCTTTAGTGAAGGAAACTGCTATCCTTACCTGGTCTGGCCTGAACATGACTCCAGACACAGCAATGTGGCTGATTCTTAAATATCACTTTACAGAGCCAAATCCAAACAGATTATCCCTCTATCTTTTAGTTCACTTGAACTGATTCTTCCCAGATTTTTTATGTAAACTGTGAAGTATTTTTGCATGAATACCTACAAAACAGAATTTTATTTGAATATTTTAATAATTTGCAGGTTTCTAGCTAACGACTTATGGTCTGGAAGTTACTCAAGATAACTTTCTATTAAGGTAACATTCACTGAACTATTCTACATATTCTTCTCGAAGAGAAATTAGACTGTGCTTGTGACTCCAATCACAAACTTCTAATCTCTGGGTTTATTAAACTAAAATCAATTCTTGATTATCCTGAACAACAAGAAAGTAAGTAGTCCTCAGCAAAAAATGCAGCTCAGTAGTGAAGACGTTTGAGCTATAGGGAGAAGCTGAATAGGCTGCAGCTGTTTGACCTGGAGTATCGGAGGCTGAGGGGTGATCCTGTTGAGGTTTACAAAAGCATGAGGGGCATGGATAGGATAAATAGACAAGGTCGTTTCCCCAGGGTGGGGGAATCCAAAGCTAGGGGGCATAGGTTTAAGGTGAGAGGGGAAAGATTTAAAAGAACCTAACAGGCAGCTTTTTTATGCAGAGGGTGGTGTGTGTATGGAATGAGCTGCCAAAGAAAGTGGTAGAGACTGATACAATTACCAGGTATCTGGATGGGTATACGAATTGGAAGGGTTTAGGGGATATGCACCAAATGCTGGCAATGGGATTAGATTTATTTAGGATATCTGGTTGGAATGGATGAGTTGGACTGAAGAGTCTATTTCTGTGCTGTACATCTCTATGACTCAATGACTCAAAGTCATATCAAATTCAAAGCATTAACACAATTACTTTCCCCACAGATGCTGCCAGACCTGCTAAGCTTCCGCAGTATTCTTTGTGTTCGTTACAGTATTAAGTACATTCCATGAGCCCTCCAGGATCTCCTGGCTCTCAGACACAATCTAGATTAGGACATGGTTCTGGAAGGCCTGACTGACCTAGTTATATTTTGAAACTCTTCACTGAAGTAACCAACATGTGGGAGGAATCAAGCTTTTAGAGTTATTGGAAATTTACCCAGTGGGGAGAATTCCATCACACCTCTGACTTGTGTAGGTAGTGAATAGGTTTGAGATAAACAGCAATTGCTTCCAATTAAACATCGACATGACTGAAGCCATTGCATTCAATCCCTATTCAAAATTCCATTCCATAGCTATGGGCTCCACCCTCCCCTTGGCAACAGTCTGAGATTAAATCAGTCTGTTCACAATATGGTGTCACATTTGACCCAAAGTTGATCTTCTAATTAGTTAATTTGTTTTTGCCAATATTTTCTTCTGCACAGGTCTCCAAAGTCTGTGCATTGCAGCAACTTCCAGAACCAGCAGTCAATGCTGCAAATGGCTTCAATTGCTGATTGCTGTGAACTGACCCTTGGTGAATATTATTTTAAACCTCATGTTTGCACCATCACTAAGATAACCTTTTTCAACTGCTATAATATCACCAGGTTTTGCCCCATTTCAGCTCATCTGTTGTGAAACTCTATTTATGCATTATCTCTCACCTTCACTATTTGAATGGTGGTCTTCCACAGTGCAATCTTTGTGAACAAGACTAATCCAAAACTCTGCTACTTGAGTCTTAACTTGCATCAAGTTCCATTCACCTATTGTCCTCTGCTTGTTAAGCTTCTGGTCAAGCAACACCTTGATTTTAAAGTTCTTACCTTTTAAATCCTAGCATGTCCTCATTTCCTCCCTGTGATCTCCTACAGCCTAGCAATCCAATGAGATATCTGCAATGCTTTGATTCTGACATCTTGTGTAGCCTTGATTTTAATCAGGTCATCCTTCTTGACTCTCCTTCATCCTAGACACAAAGTTCTGTAATACTCACCCTGAAACAACTTCACCTCTTTAGCTTATTTTCTTCAAAAAACTCCTTCAAACTTATCTGTTCAACCAAATGTTTGGTCACATGACATGTTGTCTTCTTATGTGGCTCAGTGTCATGTTTTGGTATACTGTATAATATTCTGTGGAATGCCTTACATTTAAGATGTTATATTATTACGACTTCCATAGATGCTGTTGACATTTAGTTTTTGAAGTTAAGTTCCAGGTCATGGCTGAAAGGATGACACATAAGCTTTCCTATTTTAAGACTTCTACAATATCAAATAGACTAAAAGCACTATTGACTAAACTGTTTTTGTAGGCCACCAATAGCTTAAAATGACAGAATATACATTTTTCCTTCTTTGAAATGACTGAAAAGTGCACATCACAATTATACTTTCATCTTTCCTTATGTTGCTATTTGATTTTCTCATTCTCTGTTGAAAGATTCCCTTCAGTTCTTCTTCACCCTCCTGTCCTTTTGCTGCCATTCAAGGCTTGATGCCATACAGCTTTAATCTCTGCCTTTCATGGCAGCCTCCAAGAGGCTAATTGAGGCAGTCTCTGCTATTATATTTCAGCAGGAATCCCAATTGTCCAATCCAACATTATTTCTGATCTTTCCACTTAGTATACCCATTGGATCCAATTCAAACCTCCCATTGTTGTTCTGAAAACTGCCAGTTCTCAGCTCTCAAAACCCCTCTAATCATTTGTCTCCTGAATTTTTTTCACTTGCAAACAAAGACCTGCCATCTTTGAAGCTATTGTGAACATCTTAATAGAAACACAGCTGAGGGACTTACCAGTTTAATTAATCATATGGGTATGCTCATCACTCACTGTGAAAAATTTGAAGTCTGTGTGACATTTCTCACATGATCACACCTTGACCTAACCTCCTACTCCCTTGATACACCCACCCCTTTAGAGCATCTCACTTTACAGTATATCATTTTCAAAATGCTTATTCTGTACCTTCCTGAGAGTCATAGAGGTGTACTGCATGGAAACAGACTGTTGGGTCTAACTCGTCCATGCCAATCATAGAGTCATTGAATCATAGAGATGTACAGCACGGAAACAGACCCTTCAGTCCAACTTGTCCATGCCAACCAGTTATTCAAGCCTACCCAGTCTCATTTGCTAGCACTTGACCTTTATCCCTCTAAACCCTTCCTATTCATATACTCATCCAGATGCCTTTTAAATGTTGCAATTGTACCAGCTTCCACCATTTCATCTGACAGCTCATTCCATACACGCATCACCCTCTGCATGAAAAAATTGACCCTTAGGTCCCTTTTATACCTTTCCCCTCTCACCCTAAACCTATGCCCTCTAATTCTGGACTCCCCCACCCCAGGAGAAGAAAACTTGGTCTATTTACCTTATCTATGCCCTTCATGATTTTATAAACCTCTATAAGGTCACCCCTCAGCCTCTGTTGAGCCAGGCAAAACAGCCCCAGCCTATCTGGCCTCTTCTTAAAACTCAAATCCTCCAACCCTGGCAATATCCATGTAAATCTTTTCTGAACACCCTTTCAAGTTTCACTACATCCTTCCTATAGGAGGGAGACCAGGATTGCACACAATTTTCCAAAAGTGGCCTAACCAATGTCCTGTATAGCTGTAACATGACCTCTCAACTCCAATACTCAATACTCTGACCAATAAAGGAAAGATACAAAATGCCTTCTTCACTATCCGATCTACTTGTGACTCTGCTTCCAAGGAGCTATGAACATGCACTCCAAGGTCTCTTTGTTCAGCAGCACACCCTAGGACCTTACCATTAAGGGAATAGGTCCTGCTCTGATTTGCTTTTCCAAAATGTAGCACCTTGCATTTATCTAAATTAAACTCCATCTGCCACTCCTCAGCCCACTGGCCCATCTGATCAAGATCCCGCTGTAATCTGAGGCAACCTTCTTCATTGTCCACTACACCTCCAATTTTGGTGTCATCTGCAAACTTATTGACTATACCTCCTTAGTTCACATCCAAATAATTTATATAAATGACAAAAAGTAGTAGATCCAGCACCGATCCTTGTGGCACTTCACTGGTCACAGGCCTCCAGTCTGAAAAGCAACTCTTCACCACCACCCTCTGTCTTCTACCTTCAAGCCCTTTCTGTATCCGAATGGCTAGTTCTTCCTGTATTCCATGAGATCTAACATTGTTAACCAGTCTCCCATGGGGAACCTTGTCAAATGCCTTACTGAAGTCCATATAGATCATGCCTACTATTCTGCCCTCATCAATCCTCTTTGTTACTTCTTCAAAAAACTCAATTAAGTTCATGAGACATAATTTCCCATGCTCAAAGCCATGCAGATATCTGAAATTGCCAGCACTTGGCCCATAATCCCCTAAACCCTTCCTAATCATATACACATTCAGATGCCTTTTAAATGTTGCAATTGTACCAGCCTCCACCATTTCCTCTGGCACCTCATTCCATACATGCACCACCCTCGCGTGAAAACATTGCCTTTTAGGTCCCTTTTAAATCTTTCCCCTTTCACCCTGTACCTATGTCCTCTAGTTTTGGATTCCCCCACCCCAGAGAAAAGATCTTATCTATTTACCATATCCATGCCCCTCATGATTTTATAAGCCTCACTAAGTTCACTTCTCAGTCTCCAATGCTCCAGTGAAAATATAACAGGACTTCTCAATCCTATACTCAATACACTGACCAATAAAGGCAAGCATACCAAATGCCCTCTTCACCATCATGTCTACCTGGGATTCCACTTTCACAAATCTGCACTCCAAGATCTTTTTGTTCCAAAAGATATATGGAATTTATATGTTGTTTATCTCCCTCAGGTTATGTACTAAATAGATTCTCATCCTTTGTTATTTCAACTTCCAGCTCAACTCACTATATTTCATTCCTCTGAGTTCACTGGCCTCTTATCCTCCCAAAATGTCTGCCTCTATGTAAACTGCTCAACCTACATTCAAAGGCATCCTCTTGACTTTGCCATCTCACATGCTCATGCGTTTCTAATAACTTCAATAAGCAGATGATAATTTCTGATCATTTCCTTCTATTGTTCAACATCTATATTCTTTTCCCATGTCCCACCCTTGCCTTCTTCTGTTATCCCTCAATTCATTTATAACTCCACTTTCAAATTACCAACTCTATCTAGCTTTTAGTCCTCCATTCATCACATTTTGAAAGCAACTAATTTATTCAGCCGAAAACTAATCTCCAACTTTGATGTCTTAACACACAGTAAATCCATTATTCTTTCCCCCCACCCTGTTGTTTCCCCAGTATGGCCCTCATCTATTCTTCCTTAGGCTTAAGGTTATAGATATGCAAGAATATGGCAGACAACTAGTTTAGCCATCCATCTGGCTACACCATTTAAAACACTATCAGCCCCTCCAAGATCTGTGCACTCCATTCATTCTGGCCTTGGGTACATCCCCAATTGTATTTGCTCCATCATTGGTTGCCGCATTTTCAGTTCATCAGGCTCCGGAATTCTCTCCTGACCTTGCCTTCTTTCAAGACACTTGTTAAAACCTATCTCTTTTATGAAGCTTTTGGTCATCTCCCTGAATGCTTCCTTTATGGCTCAGTGACATATTTTGTTTTTGAATGATTCGATTATGTTAAATTTGCTATATCAGCATGTTATTGTTATACTGAGTGCAGCATTGGGCTTTGTATGATAGGAAGCACATTCTGTTCAGGACTATGCGTTGAGAGATGCACTGGAGCTTGGGGCAGCTGCCATCTAGGCACATTGGGGAAAGACCACTGACTGAGGGTTTCCTGCTGATGTTAAATGGCTTCGTTCAGATATTGAAGCCTTCTGGTGCCTGAAATACATGTTGTTATAGTCTGGTTCAAGTAAGAGGCCCCTTTGGTTTGTTTGGATAGAGTTATATGCCAATGTTTGTTTCCTTGATATGGTACTGCACAGAGATGAATTGCATTTGTGACTATATATTTAAGATTTTGTAATGAATAATGTATATTTTCGAAATTAAAACAAAATAGGAAGCACATTGAGGATTTAGAAAGGGAACAAAATGGATAAAGAGAAAGACACCATTGGTCAGAAATGGCCCAATGGAAAGTATTGCTGTTGTCACACTTCCTGATGCTGTGCAAAGGCTTTTTCAGAGTTTTTGTTCCTTAATTGTCAAACTCCACTTTAAATTTCCTTGTCTTGTGAATTCATTGTTTGTATTACCTGTCTGTCCTTTATAGTCATTCAAATTTATATCTGAAGCTCTACAATACTGCCCATTTTCAATATCCCTGTCTAAACATCATTCTCACAGTAATCACGGGAAAAAGGGGCAAGTCTAAGTCCTGGCCAGTTTCATGGATGAACAGCAAAACTGTGGCATGGACGGAGGACAGTCAGTTCATTGCATCTTTGCTGACAAAAAAAAAGAAATTATTCAGTCTTATCGCTCTTCCCAGCTCTTGGTTTGTCTTGTATTCTTGTGTATTACAGCACGTTAAATGTGTTTCCAAGCATGTTTTAAATGCACTGAGGATTTCTGCCTCTTCCACCTGTCAGACAGAGTTCCAGACTCCCAGCACCCTCAGGACAGAAATAAGTCCTTAACTCTCCTCTAATCCTCCACCAATTACTTTAAATCTATGCCCCTTGGATATTGACCTTTCTGCTAAGGGGAATCACTTCTTCTTAATCTCACTATCTTGATCCTTAATAATTTCTCACACCTCAAACCTTGTCTTCTCCTGACACATGGTCAGGAAGCTAATAGCACCAGTGATTTGGACCCAATTCCAACAACTTCAGTCAGAGGAGAGCAGGAGAGTGGAAATAATGTGTTTTAAAGTTACAAAATTGCAGGATAGTTTTCTGGATCACATCACCTTTCTGCAAACATTCTCAGATTCAGCACACTCAAAAAGCAGTCGTGTGAAACCAAAAAAATGTGATTGCAATATTTAACGAAATATTAATATCAACAATGGAGTTAATAAAAGCTGCATTATAATGCAATATTTGGCTCTCCTTTGAATGATTCAAAAAGCTTATGCTACTTGAGAGACAATTTTATTATGGAATGTATATATATATAGACAAGGAAATCTGGAACAATTAATTGGTCAGGCAGAACTTGTAGAGATACAAGTAGGGTTAACATTTCAACACTTGTTTTTAAAATCATAGAATGATATGGTAAGAAGGTGGCCATTCAAGCCATTGTTTCTGTGTGGGTTCTTTGAAAGTACCAATTTCCATTGTGAAGGATGAGAGTTATAAATACTTGGAAGTGGATAGTAAAATAGGGCAAAGCCAGCATGGTTTCATCAAGAGGAGATTGATGAATTCTTTGAGGAAGTAACGAGAATGTTAGACCAAGGAGAGCCAATGGATGTTATCTACTTGGACTTCAAGAAGGCCTTTGACAAGGTGCAACACAGGAGGCTACTGAGTATGATAAGGGCCCATGGTGTTAGAGGTAAGGTGCTATCATGGATATAAGTTTGGCTGTCTGGCAGAAAGCAGAGAGTGTGGATAAAAAGGTCCTTCTCAGGATGGCAGAGAGTGACAAGTGATGTTCCACAAGACTCAGTGTTCAGACCACAACTTTTCACTTTATACATTAACAATCCAGATGAAGGAACTTAGAGCATTCCGGCTAAGTTTGCAGTTAACACAAAGATAGATACAGGGACGGGCAGCATTGAGGAGACGGGGAGGCTGCAGAAGGATTTGGATAGGTTAGGAGGGAGGGCAGAAAGTGGCAGATGGTGTACAATGTGGGAAAGTATGAGGTCATGTGCTTTGGTAGGAAGAATAGAGGAATGGACTATTTTCTAAATAGGGAGAAAATTCAGAAGTCTGAAGTGCAAAGAGACTTGAGAGTTCTAGTCCAGGATTCTCTCAAAGTAAACTTGCAGGTTGAGTCTGTTATTAGGAAGGCAAATGCAATGATAGCATTTACTTTGAGAGGACTTGAATATAAAGGCAGGGATGTACTTCTGAAGCTCTATAAGGCTTTAGTCAGACCACATTTGGAGTATTGTGCGCAGTTTTGGCCCCCATATCTCAGGAAGGATGAGGGGTCATCGAATTGAAACATAGAGTACTGAAAGGCCTGGACAGTGTGGATGTTGGGAAGATGTTTCCATTGGTAGGAGAGACTAGGACTCGAGGGCACAACCTTCAAGTAAAGGAACACCTTTTAGAATGGAGATAAGGAGAAACTTCTTCTGCCAGAGAGTGGTGAATCTATTGAATTCATTGCCACAGAAAGCTATGGAGACCAGGTCATTGAGTATATTTAAGACTGAGATAGATAGGTTCTTGAGAATCAAGGGGATCATGGGTTACGGGGAGAAAGTGGGAGAATGGGGTTGAGAAACTTATCAAAACAACCCTCCAGTCAGTGGAAACAATTTCTCCATTTTTACTCTAACAAAAACCCACATGATTTTGAAGACGTCTGTTAATTCTCCCCTTAACCATTCCCCTCTACTGTAAGGAGAGTTCTGTGGTGGAGTTGAATTGGACACCTGTTCCTCAACCTCTGCCAATGTTTATTGAATAGGAGCTGCAAAACAGCAGCTGGGATTACTTCCATTACCCCATTTCTCTATAATTGGACAGTCTCCTAACTTCCTTTCATTGCCATCTACAATATCACAGCTAAAAACTCACCCTGTGGGAAACTGAGTGAACCTGCATCCATTGACTTCTTGATGTAATCTGATGGAATTCCATAAAAAATATCAAGCGAACACAATCATTTACATTATAATGAAACTACCCTGGCATCACTGTTTAGAACAACAAATAAAGCCTAGATTTGTTTTGAAATTTGACTTGTTTGGCATTATAAGCTGTCAAATATTTAATTTCTAATTGTCATTGAAATAAACCAGATCCAGTTTAGGAGTATGTCTCATGTTCGTGCCAATTCCAATGTATTTGTACAGCAAACTTACAGCCATTGTATATAATTGTTTTACCCTTTCATGTATCAGCCATTAGAGAAATCAGATTTATATCAGGTTTTATCTCAATCCTTGAAGAAAAAGGATAGCTCATTGCACTTTAAGAACAATTCATTCTTCAAAAGAGTATACACCAAGTTGTGATTAGCAGTTTGGAGAATACTGTACATAATCTAAGAATAGTAAAGGAGTTTATCAATTGGCACCATACCTGATCAACACTTTCTTTGAACATATTTTTCTAATTTTGATTCATTCTTCCTTTTAGTTTGCTTTAAATAAACAACCTTCAGCCAACTTTTAGCCTGAGGCTGGTGATATTTCATTTCCAAAAAATATATTTATGGTAGGTCATACCTGTTGTCAATTAGTGAAATCATTTGATTTGTCTGATATGGTATGATATGGTACTGATATAGGAAATGTTAGTAGAGACACATCTTTTCAAACTTATGCTGTTTCCTCCCTGCCTCCAAGTTATCTGCTAGTGCTCATGGGACTCCTCTGGTTGGGAGGATGAATGACTAACTCCAGAAACCCTCATAGATGGTGTCAATGCAGAGAAGAACACTCCTCTCTCTCCCTTCCCACTAACTCTCCCAGATAACAGCTGTGACTCAAGGGGAAATCAGGCTCAATGGAAAATTCAAACTGTGATTTGAAATATAAGGTATATACATAAATGCTTTGTTGCATGAAATAAGAGTACAGCATATCATTCCATACAACGTAACATAAAAAATATGTAAAATGCAAACTTTCAAGATAATTAATTAAATGCTAGCAGACTGGCATGGTTCTGGGTCACATTATATTCTATAATTAGTTCTTTTAGACTGAGATGGATTACAATATAAATTGCAGAGGTGATGTGAGAGTGACTGCCCTTGACATCATGTTACATTTGACTAAACATGGCATCAAGGAGCTTTATCAAAACTGGAGTCAATGGGAATCAGGGACAAAACTCTTTGCTGGTGGAGTCATACCTGGCACCAAGGAAGATGGCTGTGGTTGTTGGAGGTCAGTCATCTCAGGTTCTATGTATTACTGAGTGTCCAAGGCCCAAACATCTTCAGCTATTTTATCAAATGGCCTTCCCTACATCATAAGGTGAGAAATAGGGATGCTTGTTGATGATTGCATAATGTTCAGTACCATTCGTGACTCCTCAGATACTAAAATCCAATTGCGGCAAGACTGAGACAATATCTGGGTTTGGACTGAAAAGTGGCAAGTAACATTTGAGGTAAACATATGCCAATAGTGTTAATCTCCAATAACAGACATTCTAACCACTGCCCTTTGACATTGAATAGCATTATCATCACAGAATCCCCCACTAGCAATAGCCTGAGGCTTATCATACACCAGAAACTGAAAAGGATTAACCAAATAAACACAATGGCTACCCCGGATTGGATCAGCCATCATCTTATTGAATGGCAGACCAGACTAAAGGGGCCAAACAGTCTTCTTGCTCCTGTTTCTTACAGTCAAACAGCAGGTGTGAAGCTTGGACTCCTGCAGCCAATAACTCCCCAAAGCCACCATCTACAAGTCACAAGTCAGGAGTGTGACAGAATCTCCCCACTTGCCTGGATGAGGAGCTTGACACCATCCAGGACAAAGCAGCCCACTTTATTGGCACTGCATTCACTCTCTCCACTATCAGGCTCAATCACAGCAATGTGTACCATTGGCAATATGCACTTCACCAAAGTTCCTCAGACAGCACTCTCCAAATGCACAATCACTTCCACCTAGAAGGACAAAGGCAGCAAAAACCATGGCAACATCACCACCTGTAAGTTCCTTTCCAAGCCATTCAACATCCTAATCTGGAAATATGCTGCCATTCCTTCAATGTCACTGAGTTAAAATTCTGGAATTCCCTAATGGCATTGTTGATCTACGTGCAGCACATGGACTGTCTTGGTTCAAGAGGGGAGGTCACCACCGTACAAGGGCAACTAGGGACAGACAAAAATGCCCCCTGATGAGTGTTGTGTATCGGCTTTCTAGCATTAGTCAGAATGTGGGAAATAAAATAAATCAGAAGATAGAAAATGCATGTTAAAAAGGCACTTTTGCAATAATCATGGTTATTTCAATATGTGGACTAGGAAAATCAGATTGGTAGTGGAGTTGAAGAAAAGGAATTTGTGGAGTGTCTACAAGATGTTTTGTTTGGAGCAGCTTGAGGTAGAATCCATGAGAGAACAGGCAATTCTGGACTTGGTGATGTTTAATGAGGCAGAGCTGATTAGGGAGCTTAAAGTCAAGGACCCCCTAGGGGGTAGTGACCATAATATGATAGAATTCATCCTGCAATTAGAGAGGAAGAAGCTGGAATCAGATGCAACAGTATTACAATTGAGTAAAGATAATGATAAATACATGAGGGAGGAGCTGACCAGAGTTGATTGGAAGAGCCTAGCTGGGGAGATGGTGGAGAAGCAATGGCAACAGAATAATTCTGTTAGGATGAAGCAACCATGGCTGACAAGGGAAGTCAGGAACAGCATTAAAGCAAAAGGAAAAGCATATAATGTGGTGAAGATAAGTGGGAAGCGAGAGGATTGGGAAGTTTTTAAAAACTTCTTCAAAGAAGATAACCAAGAAAGCAATATGTGGGTGGGGGGAGGGGGGAAGGATGAAATATGAGAGTTAGCTAGCTAGTAATATAAAAGATTCTAAGAGGAGAGTGTGGACATTGGACCAATGGAAAATAAGGCTGGGGAAGCATTAACAATGAACAAAGAAATGGTGAAGGAACTGACTCGGTATTTTGCATTACTTTTCACTGTGGAAGACACGAGCAGCATACCAGAACTTCAAGAGAGTCAGGGGTCAGAGGTGCAGTGGCCATCACTAAAATAGCAGAGAACTGAAAAATGGCTCATGTGACATTCCTGTTTATGAAGAGAAGGAGGGCAGAAGACATAAAACTATAGCCCAGTTAGCCTGACCTTGGTCATTGGTAGGATTTTAGAGTTCATTATTAAGGATGGGATTGCAGAGTACTTGGAAGTGCATGGTAAAATATAGCTGAATCAACATGACTTCATCAAGGGCAGAAGTTCAGGCAGCATCCAACGAGCAGCGAAATCGATGTTTCGGGCAAAAGCCCTTCATCAGGAATAAAGGCAGTGAGCCTGAAGCATGGAGAGATAAGCTAGAGGAGGGTGGGGGTGGGGAGAGAGTCCTTGAAGAAGTTTTCCTCCTCTCTCTACAAGAATCTCAGGGAGTCCCTCTCCCACTGCAACTCCCAGGTCATTTATGCTACTCTCTCCCCACCCCCACCCTCCTCTAGCTTATCTCTCCACGCTTCAAGCTCATTGCCTTTATTCCTGATGAAGGGCTTTTGCCCGAAACGTCGATTTCGCTGCTCGTTGGATGCTGCCTGAACTGCTGTGCTCTTCCAGCACCACTAATCCAGTATTTGGTTTTCAGCATCTGCAGTCATTGTTTTTACCTTCATCAAGGGCAGGTCATGCCTGACAAATCTTTTAGAATTCTTTGAAGAGATAATGAGCAAGTTCGACAAAGTGAACTTTGTCGACTTTGTCACAGCCAGTGGATGTGATTTATTTGGATTTCCAGAAGGCCTTTAACAAAGTGCCACAAATAAGGTGAGAACCCATGGTGTTAGGGGCAAGTTACTGGCATGGATGGAGGATTAGCTGACTGGCAGAAAGCAAAGAGTGTGGGTAAAGGGGTCTTTTCCAGGATGGCAGGTGATGACTAATGTTGCTCTGAAGAGGTCAATGTTGGAACCAAAACAATTCACATTATATATTAATGATCGGAATGAAGGAACTGAGGGTATTGTTGCTAAATTTGCAGATGGCACAAGGATATGTGGAGGGACAGGTGAGGTTAGGAGTGTGGGCAAAGAAGTGGCAGATGGAATATAAGGTGGAATAGTGTGAGGTTATGACATTAATAGGAAGAACAGAAATGTAACTATTTTCTAAATGGGGAAATGTTTTGCAAATCTGAAGTACAAAGGGTCTCAGGAGTCCTAGATTAGGATTCTCTTAGGATTAATATGCAGGCTCAGCTGGCAATTAGGAGGTAAATGCAATGTTAGCAACAATTTCCAGAGGGCTGGAATACTAGAGCAGAAATATACTACTGAGCTTGTAAAAGGCTCTGGTCAGACTGCATTTGAAATAAGGTGAGTAGTTTTGGGCCCTGTATTTAACTGCTGGTGTTGGAGGGAATTCAGAGGAGGTTTACAAAAACAATCCCGGTGATGAAGGGCTTATCTTCTGAGGAGTGTTTGAGGACTCTGGGTACGTTTCAATGAAAATTAGAGGATGAGGGTGATCTAATTGAAATTTACAGGTTACTGAGAGGCCTGGATTGGGTGGATTTGGACAAGTTGTTTCCACCTGTAGGAGAGACCAGGACCCAGAACACTGTTTCAATATGAATGACCTTTCAGCACTGTGATGAGGGGGAATTTCTTCAGCGAGAGAGTAGTTAGTCTGTGGAACTCATTGCCATAGAGGACTGTGGAAGTCAAGTTATTGAGTGTATTTAAGACAGATAGATAGGTTCTTAATTGGTAAGGGGATCAAGGTTTATGGGGAGAAAGTGGGAGAAAGGGGCTGAGAAAGACATCAGGCATAATCAAATGGTATAGCAAATGTGATGGGCTGAATGGCCTAATTCTGTTCCTATATCTTATGGTCACATCCCATGTGTGAAATCTTTGAAATATCACACTGGGTGTATTGTGCTGCTGCTAATATTTTGAAATAGATCTAAGGAAAAACTGCTCAAAGAGTCTCATTACTGCAAATAAGGTAATTGAAAGTTTAAATACAGTAATAATACTGACATGTTTGGGCATCATGTGGCAGAGGAATTCTCTATGGGAGCATACCTAACACAAAAGAATGTGTTTGTGGTTGTTGCAGGTCAATCATTCTCAGTCCACGGGCATCACTGCAGGAGCTCCTCAGGGTAGTGTCCTTGTCTAACTAATGGCCACCTCCAAAGAGAATCTAATCATCATCCCAAGACATTCAATGGCATTGCCAACACTGAATCCCCCATTATCAACATCTTCAGGGTTATTATTGTGTAGAAATTGAATTAGATGAGCCATATAAATACAATGGCTACAAAAGCAGATCAGAGGCTAGGAACTCTTGAACAACAAACTCGCCTCCTGTCTCCTCAGTGCCTGCCCACCATCTTCAAGGCACAAGTCAGCAGTAATGGAATATGTTACACTTGCTTGAATTGGTGCATTTCCAACAGCACTAAAGAAACTCAACACCATCTGGGACAAGCATGTTGTTTCATTTGCACCCCATCCACCATCAACATTCATTTCCTTTACTACTGATGCTCAGTGCCGCAGGGTGTACTATCTACAAGATGCACTGCAGTAACTCAACCAAACAGCACTTCCAGTGCTACTTAACTATGTGATCTGCGTGTATTGCTCGCAAGACAAAGTTTTTCACTGTGCCTCGGTATACGTGACAATAAATTAAACAAAGTTAAATTAAATTCAATTCCCAACAGCACTTCCCAAACCTGCAACCTCCAGCATCTAAAAAGACAAGACCTTGGGTACACTGAAAAACCACCATCTGAAGGTTTCCATCCAAACTGCACACCATCCAGATTGGAACTTTATTGCCTTCCCTCCCTGTCACTAGGTCAAAATTGTGGAACTGCCTTCCCAACAATACCATGGGTACCCTTACATCCCAAAAATGGTAGGGCACCAAAAAGGCAGCTCACCATCACCTTCTCCAGGGTAATTAGGGATGGGCAATAAATGCTGACCTAGCCAGTGGCTCACGCATAAATCACCTCTCATTCTTCATGAGGACGCTGGCCTCCTCATCCTGTCCACATGGAATGGAACCTTTCTCTGTTCCATCATTGCCTGCAGGCTCATTAAATCATAGAACCACTCTTCCTCCATTGCAGCCACTCCTCCATAGCCAAATAGGACAAATAAGCTCTGCACTTGTTGCTTATGTACATCAATGAATTGGATGTGAATGTAGAAGGTATAATTTAAAAGTTTGCAGATGAAGTGGAATCTGATTGAGATATGCAAAATTATGAGAGGCATAGATAGGATAAGTTGTTAGAGTCTTTTCCCCATGGGAGACATGTCTAAGACCAGATGGCATATTTTTAAAGTGAGGAGCAAGTGGTCCATGAGGGATCCGAGGAAAGTCTTTTTCATTCAGAGAGTGGTAAAAATGTAGAATGCGCTTTCTGAGAGAGTGGTGGAGGCAGGCACTTTTGCGTAATTTAAGAAACATCTGGATGAAAACTTAAAATGCCAGGGCATACTAGGCACCAAGGGCAGGAAAATGGGAGATTAATACAGTTTGGTGTTTGTGACTGGCATAGTTAAAAATCACACAACACCAGATTAGAACAAAGAACATAAGAACATGATAACTAAGAGCAGGAGAAGGCCAAGTGGCCCTTCGAGCCTGCTCCGCCATTCAATGGCTGATCTTTTTGTGAACTCAGCTCCACTTACCCACTCTCTCACTGTGACCCTTAATTCCTTTATAGTTTTAAAAAATCTATCTTAGCTTTAAAGGCATTTACTGAAGCAGCGTCAACTACTTCACTGGGCAGTGAGTTCCATAGATTCACAACCCTCTGAGTGAAGAAGTTCCTTCTCAATTCAGTCTTAAATCTGCTCCCTCTAATCTTGAGGCTATGCCCTCTTGTCCTAGTTTTACCTGCCAGTGGAAACAACCTCTGTACAACTATCTTAGCTATTCCCTTAATAATTTAAGATCCTCTTCAGTCTTCTAAATTGCAATGAATATAATCCCACTCTACTTAGTCTCTCCTCATAAACCAGCCCTCTCAACTCCAGAATCAACCTAGTGAACCTCCTCTGCAGCCACTCTAGTGCCAATCCATCCTTTCTCAAGTAAGGAGACCAAACAGCACGCAGTGTTCAAGTGTGGCCTCATTGGCACCCTATACAGCTGCAACATAACCTCCCTGCTTTTAAACTCAATCCCTTTAGCAATGAAAGACAAAATTGCATTTGCCTTCCTAATACCCTGTTGTACCAGCAAATGATGCACAAGGACACCTGGATCCCCCTGCAAAGCAGCATGATGCAACTATTTTTACCATCCACGTAATAATGCTTTTTACTGTTACTCTTACCAAAATGGATGACTTCACATTTATGAACATTGTATTCCATCTGCCAGAACTTTGTCCACCCACTTAAAGTATTTATACTCCTCTGCAAGGTTTCACAGTCCTCTGCACACTTTGCTCTGCCACTCATCTTATAGTTCACCAGGTATATTTGGAATTACTAACTTTCAGAGTGCTGCTCCTTCATCAGGTGACTAATGGGACAGGGTCATCAGACACAGAATTGATAGCAAAAGATCACAGTGTCATGCAATTAAAACAATATATTGAACAAACCCAGATTGCTGTTAAGTCTTTCATCTTTTAGAATGGGGTTGCAGTTTTCGGTTTATTAATATGTAAATCCCAGAACTCCTTTTAAGTCACATTCTTGAGATAACTTAAATTCTTATAAAAAAAGGTGACATCTCAGCTCAGACAATGTATTAAAGGTATGAGGTCAGAGTCTGTCTGCATTCTAATCTTGAGTCAGACTGGTTCTATTTCTAAAGTAGGAATTTATAAAATATTATATGGATTGACTGCCTGCAGGTTGTGTGCTTTTTGAGCAAAAATAGAATATATCTGTGAATATAATTCTGCAAATGCAAATTCACCCCAAAGACTTGTGTGTGTATGCATGTGAATGGGGAGAAAGAGAGAGGGCGTGAGTGGGTGCATTTGAGACAGTGTGTGTTTGTGTGTGTCATGCTTGGTAGAGTGTGTGTGTGAGTGTGATGCAGTATAAGCCTGTGAGAGGGTGTGTGCATGGGTGAGAGTGTGGGGCATGTATGTGTGTGTCTGAGAGAGCGGGTGTATGTTTAATACATTGTCTGAGCTGTAATGTCACTTTTTTTTATAAAATCTTAAGTTATCTTAAGAGAACTGCTGGGATTTATATATTAATGAACCGAAACCTGCAACTCGTTCGAAAAGACGAACGACTTAACAGCAATCTAGGTTTATTCTATATATTGTTTCAATTGCACGACACTGTAATTTTTTGCTATAATTTCATTCAGAGAGTGGTAGAAATGTAGAATGCACTGTAATTTTTTATGCTCCTGCCCCACTAGTTATCTGATGAAGGAGCAGCACTCTGAAAGCTAGTTCTTCCAAATAAACCTCTTGGCCTATAACCTGGTGTTGTGTGGTCTTTGACTTTGTCCACCCCAGTCCAACATTGGCACTTCCACATCTTGATTGGCACAGACATGGCAGGGGGAGCAAAGGGCCAGTGTATGACTCCATGACTCTTTTCAATGCTCTATTTTGCACAGTCTATGAAGTCTATACACTGACCTATAAATATGACAACTTTGATATGCTAGAATTTCCTCCCATCTACCAACGGCCAGCTCTCTTGCCTACTGAATGGAAATTGGAATATCATTGAGGAGGTTGTGCCAGCTATTCGGCCACTTAACCCACATTTGATTCCAAGGTTGTAGCTTCCTCTCAATTGACAAGTGCAGACAGACAGTTACTTGAGAGAGCAGCAAAGTAGCAGATAACATGTAACACCAGAGACAGTATATCCCTATTAGGGTGAAAGGAAAGGCTGGTAGGTATAGGGAATGCTGGATAACTAGAGAAATCAAAGCTTTGGTTAAGAAAAAGAAGGAAGGACATCTCAGGTATCGACAGGAGAATTGAGTGAATCCTTAGAAAAATATAAAGGCAGTAGGAGTATACTTAAGAGAGAAGTCGGAGTGCAAAAAGGAAACATGAGATAGCTTTGGCAAATAGGGTTAAGGAGAAGTCAAAGGAATTTTATAAATACATTAAAGACAAAAAGGTAACTAAGGAGAGAATAAGGCCCCTCAAAGATCAGCAAGGCAGCCTTTGTGCAGAGCCACAGGAGATGGGGGAGATACTAAATAAGTATTTTGCATTAGTGTTTACTGTGGAGTAGGACATGGAAGATATAGAATGTGGGGAAATAGATGGTGACATCTTGAAAAATGACCATATTACAGAGGAGGAGGTGCTGGATGTCTTGAAATGGGTAAAAGCAGACACATTCCCAGGACCTGATCAGGTGTACCCTAGAACCCTGTGGGAAGCTAGGGCAGTGATTGCTGGGCCCCTTGCTGAGATATTTGTATCATTGATAGTCACAGGTGAGATGCCAGAAGACTGGAAGTTGGCTAGCGTGGTGCCATTATTTAAGAAAGGTGGTAAGCACAAGCCAGGGAATTATAGACTGGTGAGCCTGACATCGGTGCTGGGCAAGTTGTTGGAAGGAATCCTGAAGGGCAGGATTTACATGTATTTGGAAAGGCTAGGACTGATTAGGGATAATCAGCATGGCTTTGTGCATGGGAAATCATATCTTACACAAAACATTGAGTTTTTAGAAGAAGTAACAAAGAGGATTGATGAGGGCAGAGTGGTGGATTTGATCTATATGTACTTCAGTAAGACGTTCCACGAGGTTCCCCATGAGAGACTGGTTAGCAAGGTGAGATCTCATGGAATACAGGGAGAACTAGCCATTTGGATACAAAACTGGCTGGAAAGTAGAAGACAGAGGGTTGTGGTGGAGGGTTGCTTTTCAGACTGGAGGTCATGACCAGTGGTGTGCCACAAGAATTGGTGCTGGGTCCACTAGTTTGTGTCATTTATATGAACGTAGTGGGTACGGTTAGCAAGTTTGCAGGTGACATAAAATTGGAGGTGTAGGAGCAAAGAAGAGGGTTAGCTCAGAGTACAACAGGATCTTGATCAGATGGGCCAATAGGCTGAGGAGTGGCAGATAGAGTTTAATTTAAATAAATGTTGCATTTTGGTAAGGCAAATAAGAGCAGGACTTATACACTCAATGATAAGGTCCTAGGGAGTCTGGATGAACAAAGAGACCTTGGAGTTCAGGTTCATAGTTCCCTAAAACTAGAGTTGCAGGTAGATAAGATAGTGAAGGTGGCGTTTAGTATGCTTTCCTTTATTGGTCAGAGCATTGAGTATAGGATTTGGGAGGTCACGTTGCAGCTGTACTGGTTAGGCCAGTTTTGGAATATTGCATGCAATTCTGGTCTCCTTCCTATCGGAAAGATGTTGTGAAAGTTGAAAAGGCTCAGAAAAGATTTAGAAGGATGTTGCCAGGATTGGAAGATTTGAGCTACATAGGGGTGACCTTATAGATGTTTATAAAATCATAAGGGGTATGGATAGGATATATAGACAAGGTATTTTCCCTCAGCTGGGGGAGCCCAGAACTAGAGGGCACAGGTTTAGGGCGAGAGGGGAAATATTTAAAAGGGACCTAAAGGGCAACTTTTTCTTGCAGAGGGTAGTGCGTGTATGGAATGAGCTGCCAGAGGAAGTAGTGGAGGCTGTTACAATTGCAATATTTAAAAGGTATCTGGATGGGTATATGAGGGAAATAGGCCAAGTGTTGGCAAATGGGCCTAAATAGTGTTAGGATAACTGGTTGGCATGGACATGCTGGACTGAACGGTCTGTTTCCATGCTGTACATTTTTATTACTCTATGATTCTATGAGGAAGTGATAGCATTAGCAGCCAGAATAGAATAGCACAGCTCAATATTTTTTAAAAAAGGATGAATGCTTTCAATGCTAATGTTCAGAAGTACCTGGATGTACTCTAACAAAAAAGTAAACATGAAGATAACAGCAAGCACAAAGCAAATCTGAGTCATTACTGAATATTGTTTACAGTTTTGTTCTCCATTTTTAAGGAAGGGTAAGCTCTTTGCATTTGTCCTGATGTGTGCAAAGCGTAACATTTCAGCAACATTATTCTGAATCAACTGAACAGGCTAGGCAGAGGGTGACTGTTTCCTATAGCTGGGAAATCTAGAATATTGAGTTACAGACTCAGGACGAAAGTTGATCATTTAGGACTTAGATGAGAAGATTTTCTTTCACTCAGAGAGTTGTTGACCTTTGTAATTTCCTATTCCAAATTTCCTATTGCTGCTCCATCATTTGGCAGCTCCAAGGCTGAGACCGATTGATTGTACCATCAGTTAAAGGTATGGAGGAGAAATAAAAAGCATAAAATTGGACATCAGATCAATGTGTTGCTTTCAGCAATTGCCTTTGGCCAGATGTGAAGAATACCTCGCTTGACTAGCTGTTTAGGTGGGGAATAGTTGTAGTAAGAAGAAACAAAAATAGATCATTATAATGAAGTGTGTGTATCAGTCTTTAATCAACCAAATGCCAGTTTAGTCTGACCTTATTAGAAGTGGAAATAGGTTTAAAATATCAAAGTAAAGATTTAAGCATGCCCCTTTCTGGCTCATATATACCAATTATATTGATATTCCTTAAAAGGAATCTTGTAGTTTGAAAGCTCAATTACACTTGGGAAACAAAGAGAACTGTTCAATTCTATCAGTGCCAGATGTGCTTTAACAGCTGGAAAAATAGTCCATCCGCATCAAAAGGAGCATATCTATATGTAATTTTTTGTAACATAATATACTGCAAGTACTTGACCTTAAATATATTTTTGGGGAAGTTTAGAATCAACAATAATATGGATTGTAATATCTTTAGATAAGTAATTTCTTTATGATTAGAAAATTTTGATTACTTTAAAGCCTAAACAATGTCTCTATTTCAAAAACTAATGTAAAACTCTGTGAAGTACAATTACAAATGCATTGATTGTTATATCTACTTGAATACGTCAGGCTAGCGTTCCCATTTTGGATGCAATTATGAAAACATGTCTAAGTCTTCACTAAACATTTTTCATTAAGTTTTAGGAGTGTATTAATGTTAACATGCAGGTAACAGCAAGAACTTAGGAACACAAATGCATGTTGAGACCACAATTAGAATACTGTTTCAGTTTTGGTCTCCATTTTTAAGGAAGGGGATCCTTTTTGCATTTATTCTGGTGAATTTAGGATGAAAGGTTTCAGTAATACTGTTGGGCAAAAACACACGAACCAGCTCAACCAAGCAACATAATATTGTAATGCGTTTCATCTTCCCACAAGAAGAAGTTATTTAATGCACTTCAGAGCAGTAAGTTGGTTTAATACAGTTTAGGCAGTTTTAATATAGCTCATCAGCAAAAATAGGAGTTTTAACAAAGGTATTTAATCCCCCATAACCTCATTAAAAATTATTGAAACTGACTTAAAAAGCTACATTAATCATTTAATTGATTTGTTAGCATGTAATTTATCAGTAGTTGTTGAAAAGGATTCTTTTAGCTGATGCTTGCGGACTTAAGAAAGTGAACAGTTTGAAAAATCTTTCCAAAGCTCTGCTGCTGGAGGATTCTCTCAATTTCAACTGGATATTTTTGTGAATGGGGCCTGATCCAAGCAAATTGAATCTTAAACCAGGGTAAAAGACCATGGAAAATGTCAGTGCAAACTGTTTTAGACATAACTCACATGCACTTAAAATTCCTTAACTGTTTGCTGTGGTTCAGTCTGTTGCATTGGAATTGGAGCACAGACAAGTTTGAAATTCTACCAAATGCTGCCCAAACATCAAGGCGTCTGAAAAGGTATGAATTAAGGAGCAGAGAGGAGATGTTGCCTCTTTGCTTTGTTAGGGCTCCTTGATGCCAAATGGAGCCATGATTCAAGGCAGTCAATCTCATCTCTCCTTAGGAATCCAGCTGTTTTGTCTATGTTTGAACTAAGGCTGTAATGAGGCCAGGAGCTGAGAAGTGATATACAAGCAGAATGTCAAAGCAGCAGATTACTGATAAGTAAATGCTGCTGAAAGCACTGTTGATGACATCTTCCATCACTTTACTGATGATCAAAACTAGACTGATGGGGCAGTAATTGACTGGGTTGGATTTGTCCTGCTTTTATGGATAAACCATTCATGGGCAATTTTACACATTGTTGGGTAGATGCCAGTGTTGTAGCTGTATTGAAACAGCTTGATTAGAGTGTAGCAAATTCCAGAGCACAAGTCTTTAGTAATATTGCTGGAATGTTGTTTGTGGCCATAACCTTTGCAGTATTCAGTGCCCCCAGCTGTTCCCTGATTTAACATGAAGAGAATTAAATTGACTGAAGATGGATAGTACTGGGGACTTCTGGAGGAAGCCAAGATGATTCATCCATTCGGCACCTCTGGCTGAAGATTGTTGCGAACGCTTCAGGCTTACCATTAGTTCTTATGTATTGCACTCTTTCATCATTTGAAGGTGGGGATATTTGTGGAGATACCTCTTCCTTTGAGTTAATTATCCACACTGTTCACATCTGTATGTGGCAAGATGTCAGATCTTCCATCAGATTTTTGGTTGTGAATTGCTTAGCTTTCTCTATGACTTGCTGCTGTAGTCTTATATTGGAGCTTCACCAGGTTGATACTTCATTTCTAAGTTTGGCCTGGTGCTGTCTTGGTCTTCATCTGATTGTTGACAGGGTGGCTTAATCGTAATGGTAGAATGGGAGATAGACTTAGCCATGAGATTGCAGACCTGTTAAAAGTGTAATTGTCCTGCAGCTGTTGGAATTTTAGATAGATCGATTCAAGATTGGACAATCTCTTTGAAATCTATCCCATTTATCACAGGAGCAGTACCACATAAAACTATGGGGAGGGTATTCTGAATGTGAAGAGGGCCTTTGTCTCAAGGACTGTTTAGTGGTCACTCCTACCTGATTCTATCATGCCCTACTCATAGGAGGTAGTCAGTCAGCAGCAAGTAAGTTTGGCAGGATGTGACAACCACCGAGTACTCAGTCAGACAAGCTGGGATTCAGATAAGGAAACGTTTGAACATTTGGTGAAATTACAAAGTGTGAGCTTGTGTTGGACCGTTCTTTGCAAAAGGTTTTTATTACAGCAAGTACCATCAAACATACTACTTGAAGGATTTGGAATACACTACTTGTTGGGATGTGGATTCAAATTCAATGGCAGGAAAATGGATAAATCCTTGGAGAAAAAAAAAAATTGCAGGGATTTGGAGAAATAATGCAGGCATGGGATAACTTGGATTGTTCTTTAAAAGGGTTGGTACAGACTCAATGGGGTAAATGGCCCCTTTCTATGCTGTGCTGCTTGGGTTCCATAAACGATATTATTCGATACGACAATGAATGGGATTTGGGGAATTGCTGACCAACAGCACAGCATGCGTCAGCAGTAAAAACAGAATAGAGGATATTGGGTTATTGCCAGAGGAAAAGAGTACAAATCTCGGGAAGTGTTTCTGAGTTTATACAGAACACTGATCCAGCTCAGTCCGGCATACTGTGTACAATTGCAGCAATTTTATTATGACATAGACATCTAGGCACTAGAGAGGGTTCAGTAAAGGACAAATAAATTGATAGCTAGTATTAGGCACTGGAGTTAATTTTAACAAATCTGCAGAACTAGGAATGTTCACATGGGAGGATTGGGGAAACATCATTTGAAATTTCCAAAGCTGCAAAAATGATATACAATCAGGATAAACACCCACTATGTTTAAACAGTCACAGACTCCAGAAAAGGACACAGCTATGAACAGGAAAGGCAAAGCTGAAGTTTACAATTAACTATTAGATGCACTGGGTAGTGCATACATCAGGCTTGCTAACTGTAGTGAGAGATTCAGAAATACATGATAGAAAGTTGAATTTAAATGGCGTTTTGGAATATACTTTTTAAGAGCACGAGGATTGGTGCAGAAAATAATTAAAAAGATTAATGGATTGCTGGGCTATCTAGAGAACTGGAATATAGCACTAAGGAATAGAAATTATGTTTCAGCAACGCAAAGACCTAAATTACATCTGGAACAGTGTGGGCAGCTCGGGAGACCACACCTTAGGAATGATAGTGGAGGAGAGATAACACAAACTGGCATCAGATTTCCTTGAATTTAGCAGGTAAAGGAGCAATTTGAACTCAGCTTCAGGAAGGGATAAATAGAGAAACTGTTGCCATTGGTTGAGGAGTCTAGGACTAGGAAGCAATCCATTAAAAATTAGAGCTAGATTTTTTTGGAGTGTGCAATCAGGAAACACGGAAACACAATGGTGGTAGGAGTTAGGGGTGTAATTTGGTAAACTGCAGCTGATCATTTCTTAATTCTAAAACATTGAACCTTTTTAAACAAAAATCTATTACAGGATATAAGACAAGTGTTAGGTCACAGGTCAGCCAGGATCTAGTTGAATTGCAGAATAGGCTCAAGGGGCTAAATGGTGTACATTTGCTCCTTTTGGTGAGATATGTTAGAGTTTTTATGATTTTATACTTTATACATGCTATTTTCTTAATAGTCATCATACTTACTTTCTTATAAAGTAGGCTTTGCTGTTTCTATCGTCAAAGAGCAAAACTTAAACCATCTTTTCTGGCCATGTTCCAAAGACAACCTTTCTTCAGTGGTTCATGATTAACTTTGCTGAATGAAGGGAACACAGCTGTATTGAGTTAACTATTATTTTGATTGATCAAAACGCTTTATAATATTGTGCAGAGTTCAAGAGAACCAAGAAAAACTGTACAATGAGTTTGCTTGAGAACTTCCAAGAAAATTCATACACTGAAGCAATCAGCTATCATTTTCATGTGCAGAATGAATTTGAGCAATCAGAAGATGCGTTTGAGGAGCCAACATCTGATCGCACAGTACTTTTGCTGTGTTCTGATTAGAAAGCTCCACTGCTGGAACATCTGTTTGAATGCCAAGATGTTCAGCTGCACTCCAGATTCAGATTTTTTTGCTCCATTGTTAGTATGACATACATATCAATTTTTTGTATAGTTGCCGCAAAGAGTTGCAGTTCAAAAACTGGGCTACCGTTGAATGAGTGGTTTAGAAGTGGGGGACAAGGGAGCTAAATATTGCTCCCTCTTTGATGGCTTTACACAATGGCAAGAGATGTATTTATCCCGACTTCACCACTGTGGTGTGGTTTCTGCGGAAGGGATTTGGTGTAGAAAGACATTGATTCAGACTGTTTCAAAGTGCACAATGGAAATGAATCTCCCAAATCCCAGTGGAAATGTGGCTTTCCTCAATTCTAGTTCAAAGATTCATATTTGACATAACAAGCCATATAACATAGCCCATAATATGAGCAATTAAATACATTTTTAAAACAAAGTTAATGTGTTTTAGGGACAGAAGGACACCAAAAGATGATCACTCAAAACAAGCAGGATTGTTAGGGCAGAACGGTGGCTCAGTGGTTGGTATGACTGCTTCACAGCACCAGGGCCCCAGGTTCGATTCCAGCCGTGGGCAACGGTGTGTGGAGTTTCCACATTCTCCCAGTGTCTGCGTGGGTTTCCTCCCACAATCCGAAGATGTGCAGGTCAGGTGAATTGGCCGTGCTAAATTGCCCATACCACTAGGTGCATTAGTCAGAGGGGGGAATGGGTTACTCTGCAAAGAGTCTGTTTCCACACTAGGGCGGTACAGTGGCTAGCACTGCTGCCTCACAGCACCAGAGACCTGGGTTCAATTCCCACCTCAGGTGACTCGCTGTGTGGAGTTTGCACATTCTCCCCGTGTCTGCGTGGGTTTCCTCCGGATGCTCCAGTTTCCTCCCACAGTCCAAAAATGTGCACATTAGATGAATGTAGTGTTAGTTGAAGCGGTAAATGTAGAGGGATGGGTCTGGCTGGGTTGCTCTTCAGAGGGTCGGTGTGGACTTGCTGGGCTGAAGGGCCTGTTTCCACACTAAGTAATCTAATCTATTACAGCATGGCAAACACTGGCCCAGAAATTCCATCAAAGTTTGAAACTCTACCCTATTTAGTTAGGTGGTCAGGCTAACTAAAACATACTTGGCCTTTACAAGGACAGTTTGATAGTTGTTCCTTAATACAAAAGTCAAGAAGAGTTTCCCTTTTTGGTTCCTGCAGCATTTATTCAGGCCCAGTCTGCTGGATGCATCATTAGGTCTCAAATAGCTTTTCCATAGCTTGGTGCTACCAAACGTTGTGGTGACAAAAACAGCTGTTTTTCTCCAAATGATAATTACTGTTAAAACAGGAACACTGAACTGAGGAAGAGCAATAATCTGAACCCGATAGTTGTTGGACAGGCTAAGCTTATACCTGACAGTTTAGTGGCGAAAGAGGTGATCTGATTAAATATACAAAATCCAGAGGATCTTGATAGGGCTAATGGGAAAAAGAAGTTTCCTTTTGTAGGAATTCTGGAACTTTGATGTGGGGGGGGGGGTGAAGTCATTTTATTTCAAAACAACAAAGCTAGTCAAAACATTGAGAGATTTATTAATCTTTGGAACACTTCCTGATAAGACTGTGGAGTCTTGGAATATTTTTATAGATTTGCCATTAGACATCATGGGGGTCCACAGTCAATGTTGAGGACTCCCAGGGCAACTCCCTTCAAACTATATCTTGTCTGCTACATTTGTTTGATTGATTGGACAGATCACAGCCATGAATGATGATATATAGGAAATTGGTAATAAGGTAAGGTTTTCTTCCAATTTTGGTGAAAGCCATCAGATGATTGAAGGAGGAATTTGAAGGGTCAACAAGACGGAGTGTGCTATTGTTGCTTCCTTTACCCAACTTGATAGCTAGTCCAGTGTTACTCCTTTTGATGTCTGTGTAGTAGGTTTGATACTGAGTGGCATGCTGGGCTATTTCACAGGGTCCCACAGAGTCAGCCACATTGCTGTAGGTTCACCCTCTCAGATAGCCAGACCAGGTAAGAAGATTCCTTCCCTAAAGAACAGATGTAAGTTAGATGGATTTTCAGAACAGCTGATGATAGTAATGGTACTATGAAATTAGTATTAAGTAATAACTTTCATTTAAAATTAACTGAATTTACATTTCACCAATGGTTTAAACCCATAATCCCAGTGCATCAACTTGGGTTGCAGTGACATTTATGCAATTCAACTCAGTGACATTTATGCAATTGTCAACCCAGTGTCTAAAACCCACAAGTTAAAAAGAACAGGCAGACTGGCAATTTGTTCACTCTTCACCTTTGTAGAAGTAGCTCAGGCACAAAAGTTTGTTTTAAACTGATAGCAGAAATGAAATACAATCTATTTGCAATGAGCCACTATTTTCTTGTTAAATTACAGAAGCATGCTGAGTGTGTTTTTTTTTAAGCTGGTTTCATCAGTTAGGTAAATTGGGAATTTTGGATTGATTTGTTTCGATAGTAAATCCCCTCTCATATGTAAGAGATAAGACTGAAGCAATCTTCACCCATGATCCATCTCAGCCTCCTTTCGTGGTCCCTAGCATTACAGATACCAGTCTTCAGCAAATTGGATTCATTCCACACAGTATCAAGAAATGATTAAGCGGACCAACTATAGCAAAGGCTATGGGCCCTGACAACATTCTGGCAAGAATATGGAAAACTCATGCATCAGAACGTGTCATTCCCCTAGCTAAGCTGGGGAAAGTTGCCTGGTGATGTCCTGCATATAAGAAACAGGGCAAATCCAATCCAGCCAATTCCCGCCTTATTAGTCTACTCATGAACATTAGTAAAGTGATGAAAGGTGTTATCAACAGTGTTATCAAGTCGTACCTGCTCAATGGCACAATTACAACATTTAAAAGACATCTTGACAGGTATACAAATAAGGTTTGAGGGGGATATGGGACAAGTTCCAGCAAATGGGACTAGATTAATTTAGGAGTTCTGGTCAGCATGGGTGAGTTGTACTGAAGGATCTGTTTCCGTGCTGCACATTTATGGCCTTATGATGCCTACATTGGGCTCTGCCGCTGACCTTGGATCAAATATGGAGAAGAGCTAAATTTCAGAGGTGAGGTGGGAGTAACAGCTCACAACATGAAGGCCTCATTTGACTGAGTGTGGCATCAAGGTGCCCTAGCAAAACTGGAAACAATGGATATTGGGGGCAAACTCTCGAGCTGGATTCATACCTGGCACAGGTAGATGGATATGGTTATTGGAGGTTAGTCAACACAGCTCCAGGACATGTCTGCAGGAGTTCCACAAAGTAGTGTCCTTGGTCTAATCATTTTCAGCTACATCAATGACTTTCCCTCCATCATAATGTCAGAAAAGGAGATATTTGATGATTGTACCATGGTCGGCATCATTCATGACTCGCCAGATACTGAGTCAAAAAAAAGTGTGGTGCTGGTAAAGCACAGCCGGTCAGGCAGCATTCGAGCAGGAGAGTTGACATTTCGAGCATATGCGCAGTGCTCATTTTCTCCTCAGATCCTGAGGCAGTTATGTTTAAATGCAACAAAATTTGGACAATATTCTGGCTTGGGCTGACAAGTGACATTTTTGCCATACAAATGCCAGGCAATGACCATCTCCATTAAGAGACAGACAATCTAACCACAGTCCCTTGACATTCAATGGTGTTATCATCACTGAATCCTCACTATCAACACCCAGGGGTTACCACTGACCAGAAACTCTGGATTTGCTCCATAAAAGCAGTGGCTACACGATTGGTCAGAGGTTAGGAATACTGTGTTGAGTAACTCACCTGCTAACTTACCAAAACCAGTCCGCCATCTGCAAGGCATACGTCAGGGGTGTGATGAAATACCCCCACTTGCGGGTTGGGTGCAACTCCAACAATACAAAAATTTTAACACCATCTAGGACAAAGCAGCCAGATGATTGGCACCACAAGCATCCACTCCCTCCAATGCTCAGCAGCAGCAGTGCATACAATCTACAAGAGGCACTGCAGAAATGCAAACATCCTTACACAGCTCCTTTCATACCCACGAGCGCTTCTACCTACAAAGACAAGAGTAGCAGATACATGGGAACACCACCAAATTCCCCTCCAAGCCACTCACCATCCTGACTTGAATATATATCATTTTTCCTTCATTTTAACTGGAATTCCCTGCATTAAGGGCTTGTGGGTCAACCTACAGCATGTGAACTGCAGCAGTTCAAGGTGGCAGCTCATCACCTTAAGGGCAACTAGGGACAGCCAATAAATTCTGGCCTGCCAGCAATGCCCAAATCCCACAGGTAAATAAAAAAAGAAATTCTGATACCCTGGGAATATGGGGCTTAATTTCCAGGATACTGTCAGTGAGCTGTGACAGTCTGCCATCAGCACAACTGCCCTAGGCATATTTTGTTAAACAGGTGAATATCCTTTTTTTTCTCCAGTAAAACAATTTTCATGTCTCCCAGCATCCCTTTAACCTTTTAAAAAGCCAATAGTTGTCAGGCTAATCAGAACAAATCTCATGGCCTCCTCTTCATTTTACACAAGATTGAAAATACAGTCTTCAAACATCTAAATCTCATTTATAATCATGTCATAAATAGCTCCCTCTCACTAAGACCACAACTGAAAAACACTCAAACCACAGGCATACAGTCAGCACCAATGCGGATTAAGGCAAAGATTCAAAACAGTACAAACAAAACATCACAGTATATAAAGAGCAAATTAACAATGACTTTTATAAATTGCGATTTTAATTTCCCATTCTCAACAAAATGCAATACAATATTCAGATAATACAAATAACGACTCTTCAAAAGTACTAAATTACTTTAGCACACTAGGAGATGGAGATTGTGGAAGGTGCCAATGGATATCCTATGGATTTCAATGAAAACTACAAAAGATACAATACATGAATGGTTGTAGGATTATTTTTAGTTTATTTCTCATGTTGTAATGTTGAGTTCCACTGCCTATTTCTAATGTTTTCAGTTCAATTAATTCAAAATTTTTGTTGTTCTTCAATAGGATGGCTGATTGCTATTAAAAGATTGCAAACCTTTGTTCTACTCAATTATTAGCAATTTCAAGCCCTAGGGTCAAGTGATTGTTTCCTCAGTTGCTGAGTTCAAGGCACTTAATCTTTACAGAGGATATTCATTAATATGCAGCATTATTTGTCGATCGCCACATTTATAAGAGATGTGCAGGGTTCCTGGTTTGGCCTGAACCTTTTTGGAAAGAATCAACAGCTGCATTCTCTGAAGTAGTTCCAATACCAGAATTCATGGTCATCGAACAGCACTCTTCAACTATACAGCATATAAATTGGTCTTCCCTTTGAAATGGCATTCTTGCAAACTATTCTGATGAGTACAAGATGAAAAGCTCTGACAAAGTTTGTCTTTTTTTTCCCCAAACAATAGACAGGCTCTGTACATGCAAACAGTTATTTGCAATCTAACTCACTACCCGACGCACAAATTAAAACAGCATATTGTTTTCGCACATGCAGACAAACCATCATAGACACATGGTCTTTCAGTAGCGCATAAGAAGCAATATCAATTGCAACTGTTTCATGTTTTTTGTAGTATGTCAAGAGGAGAATTCAGAGAAGTTCAAACTAATGACAGATCTAGACACAGCCAATTAAGTTGGCCTAAAGCCTGACAACCAAAGGACATCAATTTGATGAAGGACTAGGCACGATGAAGAAAACTCCTTCTTTACAATGCAGTTAGTTATGATCCAGACTAATTGGAAGAGTATGATACAGTTCACCAATACTGAAACATCTCTTATCGTCACAAATTATATCCAATATGACTGTGACAAAGTAAACTATTCCTTCTTGGTGCATCTCGTTCATCTGCAGTTTTTAAAAATGTGGCTCCTCTTCCAAAATCATTGCAGTTCATCTAGGTCAAGTTCCTCTAATGTGGTTCAATTCTCATCTAGTCAGTTTGTAACCATAGTAACACTTGCAATGCCTTCTCTTGCGCTGTTGTCGTCAGCGTCCCTCACAGATCTGGGCCTGCAGAAAGGTGGGACGATGGGGATGAGAAGGTCAGAATAAGACTGAAGAAGCAGGAGTGGATGAGGTGGGAGAGGGGGGAGGAGGGGGGAGGGAGAGGGGGGGAGAGGGGGGGAGGGGGGGGGAGGGGGGGGGGGGAGGGGGGGGGGGGGGGAGGTGGGGGGAGGGGGGGGGAGGGGGGGAGGGGGGGAGGGGGGAGAGGGGACTGGGAGGGGGAGGGGGGAGAGGGGGAGAGGGGGAGGGGGGGAGAGGGGGAGGGGGAGAGGGGAGGGGGGGAGGAGGGGGAGAGGGGGATAGGGAGAGGGGAGGGGGGGGGGGGAGGGGGGGAGGGGGGGAGAGGGGGAGGGGGGGAGGGGGGGAGGGGGGAGAGGGGGAGAGGGGGAGAGGGGGGAGAGGGGGAGAGGGGGAGAGGGAGATGGGGAGGGGGAGGGGGGGAGGGGGAGGGGGGGGAGGGGGAGGGGGGGGGGAGGGGAGGGGGAGGGGGGGAGGGGGGGAGGGGGGGAGGGGGGGAGGGGGGGAGAGGGGAGAGGGGGAGGGGGGGAGAGGGGGAGAGGGGGAGAGGGGAGAGGGGGGGAGAGGGGGGGGAGAGGGGGGGGAGAGGGGGAGGGGGGGAGGGGGGGAGGGGGTGAGGGGGGGGAGGGAGGGGGAGGGGGAGGGGGGAAGGTGTGGAAAGGGGGAGGTGGGGAAGGTGTGGAAAGGGGGAGGTGGGGATGGGGGGAGGTGGGGAGGGGGGGAGGTGGGGAGGGGGGGAGGGGGAGGGGGGGGAGGGGGGGGGAGGGGGGGAGGGGAGGGGGGGGAGGGGGAGGGGGGGAGGGGGAGGGGGGGGAGGGGAGGGGGAGGGGGGGGAGGGGGAGGGGGAGGGGGGGGAGGGGGAGGGGGAGGGGGGGGAGGGGAGGGGGGGAGGGGGGAGGGGGAGGGGGGAGGGGGAGGGGGGGAGGGGGAGGGGGGGGAGGGGGAGGGGGAGGGGGGGAGGGGGAGGGGGGGGAGGGGGGGAGGGGGAGGGGGGAGGGGGGAGGGAGGGGAGGGGGAGGGAGGGGGAGGGGGAGGGAGGGGGAGGGGGAGGAGGGGGAGGGAGGGGGAGGGGGAGGGGAGGGGGAGAGGGAGGGGGGGAGAGGGAGGGGGGGGAGGGGGGGAGGGGAGGGGGGGGAGGGGGGAGGAGGGGGGGGGGGTGGGGGGAGAGGGAGGGGGGGGAGGGGGGGAGAGGGGGAGGGAGGGGGAGGGAGGGGGAGGGGGAGGGGGGGGGGGAGGGAGGGGGGGGGGGGAGGGAGGGGGAGGGGGAGGGAGGGGGAGGGAGGGGAGGGGGAGGGAGGTGGAGGGGGAGGGAGGGGGGAGGGGGGGAGAGGGGGGGAGGGGGAGGGAGAGGGGGGGGAGGGGAGGAGAGGGGGGGAGGGGGAGGGGAGGGGGGGGAGAGGGGGGGGGGAGGGGGGGGAGAGGGGGAGGGTGGGGGAGGGAGGGGGGAGGGGGCGGGGGGGGAGGGAGGGGGAGGAGGGGGAGGTGAGGGGGAGGGGGAGGGGGAGGGAGGGGGAGGAGGGGGGGGGAGGGGGGAGGGGGAGGGGGAGGGGGAGGGGGGGGAGGGGGAGGGCGGGAGGGAGGGGAGGGTGGGGTGGGAGTAGGGGGAGGGGGGAGTGTTAGTTGGGTGGTCTCTTTTGCTGGCTTGTGCTGCGTGTCTTTTTTGTGCTTTGGCGTGGGTTGCTGGCTGTCTGTTTCTTCTTTCTTCTTGATTTTTTTCTTTTCGTCTTTTGTATTGTTTTTGTATTGGTTGTAGCCTTCCTCTCGATACTTCCCTCGCCTTTAGCTTTCCTTAATTACGTCAGGCCCTGTCGCTCTGCCCCTCCGAGTGCCTGCAAGTCAGTGAGCCGGACGTTGCCTGCAGCACGCGGCCTGATTCCATTGTCCTCCCCGTCCAACTTCTTTGCTTCAGATCACTGCTCCCCCCCAGCAGCCGTGGCGTATTCGCTCCCCTCCCCCGTTCCCCGTAGGTGGGGGGGGGGGGGGTGCTGCCTCAGGAGGCCTCGGGTTCCAATGTGATCAGTCGCGGAGCTGACCAAAAGCAAATAAAAGTTATCAGGCAACAATGTGTCCCAGTCACATCACTTACTTGACTGCTTGTTCTAATCGTTTCCCTGTGTGCTGGGTTACTCAAAGAGATGCTAATAGAGCTCGCAGGTTAATCCCCTCTCCGCCTGCTGCCTTCCCTCACACCCTCCGCCCTAACAACCGGTCTGCCCGCGCGCCTGCACCACGCTAGCCCCGCCCAACATCGCAGGCGCGCGTGCCGTACCGTTGACGGAAATGACGTCCACACGGCGGGGTAACGGGCGGGGCTGGAAATAGGATCCGCCCCCCCCCCCGTGCTGTCGGTGAACGGGGCGCGTTGTACCTCGGGAAACTGGAAGAGCCTGTCAACGGTCATCCTGCGAGTGTGCGAGAGTTGCGTTGGTGATGGGAGGAGCTGGAAGCGGGGGCTTGACTGTGGCATGGAGGTGATATGATGGAAGCAGCTGTTTAATGTCAGTGGGGAGTAATCACCAACCCGAGATCAGCCGTTGGCCTGGCGGCTGCCTGCTCGATGACAGGCTGAATTTGTGTGATCTCTGCCGGAGGTGGGTCTCTTGAGGGCAGCCAGAGAGTTTTTGTGGCCTTGCTCCATCCTGTTACCTGGCAGCAAAGAGGCTGACTTTGCTTCCTCTGCTCATAGGGCTGACACACCACACTGTGCTCTACTTTCTGGTGTAGTTACCGTGTTAAACTACTATAATTTGATCATTCGCATTCCTTATTGGCAGATAATAAGCTCCCGTGGAGTGTAATTTGTATAGGTCGTTAATAGTTTGTCAGATCTATGGGTGACTAAACAACAAATAAACTCACAGCGTTCCCATGGCCTCAGTTAAAGTCAGATTACGTTCCTAATCTATCTTTAAATATAAAACGAACAGTTTCTTTAAATATAAAACGAACAGTTATTGTTTGAGGTTTGACAGGAGGTAAATGGAAGAGAAACTGAGATCTGTTCTGTTGATTTTTCAGAGGTTTCCAGGCGTTACCTTCCTCCATTCTCTCTCTACTTCCACTTTTTTGTTTTATTCTTGAAAATTTCAAATATTTGGGAACATTAAAGCAATGTATGCTACTCTTTAGTATGACACTTTGTATTCCTGATAACCTAAACCTGATCTGTACTGAAATTGTTTTCAGTTAATTTTGGATAATGCAAAATTCCACTTGCGTTGAAGTTAGCCATTCTGCTGGCAGAATGGCACAACTGGAGAATGATCTCTGTGATATGTCAAAGGTCTTTATTCAATTCCCTCTGGATTAACTGAATCTGATGAATCTAACTTTTACCTGACTATGCCAAACCAATTGGAGCAGAGTTGGGCCATGCGAGAGTGCAAAATCATGGTCCTATGGGAAGGCCAGCATTTGTTGTGAAAGAACATTCAAACTCTTGAAGTACAATAGGAAGGCCAGCATTTGTTGTGAAAGAACATTCAAACTCTTGAAGTACAATAGTGAAAGTGGAAAACCATGGCATGAAGTGTAAAACAGGCATTAAGGAGTCGGTGATTCTACCCTTGAGTTTGTCAACAATTCTGAAGAACAAGGTGGATCTCTTGGAACAGTTTGAAAAGCAGGCATCCTCTGCTGTGGGAAAGAGGATGAGAACCTGATGATGAAGAAGCTGTACTAATGTGATTCAAGGCAGCTTGAGCAAAACATACTCCCATCTGTGGTCCAGAGGGGAGTCATTGTATTTTTATTTGCATTTTTTTAAACATAGAGCACATTTATAGACAAGTTAGGTTGCCTAGAGGCCTCTTCTGCTATCTTGGAGCTCTGCTTAACAGAAATTTGTGGGTGGTCCCCTGCTGATTTGAATCTTATTGAGGCTCACTGTATTTAAAAATGCAGATTACAAATGCCTCAAAATGAATGTACATCCTTCAAAACACACACCCTTGATCTGGAAAAACAATAAATGAACTAGGCCTTGTCAGCACCACTTGTGTCCAGTTCAGGATAGTTTCTTTATGTTGTAAGTGCAAATGACACATGAAAACAAGTGGCAGAGGGTGGGGGGAGAGGTGAAGCCTTGACATTGATTGTTAATTACGAGTTAATTGTTGTTCTCTCCCTGTTAATGTTATATTACTTTTGCAGTATAACTCAAGCATTTTGAATGTTCTAAGCATGTTACAAAAGTACAGTGCTGTGGGATCATAATATAGAGGAGACAAAATGTAACATATCCAGGTTTGCTTATGACACTAAATTGAGTGGAAAGGCAAACTGTGCAGAGGATGTGGAGGGTCTGCAGAGAGATTTACATAGGTTGAGTGAGTGGGCAAGGGTCTGGCAGATGGAATACAATGTTGGTAAATGTGAGGTTATCCACTTTGGATGTAAGAATAGTAGGTCAGAATATTGTTTAATTAGTGAAAGATTGCAGCATGCTGTTTTGCAAAGGGACTTTGAATGAGTGCTCGTGCATGAATTGCTAGAAGTTGATTTGCAGGTGCAACAAGGAATCCGGAAGATAAATGGAATATTGCTAGAATATTGAATTTAAGAGCAGGGAGTTTCTGCTGCAATTCTACAAGGTGTTGGTGAAGCCGCACCTGGAATATTGTGCGCAGTTCAGTTCTCCTTACTTGAGGAAGGATATACTGGCTTTGGAGGCAGTGCAGAGGAGGTTCACCAGGTTGGTTCTGGAGATGAGGGGTTACTCTATGAGGAGAGGTTGAGCCGTCTGGGACTGTACTTGCCAGAATTTAAAAGAATGCAAGGGGATCTTATAGAAAAGTTAAAATTATGAAAAGAGTAGATAAGATAGAAGCAGGCATGTTGTTTCCTCTGATGGGTGAGACCAGGTCTATAGGACATGGCCTCAAGATAAGGGGAGTATATTTAGAACAGAGATGAGGAGAAACTGCTTTCCCAGAGAGTAGTGAATCTATGGAATTCTCTGCCCAAGGAAACAGTAGAAGCCGCTCCATTAAATATATTCAAGACACAGTTGGATGAGTTTTTGCATGGTAGGGGAATTAAAGGTTATGGGGATAATGCAGGTAGGAGGACCTGAGACAATCGACCAGCCATGATTTTAATGAATGGTGGAGCAGGCTCGATGTGCCAAATGGGCTCCTACTGCTTTTATTACTATGAAACTATGGGATCAATATTGAGTAGCTGTATAAATCACATCACACTTGTTGTGTAACCAGGGAGGTGAGGATTCCCCAGGATGGATTTTAAAATTAGATTTTGGAACTGAAAGCACATACTGAACAACTGCCCATACAGTTTCTTAAAATGGATGTCATATTTCTTAAAAATGATCTGGTACATTTAATAGCTTCAAAACAGACGCAATATAATTTTTCGAATCAAATATTTCATGCTGGACTGTCAAAGATTACAGATTTTTTTCACATTGTTTAACTTGCATTTGACAAATTGTTTAGATCACCTGTAGATGGAAGGTACTTGAGCAATAGTGTAAAAGGAGCAATAGCAATAGTGTCTAGGAGCTTTGCCACCAGAAATCAGAAGTGAAAGTATATTTGTTTAAGGTTTATTCTACATGATTTATGTAGAAATAGCCATTGTGGGATCTCATTTCGCTTTTTCATTTGTCATCCACAGAACAGAGTATTCCCAGAATGTTGGAGTCCTACGTGACCCCAATCTTGATGAGCTACGTGAACCGTTACATCAAGAATCTGAAGCCATCTGACCTTCAACTCTCATTATGGGGTGGTGATGCGGTCCTCAGCAAACTAGAACTGAAACTTGATGTGCTTGAGCAGGTACACATTTCATTTCAGACTTCTTTGAGTGAGCATCAAAGATGAATGATGTTAATGGCTACTCAACTTGCATAATAAATCTATGACTACATGTTAGTATGTTGTTTTGAGACTGGTCAATGGTACTTGGAGCCCTTAGTTTTCAGAGTTAATGCTGCTTTATACACTTGCAAATTTGCTGTACACGGGGTAATGCCTATTCAACAAACCAGTTGATAATTGGTTGATCTTAGTTGACCTCACAAGTTGTTTTTGTAATGCTGGGGCAAAGTTGATTGCATTATAGGTCAGCTAAACTGTGCAAGTTAAAGAAAAGGTTTTCCATTTTCAGTTATTGGTGGTTAGATTTGAAGTGTGGAAAAATATGGTGCTAGAACAGCACAGCAGGCATTCTTCCTCCAGTTGTCCTGCCCTGTGGCTGACCACTTCAACTTCCCCTCTCACTCTGTCAAGGACACGGAAGCGCTGGGCCTCCTCCACATGCAAATCCAGGCCACCCGACGACTGGAGAAAGAATGCCTCCTTTTCTGCCTTGGGACCCTTCAACCACACGGCATCAATGTCGACTACACCAGTTTCCTTATCTCCCCTCCCCTCATCCCAGATCCAATCCCCCCAACTTGGCAACACTCTCTTGACCTTTCTATGTTCCTTCCCACCTATCCACTCCATCCTCCCCTCTGAGCTATCACCCCCCCCACTGCATTTACCTATTGCCCTCCCAGCTACTTTTCTCTCCACCCCAATCCTCTTATTTATCTCTCATCCCTCTTCCCCCTCCTATATTCCTGATGAAGAGCTTAAGCCTGAAACGTCGACTCTCCTGCTCCTCGGATGCTGCCTGACCACTGTGCTTTTCCAGCGGCACATGTTTCGACTCTGATTTGCAGTCCTCACTTTCTCTCAGTAGATTTAAAGTGTGGCAGTGTTCATTCCCTTTCACAACTTTCCTGATTGATTTTTAGAACAATGCACGATGAGGGGGTATTGAGAAATTGTACATTTTTCTGTTTTAAAGGTAGTGGCACAGTATCCATCTTTCTGCAAGGCATTTAAGAAACTATTCTTTCCTGGGTCTGTACAATTCATGCCACTTCAGGAGTGAGCCCTCTTTGTAGTTAAATGGACTTCAGACAAATTAACTTAGTTATTCGTTATCCAGTTTAAACATTATTCCTGAACATTGCATTATTCCAGATGCGTTTGATATCAATTGGAACATTCCTATTGGAGCCTTGATCTTGCAGTCAGCAGTGGAGGTGCATATTGCTGATTGCCTGAAAATCACCACCTGACTTGGTTGTAGGCTGCAGTGGGAACTACTGTCTTGGCGAAACCATACATTATCTGACATCGTGAGCTGAAGAATTGGCCCTTGAAGTCTGTCTTATAGTCACCATTCTCATCCTCTTCCAAACCCCTTGTCCCTCTTTTTTTTCTGTCTGATATTGGTGATGGGACTGAGAAGCTGGGTGTGAGAGGGGTAAAGGGATGTTGGAGGAGCTGGAGTATGTTCTAACTTTTATAGGGCTGTGATTATAGAGTCAGAGAGGTGTACACCATGAAACAGACCCTTTGGTTGAATTGACCCATGCCAACCAAATATGCTAAACTGATTTAGTCCTGTTTCCCAACATTGGGCCCATATCCCTCTAAACCCTTCCTATTCATATACCCATCCAGATGCCTATTAAATGTTGTTATTGTACCAGTCTCCACTACCACCTCCGACAGCTTATTCCATATGCACCACCTTCTGCGTGAAAAAGTTGCCCCTTAAGAACGTTTAAAATCTTTCCCCTCTTACTTTAAACCTATGCCCTCTAGTTCTGGACTCGCCTACCCTGGGGAAAAGACCATGGCCTATCTGTGCCCCTCAAGATTTTATAAACCTTTATTAGGTCATCCCTCAGCCTCCGACACGCTAGGGAAAATAGCCCGAGCCTATTCAATCTCTCCCTCTCGCTCGAACCCTCCAACCCAGGCAGCATTCTTGTAAATATTTTCTGAACCCTTTTATATAGTAGGAAGACCAAAATTGATTGCAGTATTCTAAAAGTGGCCTAACCAATGTCCTGTCCAGCTGCAACATGACCTCCCAACTCTTACACTCAGTGCACTAAGTGTATCAACTGTCTTGACACTTAGTGGAAGCTGCCTTAAATTAATCAAGATTAACACTTGTAGGGAAATCACTGGTGCTGGGGGCAATTACTCTCAAGACCTGGTGAAGGCATTTGTGTTAGCTTCCCTGGAGCCTAATCAGACACACCAAAGATTCTAGATTTAAGTGTAAATGAGTCCTCCAGAAGTTGCAATGTTATTGCGACCCTCATAGCTGTAGAAGTTGCTGTAATTGAGGCAATGTGTTTCTCGTGTGTTTCCTATATGAAGACCTGAAATGATGCACTCCCCCCAGTAGCAAGACCAGGCTGCATAGTAATTGATAGAACCTTGTTTCATTTGATCATTTGGTCATTGACACTCCTTATTTGTTCTCCTTTGTTTTCAGATCTCCCCTTTGACGCAAGCATTTCCTTCTAACATAGAAAATGGCACCTTAAAAGGCCATTGGGCCCTTTGAGCTAGATCATTAAACTCCGTACCCTGTTCCCACTGTCTATTCATACCCTTTGATCTCTTTAGCCCTAAGAACCATGTCTGACTCCTTCTTGAAAAATTTCAATGTTTTGGTCTCAACCACTTTCTGTGGCAGAGAGCTCCACAGACTCACCACTCTCTTGGTGAAGGAATTTGTCCTTATCTCAAGTTCTAAATGGCCTATCCCATATTCTCAAACTGTGACCCTGGTTCTGGATGCCCCCATAATTGAGAACATTCTTACTGCATTTAACCTGTCTAATCCTGTTAAAGCTTTATAGGTTTCGATGATGTCTCCTTCATTCTTCTAAATTCCAATGAATACAGTCTTAACCAATCCAGTCTCTTTTCACATGTCAGTCCTCTCGTTCTTGGTATCAGTCTGATACAGCTTCATTGCACTCTTTCCATCGCCAGAACATCCTCCTTAAGATTAGGAGATCAGAATCCACAATACTTTAGTTATGGTCTCACCAAGGCCCTTTAGAGTTGCAGCAATATAACCCTTCTGTATCTGAATCCTCTCCTTATGAATGCCAACATGCCATCTTCACCAACTACTGCACCAGCTTACTTTCAGCAGTTGGTCTAAAAAGATATCAAGGTTTTGTTGCATGTCATTCATGCCCAATCTATTGCCATTCAGATAATTTGCCTTTTGCGACCAAAGTGGATAATCTCATATTTATTTACATTATACTTTATCAGCTGTGTATTTGCCCACTCACTCAGGTTATCTAAATCTCACTGAAGCATCGTTGTATCCTCCTCATAGTTCACCCTCCCACCCAGCTTTGTGTTGTCTGCGTACGTTCCCTCACCTAAATCACCGGTAATGCTAGAGTCTGAGCACTGATCCTTCTGGTACGTAACTAGTCACCGTTTACCACGTGGAAGAAAACCCATTTATTCCTATTATTTATTTCCTGTCTGCCAACCAGTTCTCTACCCATAACAGTACACTGCCTCCAATCCCATGGACTTCAATTTTACATGCATGTTTCTTATGTGCGAACTTATCAAAAGCCTTCGCAAAGTCCAAGTATTTTTCAGCTATAGCTCCATGCTGAAATTATCTGATCCTGTCACTGTTTTCCAGTGCTCTGCTGTTAAATGGACTCTAGCATACGCCCTACAACCAATGTCAGACTAATAGGAGTATAATTCCTTTTTTTTTGAATAATAAGTTACATTAGACAATTTGCAATATATGCAACTTGTATCTAACATGCAGAATTAACTTGAGATAATTATGGGTAGCAGACAAAATATTGGTTAACATGCCATGGAGCACTTGAAATACCAAACCACCTCTAGACATTAACAATATGTGGGTCAGCAAATTGCCTTACATTTTCTAAATCTTCACTTTTGAAAATCTAGCTTTGGAACACTTTCAAACTGCTTCATTTTGGACTGCCTCAATGACTGTGTACATCCTCGTAGTTTACTATCCCAGTGGGCCTGTGCTCCCTTGGCTCTGGAAACTGCTACTCTCAGGCACAATAGCAGCTTGTCTCAAAGCCACTAGCTTCACTGCCCTACCACATTGATTCAGTTGCATAAAAAAAATGCTTGAAACTATAGAAGAGTCATTCTAAATTGAAACGTGAATCGTGAATGCTGTGTTTCCCCAGCATACTATACTTATTTCATCTTTGTGCTAGGTTTGAACCCAGCCAGTAGAGAGTTTTCCCTTGTATATCACTAATTCCAGTTTTGCAAGGTTTCCTTGATGCCACGCTCCATCAAATGCAGCATTAGTGTCAAGGGCATTCGTTTTCCCTTGTCATTTGGGATTCAGCTCTTCTAGTCCACACCTGGACTAAAGTTGTATGAGGCCAGGGGCTGGGTGGCCTGGTTGTACAGGACATTGGTGAGGCCCACTTCTGGAATACTGTGTACAGTTCTGGTTGCCCTGCTAGAAGAAGGATATTATTAAATTGGAGAGGGTTCAGAAAAGATTTACTAAGATATTCCCAGAACTGGAGGGCTTGAGCTATAATGGGGGAGCTAGATAAACTAGGATGATTTTCCCTGGCCAAAAGTGAGGACTGCAGATGCTGGAGATCAGAGTCAAGATTGGAGTGGCGCTGCAAAAGCACAGCAGGTCAGGCAGCATCTGAGGAGCAGGAAAATTGACATTTCGGGCAGGAGCCCTTCATCGGGAAGGTCTCCTGCCTGAAAGGTTGATTTTCCTGCTCCTCAGATGCTGCTTGACCTGCTGTGCTTTTCCAGCATCACTCTAATCTGTTTTTCACTGGAACATAGGATGTTGAGTGGTGACCTTTATAGAGGTTAATAAAATCATGAGGGGCATAGATAAGGTGAAAAGCAAAGAATATTTCCCGAGGTTGGTGAGTTCAAACTGAGGGGCATATTTTTAAGATGTGAGGAAAAAGATTTAAAAGGAACCTGAAGGGCAACTTTTTCATAATAAGGGTGGTTCACATGTGGAATGAACTGTGAGAGGAAGTGGTAGATGCAGGTACAGTTACAACATTTAAAATACATTGAATAGGTACGTGAATAGAAAAGGTTTAGAGGGCTATGGGCCAAATGCAGGCAAGTGGGCTTAGTTTAGTTTTGGACACTTTATTGTTTTGGACGAGTTGGACCAAAGGGTCCGTTTCCATGCTGTAAAACTCTGATTCTAAATATCAACGAGCAGGATATTTCTGAATAAGTATCCACACAATGAACATATTATTTCTTAATAAATGTAATAGTGAGCTTAATTTCAATCTTATTGTTATTTTCAGGAGCTGAAATTGCCATTCACTTTCTTGAGTGGACACATTCATGAGTTAAGGATTCATGTGCCATGGACAAAATTAGGCTCCGAACCTGTTGTTATCACCATAAATACTATGGAATGTATCCTGAAGCTTAAGGATGATGCACATGTGAGTTAACTTTGGTTATTTGTTTTTGTTGATGTCTGCAATTTATCAAAATATGTAAAAAAATTCTTGTCACTTCTGAACTCTTTGAGAGGGGATAGTTTTTTGCATGTGCTGACAGTTTTAAGTCTAATCTCTCTGTATGGATAGGAATCAGGAACTACCTTAAATGAAGGTTACTGAAAAATGAGATTATGAAGAGCATAAAATGAAGGGAGATAACAGATATAATCAATATAATTTCACTAATATTTGTTTTCTGACTAATATTACAATGACAGTTGATTAGATTCCCAATGGTATGGAAACAGGCCCTTAGGCCCAACAAGTCCACAAAGACCCTCTGAAAAGTATCCCACCCAGACCCATTCCCCTGCCCAATATTTACCCCTGACTAATGCACCTAAATCTATGGGCAATTTAGCATGGCCAATTCACAAGACCTGCACATCTTTGGATTGTGGGAGCAAACCGGAGCACCCGGAAGAAGCCCACGCAGACACTGGGAGAATGTGCAAACTCCATACAAACAATCACCCGAGACAGGAATCGAACCCGTATCCTTGGCACTCTGAGGCAGCAGTGCTAACCACTGAGCCACCGTGCCACACCAATGTATAAAACCAATGATGTATGAAACCAGTGAAAAATTTAGTGAAAATACATAGGTAACCATAAATAGAGTAAATACAGCAACCAAAACTCAGGTATCCATTTAACACCCATTTGTTCATGTATCTAATTTGGAACAGCTCATCTCCCAGCCTTTCCATTCGGGCTGAGCCTGCACTTCAAAATTTAGAAAACACTTTCTATTTTAAAACAAACATACGTGCTTTTGACTTTGTAACATCTCCCCTCTTAAGACAAAATGAACAATCATAATGAAAACATGGATTAATTTTGTTTCCTCTAATTCCCAAATCCTTACTATGAAATACATATGTCATTAATCTAAGTTCTACCTTTCATATTAATTCTGAACATGTATATAATATTGGAATTGATACAGTCCAATCTTATCGAATCTGCGATAATGCACATCCTATCACATTCTTACTACTAACAACATGTACAATTTGTAAATTAAAAGTCTGTAACATTAAAACTCCAATGAAGTAGTCTCATATTTTAGTCTTTAAATCTTTCCAAAAATGAGAGGATTGTGGTCCATGCACACAACGGTCTCCGACGTATTGTTCGTCACATAAACAGTAAAATGTTGCAAGGCCAGTACCAAACTCTAATTCTTTTTCAGTGGTGTAGTATTTTCTCTGGTTGATATTGTGCTTTTTTGAAAAGTAGCCAGTTGACCATTTAGTTTTGTTATTATCATCTTGCATTAATAAAGCTCCTACTCTGATTTTGCTAGCATTTATTACAACTTTGAAGGGTTTCAAAAGATTTGGTATAGTTAAAACTGGTGTGGTGGTTAATACGGCTTTTAAATTCTCAAATGCCTCCTGGCATTGTTCTGTTCACCAAAATTTCATGTTCTTCTTTAGTAAATCCATCAGCAGTGCAAATACGCTGCTGAAGTTTGGAACAAACTTCAAGTAGAATCTGCTCAGTCCCAAAAATTGAAACACCTCTTTCTTCGAGAATGGTCATGGAAATTCCTCAATGGCCTTCATCTTCACATTCCTTGAGGTCATCCTTCCATGTCTGAAGTTATGTCCCAAGAATGTCACCTTTGCCTTCGCAAATTCTGTTTTCTTGAAGTTTATTACCAGCTTTGCTTTTTGTAATCATTCAAAGAGCTCTGCCATGTAATCTTTCCCTGACTCGCTAAAGATCACTACATCATCCAGATAAACTGCACAATTTGTTAATCCAGCCACAACTCTGTTCATGAGTCTTTGGAACGTGGCTTTTACATTCTTTATTCGAAAGGGCATAACTTTGAATTGATATAGCCCATTTGGGGTTAAAAACGCAGAAACTTCTTTCACTTTCTCTGATAAAGATACCTGCCAATAATCACGCAATAAGTCCAACTTGGTGATATAAGTGGCTTGTCAAACTTTCTTATACAGTCCTCCAACCTTGGTATTGAATACATGTTTGGTTTAATTATGGCGTTGACTTCCAATATTTGACACAAAATTGTTGAGTGCCATCAGTTTTGGGAACTAACATGATTGGCGAACTCACTCAATCTGACTTGGTTCGATGATGTCTTCATTGAGCATCGCATCCACCTCTTTCTGGACCTGTGCGGCTTTGAGAGGATTAAGCCTGCAGTGGTGTTGTTTTATTGGAACAGCATTCCCTATTTCCACCTTATGCCCAAGATTATTAGTCCTCCCCATTGTATTCCTGTAGGTGTCCTCATATTGCTGCTATAAACTTTTCAACTCGGTTCTTTGCTTCTGAGACAGATACCCACTTTCAATTGCATTCGTCAAAGACTGCCTTGTTATTTAATGTATTTGGAGGCACATCAAAATCCAAGCCATCTGGATTTGTTTCCTCACTTTGTGGGCAGTAACTAATACCTGTTTCTCCAGTTCCCTGTTTCTTATTATAATAAGGTTTCAACACATTCAATGATATACCTGATGCAGTGTTTTTCCTATTGGTATCTTTACCAGATAGTTTACCTGACTCATCTTGTTTTTGAATATGATAGGAACCACTAAACCTGGCTTTGAAGGGATCTCCTACAGGTGGCACGGTGGCTCAGTGGTTAACACTGCTGCCTCACAGTGCCAGGGGACCTGGGTTTGATTTCAGCCTTGGCCGACTGTCTGTGTGGAGTTTGCACATTCTCCCCATGTCTGCATGGGTTTCCTCCGGGTGCTCTGGTTTCTTTCCAAAAACCAAAGATATGAAGGTTAGATGAATTGACTATGCTAAATTGCCAAGAGTGTTCAGGGATGTGTCAGTTAGGAATAAATGTAGAGTAATTGGGTAGGGGAATGAGTTTTGGTGAGATACTCTTCAAACAGTCAGCGTGGACTTATTGGGCAGAAAGGCTTGTTTGCACTCTGTAGTGGAAACCACTGATTCTACCACTGATAACAATACTCATACATTATCCCCATGGGAAACAGTTCAAATTTTAAAATTTTTAGCTGCCTCCTGTTTCATTCTATGCTATGCCCTCTTCAGATGCTGTTTAGCTAATTCACCTAATGGCAATTCATGTACAAACCCCTAATACTTTGTCTCTATGCTACCGCAACACAATCTGGTACACTCCTGCCCATTTCTCCTCTGGGTAAAAACAATGTCTGCAGATGCTGAAAACCAGAGCTAAGATTAGAGCGATGCTGGAAAAGCACAGCAGTTCAGGCAGCATCCAAGGAGCAGTAAGATCGACGTTTCGGGCAAAAGCCCTTAATCAGGAATACAGGCAGAGTGCCTGAAGGGTGGAGAGATAAATAAGAGAAGGGTGGAGGTGGGGAGAAAGTAGCATAGAGTACAATTGGTGAATGGGGGAGGGGATGAAGGTGATAGGTCAGGGAGGAGGGTGGAGTGGATAGGTAGAAAGGAAGATAGGTGGGTAAGACAAGTCATGGGGACAGTGCTGAGCTGGAAGTTTGGAGCTGGGGTGAGGTGGGGGAAATGAGGAAACTGGTGAAGTCCACATTGATGCCCTGGGGTTGAAATGTTCCGAGGCGGAAGATGAGCCGTTCTTCCTCCAGGCGTCGGGTAGTGAGGGAGCGGCAGTGAAGGAGGCCCAGGATCTCATGTCCTCGGCTGAGTGAGAGGGGGAGTTGAAATGTTGGGCCACAGGGCAGTATGGTTGATTGGTACGGGTGTCCCAAAGATTTTCCCTAAAGCGCTCTGCTAGGAGGCATCCAGTCTCCCCAATGTAGAGGAGACCGCATCGGGAGCAATGGATACAATAAATTATATTGGTGGATGTGCAGGTAAACCTTGATGGATGTAGAAGGCTCCTCTGGGGCCTTGGATGGAGGTGAGGGAGGAGGTGTGGCACAGGTTTTGCAATTCCTGCTGTGGCAGGAGAAGGTGCCAAGACGGGAAGGTGGGTTGTAGGGGGGGTGTGGACCTGACCAGGTAGTCACGGAGGGAACGGTTTTTGAGGAAAGCGGAAAGGGGTGGGGAGGGAAATATATCCCTGGCTGTGGGGCCCTCAGACCCCACCCCTCCAACCGTAACAAGGACAGAACGCCCCTAGTGCTCACCTTCTACCCTACCAACCTTCGCATAAACCAAATCATCCGCCGACATTTCTGCCACCTCCAAACGGACCCCACCACCAGGGATATATATAAACTATTATAAATGTGCTCTACGTTTGTTTTGTAGTGAAGCATTTCCCCTTCTCCCAATTTCTATCCCTCACAGGACCATTTGCACCATTTGCCATCTCTGCTGCTCTTCTCACTTCTTTAACTTTCTGTTCATCCATATCTTATCATCTCTGGAAGTGAGTTTTTAAACTCCTCCAGCAGAATACTCTCTGACTGCATCATATGTCTTGTCTATTTTTAAGGCCTGCACCCATCTATCAGAATTACTATGTTTACTTCTTTTAAACTCAACATAAGTCTGACCTGGTTTACCTTTTGTATGTTTCTGAACTGCTGTCTACATGCTTCTGGTACCAATTTATTAACACTCAAATAGCCTTTTTAACATCTGCATAATCTCTTGACCCCCTCATCTGCCAGCGCTGCAAATGACTCACTAGCTCTGCCTACCAGCTAAGTCTGAACTAGCATTTGTTATGACACTGGGCAAATCCCTCAGCTAATTTAAACTAGCAACACAGAAAAGATTCCCCTGTGCTGTAATCTGTTAAAATTCCAGAGTCAAAGAACAATCCCAGAGACCACTACTTTAAAGTAAAAATTAACAATTTTATTCTTGAAGTCCACTAGGGAATGTTAAAGCCAACAACTATTTACAACTCCTTTCTCTTAAACTATCTTTTACCACCTACTCTACAATACTAGTTGGATTTAAAAAATCCTGATTAAAATTTTCAAAAAAAAATCATGTTTCAAAACCACTCAGCTTTACTGATTCTCCTTTGTAGATTTTCCTCTGTAGATTCTCTCCAGGTCATCCTTGATGTTCTGCTGCACAAACTCGTCACAGACAGGTACCTTTCAGAGAGCTCTTCAGCCAGCAGTCTCCATTTATTGGTCTTTGGCAGTTTTCCCTCTAACTGTTCAAAATGTCTGGTTTTATATTCTAAAGTATTGGATTGTTTCATTGGTTTCAATATTATCAAAATACTAAATTCAAATTTGTTTGGATTTCGGTATCTTGGGGCATAACTTAAACTGGTTAGTGGGACTTGAATTTGTTTTTGTTTCATGGCAATCCAGCTGCTGCTATTTGTTTCAACCAAGTGTTACATTGTTACCGTGTTCAGGACTCTCTGTGCTTTGTTAGTCCTTACGAGCTTTTCAGCACTCTTAAAAGTACATTACATCTCTACACCCTCAACATCTCCCCCCTTAAGAACAAATGAACCATCACAATGAAAAATGGCTTTTTTTTTTCTCTATTACTTCACCACATATGTATAAAACATTGAATAGATACCAATCTTATCTACACTTTATCAGTTAAATCCGTGATAATGCATCTGGGGTTACATTCTTGTGACTCAACATGTACCATTTGTAAATTAAAAGTCTGTAACATAAGACGTTAATTAAATAGTTGCATATTCTTGTCTTTAAAGCGTTCCAAGAATGGAAGAGGATTGTGATCAGTGTACACTACTGTCTCTGACACATTGTGACATACACGTTAAAATGTTTTAAAGCCAGTACCAAACTCAAATTGTGATCACAGAGTATTTTCTCTGGTGGACGTTGAGTTTCTTTGAAAAGTAATCAACTGGCAGTTCAATCTCATCATCATCTTCCTGTTGCAGTACAGTTCCAACTCCTGTGTCACGAGCGTCGATGGCAACTTTAAAAGGTTTTGAAAAGTTTGGTGTCGCTAAAACTATTGGGGTGGTTAATATTGCTTTCACATGGTCGAATACCTCCTGTATTGTTCTGTCCACCAAAACTTTGTGTTCTTTTTCAGCAAATTGGTTAACATGCCACTACACTGCTGAATTTTGGAACAAAATCTGCTTCGAATCTGCTTAGTCCCAATGATCGAAGCACCTCTTGGTTGGTCATGGAAATTCCTCGATTGCCTTCATCTTTGTGTTCTGTAGGGTCAACCTTCCATGACCGGTGTTACGTCCCAAGAATGTCACCTCTGCTTTTGCGAACTCGAACTCAGTTTTGTTTATGTTTATTACCAGGTTTGCTTCTTGTCGTCATTCAAAGAGCTCTGCTAACTGTACTATGTGATTTTTCCAGGACCTACTAAAGATCACTACATTGTCCAAATAGACTGCATAGTTTGTTAACCCAGCCACAACACTCTACATGAGTCTTTGGAATGTGATGGGTGGTTCTTCATTGCAAAGGGCATCTCTTTGAATTGATATCGTCCAAATGGGGTTACAAATGCAGAAATTTCTTTTGCTGTCACTGATAAAGGTACCTGCCAGTAACCATGTAGTAAGTCCAACTTAGTGATGTAACTGGCTTGTCCAACTTTCTTGATATAGTCCTCCGATCTCAGAATTTAGATATGAGTCCGATTTTGTAACGGCATTGACCTTCTGATAATCCACGCGAAATTATTGAGTCCTGTCTGGTTTGGGAACTAAGACAATCGGCGAATTCTACTCAGTTGGATGATATCCTCATTTATCATGGCTTCTGCCTCCTTCTGGACCTGTCTGTTTTTGAAAGGATTAAGCCGATAGGGTGCTGTTTTATTGGAGCAGTATCCCCTATGTCTACTTCGTGCACAATAGCATTAGTCCTCCCCATCTGATTCTTACATATGTCCTCATACTGCAGTTACAAACCTTTCAACTGCTTTCTATGCTCCTGAGACAGATAGTTTACGAACCTATCCCACTCCTCAAGGTCTTCTTCATTTTTTAGCATATTTTGAGGCACATTAAAATCCACACCATCTGGATTTGATTCCTCACTTTGGTGCAGTAACTAACTCCTGTTTCTCCAATTCTTTCTGTCTAGTATAATACTGTTTCAACATGTTCACATGACATACCTGATACAGTTTTTTTCCTTATCTGGCATCTTTACTAGATGGTTCACCTGATTCAACTTTTTCTCAATTTGATAGGGACCACTAAGCCTGGCTTTGAAAGGATCTCCTGTCACTGGTAACAGTACTCGGGAAAGCGTCCAAGTCTCAGAGCTTTTATCTGCCATCTGCATCATTCTATGCTGTGTCCTCTTCAGGTGCTGTTTAACTCACTCACCTACTTGATTTACTCTCTCTCTCTCTCTCGCCTCCGATACATAATCTAAGGGTGAGACCTCCGACTTTGGTCCTGTCAGTTTTTCTTTAATTAATTTCAAAGGGTCTCCCACTTTATGGCTGAGTATTAACTCGAAGAGAGTAAACTGAGTAGATTGGTTTGGGGCATTGCTAATGACAAACAATACGAATGGGGGATACCTTTATCCCAATTGTTGGGTAAACCTGACAGTATGCTGTCACCATGGTCTTCAGGTCTGATCCAATCTTTCTAAAGCTCCCTGGGGTTGAGGATGATATGCACTGGATTTAAAGTGCTGTGTGTCTAAGCTATCCATAACCACCTCAAACAGTCTACCAGTAAAATCAGACTCTTGGTCTGACTGAATCTCTCTGGGTAGCCCATACTGTGTGAAGAAAGCTACTAACTCGTCCACCACCCTTTTTGCCTTGATACTCCGTAATGGAATTGCCTCCGAAAATCTGGTAGAAACATTCATTATGATTGAGAATTACTGGTTCCCACTTTTAGTTCTCAGGAGGGGATCTACATAATCAATTATAACCAGCGTTAAAGGTTCTTCAAATGCGGGAATTGGCAACAAAGATGCTGGTTTTATTACTGCCTGTGGCTTACCTACTATTTGGCATGTATGACATGTACGGCAAAAGTTAACCATATCCTTGTGCATTCCAGGCCAATAAAAACATTTTGTACTTTAGCCTGAGTCTTTCGTATCCTGAAGTGACCTCCTACAGGAAGTTCATGTGCTACCTGTAATATTTCCTCTCTGTATGCCACTGCAACGCAATCTGGGTGCACTTCGTCCCATTTCTCCTCTGCACAAATGTGTAGTGGTCTCCATTTCTGTCTTAGGATTCTATCTTTCAGGTGATAACCTTCTGGAATATTCTCTGCCTTCCTTTTGGAGTACACATCCACATAGTTTTTTTAAAAGTCATTTTGTCTTTCTGTTGCAAGTCTTTTAACCTTTAGGACTGAACACTTCTGCCTGACCCTCTGCCTATTCAGGTTTTTCCTGCACAATAACGTCAAGTAGTGTGTCCACTAACTGAACCTCGAGTCCTTCATAGAACATAGAACATAGAACATAGAAGAATACAGCGCAGTACAGGCCCTTCGGCCCTCGATGTTGCGCCGATAAAAGCCCACCTAACCTACACTAACCCACTATCCTCCATATACCTATCCAATGCCCGCTTAAATACCCATAAAGAGGGAGAGTCCACTACTGCTACTGGCAGGGCATTCCATGAACTTACGACTCGCTGAGTGAAGAACCTACCCCTAACATCAGTCCTATATCTACCCCCCCTTAATTTAAAGCTATGCCCCCTTGTAATAGCTGACTCCATACGTGGAAAAAGGTTCTCACTGTCAACCCGATCTAACCCCCTAATCATCTTGTACACCTCTATCAAGTCACCCCTAAACCTTCTTTTCTCCAATGAAAACAACCCCAAGTGCCTCAGCCTTTCCTCATAGGATCTTCCTACCATACCAGGCAACATCCTGGTAAACTTCCTCTGCACCCGTTCCAGTGCCTCCACATCCTTCCTATAGTATGGCGACCAAAACTGCACACAATATTCCAGATGCGGCCGCACCAGAGTCTTATACAACTGCAGCATAACCTCAGGACTCCGGAACTCAATTCCTCTACCAATAAAAGCCAGTACGCCATATGCCTTCTTCACTGCACTATTTACCTGGGTGGCAACTTTCAGAGATCTGTGTACATGGACACCAAGATCCCTCTGCTCTTCCACACTACCAAGTATCCGACCATTAGCCCAGTACCCCATCTTTTTGTGACTCTTACCAAAGTGAATCACCTCACACTTAGCTACATTGAACTCCATTTGCCACCTTTCTGCCCAGCTCTGCAGCTTCTCTATATCCCGCTGTAACCTGCCACATCCTTCCTCACTGTCTACAACTCCTCCGACTTTCGTATCATCCGCAAACTTGCTCACCCAACCTTCTAACCCTTCCTCCAGGTCATTTATAAAAATGACAAACAGCAATGGTCCCAAAACAGATCCTTGCGGAACACCGCTAGTGTCGGCACTCCAAGATGAACCTTTGCCATCAACTACTACCCTCTGTCTTCTTCCAGCCAGCCAATTCCTAATCCAAACCTCCAACTCACCCTCAATGCCATATCTCTGTATTTTCTGCAGTAGCCTACCATGGGGGACCTTATCAAACGCCTTACTAAAATCCATATATACCACATCTACCGCTTTCCCCTCATCTACCTCCTTAGTCACCTTCTCAAAGAATTCAATAAGGTTTGTGAGGCATGACCTGCCCTTCACAAAACCATGCTGACTATCCTTGATCACATTATTCTTATCCAGATGTGCATAAATCCTATCCCTTACAATTCTCTCTAAGACTTTGCCCACAACAGAAGTGAGACTCACTGGCCTATAGTTACTAGGATTATCCCTACTCCCCTTCTTGAACAAGGGAACCACGTTTGCTAGCCTCCAGTCCTCTGGCACTACTCCTGTCGACAAAGAGGACACAAAAATCAAGGCCAATGGCTCATCTTTCTCTTTAGTTTTTGCTTTATACTGTGATTTATGATAGTGGGGTCTGGTTACTGCACAGTCTGGGAAAATACCAGGATATTTCTGTTTTAACTCCTGAGTTCCTTGGTCTTCCTTCCCCACAACAAGGGGTGTCACTCCCACCTTGGACCTTGCTAAATCATTCCCAAGAACAAACTGTATTCCTGGGACTGACACTCTGTCAATCACTCCCGCTGTAACTTCCCTAGTGTTGAGTTGGCACTCTGCCCTGATCTTGCATAGGGGAACGCTAAATTTCTGTCCATCTATCCTAAAAATTACCACATTCTTAGATAACAGATCAGAAAGAATGCAAATTGGCTCATCTCTTACGATCAGCAACTGGTTAGTTTCTGTATCTCTCAAAATTATAACTTCTTGCGCTTCTCCCCCGTTCTTTCTGAGTAAACGTTACACACTGAGCCAAATTCTTTATAGAAATCAAGTACTAACTCCATACCCAGCCGCTGCCAAGGCTCTGCACTCTCCTGCAGTTCCTCGACTCGACCTGGGGTTTCCTTTATTACTTTCACTAATGCTTCTTTAATGACCAGTATCTTTAACCACATCTTTTCCCACAGTGTCTTTCCTTAACGACCAGCACTGTGACTTTAGATGTCCCACTTTCTGGTAGTGAAAACACCTTTTCCTAGTGCCCTTCTGAAACCATTGGCACTGTAATTTTCTGTATCCCATTCCAATACAGCGAAAACACCTGAGGCCTTTCACCTCCTTTCCACCCTCTTGGGCTTCTTAAACCTGTGGTAAACTCTTACCCGTGTTCTCTACTCTTCGTTTTGTAGTGTGGGATCTCCCCTTCTCCCAACCTCTGTCCCTCACAGGATGAAATTCTGGCTGAAAGCTTGTCTTATGCATCAACATGTATTCATCTGCTAATTCTGCTGCCCTTCTAACTTCCTATCTACTTGAATTCTTACCATCTCTGGAAGTGAGTTTTTAAATTCCTGAAGCAGAATAATTTCTCTTAGAGCCTCATAGGTCCTATCTATCTTTAAAGGCCACACCCATCTATCAAAATGACTTTAATTCTTTCAAACTCAACCTAAGTAAGACCTAGTTCCTTCTTTGTGCCTCTGAACCGCTGTCTATTTGCTTCTGCTACCAATTCATAAGCCCTTAAAATAGCCTGCTTGACTTCTTCATAATCTTTTTGACCCCTCATCTGATAGCATGGCAAATACCTCACTAGCTCTGCCTACCAGTTTAGTCTGAACTAGCATTACCCATAACTTCTCAGACTACTTCATCTGCCTTGCCAATTTTTTCAAATGAAACAAAGAAGGCTCTGACATCTTTCTCATCAAAATGTGGCAGAGTTTCGACATATTTGTATATCTCACTTCCTTCTCTTTTAATATCCATCCAGTTAACTTGACCTTGCTGACTAGGTTGCAACTTCTCAAGTTCTAATTCTCTCCCTTTTTGTCTCTCCCTTTCTTCTCTCTCTCTTTGCTCAGCTAAGATTCTCTGTCTCGTTTTCCTCTCTCCCTGTTTCTCTCTCTTCTCTCTCCCTTTGTTTATAATCTAACTCAATTTTCCTCATTTGTAATTTAAGTTTTTATACCTCTATTGCAGCTGTCTGTTTCTCTGATACATGCAAGTGTTTGAGTAATTCCCTTACAATTTCAACTTTACTTTTGTCCTTGGTTAAACCCAAATCAACTTCTTTGCTAACTCTAAAAGTATGGCCCTTTTCTTTCCTTCAAAACTTTCTTGGCAAATTTGAGAATCCTCTTCAAGTCCCAGAACATCCTTCGCAGTTTTAAGAAGCATTTCTCTGACTTTTAATTCACTCAACCACAAGTCACCAGAATTCAACAAATTGTCTCACCTATGTTTTATTTAAAGATAAGACACTAACCTGCAAGTATTTAAATCTACTGGGCTTTTTCATACTCCAAATCTCAGACTAGATCTGTCTAAACTTGTTCAAATCACGGATGAAAGCCCCTAAACTATTACAACACAGGGTAAACCCCACTGCTAATTTAAACCAGCAACACAGAAAAGATTCACCCCATTCTGTAATCTGTTAAAATCGAGAGGCAAAGAACTATCCCAGGGATCACTATTTAAAGTAAAAGTTGACAACTTTATTCTGTAAGTCTACCAGAGAATATTAAAACCAACAACTATTTACAACTCCTTTCTCTTAAACCTATCTTCTACCTCCCACTCTACAATACTAGCCCAATTTTAAATAAAATCCCGATTTAAGATTTACAAAAATAATAATGTTTCAAAATCAGTCAGCTTTGCTGATTCTCCTTTGTAGATTTTCCTCTGTAGTTTCTCTTCAGGTTGGCCTCAATGTTCTGCTGCACAAACTCCCCACAGACAGGTATCTTTCAGTAAGGTCCTTAGCTGGCAGTCTATATTTGTTGGCCTTTGGCAGTTTTCCCCCTAACTGTTCAAAATGTCCGGTTTTATACCCCAAAATAATGGATTGTTACATTTGTTTTAATATTATCAAAATACTAAATTCAAATTTGATTGGATTTTGGTATCTTGGGGCATAATTTAAACTGGCCAAATTTGAATTTGTTATTGTTTCATGGCAGTCCAGTTGCTGCTACTTGTTTTGACCAAGTGTCACATTCTTACCTTATTCAGGACTTTCTGCTTTGTTAATCCTTGCTCGCTTTTCAACTCTCTAAAAGGTATAGTACACCTCTACACCTTCGTAACACATTACCTACAAGATCTCTGGCCACTCCATCTGCCTAGCCAATTTTTCAAATAAAATAAAGAAGGCTTTGACATCTTTCTCATCAAAATGTGGCAATGTTTTACCATACTTGCATATATCACTACCTTTTCCCTTCCTCTTCATCCTATTAACTTGACTTTCCTGGCTAATTTGCAACTCATGAAGTTCAAATTGTCTCTTTTTTTTTCTCTTTCTTCTCTCACTGTCTCCTTGCTTAGCTAAAAACCTCTCCTTTTCTTTACCTCTAACCCCAGTTACCTGATTTGTAGTTTACGTTTTACTAACTCTCCTGCACTTGTCTGTTTCTCTAATACCCCTAAGGACTTGACGTACTCCACTACAATATCAGCTTTCCTTTTGTCCTTGGTTAAACCCAATTCTAACATGTTTGCTAATTCTAAAAGTATATCCTTCCTCTGTCTTTCTAACCTTTCTTGGTAAATTTGGGAAGGATCTTCAAACCTCAGAACCTCTTTAGCAACGTTAAGAGTCATTTTAACCAACCACAAGTCTCAAAATTAAACAAGTTTTTTCACCTGAAATTTTGTTTAAAGATCGAGGACACTAATTGCCAAGTGTTTAAATCTGCTGGAATTACTTACAATCTCACCCCGATTCTATAAAAAATATGCTGTTCCAATAACATATTTATTTCATGTTACATTAAGTTAAAGTCAAGACCAAACAGTCTCTGTTCGCTCCACTGTCTTCAGTTTCCTGACTGCTGATCTTCCTGAGTTTTTTTTTACTGCAAGTACGCTTTACCTGAAAAGGTACCTTTGATAGAAAGTGTTTCCTAATTTCTTTAAGAGCAAAATGTTAGATGAGCAGTTAGCTCTCCGACTCTACAGCAGTTGCTCAGCTAATCAATGGCACTTGCTCTCTCTGATTTTCAAAATGGCCATGTGTTTTATACCCCCTATGGCACATTAAATTCTTATAATTTGATTGGGTTTTAGTAACCTGGGCATAATTTAAACTAGGTAAAAACAATAACTTCAGATGCTGGAAACCAAATACTGCATTACTGGTGCTGGAAGAGCACAGCAGTTCAGGCAGCATCCAACGAGCAGCGAAATCGACGTTTTGGGCAAAAGCCCTTCATCAGGCAGGCTTTTGCCCGAAACGTCGATTTCGCTGCTCGTTGGATGCTGCCTGAACTGCTGTGCTCTTCAAGCACCACTAATCCAGTACATAATTTAAACTAGTTAAGTTTGAAACAGTAGCCAAATTAAGGTGTCCATTTAACAGTAATTTTCTACACGTATGTATTTTGGAACAGCTCGTCTCCCAGTCTTTCCATTTAGGCAACTGAGCCTGCTCTTCAAATTTACTTCAAAATTGTGAAAACACTTGCTATTTTTAAAGCAAACATATATGATTTCAACTTTGTAACAGTAAGATAAACATCAAGATGGACTGGTTGCTATGTTGTAATTTCTTATCGTTCTTTCCGATTCAATTTAGTTTCCAGTAGTAGGCATGATTATGGTGTAAAGTAGCTACTTATATTTCAGCTGTAACTGCATTCCACTGCAGTATTTCTTTGCTAGTTAGAAATATTTACAGAAAAAAGAGCAAAATGGTAATGAACTCAGGTTTTGAGCAATTTATAGGAAAGAAATATTCACAGAACAAGTGTTAGCTCATGATTTCTATGGTCAAAATGGGCAATTAATTTGAAATTTGTCCTTTACCCCTCTTGCATGTTTCTTTCCTATAACTTGCTTCTGGTTGTCTTACATATTCTGCTGCAAATTATCAAATGTAGTCTGACTTGTATCAGGCAGGTGGTCATTGTTCCTGAGCAAGAAATTCACATATCTTGAACTTCTTGCATGATTGTTTCAAACTTATTATATAACGTAAATGTAGAATGCAGGGAATTAATTTGCATTTCCTACACAAAACACTGTACTTGTGAGGCTTAACTATTTGAAATTACTATTTCTCAGCAGTTTTCCAGCTGCTCTGCTGTTGATTTCTTAATAAGCACATGAAATATTTTTACATTGTTTTACAAATCTGTTGCATTTGGTCAGAACTGGATGTTAGGTTCAGTTTTACTTAAATGTCTCATGTTGCTACTAGCTTAATTTTTAAAAATAGAAAATTGAAATACCATTGTACATAACATAAACCCAAATGAAACTGTATTGAATTTGTGTACCTTTGTTCAAATGTTTATAATTTGACCCTTGGATTTTTCTTTAAGTGATGCATTTTGGAGAAAGCATACCACCCGTGTAGTTAGGACTGCTGGAAAACATTTTTTTACATAAAAAGAACCCTTTTGGGATACTGTGTACTTCAGTGTAAAGGTGAATGTTTCAAGGCCAGATGTCCCAAGAGAAGCCCATTTTTGGTGAAGCCAATTATAGATAAATATACAGGCAGCAGAAGTAGATTTGGAACATATGACTTTGAACATTACAGAACCAACGTTTGATCTTGTACCATACAGATGGCTACTGGCATAAAGATCAGGTTTCCTACTTGGAGGAAAATTTGAACTTGAATTTAGTGCTGCATACAGTGTTGGATCAAAGGTCAACGAAGTAGAAAACTCTAAAAACAAGTATTTGTTACAGATGTTTTAAACCTCTTGGTTAACATTTGAGTTTTGAAAATTGCTTGTGACGTTTGGACAAATTATCCAGTGGTATGCAGATCCCCAGAGGCTAATGGCTGTGTCTTACCGAAGCTTGACTTCTTTCCTCTTTCTCCTCTTCTACCCGCTCCCACTCTTTCCCCCCCCCCCCCCCCCCCCCCCCCCCCCCCCCCCAAAACAACTGCCTTTTTTGGGAAGACATCTGTTAGATAATTTTTTCCTTCAAAATTTGAGGTTCAAAAATTTATGCAATTCCATTTGTTCTTTTTATTTAAGATATTTCAGAGCCGAGTTTTTAAATTGTTTTTCTTCTGCTCCAGAGTTGGCCTTCTCTTTCCTGCTGAAACTGGTGTTCTCTTTGTCTTAGACAGAATCTCTCCTTCAAGATAATTATCCTTTGGCTGAACTGTCAATTCTGTTTTTAATGCCTACTGAATAATATGGGAAAGATAACGTTGTATTTTGGTGATTGTAGGAGTGACAGCATGTGTTTTATGCATGTTTGAATGCTGATGTGCAAGGTTGCTAAGAGGTGATGAAAAGTGAGGGTTATTAAAGGTAGTGAAAGAAGATTTTACTGGAGGCACAAAGCATCAGTATCAGATGGTCCTGAGGTCAAGTATAGCATGGTCCAGATATAGAATACAATTCCTGTAAAGTTGTCCCAACAATATGCAGAAAGTGTTCAGTTTAGAATATGTCATTGTATTAATTTTTCTACTTTCTAAGCCAGTGATTTTAATAGCCTCCCTTTGTGAGATTGTCAGGAATTGTGAATGCCTTTGTGCTGAGTATTTGCTGCTTTTAAAAGATCTGTGTTCGAACTGACCACACTTGTTACTGTAGAGGAGGGAGTATTCTTTTAATCTGACTGCTTTAACCCTGGGTTTTAGGAGTGATAGAACAAAATTGTAACCTAATCCCTCAAAATTTGTTGTCTGAAGATTTGAAAAAATCTGATTATTTTTAATCAAAGTTTTTCCTTGATTGAGTTTGTACGTAAACAATGATCAGTAGTTAAATTGATTCAAGTAGGTTTTCAATTTGAGATTTCAACTTCTGTACATCTTCAAGCACTGAAGTCAAAATGATAATTTACTGCTAATAGTCAGTTATGCTATTGGTATCAGGTCGAGAGTGTTGTGCTGGAAAAGCACAGGCAGCATCCGAGGAGCAGGAGAATCGATGTTTCGGGCATAAGCCTGATGATGGGCTTATGCCCGAAACGTTGATTCTCCTGCTCCTCAGATGCTGCCAGACCTGCTGTGCTTTTCCAGCATGACACTGTCTTGAGATCTCCAGCATCTGCAGACCTCACTTTCTCCTATGCTATTGGTATAGCTGTTAGGATTGTGGCAGTTGTTACACTGAGGCACCTCAGAGTCAGAAGATTGTGGGTTCAAATCCCAAAGTAAGCACATGATCTAGGTTGAAAGGGCTGTCCCCATAAGTTTGTTGCAGGTTGGAGGTTATAACGATCAAGTAGCAATTGAGAGAGGATATGCGTTTATATTGTGACAGTTTCATGCTTTAAGACATCTCAAGATGCTTTTCAGTCAACTTAGAAAAATGCAAGTTGCATTGTAATTTTTGAAATCCAACAGCTGATTTCTAAAGATCAAGGGCAGCATGGTGGCTCAGTTGTTAGCACTGCTGCCTCACAGCGATTCCTGCCTCGGGTGATTGTCTGTGTGGAGTTTGCACATTCTCCCCGTGTCTGCGTGGGCTTCCTCCAGGTGCTCCGGTTTCCTCCCAAAGTCCAAAAGTTTGTGTTGGTTAGGTGAATTGGCCATACTAAATAGCCCATAGTGTTAGGTGTGCTAGTCAGAGGGAAATGGGTTTGGGTGGGTTACTCTTTTTAGGGTCGGTGTGGACTTGTTGGGCCGAATGGCCTATTTCCACACTGTGGGGAATCTCAAGGTCTCAAATATCAATTAGATCACGACTAATTAATTTTGTTTTCATGTTGGCTCAGGGATACATTTATAATGGTTACGACACTGGGGGGATCTGTATATTATTCTTCAAAGGTCCACTGCACCCTTCACATATACCTTGCGTCCCTTTCTGTGAGTTTTATAGTTCAATTAGAAGTTTGAATGAGGCACACCAAATGTATATGAAATGCTTTGTATATTTTGCTTGCCTTGCTTTTTTGTTTTCTTTTAATGTTAATATAACAAAGTGTTGAATCATTTTCATTAGATTTAGTTTGAAAGTAACACTGTTGCAAGTTAGGGTCAGCTATGATGAGCAATGTGTTTTATAATGAGATGTAGTATAAAATATAAAGTTTGAAAGCAATCTTGTTGGAAAGTTGCTGCACATAGGCAGTAGCACAATGGTATTATCACTGAATGAGTAATCCAGAGACCTGGGCCAATGCCCTCGGGACTTGGCCTTCAACATCAACACCTAAGATGGTGAAATTTCAGTTTAGTGAGCCTTGAATTTTAAGCTTGGATAATGGTGACTGAGAAACTATTGCCCTTGGTCGTAAAAAAAAATTCTGGTTCAGTAATGTCTTTTTAAGGAAGGAAACTTTGCTATTCTCACCTACATATGACTGTGGCAATATGATTCACTCTTAAATGCTTTCTGAAATAGCCAAGCAATCACTGAGTTATGTCTTATTGCTGCAAAGTCGGATACAACGAATAAAACCAGACAAGCTGCCCAACATTGACCAAGCACTGGATGTGCCATTTGCAGATTCAGCCTTGCTGATCCTGAAAAGCCCTTCTTACAAACACCTGGTGCCAAAATTTGGAGAGCTGTCCCACAGACTGGTTGACTACCAGCCTGGCAGTCATTCTTTAAAAGCAAACCTCACAGACGATGTCCCAGATGTGACCATTGTCATTTCTGGGGATGTCGTGTCCCACTATCAGGCCAGACCCATCAAAGCTGATAGCTCAGTGTGGTATACAATTAAGAGAGAGTTGCCCTAGGAATCATCAACATTGACTTTGGAGTCCATGATGTCTCATAGCATCAGATCAACTATGGACAAGAATACTTTCTGCTCATTACCATGTACCTCCTCTTCCCCTCAGCTGATGAATCAGTTCCTCTCCATTTGTAGGATGCATTAAGGATGGCAAGGACACAGGATGTTCTCTGTACAGGGTACTCCTTGCTTAATATGGAAGAGTTAATTCATTTTCCATTTTTTTGAGGATTTAATTATTACAGCCCTTTTTATCTGTTTGTCTTTATGCAATTTGACTTGGGTTGTCAGTGAAACCTTCAGCTGTAGTGTCCACTGATGGATATAAATAAGCATCAATTGCACTTCATGAGTGGAATAGAGTTTTTTGAGAAGAAATAAGTGATCGTGGGATATAGCTTGAAAACTTCCATATCTTTGGCAGACAAGTTTCACAAAGTGGTCCTAGGAATCGAGACCTTTGCTTAAGTACGAAGATTGGAGAAGTTGGAACTGTTTTCATTGGAGAAGAGACAGTTTTAAGGAGATTTGATAGAGGTGTTCAAAATAACAAGGGTCTGGGCAGTGTTGATGAAGAGAAACTTGCCATTTAAGGCATTTGGCAAAGAAGCAAAGGAAACATTAGGAAAACGGTTTTTGTACAGAAAGAATCTGTTCTGCACCACCTGGACGTGATAGATGCAGGCACATGTGAGATATGTATCAATGATTTAAAAAAAAAGGTAGTGAGAAAACAGGAAATTATAGACTGGTAATAAGAAAAATGCTCGAGTCCGTTATAAAAAATTTAAAAGCACAGCACTTGGAAACAGTGACAGGGTTGGACGGATTTAGCATGAATTTACAAAGGAGAAATCATGCTTGTCAAACTGACTGGAGTTTGTTGAGGATGTAACTAGTAGAGTTGATACAGGAGAGCCAGTTGGTATGGCTCATTTGGACTTTAAGAAGGTTTTCAATGTTCAATATTTCAAGAGATTATCATGAAAAATTAAAGCACATGGGATTGAGGCAGTGTACTAACATCGATAGAGAGTTGGTTGGCAGACGGGAAATTATGCGTAGGCATAAACAGGTAATTTTTCTACTAGCAGCCAGTGACTAGTGGGATACTGCAGGGATCAGTGTTTGGATCCTAAATATTCACAATACACATCAATAATTTGGATGAGGGAACTGAATATAATTTCTCCATATTTGCAGACAGCACAAAGCTGGGTGGGAGGGTGAATTGTGAGGAGAATGCAGAAATGCTTCATTGTAAATTAGACAAGTTGAGAGAGGGGGCAAATGCATGGCAGAAGTATGGTGTCAGGTCCTCGGGTGATATCGTGAGTGTCACTTTGTGGGGTAGAGGGGAAGTGAAAGGTGTTTGGTGGGGCGGGGGGGTTGGGGGGGGAGTATAGTTGAGGATATGTGAAGCACGTTTAGGAATCACTTAAATTGTTACACGGGAGTTAGACTAAACATTTAATAGTCTACCTTTTCCTAACTATTTACTAAATTGCAGAGGAACTCATTGAGTTCTCCAATTTAAATGGAGATGTTCAGAAGATTCCAGATGATTATCTGGCCGTTGGAAAACCTGGGCTTTTGTGTTCTGGTTTTCAGATTTCCACCATAAAAATAATTTGCTTTTGAATAAAAGAAGTCTATTTTTCATAGCATGTGAAATTACTAAAGTTTATACTTTTACACTACACTAAAGGCTAATTTAAATACTAGATGTGCTTTAAGGATGAAGCAATGTTAAACAAACAACACCACAGCATCCTTGTACGATACCATAGTTTACTCTCATTCAGAATACTGTGTTCCGTTTTGCAGCATTCACATATTGGGAGATGTGCCGGCCATGGGAAATGTTCATAACAGGGCTGTTAAGGGTTATGCAGTTTAAAAGTCCTTAGTTGTGATAGACATGAAGAAATGAGTTCTTTCCTTCTTGAAGAAAAATGACCTAAGTGGGCTTATACAAACATGTGAACAATGAACAGGTATAAAGTATTTGACCTCTCAAACTTAGTCCACCATTTAATAATTCATTGCTGATCATGTTGTAGCTTCCAATCTGTAATTCCTGCTCCCCTGATAACCTTTCACTCTCTTGCTTATGAAGAATCTATCTTAAACGATATTTGAAAGCTCTGCTTCCATCAACTTTTCTGGAAGGGACTTCCAAAGACTCTTGATGCTCTGTGAAAGATTCTCACTTGATCTTTCTTAATTGTCTCAATTCTTATTTTGAAACTATGACCCCAATTTCTTGATGTTCCCACAAAAAGAAACACCATCTCCACATTGACCCTTTGAAGGCTCCACAGAATAATTCAGGCCACTGCATTCTTCTAAACTCAATGATTCCAGACTTTTCTTATAAGACATTGAATTTCAGGACGTAGAATATAACCAGTGATTGGACTGATTTGCTAGTGTGGTTGTTGAGGAGAACATGAGATATAATAATTGAGGCAGAAGCTTGAATCTAACGGATTTATGCACCTCTGATTTCCTCTATTTATCTATTTTTAATGTACAGAGCAATTAACATTTGCACTTAGACTAAGAAAATCTACAAACAATGTTTACAGCTGTTGAAGAGGGAGTAAATTAGAATAAAGATTGATTGGTTGAAGAGAATTTTTAAAAGTTATTGAATGGGCTAATTTTTGTGCTGTTTAATCTAATTTCTTGCTGTTATTCATGGCCATGCATAAACACAGAACTTGTTAATTTATGTGACAATCCTGAGCTGCAGGCAGCTGTGTTTGGTTTGCAAGGATTGGTGACTTCACTGAGTTTTTCCTTTTAAACTATTATTCAGAAATTTAGTTAATAAAGTTAAAATGTGAAATGATGATTGCTGGTGTGTGTTTGGATCAGTTATAATTTTGGGTTTACAGTTTTCACTGTCATAGAGCTAACTTGCTTATTTAACTTCCAGCGGGAAGTGAATAACGTTATGGGAAATGGTTAAAATGCTGAAAGGGAGGAAATCCGGGCAAAACCTTTCTCCAAAATAAATCTTTATTATACACTTTTCATTCTAATAAATTAGAAGTCGTAGTAAAATAATTTTGAAATTTGCAATCTCACTGGTCAAAATTGACCACTGTGTTCAGCAATTCCATTAAAAAAAATTGCTTCCAGATATTGTAGTAACAGATAAATTCAGATTTAGCAGAGGCAATCGCCTTATGATATTATCGCTGGACTGCTAATCTAGAGATCCAGATAATGTTCTGGGGTTCTGGGTTTGAATTCTGCCATGGCAGATGGTGGAATCTGAACCCAACAAAACAAAATCTGAAATTAAGAGTCTAATGATGATGATTGTCGATTGTTGGAAAACCCTATCTGGTTCACTGATGTCCTACAGGGAAGGAAACTGACATTCTTACTTGATCTGGCCTACATATGGCTCCAGACCCACAGCAATGTCATTTGACTTTCAAATGCTCTCTGGGCAATTTTCAAGGAAATTAAATGCTGCCCAGTATTTTATTCATTTAACGAATTAAAAAAAAGATAATTCAGGTTATAAAATTGTTGTGTTCACTGTGGCAGCATCTTGTCACTTACAGGTTTTTAATAAAATGTTCTGAGGTTACGCTTTCAACAATGTGCCTCTTTAAATTGCACTGAGCTGGCACTTAAGTAAAGGTCGGAAGGTGCTTCCCAGTGTCCTGAGCAATACTTATCATTCAATGAACATCACCACACTCAGTTTATCTGGATATAATCATGTTCTGTTTGTGTGAACATGCTGTGCACAAAATGCTGCAGCATTTCTTATATTAGAACAGTGACTACACTCAAAAAGAACTTCATTGGTTGTGGAAGGTTTTGTAGAAATGCAAGCCTTTACAATGAAACATAGATTTATAGTTCAGATGGAGGCTATTCAGTCCATTGTTCCCTTGCTGGCAGAAAGAGCTATTCTTTCTCATCCCACCTTCGAGCTCTTGTAACTGTGTGTTATGGAATCTTCATTGCAAGATTAAATTTTTTTTTAAATGCAGTGAGCATTTCTGCCTTTATCTTTTGAGGCAATGAGTTCCAGAGATACCCCACTTCACTGCGTGAAAACAAATCCTCTCCATCTCCCCTGTCATACTTTCACCAATTATTTTAAACTCCCTGCTCATGGAAATAGGTTCTTCCTATCCACTATGTCATGGCCTTATATAATTTTATACATCTCAATTAAATATCCTCTCTGCTATCTCAATTCCAAGAAGAGCAACCCCAGCCTATCCCATTACAAGCCATAAATAAAATTCTCCATTCCTGGAGTAGTTCTTGTGTACCCTCTCTGATGTGATCATGTGTTTTCCGTAATGCAGTGACCAGAATTGTGAGCAGTGTTGCTCGTGTTACAAGCAATTCTAGCTTATTATTTTGATCTCATACTCTAGGGCTGGGCCAAGAAAGGAAAGTATCCTATCTGCTACATTGACCAAAATATACTTGTAAATGGATAAATCACAAGGCCCAGATGAAATACTTCCCAGACTGCTAAGGAAAAAAAGGGAAGACATCATTTTCCAGTGTTCTCTGGCTCTCAGGCACAGTGCCAGAGGACTGGAGGAATACTAATTTTGTAACGTTGTTTAAAGGGAGGAAGGAAAGTCAATGTAATTACAGCCCAGTTCAGCCTAACCTCCATGGTAGGCAAATTATTGGAAAGAAAATTTTTCTTCCTATTTTTCCTTGTTCCCTTTGAATTTTTTCATGCAATGTATATTTTGATATTTTCTTACAATTATTTTAAAGCAAAATCTTTTGGATTTGAAAGAAAAAATGGTCTCCTGTTTTCCTTTTCGATGTGTTCCTATTCTGATTATTCATGCTCAAAAAAGCTAAAGTTATATGCTATGTAATATTACATAAGCAACAGTGGTAGTTTCACAACTTCACGTTGTGAATTGCTTCTTCAAGACCACAGGCTAACTTCCTAGAGCTAGTCTTTGGGCCTCCCCATTAAGGGTACTCAGCCTTTGCAAACTGTTTCCTTAATGTCTACCATTATTAATTTGATGGACAGGCTATTTTTATAAGCATATGTTGAAAGGACTTAGAAGGTTTGGTTCTGAAAGGTAACAGGAGATCTTTATACTATGCCAGTGATTGACTGTTAGTGAACTATTATGTCAGTTTAAACTACAGATTGCAAGAAATAAAATCTTTTTGCAAGACTTTTTTCTGAAGGTTCAATCATTTTATTGTTGGGAGGTATTTTTGAAGGGCCTGAGTTCAGATTTCTTTAAATTTCTTCTCCTTTCTACCTGTCTGCTTAAAATCTTTCCTTTTTCCCCAAACTTGGCCTGAGTGCCATGTTATGTTATTCAGTGGTTTGGTGTCAGATTTTTGTATTGTTGACTCTCTCTTGTTAAGATAAGTATAAAAAATGTAAATTGTTGTAAAATACATACAATATTGGATTAGCAAAAAAGAACAAAAGACTTCATTTTTAAACACCTTTTATGACCTGATTTGTCAAACAGTTTTGCAACCATAGAATACTCTTGAAGTGAACCTACTGTTGTGATGGAGAGGAACATGGCAGCATCTTCCTGGTCGTGGAAACTTGCTGTGTATAAATTAGATAAGAGACCATACTGATTAGAGGCTGAAGTAGGCCATTTGGCCAGCTATTCAGTAAGATCATGGTTGATCTGATTGTGTTCCAAATCCACATTCCCATCTATCTCAGTAACTCTTGATTCCTCAGCCTAATAAGAATCTATCTACTTCTGTCTTAAAAAATATTAAATGACCTTGCCGATTAAATGTTAAGGCAGAGTTGCAAAGTCATGCAACCCTCCGATCAAAAGATTCCCTCATAGCTATCCTAAAATGGTGATCTCCAATTTTAAAACTGTCCTCCCTAGTTTGGAATAATCCACAAGAGGAAAAGTTATGTCCATCTTGTCACATGAACATACAAACAAAGATCAAGAATGTGCCACTCATCTATTTGAGTCTTCTCCACTCTGATTTTAACCTTGACTCTATATTCCTGCATATATGATAATATTTCATACCCTTGGTATACAGGAATCTATCTACTTCAGCCTTAAAAATGTTTCAAAATTCTTCAATTCCCTTCCACAAAGACAGTAAATACAAAGGTACTTACCCTCTAAAAGATTTTTTCTCCTCCTCTCTAGATGGATGATCCCTTAGTTTTAAACTATGATCCCTACTTATAGATTCTCTGACAATAAGAAACCTCCTTTCCACATCCACCTGGTCAAGTCTCCGCAGGATCTTTTACATTCCAAATAAATCACCTCTGACTCTTCTGATGTCCAGATGAGAGAAGCCTAATCTGTCTTACCTTTGCTCAGAAGGCAATTCCCTCATTCCAGGCATTAGTCAAATAAGCCTTCTCTGAACTGCTTCCAAAGCGTTACCATTCTCCAAGTACAGTGACTGGGTACGATTTCACCAATGGCATGTATAACCTATCTACTCTTGCATTCCGTTCCCCTTGCAATAATTCATAATATTCTGTTAGCTTCTTCAGTAATGCTAATGCTAATCTTCAGCAATTCTTGCAATTGGGCACCCACAACTCTCTGCACATCAGAGCACTGCAACCTCTTGCAATTTAGATTTTTTTTCTTCTTCCAAAAAATCAAATCCATCCAGGATTTTATAGACTTGAGTCAAATAACTCCTCACTCTTTTAAACTCCTGTGAAAATAAGATGTGTATTTAATCTTTGCTCATAAAACAACCTGGTTATTGTGGGTATCAATCTAGTAAATCTGTGAACCATATCTAATGCATTTACATCTGCAGTTAAATAAGGAGACATAAACTACCCGTAGTACTTGTCACCAGTGCACTGCATGACTGAAATATACTAGTATATTCAATTCCTCTTTTACGAAAAGATAGCATTCCATTAGCCTACTTAATCATATTCTGTGCCTGCCTACTAATGAGAATACCAACATCCCTCTGTGCTTTGGAATTCTTCAGTTAGTAATAATACTCTACTCCTTTATAAAAACCAAAAGAACTGTGGATCTGTAAATCAGAAACAGACAGAAGTTGCTGGAAAAGCTCAACAGGTCTGGCAGCGTTTGTGCAGAGAAATCAGAAGTAACATTTCAGGTCTCAGTAAGGTTTCAGGTCTGTGTGCAGTTTTGGTCTCCAAATGGCGGGACTATCATATGCTGAAAGATTGGAGCAACTGGGCTTGTATACACTTGAGTTTAAAAGGATGAGAGGGGATCTGATTGAGATGTATAAGATTATTAAAAGATTGGACACTCTGGAGGCAGGAGGCATGTTTCCATTGATGGGTGAGTCCAGAGCCAGAGGACACAGTTTAAAAATAAGGGGTAGGCCATTTAGAACAGAGTTGAGGAGAAACCTCTTCACCCAGAGAGTGGTAGATTTTTGGAATGCTCTGCCCCAGAAGGCAGTGGAGGCCAAGTCTCTGGATACTTTCAAGAAAGAGATGGATAGAGTTCTTAAAGATAGTGGAATCGAGAGTAATGAGGATAAGGCAGCAACAGGATACTGATTGTAGATGATCAGCCATGATCATAATGAATGGTGGTGCTGGCTCGAAGGGCTGAATGGCCTACTCCTGCACCTATTGTCTATTGTCTGGTGACCCTTCCTCATCACACTTTCCTATGAGTAATACCTCATCAAATGTCTTTAAGAAAGGAGGGAAAGAGAAACAGGAAAATACAGTAAACTTTACAATACTGGTAAAAATACAAGCCATGCAATACTGATGAAATGTACAGTTTCTAATAATAGCATCATGATGAATGGCCAGATAATCTGTTGATTGAGAGATCATGTTAAACAGAATGCTGGGAGAATAATAAGACTTGTATTCAAAGAGAGTAAATATAACACAACAATTTAAGACTATAAGATCAGAAATAGGAGTAGAAGTAGGCCATTTGGTACTCTGCTCCCCAATTTAGTAAGATCTGATAATCTGATCTGATAATCATCAACCATTTCCCTATCTTATCCCCAAAACCCTTGATTCTCTTATTTATTAAAAATCTGTCTATCTCATTCTTAAATACATTTAATGATCTAGCCATAGTCCCGGAGACAGGCCCTTTCGCCCAAACTGGTCCATGCCGACCAAAATGTCCATCCACGCTAACTGCATTGCCTCGACAGCCCTTCGTAGTAAAGAATTCCACAGATTCGCTATCCTCTGAGAGAGGACTTGAATATAAAAACAGGGATATACAGCTGACATTCTCTAAGGCTCTGGTCAAACTGCATTTGGAGTATTGTGCACAGTTTTGGGACCCATGTCTCATGAAGGATGTACTGGCCCTGGACCGTGTTCCTAAGGAATTTCATGAGAATGCTCCCAGGAATGAGGACTCTGGGTCTATATTCAACAGAGTTTAGAAGCATGAGGGGGAATCTAATTGAAGCATACAGACACTGAATGGCCTGGACAGAGTAGATGTTGGAAGATGTTTCCATTGGTAGGAGTGACTTGGACCGGAGGCATTGCATTAGAGTAAAGGGCACACCTTTTAGGATGGAGCTAGGGAGAAATATCTTCAGCCTGAGAGTGGTGAATCTATGGGATTCGTTGCCACAGAAGGCTGTGGAGGCCAGGTCATTGAGTATATTTAAGACTGAGATAGGTTCTTGAGTATCAAGGGATTCAAGGATTACGGGGAGAAAGCGGGAGAATGGGGTTGAGAAATGAATTTCGGTCTTAAATGGAAAAACTCTTTTTCTAAAATTATGCCAACTGATCCTCTATTCTCCCACAAGGCAAAATATACTCTGCACATGTACACTGTCAATCCCACTAAAAATCTTGTATTTTTTAATGAGTTTTCCTTTTGTTCTTCAAAACTCCAATGAGTACAAGCCCAACCTACTCGACCTCTCCTTGTAGGAAAGGCCTTCTTAAACCGATATCAACAGAGTAAAGTTTCTCTGAACTGCCTCCAGTGCCAGTATATCTTAGATAAGGAGATCAGAATTGTTCACTGTTTCAGTTGTGGTTTGATGAGTAATTTGTATAGTTTTAGCAATACTTTCCTATTTTGTTTGAACTAAATTCTACAAAAATGCATAACGAAACATTCTCCCACATTATATTCCTTCAACCAAGTTTTTGCCCACTCACTTAGCACATCTATATTGCTCTGTCGTCTCATTGTGTCATTCGGTCATAGAGATCTGAAGCACAACAAAAAGCTCTTAAGTCCATCAAACCTATGCTGGTCGAAAATGACCGCCTAACTATTCTAATCTCATTTTCCAGCACTTAGCCCATAACCTTGTATGTCTTGCCATCAGAGGTATACATTTGAATATTTCTTAAAATGGTATGAGGGTTTCTGTCTTTACCACCCTTTCAAGCAGAGTTCCAGGTTCCCAACACCCCCTAGGTGAAGGAGAAAGTGAGGACCGCAGATGCTAGAGATCAGTCGAGAGTGTGGTGCTGGAAGAGTACAGCAGGTCAGGCAGCATCTCCGAGGAGCTGGAGAATCGACATTTCGGGCATAAGCCCTTCATCAGGAATTCGCCCCTCTGGGTGAAACTTACTTTTCCTCACATACCTTCTGAACCTCCTGCCCCTTGTCATATATCTTTGCCCCTAGTTGTTCATCCCTCCATCAAGGGGGAAAATTACTTCCTGTCTATCCTGTCTACTCCCTTCATAATTTTATACATCTTAACTATGACCCCTTTCAATTTCCTCCGCTCCAAGGAAAACAACTCCAATCTATCCAATCTCTCTTCATAACTAGAACTCTGCAGCCCAGATAAGGAAAGTCTCCCCTGTAACATCTCCAGTGCAGTCACATCTCTCTTCTAATGTGAATGATAGAACTATACACAATACTGTAGTTGTGGCCTGTTATGATATGGGGTAAACCCTTCTGCTAATTTGAACCAGATCCACAGAAAAGCTCATCTTGCTTGTAATCTGTTAAAGTATGAATGACCAAAAACTACAGAAATCCTTATATGTAAAGAAAAAGTTCAACAATTTGTTTTTTAACTCCAAGGAGCACAAGAACATTAATCAACAAATATCTGCATGGTAATCCTCCTTTGTATGATCAATCTATCTACCTCCCACTCTACTACAATATACTGAACTGATAAACCCCACCCCTCTGATTTAAGTTTAACAAAAAATTCAAATTTCCAAACCAGCCAGTTGTCACTTTTCCCTTGGTATCTTTGTCTGTACTTTCCTGGGTCTTTTCTTCAGTCTTCTGTTTCACAAACTTCATATGAAAAGGTAGCTTTCAGAGAGAGATTCTGCAGCCGTCTGTGTTTGTTAGTACTCTTTGCTGCTCTGGCTAACTGTTCAAAATACCTGATTTTGTATACCCCAAAGAATTGGACTGTCTCAATGGTTTGATGTCATCCAAAACAGTAAAGTTCAAAATTGATTGGATTTTGGTATATTGGGGCATAATTTGGCCGAATTTGAATTTGTTGTGTAACATAGCAACACAGCTCCAGCTATTTGTTTTCATAAACAAATAGAGTCATTGAGTCATGTTACGTTTTAAAATTTTTCAGCACACCCTGTGCCAGCTTCCACTCTCTTAAAAGTACAGTATACACCTACAGCTTCATAACAGGCCAAACTAATGTTTATGCAGTTCCACCATCTACTTTTAAATTTTGAGCGGTACGGTGGCTCAGTGGCTAGCATTGCTGACTCACAGCGCCAGGGACTCTTGTTTGATGCCAGCCTCAGGCGACTGCTTGTATGAAGTTTGCACATTCTCTCCGAGTCTGTGTGAGTTTCCCCTGGGTGATCTGGTTTCCTCCCACAATCCAAAGATATGCAGGTTAGGTGAATTGGCCATGCTAAATTGCCCATAGTGTTAGGTGAAGAGGTGGGTGTGGGGGATGAGTAGGTCAGATGCATTAGGCAGGGGCAAATATAGGGTAATAGGTTAGGGGAATGGGTCTGGGTAGGTTACTCTTTGGAGGGTCGATGTGGACTTGTTAGACCGAAGGCCTGTTTCCACACTGTAGGGATTCTACGAAGCCAGCCAGATTACTCAGAACCTCCTCTCCATCCAAGCTAATTTATTCAAGTGTATCACAGTTCTTTGTCCCTGATTTCTATACCCACATTGTTCCTCTCACTAGTGAACACTGACACAAAATATTCATTTAGCACCCTCATCATTCTCAGCACTTTCCTTCTCAGTTATTTTTACATTAACCGCAAACTGATGGTAGATTCAGTTCTGTGATCCAAGTTATTAATATTGTAAATAATTGTGACCCCAGTACTCCACACGATACAGATTGCAACCTTGAAAATGCCCCCTTTATCCCAACTTTGACTCACTAATAGAACACAATCTTCTATCCATCCTAATATACAGTGCTGCCTCTAACACCATGAATGCATTAAATAGCATTATGTGCAGTACCTTCTTGAATGCCTTTAAGAAAGGAGGATGGGAGAAAGCAGCAAACTATAGATCCAAATAAAACTGAAAAGTGCTGAGGAAACTCAGTCAGTCTGGCAGCGTTTGTGGAGAGAGATACCGAGTAAATGTTTCAAATCTAATGACTTCAGAATTGAATTTTTAGTAAAGAGTAGTTTACCCATTTTACTGCAGCAAGACCCTTTCAAACACTCAAACCTCAGCTCCTTGCTAAATCTTTTGCTCAGCTGGTAGGACTGTATTTAGTTTTGTTTTAGCTAATTTTTGTGCATAATTAATTAAGTTCATTTCTGAAGAAGCCATACCAAACTCAAAATTTTAACTCTGTTTGCCTCTCCACAGATGCTGCCAGATCTGCGGAATTTCTCTAACAGCTCTGTATTTGTTTCATATCTCCAGCATTTGCAGTAAACATGTGTACCTCGGAGCCCAACTCCTGAAGCAAGCAGTGCAGCTTTACTCATTTTCAATTGCTTTTCAGGCTATATTTGAAAAACATTAACCTCTTGACTAGATAAATTTAATTTTTTTGTTAGAATCTTGCACTTTTGTAAAGTGTTTGTCGTTGGTGCATTTTTAATGGAGTGAGCTGTGATTGCATGAAGTAAGACTGATTAATCCATTCTTGACAAAATAATAATTAACGTTTGGACTGATCATTCAAAACCTGTTTCAAGTCAGTGTTATAGTTTATTCTTTCTTTGAAACCATTTTTAATTGTTGAGATGAGAAAGCTGGTAGGTTGTATGAAGAAAGGAGGAAAGTAGGAACAGTTGCTAAGATGATTGACATTCTCTGTCATTTTGCTTGCTTCTGTCTGAAAACCTATTCTAGTATGTAGATAAACTTTTCTAGTATATTTTAAAATTTGAATTAAATTGGCAAATAGTAATGATTACATTTGAGTTTTCAACAGAGATTCTTTGGTGGTGTTGACAGGGGAGGGAATTATTTCCTACAGTGTCCTGAGAGATTTTAAGAATTTTGGTTTTAGTTACTAATAATAATAGCTCTTGCATTGCATGCTGTTGAGTGGGTGAGAAGATCTTATTGCATGAATGGCTTTGGGAAAAACCAGGATTCGAGTGTAATTTTAAATGTTAATGCATCACCAAAGGCCAGAAATTGGATATTCCCTATAGGATAATAACTCTGAGAAAATGTTGGTCTAATTCACAACTTTTACAAATTAGTATAACTTTCTTTAGTCGTTTAATATGGGATGGTTTTTTAAATTATATAAGTACTTTATGCAGTTTGTATGATTCAACAATATTACTTGAGTGATTTGTTTTTTTAAGAATTCGCATAATTCTTACATCTTTTATCTGAAGATTAAAGAAAATTTGGTCTGCAATCAGACTGGGATTCGTGCATAATAAAGTCTTTGTATTTATATAGTTTTTAACCTCTTTACTGTAGTTAATTTGTTAGGCCAGTGAGATGAAAATGAACTTGAAGCATGCAATATGCAGATCAAATTCTAGTTTTTGTTGTATGATTTTTGACATGCTAAATAATGTGAGAAAGTGGAAAATTGAGTCACTCAAAATCAAAGGCATTCTTGAAGAAGTACAGAACTGAATAAATTGAGTTGTTTGAAAGAACAAAACATGGAAAGTTAAATTTCCATGTCGAAATCTGCTCTCAAGTCCTTGATTGCTGACATGAAAATATTAAATTTCTGGTAGCTTCCTGCTCTTTCATTATTATGTAATTAATATCGCACTATTTAGTATATTTTTAAAGGCTCCCTCACTTCAATTTATCCTTGTAAGTTTAAGGATGTAAAATGCTGAGGTCTTTGTTGAAGAATTTTGTTTTTATTTTGCTGGAATTTGACATTCTAAGTACAAAATTAACGACAACATAGTTGGAGATTCTGCTTCATGTTTTCTGTATTATTAATTATTCATGAATAAGTTTTACTTTCATGCTAATGTTTTGATTTTATTATTTGTTCATGGGATATGGGCATTGCTAACCAGGCCAGCATTTGGTTTCTCATCCCTAATTGCCCAGAGGGAACCAAATTGCTGTGGGTCTGGAGTCACTTGTAGGTCAGACCAGGTAAGGATGGCATATTTCCTTCCCTAAAGGGCATGGTTCCCATTAGGCTAGCTTCTAATTCCAAATTTTTGTAGCATTCAGGTTTCGCCATTTGCCATAGTGGTGTTCAGATTCCTTTCCCTTGAACATGGCCTGATGTTTCAGATTACTGGCCTAGTGATATTACACAATGTCACTGTCTTCCCAATTTGATGAAACTTTTATACTTATCTTGTATTCACTTGCCCATGTTTAATTTAACCCAATTCAAGTGAATCTGCAATAATTTACTATTTCTTTGCTAATCAACATTATGAATAAGATAGAACTTAACTTTGAGGTTTGCAACAACAGAATAAACTTTCAAGGCCCTTCAATAGAATGGTAAAGACCACAATTTCACATTTAGCTACCTAAATGTGAGGACAAGTGACCTAAACCTGATTGGGGAGGTAGGTTTTGAGGAATGATTTAGAGGAGGACAGAGAGGTACAGAGTTTTAGGCAGTTATTAATGGAGTGGTAAAATTTGAGGTTCTTAAAACACCACATTTAAGATGCGTAGGGATCTTAGAAGGCTGTTGGGCAGAAAAAGTTTGAGAGGTGACGGGGTTAGGAGTGGCAGTGGAGCAATTAAACAAAATGAACCTCTATCCTTGAGTTATTTTCGTTAGCCTGAGAATACATGTTCATGAAACACAATATATATGTAACAGAATTACAAATAACTCTTGTGACATTGACCTCAGTTCTAATGTTTTTGAATTTTTTTCATGATTACAGTTCTTTCACTTCAAATAATATAGCACTAATGTCGAGAAAGATGTCACTGTATTTCAGAGAGGCATAAAACAAAACAGTCACTGTAATAAATAAGAAGATATTAGAAGGTGGTGATCAGTACATAGATTTTAAGGATTGTTTCAATGAAGAGGAAAATGAACAGAGTGGAGATTGCAGAGTGAGATTGAGGATGGAGCTTTGGTAGTTGAAGACCTGGTCGCAGTTGATCATGAGGAGTAGCAGGTTAGTACATAGGGTACTGGACTAAGGCACAAGGAAATAGTAGTTGCACTGGATGGGTTTATGAAAATGGTGAACAGTGAAGCCATGACAAAACTTAAAACACAAGGACAGGAATTGTTATTTTTCGGCTTGTGAGAAATGGAGTCATTGAGTTAGTGGGTGGACAGGACAGGACTAATAATTGAGAATTAACGTAGGACCTCATCATGTGTTCTTGATTTTTTTTTGTTCTTTGGTTGGCTAGAGGATCATTTGTAAGTATATTGTCCGGTCTTATTTTCACCACAGTGTTTATATTTTCTTCCCCCTTGAGAGCTCACAATCAGCCCATATATCATGCTTGTTGACACTTGCTTTCCTTCCTAATTATTAAAGCTTATGCTTTCTTTCCTTGAAGATTAAGTCAGAGATGACAGAAATATTAACTGTTTCACCAGTTTTCACAAACCTTTAAAGTTTACTGAAGAAAATTTGGATGATTTTTATAAAAATGCACTGTTTAAAGTACTTGGATTCCTTTGTGTGTGTTTTTTTGAAAACAGAAAAATGTGGTTTGACTTAGAATAATTGGCTAGGTTGTCACTTGCCATATAGGAAAGTTTTCTCAAGCATGTGGTCAACTGAAAGGATAATAAACATTAGTATGTTGTCAAATACATACCACACAGATTGAAAAATACCACATTGCTTCTTAAATTAGTAAAATCTTTAAGAATTTACACAGATTGTAATTTGAATATAATTGTTTAAATCTTTTCACACAACTGTGTGACAGTTATAATTTCCAGTCTGCTTTATTGACTGTTATGTAGAAAAGATTTTGTCACATGTTGTAAACAGCCTAGAGGATGTGACATAAATAGCAGCAAAAAGATGATTATATGATAGGCAAAAGTAATTTTACAGATAAAAATTATTTCAAGATAAACTGTATTGAAAAGTTTTGAATCATGTTCATTTCTTCTGTTAAAATATACAGTCTTATTCTTCCAAATACATGGTTTTGATAGAAAAATCGTATGGTACAAAATGTATAAATACATTATTCTCTTGAAATGCATCTGTAATGTGTTCTGAGTATAGATGAATGCTAGTTTCTGCCAACTAACCATGTAATAAGTTTATTTTTAACAAATTGATGTCTTCTATGATATAATTGACGTCTTCGATGATATAGTTGAATATCTTGTCAGTGATGTAAACTATCAGGAAAGTTGGACTTAGTGCTTTTTAAAAAAATGTTTGGTGTGACTCCAGAGAAGCAGGGTCAATAGTTGAGAAATTTTGTGATTTAAAGATACTTGTAATGAAGCTATTTTTCTTTCTATTCCGACGCTATTTATGTGTAAAGAAATCTGCTGGCAAGTTCTAATTTAGAACAATTAATCATATTTTGGTCATAGCTTTTTACAGGAAGTGTACTTAATGTTTGGAGGTAAAACGTATTGTAAGCTAGGTTGGAATTTTTTTCAACTTCAATCTCCCAATTTTATAAGTATCTGTAAGAAATGTATCCTTTCATTCTTTCTTTTTTTTAGGAATTATTTTAAATTGATGTCCTCTTGCTACTAATCCTTTTGAGAGGCGAGACAGTTTCTAATTCATTAAAATTTTCTCTGCTGAAGGGAGAGCTATCCAAACTTCAGTAGTTTTTCCAGATAATTGAAACTCTTCCTTTTGGTCCAAGGCTAGCCTATTTTCTCCAGCAACTACAAGGTCTTAATACTTTTTCTAAAATGTGGTGTCCAGAATTGGCACATTGCTGAAGGTGCTGTTTAAACAGTGCTTTGTAAAGCTTTAATTTAATCTCCTTATTTCTGTCCCCTATATCCCTATTTGTGATTATGATTGCATGGACTTTTAAAAGCAGTTTTAATTTATGAATCTAATTGAATCAATTTTGCTAAATGGGCATTATGCATGAAAATGTTTGAACTCTTGATTTAAATTCTAGAAGTGAGAAATTAATGATTGATAGTTCGCGATTAACTATGGTATAGAATGCGCTGCCTGGAAATGTGGTGGAGGCCAGTTCAATTGTGAAATTCAAGGGAGAGTATTGGATGATTACTTTGGTAGAAATGGTGTACAGCAATCATGGGGAAAAGGCAGGAGATTGACATTAGTTATTAGAACTTGTGTTGGCAAAATGGATTGGATGACCATCTTCTGCACAGTAAGAATTCTGTGATAGCATAGACATCAGTGAATGTATTTTAAGGATGAAACAGTGGTACAGATATATTTTATCTGGATTTTTCAAAAAGCCTTTGATAAGTTTCTTCTTTAGTAGAAGAATGAATAAAGCCAGAGACTGTGGAATCAAGGCTAATAGCAGCATGGATTGCTAGCTGGCTTCAAGACAGAAGACAAAGTAGGAATTAAGTTATTCATTGTGGCAGAATGTGGGAATGATATTTGACGCAGATCAGTGCTGGAACCACTGCTATTTACCATTAATATTCATGGTTTTCACTTTTGAAATTAAAAATACAAATTTTTAATTTGCAGATGTTATTACATTTTTTTTGGGAAGGGTGGAGGATAGTCCATGAAGAACACCACAGCAAATTACAATAGGACAGAAATTAACCAGCAGATTGGTAAATTAGATTCCAAGTAGATAAATGGTGAGGTGATAACATTGGTGTTTTGTACTTTTTAGGTCTCCGTTTTGACTTGCTACAAGCAAAAAAAACTTACTTCCTTGTTTTCCTTAGAAGTGAGCTTCATGATAATGCAGGCAAATTAGTCATTTAGAATGTTTGGCTATCTCCCACATCAGCATTGAAATCCTTTTAAGTCCCTGCTGTTGTCTGATCACTTTAACTACCTTCACCAGTTTTTTGACCTACTTCGCAATATCTGAGCCCTTTGACCTACAGCCAGACTTATACATGAGGATTTTATCCATCCCCTCAAATTTCGTGAAGCACATTGTTTCTATTTACTTATTTTATTAAATGTTCTCTTTGAGGTCTCAAAAAGATTTTATGAATTGTTACCAAGGATGAATGACTTGAGGAGAGGCTGGCAATGTTAGGATCGTTCACTTGAGAACAGGCAAGGTTAAGAGATGATATAATGGCAGTGTTGGGTCCTGATGGGTGCTGATAGATGATGGGTCCTGATAGGGTCGGTCCAGAAAAAGAATTTCCCTCTTGCAAGTGGTCAGTAACTCTTCCTAAAAAGGTGGTGAAAACTGATTCCATAAATAATTTTAAAAGGGAGTTGAATGCATATATCTGGTTGAGGAACTTAGTGTTACAGATAAATCTGGGGACTTGAGGCCTGGAGGAAGAACGCCTCATCTTCCGCCTCGGAACACTTCAAACCCAAGGCATCAATGTGGACTTCAACAGTTTCCTCATTTCCCCTTCCCCCACCTCACCCTAGTTCCAAACTTCCAGCTCAGCACTGTCCCCATGACTTGTCCAGACTTGTCCTACCTGCTTATCTCCTTTCCACCTATCCACTCCACCCTCTCTTCCCTGACCTATCACCTTCATCCCCTCCCCCACTCACCTATTGTACTCTATGCTACTTTCTCCCCACCCCCATCCTCCTCTAGCTTATTTCTTCACGCCTCAGGCTCACTGCCTTTATTCCTGATGAAGGGCTTTTGCCCGAAACGTCGATTTCGAAGCTCATTGGATGCTGCCGTGCTCTTCCAGCACCACTAATCCAGAATCTGGTTTCCAGCATCTGCAGTCATTGTTTTTACCTACTACAATTAGTCTTTCAAAGAGCTGGCATCAGCATGATAGGCCAATTAACATTTTTCTGTCCTGCAAATTCTGTTGCATGTTTCATTTGTATTTTTTTATGGCCTATTCATTAGAAAATAGGTTTTGAATACTCTGAACTTCTAACTGTGTTTGGCTAGCTGTCTTAGTTCTTAGCCCTTTTCTCTTAGGCCCCTTTTTTAATAATCTTTTTTACCATGAGCCTAACTTTAAAATTTGAAAATATTCTTCTAATTGTCATTGGGTAGTATGGAGCTAAAGAAGGCTTTGTGGAAAATGACACATTTGTTGAAGCTTCTCATCTTGCACTTATTTGGTCTATTTGCAAGTACCAACCTAAAAGGAAAACAGTAATTATGCAGTTAGAGAGGAGACTGCACTCTCTGACATTCAGTTTTACTGTTGTTTTCCCTTTACTTTGGCATTTCTTGAAAATTGTCCTGATGAATTCAAGATGAACAACTTTGACAAAATGAGTCTTGTTTGCAGTAATACTCAATATTCCACTTGCTGTTTTTAACATTGTCTCTCAACAATTAATTAGGGAACTTCTTATTTGATGCCTCCCTTACTTAACCTCCACTCCCTCACAGCTTTTTGAACTTATAGCAAAAGGATTTAAGGGTTGGAACAGGGATGTTTTACCTGCAATTGTACGGGACATTGGCAAGACCATACTTGGTGTATTGTGTGCAATTTTCCTTCCTTAACTGAGGAAGGATGTTCTGGCTGTGGTGGGGGTGTGACAAAGTGTGCCAGTCTCAGAAATCTATATGACTAAAACAGGACCAGACAGGGTAATCGCAGGAAGTATGTTCCTGATTGGGAAGGGAGGGTTGATGGTAGGTGGGTGGTGGAAAAGATCAGAGCCAGGACATTGAATTTGAGGATTCAGGACTGAGATGAAGAGAGAATGATGAGCCTGTGGAATTCTGTATCATAGAAAACAGTTGAGGCCAAAATATTGAATGTTTTCCAGAAGGAGTTAAATATAGTTCTTGGAGCTATAATAAATCAAAAGGTATGCGGTAAACAGGGAACAAGGTATTGAGTTGGATGATCAGTCATGATCGTATTTAATGGTGGAGCAGGCTCAAAAGACCAATGGCATACTTCTGCTCCCATTTTCTGTTTCTAATGACAAGAGTTTCAAACAACTCTACCCAGACTTAAAATTGTGCTTTCACCAACTAATTAGAATGTTTTTGTGTGTATGAGAAAGGGCTGTAATCCATTATAATTTAAATATTGAAAGGGAAACTGGGAATTATTTTCATATAAGCTAATTGAGGTTAACGACTGGACTCTGTTTCACTCAACAGCATGTCACCCCAGTCTTTAATTCCTTTTATTTCTGTGGGCAAATTGAGGTAATAGTTGTAGTTCTGACCAAAAATAAGTCAAATAAAGTAACCATAGGGCTCAGTAAATACGGTATATGTGAAGGAGAAGATCACATAGTAAGAAGATGCAGTGCCCTCGGAAAGCAGACTCTAAGCCAAGGATTTGCTGTGGGGTTAGCTGGATCCAAAGCATACTGGATTGGAGCCCTTCCCAGAAGGGTGTATCCTTGGAGAGAATATGACACCATTTGAAAATCGTTGAAAGTGATTTGGACTGGTTGGTATTGAATCTGACTGTTCACTTGGATGCATTCTATGTTCCTTTTTTCCAATGAGTAGTATTTTGTTTTGTAAAATAAAAATCTTTACAATTTTGGTTTGTTGGTACAATTTTATAATAAACTTGACAGCATTGAGGACACAGTTTTAAGATTGAGCTTGTGCTCAAAATGTAACATTACTTAGTTATGCAAGAATACTTCGGAATGTTGTATTGTTGAAAAAACACAAAATTCTACTTGTTGGACTAATTTAAAATACAAACCAGCTGAGATTTGAAGTGACTTTTTACATTGTTCAATATTGTGGTGAATTGAATCTTTATGAAAAAGCTTAGTGGTGGGATTAGATAGGTTCAGGATTTCTGTCTCCATTGCTTTTCTCACCATTTATTTAGTGATAACTAGATACAGCTTTTTGTTCTGAACATTAGCTTCTGGATGTAAAATTGGTTTGTGTGTGTGTGTTCGTTCATACGTAGTTGAAGGCTGGCAAAAAGAAACTGAGCCAATTGAGATTAGAAACAAAGTTAATAAAAATAAACTCTTTTTGTTTACTAAAATCTGACTTCTCCAGCTTGTTCTGCAATTACATTTGAGGGATGCTCTTCCTTTTTGTTTAATTCAGAGCTTTTTGACCCAAAGAATTGCATTTATACCACAAGTTTTTGTTATTTTTGAGAAGGCTTTCAATCAGCATAAATTTTCTTTGCTTTATTTCTTTCTCAAATTCTGTTATAATGACAAGGTAATATGACCCAAGTCATTCTGAGTATTGATTTGATTGCTGGATCTAAATTTTTTTTTTGGATTTGCAACTCAAAGGTATTACTGTTCATATATTATTATTTAAATTAATGGTTTTAATGGAAAATGAAGAATTATTAATATCATTATAGTTATTGTTGTTGAGGACCTTTCGCACTGATTTATGCCATTGGCCCCACTTTGAGTGTGGTATATTTTCTTAGTCGAGTTGGCAGACTAAAACTATGCTGCGAGATCTACACTGTAAGCTATCTAGGGAGGAAAATACAAGCTATACTATAGTACGTTATTTAAGCGTTGAGAGAAAAAAGTGAAGTTTGGTATACCGTGAACCTGTTGAGGTTCTGCAGTACCTCCTTCCTAATTTTTAAGTTTTTGTGATAATAAATTCTGATAATAATTGCTTTTCTGATTAAAAATATTAAGTGAAAGCATTCAAGCTTAGTAAATAAAAGTAATTTGTTAAAGGTGAATTGAGAGCTCTTTTGACAAATGGTGAAGTTGGATGAGGTTGGGTTTGATGATGTGTATATGGACTTCCAAATGGCATTTGATTTATTATCAAGATTGAAATCCATGGATAAAGGGGCAATGGCTGCATGGATGCCAAATTGACTATGGCATAGAAGGTAGAGAGTAACATTGAAGGTTGGTTTTCAGACAAGACTGAAGTATGAAGTAGTGTCTCCAGGGGTCAGTGTTGGGTGCATCTCTTTTTCAGATATATTAGTTGCTGGGCTTGAGTACACAGTGCATAATTTCTAGAATTGCAGATGATATGGGCCATATAAATGTATTAAACAGTGACGAGGACAGTAACGAATGACAGACTGATGAACTGAATGAAACAGCACATAGAATTGTAAAGTGATTCATTCTCATAGGAAGAATTGGGAGAGGAAATATGAATAATGTACATGATACAGCTTTCAAGTGGGTGCAGGAAGAGAAATCCAGGGTATACATGCATAAGGTCTTTGAAGGTGCCATTTAATTAGATATACAGGATCCTCAAAATAAAACACAGAACTGCAGATGCTAGCAATCTGAAACAAACAAAAGCAAATTGCAGAGAAAAACAGAGCTAATGTTTCGAGTCCAGTGATCCTTTGTCAGAACTGAAAGTAGAGTCAGTCACGTTGCTGTAGGTCTGGAGTCACCTGCAGGCCAGACCAGGTAAGGATGGCAGACTTCCTTCCCTGTAGGGCATCAGTGAACCAGATGGATTTTTCCTGACAATTGATGTGGTTTTAAGGTCATCATGAGACTACTAATTCCATATTTTTGTTTGAGTCTAAATTCTACCATCTGCCATGATGGGATTCAAACTGGGGTCCCCAGACCATTATGGGGGTTTCTGGCTAATTGTCTAGTGACAATACCACTAAGCCATTGCCTTCACATGAGTAGACAGAAAGTTAAGGGGGGATGGTTGGAAATCATGTGTTTTTCATAGAATAAGTAACTGTTTCCACCAGCAAGTGGGACAGTAAGCAGAGGGGCATATTTGAGATGATCAGTGACAGAACCAGAGTCAAAACCAGGAAATAAAACTTACAAAATTCTTTCAAAGAGCTAGAACAGACAGTGGTGCTATGTCATTTAATTGATTCCCTCTCTAGATCTCTTCCTAATGATTTTGTTTCTATGACTTCTGGCTATCGATAAATTGCAGGAGGGAATAATTTTTCTGCACCTGTTCTGTCAAGACCCATCAATTTTAACATAGTCATTAGATAATAGAATCATGCAGTGTAAAAATAGAATCATGCAGTGGCCTTCTGGTCCACCATGCCTATACTGACCAATGAACACCAAACTACACCAAGCTTATTTACCTGTACTTGGCCCCTAACCTACTATGCCCTGCCATTTTAAGAACTCATCTAGATGCTGCTTAAATGTTTTGAGAATACCTGCCTCCATCATCTTCTCAGGCAGCACGTTCCATATTTCTACCACCTTTTGCGTGAAAAAAGATTTTCTTAGATGTCTTCTAAACTGCTTCTCCTTGCTCTAAATTTATGTTTTCTGGCCTTCGGTGTATTTACCACGGAGTTGAAATTCACACAATCCACATATCTATGTCTCTCATAATTTCGTATACCTCGCCCAGAACCCTCCGTCAGCCTCCTCTGGTGCAAGGAAAGCAAACGCAGCCTCTCTCCTCGTAACTGAAACGTTTCATCCCATAAAACAGCTGGGTGAATCTCCTCTGCTCTCTCTCTAGTGCAATCATGTCCTTCTGATAATCTGGCAACCAGAACTACACAGTGTTCCATCTGTCATTGAACCAGTGTTTTATAAAGTTGTGACAAGGCACCCTTTCTTCTTTATTCTATACCCTGGTCAGCGTCCCATATCCCATCTTCACCATGTTGCCTACTGTACTGACACCTTCAGGGATCTACGGACTCTTATATCCAGGTCCTTTTGTTCCTCAGTACTCCCTTAATGTCTTAACTTCGTCTGTCCCAAAGAGAGCATGCCTAATCTTCCCAACCCCTCCTTACAGCTTAAATCCTTTGGAGAAAATTCTTATAAAGCTTTAGAATATTGAGAAAATTAATAAATACAAACAATGGTAGGATATGTGGAAATTTCAGTGAGTCAGTCATAATTTTTCAAAATATATTTGGATGCTGGGCGAATTTAACTGCACAAGAATGTGGGTAGATAATTGAATGTCTTTTTCTTATTCCTGACTTCTATTTTGTTCTTCCTGAGCACTAAATAGTTAAAAAAAAGCTCTCAAAGTTCTCAAAGCCTAGTTGACTTGGAACAATGTACTATTTGGTTTCACTTGACTGCAGTTCAAATGTAAATGGTGTGAAATCACAGTGGTTCAAAATTTTTCTTCTTGGTGGTCTTGTACAGGTCGCCAAATTTTGATTGAAAACTTCATAGCTGAGTATTTTTGTATAATTCATATTGTGGTGAAGTTGAATCTCTTCATATTGCTGCAGAATGTGTAGGTTAATGGCTCCTTGGAGAGTAAGAAGAAAAGATTTACATGTAGAATACCTTTCATAATCACAGGCTGTTCCAAATGCTTTATATAACGTATAACTCTTTGTTATTGAATTAAACTGAGGAAGTACTTTGAAGTGTGGTCAGTATTTTATAGTAATCTTGGTCATTAACCTTCTAATATGCAAATAGCTCCAACGACCACAATGTGCTAATGATCAGATATTTAGTTTCTTCTCCAGTTATTGGCTGCAGGATAAATATTGGCCAGGAGGTCCATAGAAATGGTACAGCACAGAAGGGAGCAATTCAGCCCATCCTATCCATGCTGATCCATAGACAGCCAGATTCCTTTTCTAATCCTATCTTCCTGCACTCAGCCCATAGCCCTGCAGCTTACAGCACTGAAGGTACAGATTCAGGTACTTTTTGAAAAGAGTTTAGGATCTCACTGTCTACCACCAACTTGGGCAGCAAATTTCAGATAACCATCACCCTCTGTTTAAAAAAAAAAATTGTTTTTCCTTATGTCATCTCTGATCTTGCTGCCACTTAGCTTGAATCTATGAACTGTGGTTTTTGAAATCTCTGCTAAGGGAAATAGGTCTACTCGATTATGGTTATTCCTCACAATTTTGTATACCTCAATCGTGTTGACCCCCCCTCCCTGTTCCTAGAACAACAACCCTAACCTTTTCAGTCTCTCTTCGTAGTTACAATTCTGCAGCCCTGGCAACATTCCAGTAAATATTCTCTGCACTCCCTGCTGAGCATTCACATCCATCCCTTAAAGTGGTGCCCAGAACTGCACAGAGTACTCCAGTTGTTGCCTCACCGTTCTGAGGAAGGGTTACCAGACCCGAAATGTTCGCTCTGATTTCTCTTCACAGATGCTGCCTGACCTGCTGAGCTTTTCCATTAATTTCTGTGTTTCTTTCCTCATTATTTCCTTACTTTTTGTATTCTATAACTCTGCTAATGAAGGAGAGCATTCCATATGCTTTCTTTACAACTTTATCTACCTGCACTTTAGCAACCTGTGCACTTGCACTCCAAGATCTCTTACTTCATCTACCCCACTCATTATAATTCTGTTTATTGTGTATTCACTTTTACTGTTTGATCCCCATAAATGCATTACCTCACACTTAAGAGTTGGATCCATCTGCCAATTTCCTGCCCACTCCACTAATCCTTCTACATCATTTTGGAATTTACAGCTATTCTCTACACTGTCCACTGAATGGCTAAGTTTTGTGTCATTTGCAGATTTCCCATTTGTGCCCCCCATGTTCAAGTCCAAATTGTTAATGTATAAAACAACAGCGGAGTTTCCAACACCAAACCCTGCAGAACATCAGCTGAAACAACTTTCTGTTTGCAAGGGCAGCTGTTGATGATTACCCTTTATCTCCTGTTACTAAGCCAACTTTGGATCCATTGACACATTACCCTGTATCCCATGGGTTTTTACTTTGTTAACCAATCTGCCATGTGGAACCTTGTCAAATGTCCTACCAAAATCCATGTGAACAACATCCACTGCACTACCCTAATCGATCCTCTGTGTCATTTCTGTAAAGAATTCAATCAAATTTGTAAGGCATGACCTTGCCTTAGCACTGTGATACTGACTATCCCTGACTAGTTCATGCCTCTCTAAGTGACTGTTTATTTGATCTCTCAGGATTGCTGCTAACCATTTGCCCACCACCGAAGTAAGACTAACTGGCCCATGATTGTTTGGCATTTCCTTACAGCATAGGAACAGCTCCTTTGGCCCTCCAAACCTGTGCTGATCAACATCCTCTATTTAAACTTGTCGCCTATTTTCTAAGGATCTGTATTCCTCTGCTCCCTGTCCATTCATGTATCTTCCTAGATACATCTTAAATGATGCTGTCGTGCCCGCCTCTACCACCTCTGCTTACAATGGCTTCCAGGTACTCACGATCCTCTGCGTAAAGAACTTTCCATGCATATTTCTCTTAAACTTTTCCCCTGTCACTTGAACGCGTGCCCCCCTAGTAATTGAGTCTCCCACTCTGGGGGAAAAGCTTCTTGCTATCCATCCTGTCTATACCTCTCATTATTTTGTAGACCTCAATCAGGTCCCCTTTTTAAACAACGGAACCACAGTTGCATTCCTCTAGTCCTCTGGCATCTCACCTATATCTAGTGAAGTTTGTAAAATAATCCTCAGAGCATCTGCTATTTCCTCCCTGATTTCCTTCAACATCCGAGAGAACATCCAGCCCTGGTGTCTTATACCTTTCAAGGATTTCAATTCCTCTAACACTTACTCTCTTGTTATAATATTTTAATCCAATCCTTCACACTATACCCACACCATCCCTTTTCTTTGTGAAAACTGAGACAAAAGATTTGTTTAAAGTTCTTCCCATATCCTCTGCATATTCACCCACTTTCTCCTCTTCTTTCTGATACATCCCACTTTTTCCTTAACTATCCTTTTGTTCTTTAAAAACTGGTAAAATATTTTTAGGTTTTCCTTTATTTTGCTTGTTAATATTTTTTCATGCCTTCTCTTTTATTTCTTTATTTCTTCTTTTACTTGATAGCTGTACTTTCTATACTTGGGCTATTTGCAATTTAAGGTTTTAGTGACCATGATCAGCTTTCTTTTTACACTTAATCTTTCCCTGTATTTTCCGAAATAACCATGGGGGTCTAGATTTGGCAGTATCATTCTCATTTTTGGAGTGGATATGTCGTCTTTGTGCCCTAAGGATCTCACTTTTCAGTGCCTCTCACTGGTTTACCACTGATTTCTCCTTTAGCCGTCCTGTTCACTCCACCTCAACTGAATCACTTCACAGTTTTGTAAAATTTGCCTTTCCCCAGTTGAAAAATTTTACTCCTATTATATCTCTGTCCTTTTCCATAATAATGTTAAATCTAATCAGGTTGTGGTCACTATCCCGATACGATCGCCAACTATCACTTCACCTACCTGCCCATCTTCATTTCCCAAAACTAAATCCAGAATTGCATCTCATTAGGCTTGTCACGTATTGTTTGAAAGAAAATTCCTGGACACAATGCATGAATTTTTCATCCTCAATGCCTCTTATGTTGTTTAAAACCCAGTTGGTGGAGGAATAATTAAAGTCTTGGACTATAATTGTTCTTATTCCTACAGGCAGACAGTTTTCTACATATGTGTTCTATTTCCCTCTCACTGCTTGGGGGGTCTGTAGTATACTCCTGAAGGTGTGACTGCCCCTTTTCTTTTTACTCGTAAACTCATTTGTTAACCTGTTTAGCATATCATCCGTTCTCACAGTTGTACCGATTTTTCTAATCAGTCCGGTCAGAGATGTTATTACACACCTCTAGAGCAGGTGGGACTTGAACCTGGGCCTCCCAATCCAGGGGTAGAAACACTGCCACTGCATCACAAGAGGGTCCTAATTGATTCTTAAACCAATACTGCTAAATTCCCCATTTTTTCTTGCCACCCACTCTATCCTACCTGAAACTCTGTTTCCAGGTTATTGAGTTGCCAGTTTTACCCCTCGTTTAACCAGGTTTCAGTTACAGCAATGATGTTTGCTGCCATGTGTCTGTCTTCCTTATTTGTTATAATACTTACATTGAAGTGTGAACAGCTCAGTCCCTGCTTTTTAATCTTCTTTTGTTTTTGAATCGCTGAATATATCACTAACAAATTTTCTGCCTCCCGTTTCCTGATCTGATTTGAACCTATCTAAACCAAAACGTTGGTTCCCATCTCCCTACCATAGCCGTTTAAAACCATCAGGCTTGCATAGGTTCCACCTTACACAGAAACTGTCTCAATGCATCAAGAGTCTAAACCCCCTCCCTGGTAACAGCTATGCACTCATCCGATTTGTCCTCTTATTCCTTCTCTTGCCAGCACGTGGCAGTGAAAGTATTCTGAGAATGTGACATTTGAGGTCCTGCATTTTCATTTGTCTTCTAACTTGCGACATTCAACATTCTGTCCTCATTCCTTTGTTTACCTATGTTGTTAGTATTTATGTATACCTCAACCACTGGCTGTTCATTCTCCCCACAGCTGACACCCCTGACCCTGGCACTATGGAGGTAACTATGGACGAATAGAAGCGATGAGAAATTTGCAATAGCGACAGTATGTGATGGATGGCAGTTTCAGAAAGGGGGGAAAGTCTCAGATACAGATGGGTTAACTCCAGGAAGGGTAAGAGAGGTAGGCAGCTAGAGCAGGAGTCTTTTGTGGATATACCCATTTCAAACAGGTATGCTGTTTTGGAAAATGTAGGGGGTGATGGATTCTCAGGGGAACGTAGCACGAACAGCCAAGTTTCTGGTATTGAGACTGGCTCTAATGCAATGAGGGGTACGTCGGCTTCCAAGAGATCAATTGTGTTAGGGGATTCTATAGTCAGAGGTACAGACAGACGTTTCTGGGGACAGCAGAGAAAAAGCAGAATGGTGTGTTGTTTCCCTGGTGCCAGGATCAAGGGTGTCTCAGAGAGGGTGCAGAATGTTCTCACGGGGGAGAGGGGCCAGCAAGAGGTTATTGTTCACCTTGGAACCAACGACATTGGAAGGGAAAAGGTTGAGACTCTGAAGGGAGATTAGAGAGTCAGGTAGAAATTTAAAACGGAGGTCCTCAAGGGTAGTAATGTCTGGATTACTTCCAGTGCTATGAGCTAGTGAGGGCAGGAATAAGAGGATAGAGCAGATGGAATGCATGGCTGAGGAGCTGGTGTATGGGAGAAGGATTCACATTTTTGGATCATTGGAATCTCTTTTGGGGTAGAAGTGACCTGTACAAGAAGGGTGGATTGCACCTAAATTGGAAGGGGACTAATATCCTGGCAGGGAAATTTGCTAGAACTGTTTGGGAGGATTTAAACTAGTAAGGTGGGGGGATGGGACCCAGGGAGATCGTGAGGAAAGAGATCGATCTGAGATGGGTACAGCTGAGAACAGACGTGAGTCAAACAGTCAGGGCAGGCAGGGACAAGATAGGACTAATAAATTAAACTGCATTTATTTCAATGCAAGGGGCCTAACAGGGAAGGCAGATGAACTCAGGGTATGGTTAGGAACATGGGACTGGGATATCATAGCAATTACGGAAACATGGCTCAGGGATGGGCAGGACTGGCAGCTGAATGTTCCAGGATACAAATGCTACAGGAAGGATAGAAAGGGAGGCAAAAGAGGAGGGGGAGTGGCATTTTTGATAAGGGATAGCATTACAGCTGTGCTAAGGGAGCATATTCCTGAAAATACATCGAGGGAAGTTATTTGGGTGGAACTGAGAAATAAGAAAGGGATGATCACCTTATTGGGATTGTATTATAGACCCCCCAATAGTCAGATAGGATAGATCGAGAGAATCCTTAGAAGAGTATAAAGAAAGTAGGAGTATACTTAAGAGGGAAATCAGGAGGGCAAAATGGGGACATGAGATAGCTTTGGCAAATAGAATTAAGGAGAATCCAAAGGGTTTTTACAAATATATTAAGGACAAAAGGGTAAGTGGTGAGAGAATAGGGCCCCTCAAAGATCAGCAAGGTGGCCTTTGTGTGGAGCCACAGAAAGTGGGGGAGATACTAAATGAATATTTTGCATCAGTATTTACTGTGGAAAAGGAAATGGAAGATTTAGACTGTAGGGAAATAGATGGTGACATCTTGCAAAATGTCCAGAATTCAGAGGAGGAAGTGCTGGATGTCTTGAAACTGTTAAAAGTGGATAAATCCCCAGGACCTGATCAGGTGTATCCGAGAATGTGTGGAAAGCTAGAGAAGTGATTGCTGGGCCTCTTGTTGAGGTATTTGTATCATCAATAGTCACAGGTGAGGTGCCGGAAGACTGGAGGTTGGCAAACGTTGTGCCACTGTTTCAAAAGGATGGTAAGGACAAGCCAGGGAACTATAGACCAGTGAGCCTGATCTCGGTGGTGGGCAAGTTGTTGGAGGGAGTCCTGAGGGACAGGATGCACATGTATTGGGAAAGGCAAGGACTGATTTGGGATAGTCAACATGGCTTTGTGCGTGGGAAATCATGTCTTTTTGAAGAAGTAACAAAGAAGATTGATGAGGGCAGAGCAGTAGATGTGATCTACATGGACTTCAGTAAGGCGTTTGACAAGGTTCCCCATTGGAGACTGATTAGCAAGGTTAGATCTCATGCAATACAGGGAGAACTAGCCATTTTGATACAGAACTGGCTCAAATGTAGAAGACAGAGGGTGGTGGTGGAGGGTTGTTTTTCAGACTGGAGGTCTGTGACCAGAGGAGTGCCACAAGGATCGGTGCTGGGCCCTCTACTTTTTGTCATTTACATAAATGATTTGGATGTGCGCATAAGAGGTACAGTTAATAAATTTGCAGATGACACCAAAATTGGAGGTGTAGTGGACAGCGAAGAGGGTTACCTCAGATTACAACAGGATCTTGACCAGATGGGCCAATGTGCTGAGAAGTGCAGATGGAGTTTAATTCAGATAAATGCGAGGTGCTGCATTTTGGGAAAGCAAATCTTAGCAGGACTTATACACTTAATGGTAAGGTCCTAAGGAGTGTTGCTAAACAAAGAGACTTTGGAGTGCAGGTTCATAGCTCCTTGAAAGTGGAGTTGCAGGTAGATAGGATAGTGAAGAAGGCATTTGTTATGCTTTCCTTTATTGGTCAGAGTATTGAGTCCAGGAGTTGGGAGGTCATGTTGGCGGCTGTACAGGACATTGGTTAGGCCACTGTTGGAATATTGTGTGCAATTCTGGTCTCCTTCCTATCGGAAAGATGTTATGAAACTTGAAAGGGTTCAGAAAAGATTTACAAGGATGTTGGGGGCAACCTTTTCACACAGAGGGTGGTACGTGTATGGAATGAGCTACCAGAGGATGTGGTGGAGGCTGGTACAATTGCAATATTTAAAAGGCATCTGGATGGGTATTTGAATAGGAAGGGTTTGGAGGGATATGGGGCGGGTGCTGGCAGGTGGGACTAGATTGGATTGGGATATCTGGTCAGCATGGACGGTTTGGACCGAAGGGTCTGTTTCCATGCTGGACGTCTCTATGAGAAACTAGTTACATCCTTTGATATTCCAATCTCTCTGTATTCCTTTTATTGTCTCCTTTTCCTCTTATCAAAGTTAAAAGTCACATAACACCAGATTATAGTCCAAAAGGTTTATTCGGAGCACTGCACCTTCATCAGGTGGGGCAGGATGATAAAATCACAGAATTTATAGCAAACGATTACAGTATGATGCAACTGAAATGGGGGTGTTGGGGGGGTGGGGTGGATGGGGTAGTGGTTGTGGCAGAGGTGAGTTAGTGAGCAACTGTCAGGAATTATTGGGAAGTGAACTCTGGCATCATGGAAGGAACATTCCCTGTTAACTGCTGATGGAGAGAGGAAGATGTATTTGGTGGTATCCTGCTGGAGGTGGCAGAAATGTTGGAGGGTGATTTTTTTTTAATGCAGAGACTGGTGGGGTCAAAAGTGAACCCAATGGATATCTTTATAGTTGTGCCCTCCTCTCTTCCCCTCCCTTCCAGAACGAGTGCAGGAAAAAATGTTCGACATAACTGTCAACTGTGGTGTGGTGGGAATTCTCTTTTGAGGACCTGGGTACCTGGTGGTGGCATTTGAATTCAGTGAATTTGTTCTTTGTCAACAACATTACAAAACATCAATTTTCCACACCCCTTCTGAAGCTGGGTCACATTGAATTAGATATTATTTCTGTTTCTCTCTCCATAGATGTCAGACTGTCTGAGTTTCTGCAGCATTAACTGTTTTTATTCCAGATTTCCAGCATCTGCAATATTTTGATTTCATTTGAGTGTTAAATTCCATAAGTTACTCTGGTGGCATAAAGGACCCCTATCTGCAGATCACTGATCTTGTCTGCTAGTTCAGGTTAGTCTAGTACCACGATGCCACTGTCTCTCTCCAGGTAATTCACTTTATGATAATGGGCTCCAAATTTATGGCTATGGACCATGTAAGCTTGTGAAATATAAATAATGTTTCTTTAAGTCCTAATTGACTTTGTTATTATAAATTGAAGTAAATGAAAACAAAGAAATCTGCCTGTTTTCATAGGCCAAGTATTATATCTAACAAAAATTATATTTTACTATTTTAAACAAGAGGGTCATATGATTAATAAATGGTTGTCACTGGAACAAAAATTGAACATGTTTGGCTTGTAATCAGGGAGAAATGATTTGTAGTTACCCAGTGATTATGGTCATCAGTGAAATAAATAAAGATCAGAAAGTAAAAGCTGGATTTTGACTCTCAATGGATGTGAATTTATAAAGAAACACACATAATTTTTGCCAACATTTGGTCAACTTAGTGTTTTACTTCAATTATGCCTGATTCTCAATGGAATACAAATTTCAAATTTTAGCCTGAAAACTAGTTTTTTCAATTACATAAAGGGAACATAGAGTTACAGCGCAGTATAGGTCGTTTGGCCTTAAATGTTGCCAACCTGTGAAGTTAATCTGATGTCTATCTCACCTACACTGTTCCATTATTATCCATATGTGTGTCCAATGCCCATTTAAATACCCTTAATGTTGGCGAGTCTACTACTGTTGCAGGCAGGCCGTTCCACGCCCCTACCACTCTGAGTAAAGAAACTACCCCTCATATCTGTTCTAAGTCTATCATCCCTCAATTTAAAGCTATGTCCCCTCGTGTTAGCTTTTACCATCCAAGGAAAAAGACTCTCATTGTCCACCCAACCTAACCCTCTGATTATCTTATATGTCCCAATTAAGTTACCTCTCGACCTTCTTCTCTCTAACAGAAACAGCCTCCGTTCCCTTAGCCTCTCCTTGTAAGATCTTTGTTCCATACCAGGCAACATCCTAGTAAATCTCCTCTGAACCCTTTCCAAAGCTTCCACATCCTTCCTATAATGCGGTGACCAGAGCTGCATACAGTACTCCAGGTGCAGCCTTACCAATGTCTTGTACAGCTGAAGCATGACCTCGTGGCTCCGAAAATCAATTCCGCTATCAATAAACGCCAATGCACCATGTGCCTTCTCAACAACCCGATCAATCTGGGTGGCAATTTGGGACATTGAGATCTCTCTATTTATCTACACTGCCAAGAATTTTACCATTAGCCCAGTACTCTGCATTCCTGTTAATTCTGATCGCCGCCTTATAGGAAAGATGTGGAAGCTTTGGAAAGGGTTCAGAAGAGATTTACGAGGATGTTGCCTGGTATGGAAGAAAGGTCTTACAAGGAAAGGTTGTGGGAACTGAGGCTGTTTTCATTGGAGAGAAGAAGGTTGAGAGGTGACTTAATTGAGATGTATAAGATAATCAGAGGGTTAGATAGGGTGGCCAGTGAGAGCTTTTTTCCTTGGATTGAGATGTTGCCTGTTGTCCGTTATCTTGTGAAGATACAATTACATCACAAACGCATTCATCTAACGAATGGTAAGAAAACATCGCTCACTAATTGCTAGACATTGAAGTTGACAGTATATATAAATTTAGATGAAACTCGACAAATGTGTGAGGGAGAAAGGAAATAGGTGTTATATGTTGGATTTAATAAGAAAAGATGGGATAAAGTAAATACTGGTATAGATGGGTTAAGCCAAAGGGCCTGCTTCTGTTCTTTTTATTCTATGTAAATTTATGTGTGACTGAAGTTGCAGAAAGCCTAGATTGGCCAATGATAGCAGGTTTCTTTTCTCAAAGCCTTTAATGAATTAGTGGGGTTTGCACAACAATCTGACAACTTCATGGTCACTTTTAGTCTTCTAGCAATTTATTTTGGTTTCAGATTCTCAATGTGCCATCCTGAGACTTGAACTTGGCTTATGAATTCAGGCTTCTGGATCATCAATCTCAGATCATAATTAAAGAACTGTCACAATCTTTGATTCTCATTACTCCACCTTTCTTTCCCTTGCACTCTGTTACTGCACAAATATTACACATCATACCTTTTCTCAGATGCAACCTTACAGTAGTGCTTTGGACTGAAACTGGAAAGTACATTTCAATTCACGTGATGCCTAATCATCTTCAGGGCAAATTCATGAGAATACTCTTTCTGCTGGGAAGACTTATTCTCCTTTGTTTGTATCTTGTGCCTATCTGTCTATCTTTTTTTAATCATAGAACATGTAGTTACTGAAAGGCTACTTGTTGAGTCAGTTGTTAGCCCCTTCACATTACATGGATGATGACATCAAGGTTGACCTTTAAATCCTCCAAAACTGTGGGTCCACTTAAGTATTGAGTATAAAAGTAAACCACAGGTGTGGGTTGTTACCATCTTTGCCATTTACCATGTAGGATTTGCTCAGTGTGGCATATCTTAAATTCTTTATGCACCTTCCGAGCACTGCTGGTCTCATCTGTTTGATTCCTTGAGCCCAGTCACAACGTACAGGAAGAAAAGCAGCTGTTTGTGGCAAGAAAAGTTGAGGCTCACAACTAATGCAAATATCGTGTCATGGCTGGAAAGGGCAATAATATCGGATTCAAGATTAGAGTGGTGCTGGAAAAGCACAGCATTACTGTTCTATGTTAAAAAACAGAGTTAACGCTTCGAGTCCAGTAAATGTTCGTCAGAACATGCTTAGAATTCTTGGGGAACTTGACAGGGTCGTTTCCCCATGGGAGAATCTAGAATCAGAGAACATAATCTGAGAATTAGGGGCTGCACATCTAAAACAGAGATGAGGGATTTCTTCTCAGAATAAGGCATCTGTGGAATCATTTACCAGAGAGGGCTTTAAGGCTGAGATAGATTTTGCCTGACCTGCTTGCTTTTCCAGCACCACTCTAATCTTGACTCTGATTTCCAGCATCTGTAGTCCCCACTTTTGCCTACTCAATAATATCAGATGTCAAGTGTGTGTAAAATTGTGGTTTTATTTGGACCAACCGAATGAGGTCATCTTATCTTCCATTGTAGACATTGTGGTAGCTATTGTGCAACTAAAAACAATAGTTTAACATGTCTTCCCATTATTGTTGTAAAATTTTTTTTTCGTTTCAATATTGCGAGTTGCGTGACATAAAAACCACCGAAAATAGTTTATTTCATTACTTTATAATCTCCCGATGATCTATAGCATGTTCACTTTGCATCGGGGCTGTTAGGTTTAGAAGTGAGGTGTGGAATTGCATGTTAATGATGCGTGGTTGTAGTTCTTTCACTACCTTTCATTGTCTTGTATTTTAAACACAGATATAATCTGTAGAGAATTGATTTAACATGGTTTATTTAGGTTTTCCTTGTTTGGAGCCATTCACTGATAGATTATGTTTTGTTCCTAATTGATGTAACTGTTGCATTCAGTTAATGCAGTTTGATGTCCATAGTATTGCTTCAACAAGCTGACACAGACTCTGAAGATGAGCAGTCACTCACTATCTGTTTGTTTACTTTGGGATGTGCTTGCTATTCTAAGAGTCTGACAGTCTCTTGCTTCATGGGGCAACCTCAATTAACCCTGATTGAGAGGACATAACTGAGCTTGAGCTTTTGTAGATTGTTTTGTGAGAAAACTTGTTGACTAATTTGAGCATGGATAGCATTTCTGATGTTTTATTGAATATGGTTACAGTTTACCAAGTTCTAAAGGTGCTTTAGTCAGAAACTGCTGCCATTTTTGGTAATAAAGGCTTTGTATTTATATTCCATGTGAAAGATTGGTTAATTTATTTATGTTATAAAGGTCTCGATGACATGGCAGACAAATGCATTTCCATTGGTATTGTTAATCAGGCTAAAACTTAGAATTATTTACAGAGTATTGAGGAACATTTTGGATTTGAAACAGGAGGTTTAAATATGTTAAATATTTATAAAGACCTTCATGAGAAAGGATCATGAATTCTAGTTTAAGTTTTGCGTTTATTTGGAAATGATGCAATCAAGTTTGAAGAGTGTGTGCATTCTATTCTTCAGCATTTTTTTTAATCAAGGAAGTACAAGTCACTGTAGCGTCTAGTTTTGGTGTTGCTGCTAATTTTGTTGATGTATTTCAGTAATGTTAGTTGTGCATCACGTTGTTCAAGAGTACCGTTTGAACCACCGATTTATATTCAAGTTTGTAAATCACTCCAATACAGTATATACTAGGAAGCATAACTGGTGATCTTTGAGCCAAAAATGTTTTAATAATTGCACTGTTATACTTAACTGGAAAGTGAATTCCAGGTGAACATTGCTTAATTTTCCTATGTGATCTGAAATCCTTATGTCTGTTTTTATGGGTATTGCAGTGACCTTATTGATGGATGAAGGCAAAAACTTACATTACGCTGGCTATAATTTTTCAAACCACCTTTGACTTACACCCTTGTTGAAAAGAAGGAATAAACATTGGATTAATCAAGATTAGAGTAGTGCTGGAAAAGCAAAGCAGGTCAGGCAGCATCTGAGGAGCAGGAAAATCGACATTTCGGACAAAAGCCCTTCATTCCTGATGAAGGATTTTTGTCCGAAACGTCAATTTTCCTCCTCCTCGGATGCTGTCTGACCTGTCATGCTTTTCCAGTGCACTCTAATCTTGACTCTGATCTCCAGCATCTGCAGTCCTCACTTTCCCCTGTAAGTTTAATCAATTTAACCTTGGTGGTGGAGAGAAGTTTTGAAACAATAGTTGTGGACAAAATTAAGTCACCCAGTTTGATGTGGTTAATTAAAGTAAGCCAGTTTGCACTCGTTTAACCAGAGTTTGTTGAGGTAATGGAGAGGGTTGAGGAGGATACTTCCACTGATTTACAAGGCCCTTTGAAAGATATTTGATGAAGAGAAACTTCAAAGATTTATGAGCTAATTTAGACCTCATGGGATAAATGAGACTTTAGCAACATGAACGAAAAATTGTCTCAATGATAGGAAGTAAAGAGTAGTGGAGAATAGTAGGTTTTCAGATTGGAGCAATGTTTATAATGGAGTTCCCCAGGCATTGGTGTTAGCAGCCTTGTTCTTCCTGATTTTTATTCATGATCTAAGCCTTGGTGTGCAGGGCACAATTTCAAAATTTGTAGATGGTATGAGACTTGGAAAGAGTGCAAACCATGAAATGAATAATGGAAAACTTCAAAAGCATGTAAGGAAAAGGTTCTGAGATTATTGGAATGAAGGGACTAGTGGCACATTAAATTTAATTCTGAGACCTGATTCATTCTGGTAGGAAACATGTCAAAATATGATAAAAAATAAAATGAGGCGTTGAAACAGAGGGATGTGGATACATTCTTGCATGAATCATTAAAGGCAGCAGGGCAAGTTGAAAATGTGGTTTTTAAAGCATGTGGTATCCTGGATTGTCAATGGGGCATATAGTCATAGAGATATACAGCACGGAAACAGACCCTTTGGTCTAGCTTGTCCATGCTGACCTGATACATAAATCTACTCCCATTTGCCAGAATTTGGCCCATATCCATATTCCTATTCATATACCCATCCAGAGACCTTTTAAATGTTGTAATTGTACCACTTCCTCTGATAGCTCATTCCATGCATACACCCCCCATCTGTATGAAAATGTTGCTCCTTAGGTCCCTTTTATACCTTGCCCATCTCACCTTAAGTCTATGTTCTCTAGTTTTGGACTCTCCCATCCCAGGCAAAAGACCTTGCCTATTTACCTTATCGATGCCCTTCATGATCTTATAAACCTCCATAGGGTCATCTCTTAGCCTCTAATGCTCCAGGGAAAATAGCCCAGCTTATTCAGCCTCTCCCTATAACCCTGGCAACATCCTTGAAAGGGTTCAGAAAAGTTTCACCACATTCTTCTTATAGAAGGGAGACCAGAATTGCACACAAGGCTCCAAAAGTGGCCAAACCAATGTTCTGTACAGCTGCAACGTCACCTCCCAACTCGTATACTCAATGCACTGACCAATAAAGGCAAGCATACCAAACGCTGCCTTCATTATCCTATCTACCTGCGACTCCACTTTCAAGGAGCTATGAACCTGTACACCAAGGTCTCTTTGTTTGGCAGCGCACCTCAGGAGCTTACCATTAAGTGTATGAGCCCTGTCCTGATTTGCCTTTCCAAAATGCAGCATCTCACATTTATCTAAATTATCAGAATGCAAAAGCTAGAAAGCTAGGTTAAACGATGGCTTAACCTCACCTAGAATTCAGTGCTGGACATCAGGAAGGATACTGGAAAGGGTGAACGAAAAAGTCATGAGAGTTGTTCTCGGGAAGAGAAATTTCAGTTACGTGGAGATTTGGAGAAGTTAAGCCAATAATTTCTGGTGAAGAGAAGTTTGAGAGGAGATTTGATAGGGCTATTTAAAATCAAGAGGGGTCTGGCTGGAATAGACAAGAAACTGTTTCTATTAATAAAAGTCTTGAGACCTATAGATTTAATGTAAAGAAGCAATGGTGGTATCAGGAAAACTTTAAACGAAAGCGGGCGAAGATCTGGAATGCACTGTCTGGGAGTGTGGTGGAGATACGTTCAATCAAAGCTTTCTAAAGGGAATCAGATCAGTTTCTGCAGAGGAATAATTTGTAGGGCTGCTGGTAAGTGACACTAGGTGCATCAGTCCTTCAGAGGATCAGCATAGTCAAACAGTGGGCCAAATGACTACATCCTGTACTTTTAGAATTCTATGGTGCTGTGTTTGCGTAACACCTCTTTTATATAGCAGTTTACTCCATGAATTTGCCCAGGGGCAGAATTAACCAAAAGTTGAAACTAAGTCAAATTATTGCCTGTGTGGAAGTGTTTCTTGAAATGTGGTCAAAGAGGTGTGTTTTAAGGAGAGCCTTGGAGAAAGAGTGAAGGGGGAGACTGAAATTTGAGCAAAGAATTTCAGAGCTTAACTCTTGCCAGAGTTGGAACAATGATACATTTGTTATAGGCAGATGTTATAGAGCTGAAGGAAGATACCTCAATGAAAAGGGACATTGCCCAAAGCGATTTGATGATAAGGATGAGAATTTGGAGACAAGCCATAAGAATACTAGTATGATGGAATTTAGGAACAACAAAGGCATGCATGCTGTTTCATAAGCAAATGAACTGTTCATTGTGATGGAATTTAGCAAACTGTGATGGGAGATCCTGTAAGATTCCAGACTGTATTGTAGTCAGAGGCTACTAAGATTGTGAACACTGGCTGAAGTTGGAGATGGTATTGGAGGTGCAAGTACAGAGTTTGTAGTGGCAGTACTACAGACTGTTGGTACTGTCTTTTCCGTGTTCAACTGGAGGAAACACCATTGATTCTGAATGTAAAGTAATCAATTGCATAACTGTGAGAGTTGATGGGTGTTTGGAGCTGGGTGTTGTCCATGCAAATAAGTAAGAAGAGTGAACCAAAGATGAAATCTTGGGGAGACTGTTTGTGTCCTGGATTAACTCAAATTTAATGGGTGTCATAACTTTAAACAGTTCTTGAGTTATTCAGCTGTAAAAATGCACATTGCCATATTGTTAAATTATACATTTAAATTGACAATTTGTGTCATATGTTATTCAATTTAGCACTTTGTAGTCAGACAATATGGAGATTGTATCCAATAAAATGCAATATAAGCATAACTAAAATCCAGCTGGGTTCCCAACTTCTTAAACTTGGGCTTGAAAGAGTTTAATTATTTTTGTTTTTGTCACTGGGACATTTTTGTAATCATGGTGTTATATAAGTATAAAATGTTCATAATCTGGATGATTAGTTACTGTACAAATTGATCTTGCCGGGGATCTTGGGATTGTTATTGTGGAGTTTAACTGTTTTGAGTTACATCATGAAGGTGTTATTTCACTATCTTGTGTCTGTCTTGGGGACAGTCATAATTTATATGGTCATGTGCCATGATCTGAATTTTCAAATCTGAATAATTGTGGTTCATTGAAGCAGCACATTTTCATTTTAATTAGTTGATTATTGAATTGCAGTGATTCCAGATGTTTATAAAACATTTAGACATATGCATTGTGATATAGATGTGAACAGCCCTTCCATGTAGTTACAAGTTGGCTTAAGCAGCCAGATAAAAAAAATTCAATAGAAATGGCCACCTTGTACTGACTGAAGACAGAAACTTTTAATCAAGTTCAGTTTAATAGTTGTGTAATGCACCTATAACTCTGTGTAAACATTTCAGTTGTTAACTATGTTCCCTTAGTGTGGCTTATCTAGATTTGTTGTTTTGCAGGATGATCATGAGAGCTGTGGCTCCAGTTCAACCAACCGCAGCACTACAGAGAGTATAAAATCATTAGCTAAAACTCGTCGCATCCAACAAGTGACCTCAACTGACCCTGATTTACCCCCAGGTGAGTGATGAATGTGACTGGGCAGCGAGGTATTTGAAATGTTTCTGTTGTGTGCATATTTAAGTAAAGACATGTAACCATAAATAATCACAAAATATTGACAGGAAAAAGTGCAGTGATAATCTTATGTTGATGAGGGCTAACTCTTTGATGCACTACAGACTGAAATTTTCACATACATTTGTTGACTTGAATCTATGACAGACCCGAGGGAGTGTTTACCCAAAGACTTTTGAATGCTTATCTTCCCTTAATCTTCTGCTCTCTACTCTGAATAACAAACTTTATGGACAAAGAATTTGGTCACAGCTAGGTGTTGTTCCTGATGGCTGCCCTTTGATTTGAGGATGATGGCTACTCTAGATGCATTTCTGTGTGGGTCTTCATGTTATTGAATAGGCCGATTCTTGGCCAGTATACATTTGGTCATGTGAGTGGAATCTAGTTCTAACATAGGTCTTATTCACTTGATGTCAAATGTAGTAAGTGATGCAGGCATATGAATCTTAAGAGTCTGGGGTTGGACTCATAGAGAATTTGCTGTTAGCTATGTGCCTGATTGTAATGGTAGTGCAGTATTGTTTCATAAATACAATTTACCAATTAAACATAAATGTATCTTCATTCAAAACTGTGCATTAGTGCTGCAATCTGTAAAACAGGTCATCATCAGAATTGTCACACTGAAGCAATTATTTACTAATTCTCTCAGTGGTTGATACACTTTGTGTCCCATATTAAGTGTAGTGTTCTTGTTCTGTCTTAAATTTAAAGCAACAAAGAACAACAGTTAGAAGTAACTTATTAAATGTAATGCATTTGTTTTAAATTATAATGCGTTGGCAATAAAATCATTAACTGAACAATGAGTTTGTTAGCATTTGTGACCTCATTGGTAGGTTACACTTATTTTTCGCTTCTAAACACAAGCACTTAAGCTAAAATGATCTTTTAATTTTTGCACATCAGAGGATGGTTGCAGCTCTGAAGCAAGAAATTCTGACACTGAGTCAAAACCTTCTGCCACTTCCCTGCCTACTCCCCATAGTTCCGTACATTCTTTCATTTCAGACAGTTCCCTGTTGATAAACTCAATTGAACCTGCCTCCAACACATTCCAAAGCAGTGTATTTCCGATCGTAATCACTTGCTGTATGAGTGAATGTTTCCCTATGTTGCATTGCTTCTTCTGTCAATTTCCTGAAATGTATGCCCTCAGATTTTTCATCCCATCAAAAATGGGAGCACCTTTTCTCTATCAGTCTGGCCGCCTTAGGAGATACCTTTGTCACATCTCCTCACAATCATTTTTTTTTCTCTGGGGAAAATAGTCACAGCTTCTTCAGCTTTTTCCGTGTCCTAATTCCTCATTCCTGAAATCATTTTTATGAATCAGTTCTATACCCTGGCAAATGCCTTCATATCCATTCCAAAGTGTGGGGCTCTAAACTCAATGCAGTACTCAAGTTAAGGTTGAACTGTTGTTTTAGATGAGTTCTCCAGTTTTTATATATATATATATATATATATATATCCTCTAATAGTTTTGAATTACGGACTGCCATTGGACACTTTTTCCTTTTTTTTATTCACTTGTGGGACATAGGTGTCATTAGCTGGCGAGCATTTATCATATGTCCCTAGTTTCCCTTGAAAAGTGGTGGTGAGCTGCCTTCTTGAATCGCTGCAGTATACATTACTGTAGATTGACTCACAATGCCTTTAAAGAGAGAATTCTAGAATTTTTCTAGGATTTTCACCGAGGGACACTGAAGGAATGGCCGTATATTTCCGCGTCAGGATAGTGAGGGAACCAACAAGAGGGTAAAATATACTTGACCTCATCCTTACCAGTCTTTGGCTGCAGATGCATCGAGGCGAAAGTGTGGACTGCAAATGCTGGAGATCAGAGTCAAGATTAGAGTGGTGCTGCACAAGCACAGCTGGTCAGGCAGCATCCGAGGAGCAGAAAAATCGACGTTTCGGACAGGAGCCCTTCATCAGGAATGAGACTGGGAGCCTCTGGGGTGGAGAGATAAATGGGAAGTGGGTGGGGCTGGGGAGAAGGTAGCTAAGAGTGCATTAGGTGGATGGAGGGGAGATAAAGGTGATAGGTCGGAGAGGAGGGTGGAATGGATAGGTGGAAAGGAAGATTGGCAGGTAGGACAGGTCATGAGGATGGTGCTGAGCTCCAAGGTTGGAACTGGGGCAAGGTTGGGGGAGGGAAGAGAAATGACAAAACTGGCGAAGTCCACATTGATACCCTGGGGTTGAAGTGTTCTGAGGCGAAACATGAGGCTTTCTTTCTCCAGGCATCGCGAATGGTGAGGGAGTAGTGATGGAGAAGAAGGCCCAGGGTCTGCATGTCCTCAGAGTGGGAGGGGGAGTTGAAATGTTCAGCCACGGGGTGGTGGGGTTGATTGGTGTGGGTGTCCCGGAAATATTCTGCGAGAAGGCATCCAGTTTCCCCAACGTAGAGGAGACCGCATCGGGAGCAAAGGATACAATAAATGACATTGGTGGATGTGCAGGTGAAACTTTGATGGCTGTGGAAGGCTCATTTGGGGCCTTGGAGGGAGGTGAGGGGGGAGGTATGGGTGCAGGTTTTGTAATTTCTGCGGTGGCAGGTGAAGGTGCCAGGAGGGGAGGGTGGGTTCTTTGGGGGGGAGGGGAATGTGGACCTGACAAGGTAGTCACGGAGGTAACGATCTTTGCGGAAAGTGAATAGGAGTTGGGAGGGAAATATATCCCTGAAGGTGGGGTCTGTTTGTAGGTGGCAGAAATGTTGGCGGATGATGCGGTTTATGCGGAGGTTGGTGTGCTGGAAGGTGAGGACTGGGGGTTCTGTCTTTATTGTGGTTGGAGGGTTGGGTTTGAGGGTGGAGGTGCGGGATGTGGATGAGATGCGTTGGAGGGCATCTTCAACCATGTGGGTGGGAAAATTACGGTCTTGAAAGGAGGCAGCTATCTGGTGTGATCTGTGGTGGAACTGGTCCTTCTGGGAGCAGATACGGCGGAGGCGGAGGAATTGGGAATACGGGATAGCATTTTTGCAGGAGGTAGAGTGGGAAGAGGTGTAATCCAGGTAGCTGTGGAAGTCGGTGGGTTGAGAATATTCTCCATCATATTGTGTGACATTATCATGGTGCTAAATCTGATAGGCTTTGAAACAGGTCTAGTAACTCAAGACTGGGCATCTGTTAGGCGCTGTGGGCCATTAACAGTAATAGAACTGTACTCAAATACAAGTATATTCCCTGATCAACATTACTGTCAAGCCATGAGATCAAACCTTTTCAATAGAGAGTCCCGCCATCCTGGAAACAAATCCGGTGAACCTTCATTGCATTCCCTTTGTGGCAATATCTTTCCTGATATAAGGAAACCAAAACTACATAGTAGTCCAAGCTGTTATGTAATTTAAGATTTTAATATTCTTCTACTCCAATCCTCTTTCAATTATGGCTGGAAATTCCATTATCCTTCTTAATAGCTTGCTGTATTTGCATGCTAGCCTTCAGTGATGGTGTGGCAAGGACACCTAGGTGTGAAGTTGCCATATTCCTACCAGACCTTAGTGTTGCTATCTGATTGGAGTGAGATCAGGCCTCTTTCCTGAAACGTTGATTCTCCTGCTTCTGGGATGCTGCCTGACCTCCTGTACTTTTCTAGCAACACACTCTCAAATCTCATTGGAGTGAGATAACTGGTGGTGATTAAACCTGGAAGTCACCCTACCTCAGGTGAGAGGGGGAGGTTGAGAAGAAGGGTCCTTCATGGTAACCTCAGTCAGTGCAGGAATTGAACCCATGCTGTGGTGTCACTCTGCATCGCAAACCGGTTGTCCAGCTAACTGAGCTTATCGACCCCCAATCACATCTACACTTTCTAACCTCTTGCCATTTAAGAAATAGTCAGCACATATGTTTCTCCTACCAAAGTAGATAACCTCTCATTTTTTCACATTGCATTCCATCTCCTTTGTTCTTGCCCATTCACTAAGACTGTTCACTTTTCTCTTGGTTGCTTTAAATCTTCTGCAAAACAAATTCTTGATCAGCTTTATATCATCTGCAAATTTGGAAATATTACATTTGGTGCCCACCTCCACATCATTGAGATACATTATGAACTGCGATGGTCCAAGTACTGATCCTTGAAGTATCCCACTAGTCACAGCCTGCAACAATGATCTATTTATTCCTATACTTTTGGGCCTGATAGCCAGTCATTAATCCATGCCAGTATATTACCTCCTGTCCGAAGTGCTTGAATCTTTCTAACCAGTCTCCTGTGGGGGACTTTAGCAGAAGCCTTCAGAAAATGTAAGTACATAAAGCCCGTTTGATCTCATTTATCAATTTGTTAGTTGCATCTTCAAAAAATCTCCACACACAATTTCCTATGGCTATAGTCTGAATGAATTAGATCAGATTACCTACAGTGTGGAAACAGGCCCTTCAGCCCAACCAATCCACACCGACCCTCCAAAGAGTAGCCCACCCAGACTCTTTTCCCTCTGACTAATCCACCTAACATTATGGGCAATTTAGCATAGCCAATTCACCTGGTCTGCACATCTTTGGACTGTGGGAGGAAACCAGAGCACCTGGAGGAAATCCACACAGACACGGGGAGAATGTGCAAACTCCACACAGACAGTCGCCTGAGGCTGGAATTGAACCTGGGACCCTGGTGCTGTGAGGCAGCAGTGCTAACCACTGAGCCACAGTGCCACCCCAAATCAATTAGATTCATATTCCATATCTTAGTGATGTTGCTGACAGCGGGCCTGATTGGCATTAACTATTTAGCAGCAATGATTGCCAAATGAACTGAAATACATTCCCATTTTAGGGGTAAATTGGTAATGCTACCAAAACCTTCCTGACAGCAGATGAGTTCCCTTGCTAAGGTGGAAGTGTAGTCATTTCATGGAAAGGAGGTGCTGGTGTTGGACAAGGTCAAAAATCACATGACACCAGGTTATAGTCCAACAGATTTATTTGAATCACAAGCTTTTGGAGTGCTGCTGTTTCATCCTGATGAAGGAGTATTGCTTTGAAAACTTGTGATTTACTTGCATATTTTCAACTATAACCTGGTGTCGTATGATTTTTGACCATTTCATGGAAGCTGCCTCCTTGCTTCAGACAAGTGGGCTAATAAGTCTTTCGCATGGTTACCCTGTTTTGTGCTTATATTTACCTACCTGCATCAGCCCTGTGGTATTGCCAATTGGGCATCACTGCAGGCTCTCTTATTCGACTTGCTGGTCCCTTGGTCTGCCCACCATCTTAATTAAATAGGGTTCCTGGAATGGCTACCTTTGGGAAAATCAGGACTGAGGTTGCATGGCTCTTGATTGGGATGAACCCAAAGTCAGGGTGCTGAGAATCTCTGCTAAATGAATTCAGCAAGGGGAGGCAGTGAAGGAGCATTAATACCACTGAAATAGTAATCTTGAATCAAAGAGTGTGGTGCTGGAAAGGACCAGCTGGTCAGGCAGGAGAAGGAGCATGAGAATCGACGTCTCAAGCATAAGCTCTTCATCAGGAATGAGTAATCTAGAACCCCAGCTTCTGGTCTCAGACATTAGTTTTGATCTCACTATGGCAGGTAGTGGAATGTGGATTGAACAAAATATGCAAGTATAATCTGGTCTCAGCAATCATGTAAACATTGTCAACTGTCATAGAATCCTTGATAGTTCACTCATGATGTTTTTACAGAAGGAAATCGGTGGTCCTTTTTTAATGGCTTGAACTATGTGACTCTATACCCTCAGCAATTTGATTGACTCTTAACTGCCCACTGCTTTGTCCTAGAAAGCCACCCTGTTCAAGGGTATTTAGGACTGGGCAACAAATACAGGCCTTCCCGGGAATGTCTACATGCCATGCAAGAATACAGTTGAACACATTTAGGTTTGAAGTGTCAGTGGCCATTGTTGTTGTTTGCGATTGCAGATAGCTCTTGATTTCCTCAAATTGGCCTTGAGTCTTAATTATCATTCCAGGAGCTGTCATCCTGCACAATTAGACCAAAAGGTTCATAGTGGACAACAGATTTTGTTGAAGCAAATTACTCCAGATGCTGGAATCCATACTGGAAACAACAAATGCTGGAGATCACAGTGGGTCAGACAGCATCCATGGAGAGAGAGCAAGCTTACATTTTGAGTCTAGATGACAGCTCAGAGCTGAAATGAAGTGTGGAGGGGGCAGCATTTATGCTATATTTTGGGGGGTGGGTGTGCCGAAGACAGACAAGTGGGAAGAAGTAAGATGAATTAAAGGCAAAATTGTTCAGTAATAGAACAAGTTTAGCTAGGGGAGGAGAGTATTGGTAGATGGGGAGTGTTCTGACCTCCACCATCAAACCCATATTCTCCTCACTCCCTCTGTCTGCATTTCACAGGTATCATTGCCTCCGGGACACCCTAGTCCATTCCACGACTACCAACAACACCCCGCCTTCCCATGGCATCTTTCCGCAGAAGGTGCAACACCTGCCCCTTCACGTCCTCCCTGATCCCTATCCAAGGACCTAAACAGTCTTTCCAGGTGAAGCAGCATTTCACCTGCACCTCCTCCAATCTTGTGTATTGTATTTACTGCAGCCAGTATGGCCGACTCGACATTGGAGAAACCAAACCTAGAGTGGATGACTGCTTTGCGGAACAGCTTTGGTCTGTGTGCAAGCATGACCATGACCTTTCCGTACCCAGTCATATTAACACAGCGTCATGTTTGCATGCCGACTTGTTTGTCCTTGGCATGCTGCAGTGCTTCAGTGAATCACAGTGCAAACTGGAGGGCAAACATTTCATCTTCAGAGTAGGCACTGTACGGCCTCTGGAATAAATATTAAATTTGACACCTTCAAACTGTGAACCAACTCCCATTTATTCCCTTTCTTTTAGCTTTATATATCACATTCTCTACCAACATATCCTCTCTTCCCTTCCTCCCCACCCCAATGGGACTGTTTTGCTTTTTCAAGTCTAGTAGTTATACACATTGTTCTGCCATTCTCACATTCTGATCACTTAATCTGAACTATTAACACCTTTTCTCCCCAGGAATCTGCACCCCAACCTCCCACCCCCATTTCCCCAACAATGCTATCCCCTCTACACTTCTGCTGTGATGACATCATCTACACTGGAAACATTGGCTTGCTGTCTCTCCATGCATGCTGTCTGACTGGCTATGATCTCCAGCATTTGTTGTTTTCAGAACAGCATTTTGTTGCAGAATGACAAGGTCTGAAATATCTCGACACTGTTGGTTTGAATTAAGACCTATATATTTTTGTGTCTGCAGTTGAGGAGCTAATTAACCACTCATTTTAGCTGTGGATTAAAGATTCAGCTTCATGAGGTATAAAAAGGATTGCTTAGGGGAGGCGATGGCCTTGTAGTGTTATTGTTAGACTACCAGTTCTGGGCTATAAATGCTGATTTAATCAGTGACACCCATATTCTATAATGAGTTAAAAATGACTCCTACCTGTGCATACTTTATCCTAAAATTTGGAATGATTGCTGGTATTAACATTACCACAATGGAAGGAAAATTGAGTTGCCTTTCCCATTTTTCTTCAAATGGCTATGTACATCCCAATGAAATTACACTTTGGAAATGTGGTAATAAATTTTCAGCTCTTCAGACACGTTACTAAACCAGATTTACTTGTTTCAGTCATGTGAACTTTAGCTGTGGATGAACGATCTAGCTTCATGATCTATCAAAAGGAGTACTTAGGAAAAGCAATGGCCTCGTAATAATATTGTTAGACTATTAATCCAGAGAGTTGAGAATGTGGTGCTGGAAAAGCACAGCAGATCAGGAAACATCCGAGGAGCAGGAAAATCAATGTTTCGGGCAAAAGCCCTCCATCATATTAATCCAGAGACACAAGTAATGTCCTCGGGTTTCTGCTTTGAAACCTATCATGGGAGAAGGTAATACAGTGTGTATTTGAGTGTGTATTCTTCGGGGAATATTTGTTTGGAATGAAAACTTGCAATTTATTGTTGTGTAAACTATAATGGTTTTGTAATGTCTGATTTACCAAAAACCAATGATTTTGCACACTTGATTTGATATTCACTAGTAGGATTTTATATCGTCACCTAAAAACCAATATCATATCTAATCCATGCATTGTCTCATTGATATGTTGCTGTTTCTTTCAAACATTTCTGAGATCGACTCCACTCTAAGTTCCTCTCTAGGCCAGAATTAAGATCAATTTATTTATGTATCTACACTTGAGGATCTAAGTAACCACTCATTAAGATCAACTACACAAGGTGCTGGTGAAACCACATCTGGGGTGTAAAGAGCAGTTTTGGTCTCCTTAAAAGACTTCACTGGAAGTATTTCAGAAAAGGTTCACTACGATGATCCCTGATCTGGAGAGACTATCTTTTCAGCAAGGGTGAAGCAAGTTGGGACTCCAATCATTGGAATTTGGAAGAAGGAGAGGTGATCTCATCGAAAGAAATAGAATTCTTAAGGGGTAAATACTGAGAGGATGTTTTCCCTTTTTTAGGAGAATCTAGGATAGAAGGGCAGTGTCTCAGAATAAAAGGGTGCCAGTTTAAGACTAAGATGAGGAGGAATTTCTTCTCTGAGGGTTGTCAGTCTTTGCAACTGGTTGCCATTGAGAGCTGTTAGGGCAGAGTCCTTGTGTACATTTAAGGCTTAGATTCTTGATCAGTAGGGGAATCCAGGGTTATGGAGAAAGACTAGGAAAGTGGATGTGAGGAATGTTGAATCAGCCATAATCCTGTTGCAGGGCTGAATAGCATACTTCTTTCTTGTTTCTTATGGTCTCCTGATTAAAACACAAGTTTAGTTACAAGATGAAAGAAAGACCCACCTATCACCTACCTGCTTTCCTCTGCTGTCACAGTTTCTCTTGCAGAAAGAAACCAATTGAAGTGAATCTCTGCTTTCAGCTTTTATATTCCACCATTGCTGTCCTTTTCACATAGGTCTGCTTTTCTCTTTATGAAACTGTTGACCTGCTTTCTCTCATTGCTTGAGAAGCTGCTGACTTCACTCTTTATGAAACTGTTAGTCCCTGCTCTCTCATGCTGCCTTTGAAGTTGCAATGTCTTTGCGCTGTTCAGAAGCTGAGGCTCCTGCTCTCTTGCTCAGTGCATGTTTTTCAGCTTTTAGTTGCTCTATGCATGGCTGTTTAACAGTTTTCTTTATTTAGCAATATGCTTTAAAACTTATGTACTATAAACCTCATGTAGTTTTTCCTTTTTGCCTCTAATGCTGTTTGAATCACTTCTCTGACCTTGCAATATGGTTGTATCTTTAACAAAAAAAAAAGTGCATTTGATGAGCAGTATCAGGCGCTATTTTTCTGATTCGAAGTTTCCGTCCTTGTCTTCCTGCCAACTCCATAAATCCCTTGTGGCTGAATTTAATTACTGCACATCTGCCATCAGAATCTGTGTCAGTCCAAGGCTGTCACCATTCATGTCTGTGCTGTCTTCATGCATTGCACAACTTAAACTGCTTGGTATGTTTCAGATTTAAAGACATCTGCTGGTAAGTGCTTGTCACAAAATACTGATCATGAAAGAAATCATTGCTTGATGTGTCACATTGTATGCATATGTGAACAGTTCACTTTACACTCTCAATGCCATGCTGTGTATGCTTTCTGGAAGCAGTAGACCTTAGCCACAGGATGTGATAGCTAGTTTTCTTTTCAAATGTGCCAAGTGCAATAGGTTCTCCATTCATTTATAAGATTAGGATTTGCTGTGACTCAAATACATTCCCTGGCTATTATCTGAGATCGTTAAAGTTTTATTTTACAGCTGGAGTAAAGGAATTTTTTTGGAGGACAAAATAAACTAGAGGCCCCATCTGAAATTACAGATGATTATTAAAACTGAGCTGTTTCATTGGTATCCTGACCAATATTTATTCTTCAGCCAGTATTGGTAACACATTACGTGGTAATAATACCATTGCTGTTTGTGGAACTGCACTGTGCACAAGATGCTGCTTCATCTCCTACCGAACATCAGTAACTGCAGCTTACAATTGCGTGTAAGGGACTTTGGGGATGTCTTGATGCTGTGGAAAGCATGATATAATTTTAATTTTAATCTCCTACTTTAAGGATTCTGAACATCAGCACTGAGTTCATTTGCACTGATTGATTTACACTTCATTACACAGGTTCTGGCTGAAGAATTGTGAAACAATTCTGCTTTTTTGTACTCGTTGCAAAATATTGGCTGAGACCTCAGCCCTGGTTGATTGAACTGCAGGCTTCATGGAAGCCATCATCTCGAGTCTCCAGATGTGGTATCTATTTAAATTTAGATGGAAACTGATCAATAATGATACAGGCTTTGAGCCCTCTGAACAAGAGGGCAAGATAAAAAAAAATCACTTCATAACTCGTTAAGATAACATATAACAAGTGCCTCTTCAGAACAAGAATCCTGTGTCTCCCTGACAAATTAAAAGACTGGAAGCTGTGGGATTTGCAGTGGGGGTGGTGAGCAGTTGTTTCTGCCACTTTTCAAACTAGAGTGATTGCTTATCAATCAATGGATACGTTTGCCACCACATTATGTAATTAATTCTTAATTGAGACAAACGAATGATTCTGTACTGATGCTGTTTGAATATCTGCATTAAATGCAAATTTCTCAATTCGAAAAGCAACTACAGTTTGCCACCCATGCCTTCTAACTGGTAATTTGGCATCTGGCCTGTGTATATTTTTCTGAACTGACAGTGAACAGAAGGTGGAGTTTTGAAGAGATTTTGTTTACATTGCCCTAAATACTAGGGTTTTTTTTTGTCTGAGTTTTGTTTTTGCTTGCTTACAATGACCCAGAGTATTTCTATTGGTGAGTCATTAATTATGCTATTACCTCTGCTCAAATGATACACTTTCAGACAAGGAGCAGATGAATAGTTACATTGAAATTGTGAAGATTTGTGCTGACATTACATTGCTTTATTATTAGTTATGCAAAAAGAGTATCTTGAGGTCTGGCATGCCATTTCAATGAGTTCAGTGGCATGAAGCAGCTGAATTTGTGAGGTAGATATATTCCAAACCACAGAACATTAAGTCTGGTCCATTCCAATCTAAGTACTCTTTTAACAGTGTGATAATTCTAAGTTATTGCCAATCAATTTCCTTGGCATTAGAAAATCAGCTATTGCAAGTCTGGACTCCTAATCTTTCAACTTGCCTGCCACTTCAGCACACCACTACATTCCGATGCTAACATCTTTGTCACAGGCCTGCTGCAGTGCTCCAGTGAGGTTTCACGAAAGCTGGAGGAAATGTCTTCACACATAGGCTGTCTTGCTCATCTTTGAGGGGTCCTATTCTTTCCCTAGTTACCCTTTTGTCTTTAATGTATTTATAAAATCCATTTGGATTTTCCTTTTCCTTGAAAGATTAGGAGTCCAGACTTGCAATAGTTGATTTTCTAATGCCAAGGAAATTGATTGGCAGTAACTTAGAATTATCACACTGTCAAAGCTATCTCATGTCCCCTTTTTGCCCTCCTGATCTCTCTGTTTAGCATCTTCAGTTTGAGAATCTTGCAGCCTTCAGGACTCAGAATATTGAGTTCAATAATTTTAGAAGCTGAACACATCCATCTATTATGCACCCCCTTACTCCAAGACCTGCCGTAATATGGATTGCTTTCAGTGCAGCCGATCTAATTTCTCCAAATTATCACCCACATAGCCTTTCTTCCTTCATGGCTTAGTATCAACGATCTCTCTGTCTGCTTAACTTTTTTCCCCTCCCTCTCTCTTTCGCTCAGTGTTCATCTCCACCTATCTGATTACTGCTTCCCCTGCCAACCCCTGTCAACAGCATGAATACCACTTTTTCCCTGATGCCATCAGTTCTGAAGAAGAGTCCATGGACTTGAAACATTCTTTCCGCAGATGCTGTCAGACCTGCTGAGTTTCTCCAGCAATTTGTGCTTTTTCTTCAAGCTTTGATTGTTGTTTGATATTTAAAGTTGTTTTTTCATAGTTCAATCTTTTTTCTCCTTTTTGTATTCGCTTGTGGGATTTGGTATTTTTGGCAGGATGGCATTTATTGTCCAACCCCAGCTTCTCTTGAGAAGATGGTAGTGAGCAACTTTCTTGAACTGTTGCAGTTCATGTGTTGTAGGTAGACCTACAATGCCATACTGGAGAGAATTCAAGGATTCTGACCCAGTGACACATGAAGGAACTGTAATATATTTCCAAGTTTCAGGATGGTGAGTGGCTAGGTGGGGAACTTACTGCTTTGGTGTTCCCATGTATCCGCTACTTTTGTCTTCCAGATGGAATTGGCTGTGGGTGTGGAAGGTGCTGTCTCAGGATCTTCAGCAAGTCTCTTTGGTGCATCTTGTAGATAGTACAGATTGCTGTCTTCGGAGTGTTGGTGGTGGAATGAGTTGTGCCAATCAAGCGGGCTTTGGTAGGCAAATTGTAGTGGATCAAGGCAATCCAGGAGGTTGGAGTTGACATGTGCCATTACTCCGCTCTCGAAGCACTTCATGATAACGATGACATAGCCACTGGGCAGTAGTCATTAAGGCACATTGCCTGACTTTACTTTGGCACTGGGATGACAGTGGTCTCCTTGAAGCAGGTGGGAACCTCACAATGTAGTAAGGAGAAGTTAAGGATGTCTGCAATTACTCCTGCCAGCTAGTCCATGCAGGATATAAGTGCACAGCCGGAGACTTCATCTGGGCCAGTTGCTTTCTGTGGGTTCACCCTCCAGAAGGCTGATCTGATGTCTGCAGTACTGACTGTCTGCAAGGTGCACCTGAGGCTGTCTGCGCAGGTGACATCATTTCATTGACCTTCTGTTCAGAATGAGCATAGAATGCATTCAGCTCATCGGAGGTGGTGGGATGGTGTAGGCCTTACCACAATAGATGTTTGTTCATGTGGTTAGCCTGGGACTCTAGTCTGGTATTGTTCTTTGATTTTCCTGATAGCTTTGTAAAGATAGTACCTAGATTTCCTGTATAAGTTAGGGTGACACGACCCCTGAACTCCTCACATCTGGAATTCAGTAGGGACTGAACTTCAGTGCTGAATGTTGTACATATAGCGTGAACTTCAGCTTTGTGGTATTCTCATCTGTGTTAGAAGATTGTGGGTTCAAGCCCTGTTAGATCTGAATACATTCCTCAATTATTGCTGGCCCACAGTCTTACAATTCCTGCCCTCTTGTCACTGTAGGACTGCCTAACCACGCAGGCTGGAGGGGTTTGAGAAGGTGGGTCAATGTCACCTTCTCAAAGACAGTTGGGCTGGGTAGCAATTGCTCCCTTGCCAGTGTTGCTAATTTTTGGAATGAATAGCAAAAGTCATGGCTTAATATTCCAGTGCAACATTGTAGGAGTTATTTTTAAGATGAGATGCTAAATCAAGGTTCCTTCTGGCCTCTCAGAAGCAAGAGTCCCATAGCACTGTTTACATCAGAGCATGTGTTATCATTGGTGTTCTGGCCAATACTTATCATACAGTTAATATCAGTACAACAATTTCTTTGATTATTTATTACTGTTTAGGAAGAACTTGCTCTGTGCAAATTGGTTGCTATGTTTCTGTTTGCAATGATGAGTGTTCTCCAAAGCAGTTAATGGGCTGTGAAGCACATTAAATCATCCTGACCGTGAGGAAGTTGCTGTGTATATTGAAGATCCCCTTTCCCTTTTATTCCCTAACAGATGTTATGTGAATAATGTAGCCAATACTTTTTTCATGAAGTTGTTTTAGTCATGGTCACTGCAGTATAGAAGGATGCCATTCAGTGTGTTGAGTCTGTTCCCATTCTCTGTATTTAAAGAAAATGTTCATGGGATGTGGCCATTGCTGGCTGTGTCAGCATTTAATGCCAATCCCTTGGTTCCTTAAAATACTGCAGTCCATGTTCTGTAGGTTCACCCACAATGCCATTGGAGAGGGCGTTTCAAGATATTAACCCAGTGACAGGAAGGAAAAGTGATATATTTGCAAGTCAGGATGATAAGTAGCTTGGAAGGGAACTTACAGGTGGTGGTGTTCCTATCTAGCTGTCCTCCATGTTCTTTTAGATAGTAGTGTGATCCAATCAGTTCGATTTGCCCCACACAATCCCCATAGCTTTGCAACTTTAATTTTCTCAAGTGTCTATCAAGTTTCTTCATCATGTGATGAGTTGTTCAAGTATTACCAGTGTTGTAATTCACAGTTTGCTATGTGAGTGTTATGTTGTGGTAATATAGCAAGTAATCTGACACTGGCATATATAGTTTATTGTCAGTCTTGGTTTTCAAATCTACACCAACATCTGAAATGGATTACAAAATGCAGGAGTGCGTTAAGTTTAATCAGTTCTCATGGTCATTACATATTATACTTTTTGTTTGTGGTATCATCTAAAGTTTTCTCTTTGCACTTTATGTTACATAAGAAACAGTCCACGTTGTGTTGGTCAAACAGAATAGAGCAAAATTACTGTGACATAGAGTTAACATGTAAAGTCTCATGACTCTTCTTTGGAATTTGAAGGCTGAGCAATCTAGCCATATCTAGACTTTCACATTATACTTTGTACCAGAGAATCTCCTGGGCACTCCATATGTGATATTACCAGTGTTGGAATTCATAGTTTGCTATGTGAGTATTATGAAGGATTTGACATTTAGTTGATGCTGAGATGATTTCAGCACCAGTTGGTACTGAGGGATCTTTTAATACTCCAAGATGCTGATAATTGATGTATTGAGTAATCATAAAATGACCCCCAGATATTCTGCACGATAATTGAGCAGATTAAATGTAATCACTTGGAAGAGGTATTTTTCAGTCCTGTAACATGGAAATTAAAATTTGATATAGTTTGAACTGTATTGCTGAAAACAATTGTGCTATTCAGGATTATCAATGCATGTTTCAAGGGTTGTCATACAAAGCACATACCTTTGTAGCACATTGGTAAGCCTTCCAAAGTATGATGATTAACATATCTTAAAATGAGCCTAACTTGTGCTTTGCTGCATCTGAAAGGGTGAGTAATCCATCTCCACTTACATGAATGTGCTTTCTATCTGCAATATTTGCTTTGTTTTCCTTCTACTTATCCACATGCCTCTTCTAGTTAAGATCACTTGAAAGCAAATGAACCTGATTCACCTGTGCTAGAAACTATAGAGAACTGATTTGACTCCTTGATCAGAATGGTCATAGCTGAGCAGCCTAAATCACCATGAGTAAATAAAACTCAAAGCACTGCTGTGGAATATTCTCATCTACCTGTGGGCAATTGAAAATGGGTCTTCTGAGACTGAGGCAGGATGAATAGCAGTTATGTGGTAGATTCCACATGTCATAAACAAACACCTTTAGCCTTGCAAACCATGCAGGTGTATGTATAGTTTTCAGTCTACTAAGTGGACATCTTTAAGTTAGATTTCAAATCACCCTGATTGGCATGATGGTATGGATTCTTGGGCTTTACACAGGAGTAGGAGAAGACACGTAACGCTGCCTCAGGGTTTGTAATTTCATGGTATTTTCACAGTTTGTTCAGTGCCTTATTTTTGCAGAACCTAATCAATTTTGTGCAGAGAATACTGAATATTGGTTAAATTAAGTAAAAATCTCAGATTTGCAATGGCTTCTTCATTATTTCAAAAGGAACAGACCTTTCAAACAAGCCAGCAGCACCTTTGTAAGATTTTTGCAAGAGATAATATGAAAAAGGTGATTAGAAGTAAATAACTAAAGTGGCATAAATGTGAAGCGAAACAGGCACATACTCATTTGTATCTTCTACAATCATACTCACTTAAGCAGTTATTAAGTAAAACAAAAGTTATGCATTCCCTTACAGAACATACTTCAGCATGTTGTCATCCACCAGCCAGGACTTCAATTAAAGAGATTCCTCATCTTGGTTCCAAATTAAAGCAATCACTCAATTTCAATGCTTTATAAACTCATATGTTCATCGTTAAGGTCTACAGCCACATGTGCGCTACAGTTCTCTTGGAGGATGGCCCGTCTCATCTTTATTACCTCTGTACGGGAATCAGTGAACTGTTAACTCTTAGTTACAGATTCTGCTTGCAGAAAATTTTCAGTGATAGAGTTACCATGAGTTCAGTTCCTAAGGTCTTTCCGTTGGGAGTTTTCTGATTTCCTTATTAGAGCAATGGGAAGAAACTATACTTACTCTAGATATAAAAATCTTTCTGCACAACAGAATTTTTTGGCATTGTATCCTTATTAGTAACTGGAGGAGAAAAAAAGCACTTGGCGGGTATGATATTTCACTCCTGCATTTTGCAGATGATGGCGTTTACTACGCACTGGGAATGCATAATGGAGTTCGTTTTTCCAGCTATGATATGGTTGAACAATTTTAAATAGGTTTCTTCCCAGTAGGCTGTTATGCAGGTGCTGACTGTGTCAATTGTTGACACAACTCAAGTCTTTCTGCTTAATAGAGAGAGCAGTGCAGAACACCAGTATGCTGGCCTTTACAAATTAGATCCAGAAATAAAAATAACAGGAGGTTAAATGTTAGCTTACTGTTTTTTTTTGCAATTTGGGGAGAGGGTTGTGGGAGAAGAACTAATGGGAGCAAAATTCATTTCAAAACCTCGTCAAAACACAGTTAAAGTATTAAATATGGTTATTTGGTACTGGAATTATTTAAGCATTTGTACTTGCGTTACAAACATATTTAACACAGTGGTTCAGTAATGTCCGTGGGCATGTTTAAAGCAATTTGTGTGTTGCTTATTTTACAGTTAATGTAATGATACTTTGCAAGCAAACAAACTTCACTGAGCCCTCCATAAAAAAAACACCATAACAATTTTGGTCCCAATAAAAATTTGGAAGCGAAATGAAAATTAAACTGAAAGTAACTTAAGAAATTTAGGCAAGTGTTTAAAAATAGAACATTTTTGAACTTGCAATTTTCGTTTTACATTTTTCCATCATAATTCTGTTGTTTCTTGTCTTTTTCTGGGTTTTAGTTAAATATTTTCCAAATGTAATTTTTTAATGAATATATGACACTGGTGCAGGAGTAGGCCATATGGCTGTTCAAGCCTGCTCTGTTATTCACGAAGATAATAGATGATGTTGACTTCAACTTGGTATTCCAACCCCCTTAGAATCTAAACATTTTTCCAACTAGATTCTGAATTACTCGATGACTGAACATTTGTATCTCTCTGGACTGGGGAACTCCTAAGATTCCTAAAAGTTTTGTGAAGGAAGCTTTCCTTTATCTCTTAAATGGCTGACCCCTTATTCAGACATAGTCACTCCTTTTTTCTAGTCTCCCACCAAGCAAAACCACTTCTTCATAGTTTACCCTGTCAAATCATCTCAGAAGTTTATTTTTCAATATGACCATCTATTCATGTCGTGTGAGTGTTGGTCCATTCTCCTCAATCTCTTTTTCAACCCAATGAACTTTTCTTGTTCCCCTTCTAAGGTAAGTCTATCCTCTTTTCAGTAAGGAAGCCAAAATTTTATATGTATTCTGGTTTCTTCTCACAAAAGCCTTGTAAATTTTGAGCAGCAAATTCTTGCTATTGAACTCTAGTTCCCTTGCAATGAACACCATTTACTATCCTAAATACTCAGTGTATTAAATCACGTTGTGATTGTGTAGAAGCACATCCAAATCTCATCCAATCCGCTTGTTAAAAACAATGCAATGACGTAATTAAATGTTTGAAAATCCAACATTTCTAGTTTCGTTTCTGAAGAAAACAAATATGAAAAGCATTGGCATGCACAATAAAGAGAAACCCAAAGGAGTTTATTGAATATTGAGTACTGGGTCAATGGAAAGATTCTTGGCAGTGTGGATGTGCAGAGAGATCTTGGTGTCCATGTACATAGATCCCTGAAAGTTGCCCCCAGGTTGATAACGCTATTAAGAAGGCATACAGTGTCTTGGGCTTCATTGGTAGAGGGATTGAGTTCCGGAGCTGCAATGTTATGCTGCAACTATACAAAACGCTAGTGCAGCTGCACTTGGAATATGGTCGCCATATTTCAGGAAGGATGTGGAAGCGTTGGAAAAGGTGCAGTGGAGATTTACCAGGATGTTGCCTGGACCGGAGGGAAGGTCTTATGAGGAAAGGCTGAGAGACATGGGTCTATTCTCGTTGGAAAGAAGAAGGCTAAGAGGGAATTTGATAAAGACATACAAGATGATCAGAGGATTAGATAAGGTAGACAGTGAAAGTATTTTTCCTAGGATGATGACGTCAGCTTGTATGAGGGGCCATAACTACAAATTGAGGGGTGATAGATTTAAGGTAGATGTCAGAGACCGGTTCTTTACTCAGAGAATGGTAAGGGTGTGGAATGCCCTACCTGCCAAACTCGGCCAGATTAGGGAGATTTAGTCAATCCCTGGAGAAGCACATTGATGATGATGTAATAATGTAAGGGGGGGAATGAGCTTAGAATGGTTCACAGGTCGGCGCAACACTGAGGGCCGAAGGCGCTGTTCTGCGCTGTATTGTTCTATATTCTACGTTCTATGCTGTATGTTCTATGAATATATAAAGAGCAAGAGAATGACAATGTGTAGAGCCGGACCCATTTGGGACCATAGAGGTAATTTGTTGGTGGACCCAGAAGATGTAGGCACAGTCCTCAATAAATACTTTGCGTCTGTTCTCACAATGGAAAAAGAAGATCCAAGAATATGCATCAGGATGGAGAACTGTAAAATAGTTGAAGAAATTAAGAGAGAGAGAGGAGGCAACAACGTGTTAAATACCCTTAAAAGTGGACAAATCTGCTGACCTGGATGAGATGCATCCCAGGCTGTGGAGAGAAGCCCAGAGGTGAGGTGCAGAGGACTGAGGGACTGTTCAACTTGTCCCATTATTAAAACGGGCGAGAGGGGATAGACCATGAAATTACAGGTCACTCAGTCTAACCTCAGTTGTGGGGAAATAATTTGAAATAATTCTGAGGGATAGAATATGTCTTCACTTGGAGAGATGTAGATTCATCAGGACATGTTAAGGGCTGATTACATTTGACAAATTTGATGAAACATTTTCAGGGGGTAACCAGGAGTGTTGATGAGGATAATGTATTTGATGTGGTCCATGTAGACTTGAGCAAGCCTTTTGGTAAGGAGGTCAAGCAAGTAAGAGCCTATGGGATCCAAGGCAAAGTGGCAGATTAGATCCAAAATTGGATGAGAGGCAGAAAAAAAAGAGTGATGGTTGAGCAATGTTTTCAGTGAAGTTCCACAGTGCTGAGTGCTGGGATTTTTGCTGTTTGTGGTGTACATTTATGATTTGGGCTTTGTGTAAGAAGTATGGTCAAGAAGTTTGCAGATGATGCAAAAATTTGTATGGTTATGAATAGTGAGGAGGATAGCCATAAGTTACAGGAGGATAATCACACACTGGTCAGGTGGGTAAATCGAATTCAACCCTGAAAGGTGAGAAGTGAGGAACTTGAGGAAGGCTAACAAGGCAAGGGTTGACACAATGAATGATAGAGAATGTAGGACTCTGAAAAGTGCTGAACATCAGAGGGACTTTCGTTGCATATCACAGATTCACAAAGGCAGCAGGGCAGATAGGTAAGTTCGTTAATAAGACATATAGGTACTTGCCTTTATTAGCTAAGGCATAGAATACAAGAACAAGGAGGTTGTACTGAAACTGTGTGAAATACAGGTTTAGTCACTGGAATACTGCATGCAGTATTCTAAACACCACTATATGGGATAGGTGTGATTGCACGAGAGAGGGGTTCAGAGAAGGTGTACCAGATTGCTGACTGGGCTAGAGACTTTGAACGATGTAGAAAGATTCAAAAGGCTGTGGTTGTTTTCCTGGAGCAGTTAAGATTTTAAGGGATATAGATTGAGTGGATGGGAAGGTTTTCTTTTCCATTATTAAGAGTTCAATAACCACCTGATATAAATTTAAGATAGGAGGTAGAAGTCAAAGAAGAGAGTTGATGGTGCACTTCTTCACTTAGAGATTGTTGAAAGTCTGGAACTCAGTACCTACTAGGTAGATGAGTCAGAAACTGTTAAATTTGAGCAGTATTTATATATTCATGAATGTTACTATAGTCTTCAATGCAATGAGCCAAGAGCTGCAGAATGGGATTAGTGGATTCAGATCTTTGTTGACTGGCACAGATATAATGGGCCGAATGACCTCTTTGTGTGATGTCTATAGTGATAAGTCTATAACTAAGTAGCTGCTGGTGCTAATTTCAGCCTGCAGTGAATTTTTACACTTCCTTTTAATTGTTTTGATCAGTTGAAACTCTGGGGAGGTCTAATTGCAGAAAACTCGCTGAGTAGAAGTGATGCACTTCTTTAGTACATCAGTTGACTATATTTCAAGGTAGAAAACAAAGGTTAAATAGCCAGCAGCTGTTCTATACTGATGATTGAATTTGAGGAAGTTTCCATAATAGATTTATTTCTCTTGAAGTTTTGCCGTGCAGATTTAAATGACACTAATGAAATCTTCTTTTATTATCCTGCTATAGGTTATGTACAAAGCTTGATTAGGCGTGTTGTTAACAATGTGAACATTGTAGTCAACAATCTCATCTTGAAATATGTGGAGGATGACATTGTTCTCTCAGTCAACATTACTTCTGCAGAATGCTACACAGTGGACGAGTTTTGGGATCGAGCTTTCATGGACATTCTCGGTGAGTGAAATGGATCCTTTCATCATTTCAGCTTTTACAAATGTGGGAATGCAAAATATGAATTAAACATAACACTTAGTAAAGCAGGCTAGCTGAAAATTAAGTTGAGTTTGGTCATTATTCGTTTTAAAATAGTAATGGAAAAGGATAGACCAGATCTAAAAGTTGAAGTTCTAAATTGGAGAAAGGCCAATTTTGACGGTATTAGGCAAGAACTTTCGAAAGCTGATTGGAGGCAGATGTTCGCAGGTAAAGGGACAGCTGGAAAATGGGAAACCTTCAGAAATGAGATAACAAGAATCCAGAGAAAGTATATTCCTGTCAGGGTGAAAGGGAAGGCTGGTAGGTTTGGGATTGCTGGATGACTAAAGAAATTGAGGGTTTGGTTAAGAAAAAGAAGGAAACATATGTCAGGTATAGACAGGATAGATTGAGTGAATCCTTAGAAGAGTATAAACAAAGTAGGAGTATACTTAAGAGGGAAATCAGGAGGGCAAAACAGGGACATGAGATAGCTTTGGCAAATAGAATTATGGAGAATCCAAAGGGTTTTTACAAATATATTAAGGACAAAAGGGTAAGTAGTGAGAGAATAGGGCCCCTCAAAGATCAGCAAGGTGGCCTTTGTGTGGAGCCACAGAAAGTGGGGGAGATACTAAATGAATAGTTTGCATCAGTATTTACTGTGGAAAAGGAAATGGAAGATATAGACTGTAGGGAAATAGATGGTGACATCTTGCAAAATGTCCAGATTACAGAGGAGGAAGTGCTGGATGTCCTGAAACGGTTAAAAGTGGATAAATCCCCAGGATCTGATCAGGTGTACTCGAGAACTCTGTGGAAAGCTAGAGAAGTGATTGCTGGGCCTCTTGCTGAGATATTTGTATCATCAATAGTCACAGGTGAGGTGCCGGAAAACTGGAGGTTGGCAAACGTGGTGCCACTGTTTAAGAAAGGCGGTAAAGACAAGCCAGGGAACGATAGACCGGTGAGCCTGACCTCAGTGGTGGGCAAGTTGTTGGAGGGAATCCTGAGGGACAGGTTGTATATGTATTTGAAAAGGCAAGGACTGATTTGGGATAGTCAACATGGCTTTGTGCGTGGGAAATCATGTCTCACAAACTTGGATTGAGTTTTTTGAAGAAGTAACAAAGAAGATTGATGAGGGAAGAGCAGTAGATGTGATCTATATTGACGTCAGTAAGGTGTTCGACAAGGTTCCCCATTGGAGACTGATTAGCAAGGTTAGATTTCATGGAATACAGGGAGAACTAGCCATTTGGATACAGAACTGGCTCAAAGGTAGAAGACAGAGGGTGGTGGTGGAGGGTTGTTTTTCAGACTGGAGGTCTGTGACCAGAGGAGTGCCACAAGGATCGGTGCTGGGCCCTCTATGTTTTGGATGCGAGCATAAGAGGTACAGTTAGTAAGTTTGCAGATGACGCCAAAATTGGAGGTGTAGTGGACAGCGAAGAGGGTTACCTCAGATGACAACAGGATCTTGATCAGATGGGTTAATGGGCTGAGAAGTGGCAGATGGAGTTTAATTCCGATAAATGCGAGGTGCTGCATTTTTGGGAAAGCAAACCTTAGCAGGACTTATACACTTAATGGTAAGGTCCTAGGGAGTGTTGCTGAACAAAGAGACCTTGGAGTGCAGGTTCATAGCTCCTTGAAAGTGGAGTTGCAGGTAGATAGGATAGTGAAGAAGGCATTTGTTATGCTTTCCTTTATTGGTCAGAGTATTGAGTACATGAGTTGGGAGGTCATGTTGGTGGCTGTACAGGACATTGGTTAGGCCACTGTTGGAATATTGCGTGCAATTCTGTTCTCCTTCCTATTGGAAAGATGTTGTGAAACTTGAAAGGGTTCAGAAAAGATTTACAAGGATGTTGCCAGGGTTGTAGGATCTGAGTTACAGGGGGAGGCTGAACAGGCTGGGGCTGTTTTCCCTGGATCTTCGGAGGCTGAGGGGTGACCTTAGAGGTTTACAAAATTATGAGGGGCATAGATAGGATAAATAGACAAGATCTTTTCCCTGGGGTTGGGGAGTCCAGAATTAGAGGGCATAGGTTTAGGGTGAGAGGAGAAAGATATAAAAGAGACCTAAGGGGCAACTTTCTCACGCAGAGGGTGGTACGTGTATGGAATGAACTGCCAGAGGATGTGGTGGAGGCTGGTACATTTGCAACATTTAAGAGGCATCTGGATGGGTATATGAATAGGGAGGGTTTGGAGGGATATGGGGCGGGTGCTGGCAGGTGGGACTAGATTAGGTTGGGATATCTGGTTGGCATGGATGGGTTGGACCGAAGGGTCTGTTTCCATGCTGTACATCTCTATGACTCTCTGACTGTATTTGCACATAATTGGTAAGAATTCTTTCTATTGCATAAATAACAGCATGTACGTGGCCTCAGTAACATGCAATATTTTATAAGATTTTTAAGTTTTAACCTGGCTCTTTATTTTAAAATAGTATGGGATGCTTTGGAAAGGTAGGGTTTGTAAGAAGTTGTTTAACTTTGTCTGACACAGGCTCGTGGGTTTGATTCCCATAGGGACAAGAGGGCCCAAGTCAAAAAACTTGTTAATCAAGGGGCAAAGTTTTCACACCTCAAGCAAAGGCAAAGAAACTGGGCAAATTTTCTTTTTAGAAAGAGAACAACAGAAAGAGGGTTCATAGAGAGAGAAGTATAGTGAGCACAGAGGGAAGTGTGTCCTTTCTATGGATGGTCAAGCAGAAAGCACGAGGGAAGACGATCTCTAATTAAAGAGATGTCATGCCATAGCACAAGAACATATGAGATAGTAGCAGGAATAAGCCATTTAAACTTGTTTGCTATTCAACCAGATTAGACTGATCTAATTGCGCCATTACTCCAATTTAGAACATAGAACATAGAACATTACAGCGCAGTACAGGCCCTTCGGCCCTCGATGTTGCGCCGATCAAAGCACCCCTAACCTACACTAAGCCACTATCCTGCATATACCTATCCAATGCCCGCTTAAATACCCATAAAGAGGGAGAGTCCACTACTGCTACTGGCAGGGCATTCCATGAACTTACGACTCGCTGAGTGAAGAACCTACCCCTAACATCAGTCCTATATCTACCCCCCCTTAATTTAAAGCTATGCCCCCTTGTAATAGCTGACTCCATACGTGGAAAAAGGTTCTCACTGTCAACCCGATCTAACCCCCTAATCATCTTGTACACCTCTATCAAATCACCCCTAAACCTTCTTTTCTCCAATGAAAACAACCCCAAGTGCCTCAGCCTTTCCTCATAGGATTTTCCTACCATACCAGGCAACATCCTGGTAAACTTCCTCTGCACCCGTTCCAGTGCCTCCACATCCTTCCTATAGTATGGCGACCAAAACTGCACACAATATTCCAGATGCGGCCGCACCAGAGTCTTATACAACTGCAGCATGACCTCAGGACTCCGGAACTCAATTCCTCTACCAATAAAAGCCAGTACGCCATATGCCTTCTTCACTGCACTATTTACCTGGGTGGCAACTTTCAGAGATCTGTGTACATGGACACCAAGATCCCTCTGCTCTTCCACACTACCAAGTAGTCTACCATTAGCCCAGTAATCCATCTTTTTATTACTCTTACCAAAGTGAATCACTTCACACTTAGCTACATTGAACTCCATTTGCCACCTTTCTGCCCAGCTCTGCAGCTTCTCTATATCCCGCTGTAACCTGCCATATCCTTCCTCACTGTCTACAACTCCTCAGACTTTCGTATCATCCGCAAACTTGCTCACCCAACCTTCTAACCCTTCCTCCAGGTCATTTATAAAAATGACAAACAGCAATGGTCCCAAAACAGATCCTTGCGGAACACCGCTAGTGACGGCACTCCAAGATGAACCTTTGCCATCAACTACTACCCTCTGTCTTCTTCCAGAGAGCCAATTCCTAATCCAAACCTCCAACTCACCTTCAATGCCATATCTCTGTATTTTCTGCAGTAGCCTACCATGGGGGACCTTATCAAACGCCTTACTAAAATCCATATATACCACATCTACCGCTTTCCCCTCATCTACCTCCTTAGTCACCTTCTCAAAGAATTCAATAAGGTTTGTGAGGCACGACCTGCCCTTCACAAAACCATGCTGACTATCCTTGATCACATCGCTCTTATCCAGATGTGCATAAATCCTATCCCTTACAATTCTCTCTAAGACTTTGCCCACAACAGAAGTGAGACTCACTGGCCTATAGTTACTAGGATTATCCCTACTCCCCTTCTTGAACAAGGGAACCACGTTTGCTAGCCTCCAGTCCTCTGGCACTACTCCTGTCGACAAAGAGGACACAAAAATCAAGGCCAATGGCTCTGCAATCTCCTCCCTTGCTTCCCAGAGAATCCTAGGATAAATACCATCAGGCCCAGGGGACTTATCTATTTTCACCCTTGCCAGAATTTCCAACACCTCTTCTCTACATATCTCAAAGCCATCCATTCTACTTATTCGTGCCTCAGTATTTATATCGACAACAATGTCCTGTTCCTGAGTGAATACTGACGAAAAGTATTCATTCAGCGCCTCCCCAATCTCTTCAGCCTCCACACGCAACTTCCCATTACTATCCTTGATTGGACCTATTCCTTCCCTAGTCATTTCTTTGTCTGCAGCCCCCACACCCTAGTGTCCTCGATTTTGCATCAATGTTTAACTCAGTCATACAGTCGCAGAGATGTACAGCATGGAAACAGACCCTCTGATCCAATCGTCCATGCTGACCAGATATTCTAAACTGATCTCGTCCAATTTGTCAGCTTTTGGCCCATATCCCTCTAATGCTTCCTATTTATATACCCATCCAGATTCTTTTTTAATGTCATTGTATCCACTTCCACCACTTCCTCTAGCAGCTTGTTCCATACATGCGCCACCATCTGCATGCAAAAGGTACCCCTCAGGTTCTTTTTAAACCTTTCTCCTCTCACATTAAACCTGTGGCCTTTGGTTTGGACCTTGTCTATTTACCCTACCTGTGCCCCTCATGACTTTATAAATCTCTCTGCTCAGTCTCACATACCCATTCAGATGCCTTATAAATATTATAATTTGTATCAAACTCCACCACTTCCTCTGGCAGCTCATTCCAAACATGCACCGCCCTCTGCGTGAAAACGTTGCCCCTTAGGTCCCTTTTAAATCTGTCCCCTCTCATCTTAAACCTGTGCCCTCTAGTTGGAATCCCCCCCCCCCCCCCCCCCCCCCCCCCCCGGGAAAGGACCATGTCCATTTCCCCAATGCACGTCTCTCATGATTTTATAAACCTCTCCCTTGAGTCTCTGACACTCGAAAGAAAATAGCCCTAGCCTCTCCTGTTGCTCAAACCCTCCAACCACAGAAACATCCCTGTAGATCCTTTCAGAACCCTGTCAAGTTTCTTGGATATATTTGGTGAAGCAGCCTCCAAAGCTCACCGAGAAAGTGAATTATATAGATTAATGTCTCCCAGAGAAGTCATTCCTTCTCACTTAAATGCAAAGTCCCAATTATTTGATCTGTTACCTTAATTCTAGATTTGCCCACAAGCGGAAAACATCATTCTAATATCTACCCATGTCAAGCTCCTTCAGAATCTTATCCCCTCATTCTTATAAACCCCAATGATTGTAGCCCCACGCACCTCCATCTAGTGCATTAGTCTGTTCAGCTCATCTGTGTGCTTTGAGAGAAGTGCTTTTTGATATTCATTCAATTTTGTGACTTGGTGAAAAAGGGAGAAATGACATAGCTTTAAGCTGGCTTGGTTGGTAAGTATAAATTGTGCAGTTCTACAGAGAGTGAGGAATAAAGCATAGGTGTAGTATGGGGGTTTTTGAATGTGTTAATCTTTTGATAGTTTAGTGTATCAGTTATCTGCTAAATAATGCTTCATCACTGGTCGTAGTTGGATGGCTGCAGTAAAAGTATTAAAACTTGAAATGTTTTTGTGTGATTCCTTTGGTTGGTCACATGGAGTTTATATCTTTTTTGTTTATAAATATTTTGTGGAGAAGATTTTGAATTTTCTACAAAAATGTGAAATTACTACAAAATAATAGAACAATCTTGCAATATAACAATAATAGTAAATAAACCACTACTCTACTCCCCAAACAGTTTAGGAGAAAAACGCGACACAAACTGCAATTCAATAAATAACTAAATCAAAACAAAAAGAAAGTAAATTAATCGGAGTTGAACCAAGGCAAATTAATTTAAATTGCGTTAAGTTACAACTCTCAGTGCAAACCCACCAAAGCTCCCCGTCACTGGAAGCATCAGTTGGCATACCCACATTTGTTCAGAATTCCTCCTCCCAGGGGCTCCCGGGTCGCCAGTCTTAGCTGTCATGGCTGCACAAAAGCCCTAATCAATATAGCTGATAAGTCCGTGTCTACATGGTTCATTTTGTTCTTCCTCCCAGAATGAAAGAATATTAAACAATTTCTTCCCATGCTCATCCAAAGAGGGGAGATTTGGCGAACCAAGGAGGAGGGACACTGGATCTACCTTGACCTCGGTTCCCAAGACCCCTTCCAAAACACTTGCTATAGCGCCCCAATACCTACGAAGCTTGTGGCATGACTACAAGCAGTGAGTAAGAGTATCCACATCTATTTTACATTTGGGGCACAGTGGGAATGCTCCCGTCTTAAATTTCACAAGTCGCTCTGGCGAATAAGTCCTGGGGAGTCCCTTCAATTGCACAGCCTGCATCCTTTTGCAGATTGAAATTTTCCTTACATTCTCCCAAATATCCTTCCACTCCTTTGGTGAGATCTCTACCCCCAATTCCTGAGCTCAGATTCCATACAGCTGCTCAATGTCCTTCGAGACATTACCTCCTATAAGTGATAGAGGGTGCTGACCGAGAGAATGCCTGTAGATCGAAGCACACTCCTCTCCATATCAGACTTATAGGGACTAGCCATTAATGTAGTCTTTTTCAGTATGAAGTCCCTAGTCTGAAAGTAATGAAAGAAATCCCTCCTAGGTAGCTCATATTTCTGACTCACCTGCTCGAAAGATATCATGACCTCCCCATCAATTAAGTCTCCCAAACAGGAAACTCATCTGGACTCCCAGAACCTAAAGCCGGAATCCATCAATCACAGCTGGAATCCTGGCATTCCTACTATGGGAGTAAAAGGGGAAGTTTTTTGTAAATTGCCCTCACTTTGTCACACTGTTCTCCATGTTTTAGCTGTGTTAAGGACATTCGGATTTCTCCAATCGTTCATAACAGTCCTCAACTTGTCCATGAACAATAGAGTAAAGAGGGGACCTTTTGCCTGGGAGTCCTCGACGTCCAGCCAGATTGACTGCGGGTCCTGGCAAGCCCAATCAGCCACACAGGATAGTTGGGAACTTAGTTGGTATTTCTTACAGTCTGGAAAATCCACACCCCTCATCCCCAGCGGAAACTGCAATTTGACCAGCTTCATAAGAGCCTGCCTGTAATGCCAGATTAAAGAGCCAAGCCAGCTGTTAAGCCTCTGTAGCACCTGCCTGGGCAACATCAAAGAAAGCATTTGCATGGGATGTAATAAACGTGGAAGAACATTCATTTTAACCAGGGTTTTTCTACCCAAGCAGGGTATTGGAAGATCGTTCCAGCGCCGAAGGTCCTGTCTTATCTTCTGTAGCAACTGCACAAAGTTAGCTTTATATAATTGATCAAAAGTGGGGGTGATAAAAATGCTTCCCTGTGACCACCTGAAAGGGAATCAGATTCCACCCCCTGGATCGGATACTCCAGAAAGAGCCAAATAAATTAATCAACTGTATTAAGCAGGGCACAGATACCGTCGGGTTAGTTAGAAACAGAACAACATCATCTGCGTAAACAGTGATCTTATGCCTGCCTGACCCCACCTCTGGGGCAGTTATATTGGGGTCTCTCTGAATGGCCTCCGCCAATGGCTCAATCACCAATGTAAGTAGCAACAGTGAGACGGGGGCACCCTTGTCGGCTGCCGATACTAAAATTGTCAGACAGTATACCATTAGTGAGAACTGCTTCTTTAGGGTTACTATATAACACTGCCGCCCATTTGTTAAAAACTCCTCCAAGGCCAAACCGTTCCAGGACATAAAGAGGTATGGCCACTCCACCCCGTCAAACACATTCTCTGCATCCAGGGAGACTACCATGCCGAGAGTCAACCCTTGCTGGCACATCTGGACCATATTTAGCACTCATCGAGGACCTGTGACCCCTAATAAAATCTGTCTGGTCTTCCTTTACGATGGAGGGCAAGACCTTCTCTCGCCTTAACGCCAGCATTTTCAAGAAAATTTTAAAGTCCACATTTAATAATGACATGGGCCTACACGAAGTACAATCCTCTGGGGCTTTCCCTCTCTTGAGAATAAGAGAAATATTTGCTTCTCTCAGTGAGGATGGGAGACAATCCTAAGTGTACGAGTAATTGTACATATCCAACATTGGCCCAGTCAGTATGTCTATAAACTCCTCATAAAATTTGATCTGAAATCCATCTTGGCCGGACACTTTACCACTGGAGCTGCCTCACTGCGGAGGTCCAAGGTCTTAAAAAAGGACTCCATCTTCGCCAATCTGTCCTCACAGCCCTGTGGCCAGTACAACCCAGAGTAGAACTTCCTGAATGCTGCGTTAATCTTTTTTGGATTGCAGGTGATAGTACCAGCACACTCTCTCATGGATATGATAGATTTGGCGGGGGAGGGCACTTTTGTTTTCTACCAAAGTACACCAGGTACCTACCTGATTTATCACCGTACTCCAATAACCTCTGTTTCGCACAGGAAATCTCCCTCTTTGTTCTCTGGGTGAATGCAGCATTCTGTAGAGTGAAATCTCTTTTTATTCTCCTTAGCCAGTTGAGATGGGTATGTGTTTTGGGGCTAGAAGAGTAGATATTCACATTTTCCCATTGTAAACTGTGCTGTAAACCAATTTTGCATCTTGGTAGTATAACAATTAATTTGTTTGTTACAAAACATGGTTGATGGATCTTTTTATTCCAAGTTCAATATGGAGAAAGTGTACAATTATGCCATGTTGCGAACTGGGTAAAGCAAGGAGGCATTGAAATATTTGATATGATTTATTTATTGTCATGTGTATTTTGTGCCATCTTAAAGCACAGAAAAATAAACCAAAACATAGAATGCAAAGGCAGAAGAATAACGAAAAAGTGTTCAACTTTACAGTCCTTCTTGATAAGTGCTCTGCCTTTGGCCTGGTGGCAAGGCACAAGTCCCTTTGCCATGCTGTAGCCACTGCTAGAACGAAAGTCATTACTCTTCAATGCCATCTTGCCTACACCAATGCTCTCATCACTGCAGATGCCACCAATGCAGCTGGGTCCTGACTGACCCACTTTGGGCCCACCTTGCTGATGCTGCAGGCTCTTGACCTGGGTCCAAACTCGTCTCCATCACCACCTTCATGAATCTATGCTGGACTCAGACACCATTGGGAACCAAACTAGTCTCCGCTGCAGCAGCTATGAATTGGCACTAGGACCGTTTCATTGATGCAGAAGTTGCCACAAACCCAAACTAGTCACTGGACTAGTATTTCAGAACCCCAGGCTAATGCTGTGGAGACATGAGTTCAAAACCCGTTATAGCAGGTGGTGAAATTTGAATTCAGTAAAAATCTGGAATTGAGAACCAGCCTAATGGAGAGCATGTAAACAGGAATCTGCCATCCTCACCTGGTCTGGCCTACGTGTAGCATATGGTATGAAGGCAATAGATAAGATTCGATTAGGTTCTCTACAGTGTGGAAACAGGCCCTTCGGCCCAACAAGTCCACACCAACCCTCCGAAGACTAACCCACCCAGACCCATTTCCCTCTGACTAGTACACCTAATGCTATGGGCAATTTAGTATGGCCAATTCACCTAACCTGTACATCTTTGGACTGTGGGAGGAAACTGGAGCATCCGGAGAAAACCCACGCAGACACGGGGAGAATGTGCAAACTCCACACAGTCAGTTGCCCGAGGCTGGAATTGAACCTGGGACCTTGGTGCTATGAGGCAGCAGTGTGAGCCACCGTGCTGCCCAAAGATAGAAGTAGCCAGATTGTTTCCACTGGTGGGTGAAACTAGAACTAGAGGGCATAGCCTGAAAATAAGGGGGAACAAATTTAGGACTGAATCAAGGAGGAACTTTTTCACCTAAAGGGTCGTGAATCTGTGGAATTCCAGGCCCAGTGAAGCAGTTAAGGCTACCTCATTGAATGTTTTTAAGGAAAAGATGGATAGATTTTTGAGTAGTAAAGGAATTGAAGGTTATGGTGAACAGGCGAATTAATGGAATTGAGTCCACAAAAAGATCAGCCATGATCTTATTGAAAGGCAGAACAGGCTGAAGTGGCCAGATGGCCTATTTCTCCTGTTTCTTATGTACCCAGTTAAGATTAGGCATTCTAGATCCGTACATTCCACTGGTTTTCGGCCAAACCCGGGTAGGAATAATGATGGCATGAAAGAGGTTTTGCTGTATCTGGGGATTATGGATTAGATTTATGCTTAAATAATGCTGAAGCATGTAGATTCTTTGTGTTGGTCAGCACTGATGGAATGAAGGTTGTACGTGCTTAACAGCACTAGGTAGGCATGAATTTCTTCTGGATTTGATGATGTGGTGGTGTCGATGTTGGACTGTGAACAAAATCAAAAATCACATGACACAAAGTTAATGTCCAACAGGTTTATTTGAAATCACAAGTTTTAGGCTGAAAGTCGTTTTTTTTTGTCTTTCCAGATCTGATGAATGCGCAATATTTTAAATTTGTGTTGAGGTACTCTTGTATCTGGTTTTAATTTCTGGGACCTGAATGGAATGTCATGGTGTATTATTTTCTTTCTTGCTTTCTTTTATCAATTTCCTTCCAATTCTCTGATTCTCTTGTTTTGTCCCCTTTTCTTTCTATATTTTTTGCGTCTCTTGATGAGTCATAACTCCTCTCTATTCCCCCATCCATGCCAACTATACTCTTCTCTCAATATTGTTTTTTGGCAGAAACTGAAACCACAAATAAGTAATTTAATTATAATGTTACCATGACAAATAATGCAATAAAATTAGTGACAGTGGCAAAATATATATTTTGATTTGGAAATATAATTATTAGATGTTGTGCTTGGCTTGTGAAAAATGTCAGTAAACTATGGAAAAATCTTGATGTGTTCTTGTAGATTTTTTCCATTTATAATGAATCCTTTGTTTTGTAAGCGTTCTTGATGCTGCAGAACCATGCATTCTCTGAGAATGTAACACTCAGGTCACACTTAATGCCAAGGGGTTGTTACACTTTTCAATATATTAGATACATGGAATTATGCCTACATCCCGAAAGGAGCTAGTGCAAGATTTTCTGCTGTCACTTAGGACAGTTTAACCAGTGAAATGGAGATCAAAGGTGACAGTAAATAGAAACTGTGTGTGTACATGTGTGTGTCAGTAGTAAGTATGTCATTGTGAGAAGTAGTGTGTTTGGTTGTATTGCCAGCCAGACACCTAGAGTACACTGGTTCTGTGCAAGAGACTTGATGGGAAGTCCAAAGTGCTCTGTGTTATTTGAACTCAGTCACAAGTTCCATGAGTTGTCCACAGTCAGGTGTTGCAGTCACGGAGGTTGATTGACTGGATTGACAGGAGGGGATGCAGTCATTGAGGCTGTCAAGGATGAAACAGCTCTTGAGAAGGAGTTCCAAGGCCAGATCAGCAAAAGTAAAGCAATGTAGCCCTTTGTGAAGTTTAATTAGAGTCATTGTGTCATTAACCTTTTGAGGGAAATTGCTGGGAATTCCATGGAATTTGTTTTGATCACATTTGCTGTTTGATCTATAGTATGGAACGTTCTATCACATATTATTATGCATATTTAACACATGCTAATTCTGGGTGTTAGCATATACATTGTACATGTATTGTAGATTCTGTTATTGTTCTGGTATACTGTAGTAATGTTTACTGCTGTGTGTTCAACTGTGGGATCCTCTGGCTTTATTCTCTTAACAAGTCTCCTGGATCTCTCACTTTGACAATTTTAAAAATGGTCCTGAGGCAATTTGGAACATAAATATGGTGCTCAGAACACAGTTAAAAATGTTGTGGGTCACATCAAAGCTATATCCTTTTTGGATAGTTGCATAATAATGCTGTCTTCCTTATTTTTGTAATAATTCAAATCTATTGTGTACTCTTTAGCTCCAGAATTGGTCTTGCGGAAGATTATCAACTTCTCTGATTGCACAGTTTGTCTGGACAAGCGAAATGCAAGTGGAAAGATTGAGTTTTACCAGGATCCACTACTCTACAAATGCTCCTTCTGCACCCGTTTGCACTTTACTTATGACAATCTCAACTCTAAACTTCCAGCAGTCATCAAGGTATTTCCCTAAGAATACATTGTATTTGTAGGGCAACAACTAGGGGATAAATCATTGATGGGAAATGATGGCAGAAGAATAAAGTAGGTATTAATGACTAAACTGTAAAGTTTTCACATACCAATTTTATTTTCATAGTGTTTCATCAAATTTGTAGTTATTGACACACATGGATTCAATGATATGATTTTGCAACATGCTGCTTACGTTTTTAACAATTTATTCAGATGTGAATATCATTTTAATATTTGAATAAATATGCAGATTTGTTGCATTTGCAGATCTTTTTAAAAATCTCATCGCGTTTTTGGTGGATGAAGGAAGTCTACTGGGGACTGAGGATATTTCTTTTTCTGGTTCACTTACTAAATAAAACCAACAATTTTGGATCTAATTAATGACAATTGCTTAGGTATTTGCTAAAATATTCTTATACATTTAGAGAGAAAGGTTAAGGCAGTTGTGTCTGTGTACAATTTGTGACTTAAGTATGCAGATATCAGCCTAGTATTGAAGTATAGTCGATGTCATAACATAGATTTGCTCCAAATGGGTAAGTATGCTTTGAGTGTAGTTCAAGAGAGAATTGAGAATACATACATTTCTGAAGAATTAGTTAACTTTATTTTCATTTGATCCAGGCTGGTTAGCAATGGCCAATCTACTGCCAGGTTTCTGCGAGTGCTTTGAGTTGCTGGCACAAATTACATTGGAAAAGCAGTTTAAAGTTATTTTCCCAGTAATATTAAGACTTCTCAAATGTGAGGAAGCAGCTCCTGGACACGGCTTGATGCCTCCCTGATGAATAAGACAGATGTTAGGGAGTCAGTGATAGATTTATGTACATGATATCCTTTCCTGAAGTGATGCTTACTAATGCTTCACATTGTGCCATAAACAAGTGTGCATAACAACTCCTAAACAGATCAATCATGTTTCTTTTGGTGGTTAATGCAGAATATAGATAAAATATCATGAAAACTTCCTTTTCTGTGGGATCCTTTATATCATCTTGAATGTCACATTTGAAAGACAGCATTTCCAGCAATTCCACAGTTCCTCAATATGACAGGTCAGCCAAGACTTAATGTTCAAGACCTGGAATGGGTTTAGAACCCACTGCTTCCTGACACAAGCTCAAAGAACTACTACACTGAGCCAAGATGATACTTAGTTGCCTATAGCTGTAGTGTTACATAAAATTATCAGGTTTTAGCAACTTTTCATTTGATTCTCTTTCGATGTAAGTTACCTGGAAAAAAATAACTGAGGTCCAGACTAGTTTACATTTCTTGCAAAAGATTGTTCGTGTTTTTAGTCTAATTTTTTAAGTGATGTCGAATTTGCAAACTGGAGTGGATGCCACAGTCATCCTGATTTCAGAGCATGTTTGTAACAGAAATCATTGATTTGAAACAGACAAATGCAAGTGTTAAATTAAAAATTCAGGCTGTGTATTAAAATGTAAGTACCAATCTCTCCAGATTCTTGGGCAAAGGTTATGCCATAGTCTCTTTGTTTGATTGCATAACTTTTGCCATCCACCTCAAGAAGTTTTATATTTTAGGCATATGATTTGAAGCCTTACAGAACACTTGCCCCACCAATTCACTTTTTAAACACCAGTTATGAGAACAATCATATGGATCATTTTTCTTTATTCTTTCATGGAACTTAGGTGTCACTTCCCATTCCTAATTGTCCTTGACAACTGCTTGCCTGCTTGGCCATTTCAGACACCAGTCAAGACTCAGACATATTGCTGAGAGTCTTAAGTGGCATGTAAGCCAGTCTAGAGGAATGAGTAGCACATTTCCTTACTTAAAGGACATTAGTGAACCAAATTGGTTTTAACAACAATCGATTATAGTACCATGGTCACTATTACTGAGGCTAGTGTTCAATACCATATTTCTGAATTAAATTAGACAAATTGTTATGATGGGATTTGAATCAATGTTCCCAGAGCCTGGACCCCTGGATTGGTGGTCCATTGTGCCACCATTTCCCATTTTGATACAAATCAAGGAATTTCAAAACTCTGTCCAGTTCTTGCCAATGATAGACATTCATCTTCACACTTCGCTAATCACTTTGCCTAGTTATAGGACTTACATCAAATGGTAAATAACTGGGCAAAAGCAAAATCTTGTGCATGTTGGCAGTTTGGAATAAAATAAACATTCTGGAAATACTCAGGTCAGCAGATGTGGAGAGAAACAGAGTTGGTACATTTTGAAATTGAGATGATCTTTATTAGAACAGTTGAAAAGATGCTCATGATGATCTCAACCTGAAACATGAACTCTTTCTCTCCAGAGAGGCTGCCTGACCTGTTGAGTATTTCCATCATTAACGGGTATTATTTGGGAATATTTGTGAACGTTTCAGAATGATCAGTCTGATTAAAGTGTTGTATAAATTCAGATTTTGAAGAAAGAATGCATTTTCCTTGCCAGAGAATTGCTAACTGCACATGTTTGTCAGAATTTCCTCTTCATAAACCTGTTTTACCCAAGTCCTGTGGGGTGAAGTTAGGTTTGTTGGCGTTGGTTTTTGTGGTTATGAATAAGAGTAACAGATATCTTTTAGGCTGTTCAGTGGAAATGGTACTCTCCAGACTTCTAAGTTCTGTTTTTCTGCCTGATGAGAAATCTCAAAAGGCAAAATCTTGGGTCTCACGCTCAAAGATGAAAAACATCACACACAGATGTTCGAGTTATCAGAATGACCATTTAGTGAAGTTAGATTTAGTTATCGTGGTTGAGCTAAGAAAACCAACCATTTTTAAATTTCCACATTTTTCGTTTGAACTTGTTAATGTTGCCAATGGTTAGAACTTCTAATTGAAATTTGTGAAAGTTATCCTTTTAGGATTTGAGTTTGTCCTTTGTTAACACAACAAAATTATCTGTTCATTGGTCTTGATCAGATGGACTGAATGAGGTGCAGTTCAAATTCTTTTTTCCAAAATGATTTTGAACTTTAAGTTTGTAATAACATTGAAGTAGAAACTCAAAGAACTAACCTCCACCAAGAAAAATGTCTCAATGATCATTGCAGTGGAGGCAGTATAGAAAAGGTTCACTCGGTTGATTTCTGGGGTGAAGAGCTTATTTTATGAGGAAGGGTTGCGCAGATTGGACCTTAGCAATTTTTGACAAGATTTGATGTATTAAAACTTATAAGATTTGACAGAGTGGATGTTGACAGAATGTTTCTTTCAGTGAGGGGCATCCAGAGTTTGGGAACACAGTTGTAAAAGTTGGGACCTCCCATTGAAGAGTGGGATGAGTACTAATTTCCTATTTAAAAATAGCTGTCTATCAGTAGAATCAACCAGTTATTGTTTTGTGATGCACTTACACTCATGAGTAACTTGATAAGAACACTCAATTTTAATTTCACTTTTGGTTGCACAAAGCTGATATTTATCTTGTTCATTGAATGTTTTCAGAATAACTTCTTAGACTAGCAAGTTATGGCACCATAGTCGAGATTAGAGTGGTGCTAGAAAAGCACAGCAGGTCAGGCAACATTTGAGGAGCAGGAAAATCGACGTTCGGGCAAATGTCCTTCATCAGAAATCCTGCTGCCTGACCTGTGCTTTTTCTGCACCACTCTAATCTAGACTCTGGTTTCCAGCATCTGCAGTCCTCACTTTTGCCTAGTTATGGCACCATCCAGAGAGAAGGCTATACGAGATCTGATTTTGATCATTGAGATAGGATTAATTACTGACCTCATAGTGAAAATACCCTTTGGAGCAGTGACAATAATATGATTGAATTTTACATACAGTGTAAGGAAGAGAAGTGTGAGTCCAAGACAACTATTTGGAATTTAAACAAGAGCTATTATGAGGGCATAAAATGTGAACTGGCAGTTTAGATTAAGGTGTAGGTTAATAGAGATACTATGGCAAACATTTATGGAGATAGTGCAGAATAGATAACATTTACAGAATAGATGAAAAGGAATCAAGGTTAGTTTCAAACTCCAAATAAAATGAATAGTTTTCCAAAGATTGGTGGCTGGTCAGAGATTATAAAGAATATTAAAAAAAACCCAAAGAATTATGGAAAGGTTAATGTGAGACAAATTGAACAGATATTTTGCATCAGTCTTTACGAGAAGGATATAAGTAACATACTGGAAATAGCTGAAAATCAGGATTTGAAAGGGAAGGAGGAACTCAAAATTACAATTACCAAGAAAGAAGTACTGAGTAAATTGTTGCATCTGCGAGTTGACAAGTCCCCAAATCCTGGTAGATTTCATCTTTGATCGTAAAATAAGTAGCTCGTGTGATAGCTGATGCATTGCTTTTAATTTTCTAAAATTCATTAGATTTGTGAAAGGTTCCTTTTAGAAAATAGCTAATGTAACTCTTCATCAAAATAGGAGAGAGGGCTGCAGAAAGCAGGAGACAACAGGCCAATTAGCTTAACATTTATCATAGGGAAAGTGTTAGATGCTATTATTAAAGACCTTATAAACAAGACAATTGGATATATTCCAGATAATTAGGCAAATCAAACATGGTTTTGTCAAATGTATATCACATTTAACTAATTTCTTTGAAGAAGTTTAATTTAGAAAAATGTGAGGTGCTGCATTTTGGAAAGGCAAATCAGGGCAGGACTTATACGCTTAATGGTAAGGTCCTGGGGAGTATTGCTGAACAAAGAGACCCTGGAGTGCAGTTTCATAGTTCTTTGAAAGTGGAGTTATGGGTAGATAGGATAGTGAAAAAGGCATTTGGTATGTTTTTCTTTATTGGACAGAGCATTGAGTATAGGAGTTGAGAGTCAGGCCACTTTTGGAATATTGCATGTAATTCTGGTCTCCCTCCTATCCAGAAGGATGATGTGAAACTTGAAAAAGGTTCAGAAAAGATTTACCAGGATGTTGCCAGGGTTGGAGGATTTGAGGTATAGGGAACGGCTGAATAGGCAGGGGCTGTTTCCCTGGAGCACCGGAGGCTGAGTGGTGACCTCATAAAAGTTGACAAAATCACGAGGGGCATGGATAGGGTAATTAGACAAAGTCTTTTCCCTGGGGTGGAGGAGTCTAGGACTATAGGGTATAGGTTTAGAGTGAGAGGGGAAAAATTTAAAAGGGACCTAAGGGGTAACTTTTTCACACAGGGTGGTGTATGTATGGAATGAGCTGCCAAATGAAGTGGTGGAGGCTGTTACAATGACAACATTTAAAAGGCATCTGGATGGTTATCTAAATAGAATGGGTTTAGAGGGATATGGGCCATGTCCTGGCAAATGGGACTAGATTAGGTTAGTATATATGGGGTCGGCATGGACGAGTTGCACCGAAGGGTTTGTTTCTGTGCTGTACACCTGTATGACGCGAGATGAAGGGCGTCCAGTGGATGTAAAGCATTTTGATATTCAGAAGGCAGGTGATAAGATGTCACATCGAAGGATATTGTGGAAAATTAAAGCTCATGGTGAAAGGGGTAACATTTTGGCATAGATAAAAGAATGGCTGGCTAACAGGAATCAGAAAGTAGGAATAAATGGGTCTTTTCAGGCTAGGAGCATGTCTCAAATGGTACCACAGGGGTCGATGCTGGGCCTCAGTTCTTGATAATTTATATCAATGATTTGATGAAGGGACTGAAGGTATGGTAGCTAAGTTTACTGATGACACAAACATAAGTAGGAAAGTAAGTTATAAAGAAGACATAAGGAGCCTAAAACAGGACATATTGCGTGAGAGGGCAAAGGTCCGGCAAATGGAGTACGATGTGAGAAAGTGGGACATTGTCCATTTTAGAAGAAAGAATTTAAAAAAAGCATATTATCTAATTGGTGAGAGGTTGCAGAGCTCTGAGATGCAGAGGTTGTTTGAGTGAACAAATGACAGACATAGCAAGTAATCAGGAAAGCTAATAGAATATTTTGTTTTATTGTGAAGGGAATTACATACATGGGTAGGGAGGTTATGCTTCACATATACAAGGCATTGATGAGACTGCATCTGGAACATTGTATATTGGTCATGATATTATGGAAGGATATTGATGTTTGGAAATCATTGAGAGTAGACTGATACTGGAATGAGCAGTTTTCCTTATGTGGAAAGGCCAAACAGGCTAGGCCTGTATCTTCTGGAGTTTAAAAGAATCAAAGTGACTTAATTCAACAATATAAGATCCCAAGAGGACTTGGGAGATGGATGTGGAAAGGATGTTTCCACTTCTGAGTGAACCTATAACTAGGAAGGGGTCACAGTTTAAAAATGATAGGCACCCATTTACGAGAGCGAAGTGGAAACATTCTTCCTCCATGGGTGGAGTGTTTTTGGAATTTTCTTCCTCAAAAGGCAGTGCATGCAGAACCTTTTCAAAACTTTAATGTATGAATAGAAAAAAATTTAATTACCGGGGAATGGCAGAATGTAGAGTTGAGATTAAAATCAGATCAGCAGTGATCTTAATTGAATGGCAGAGCAAGCTCAAAGGACCAAGTGACCCACTCTTGTTCCATGTTTGAATGATCATTTCTTAGTAGTATTGATTTGAATTGCTTGTTTTGAGGTTAGAAAGTGGAGTAGGCCACGTCATCACCATGATTTTTTCCATGCTAAATAGCAGAGGCGGGATGCAGTAGACAGACTAAGTGATTCCATAACTAATGGTTTAGATATAAGCTCTGCATTCCTGTCACATCCAGTTGTGAGTGGTGGTGGACAATTAAACAACTAACAAGAGAAGGCTCCACAAATATCCCCATCTGTATAAAAATGTAAAAGACAAAGTTTAAAGCATCTGCAGTGCTAATGGCTGATCCATCTCAGTGCCGTATGAAGTCCCAGTCATCACAGATGTTTGTCTTCAACTGATGTGATTTATTCCATGTGATATCTAAAAGTGGCTGAAGGTACTAGATAGATTAGATTAGATTACTTACAGTGTGGAAATAGGCCCTTCGGCCCAACAAGTCCACACCGACCCGCCGAAGCGCAACCCACCCATTCCCCTACATTTACCCCTTTACCTAATACTACGGGCACTTTAGCATGGCCAGTTCACCTGACCTGCACATCTTTGGACTGTGGGAGGAAACCGGAGCACCTGGAGGAAACCCACGTGGACACGGGGAGAATGTGCAAACTCCACATAGTCAGTCGCCTGTCGGGAATTGAACCCGGGTCTCTGGTGCAGTGAGGCAGTAGTGCTAACCACTGTACCACTGTGCTGTCCATGGGTAGAGGCTTTGAGGCCTGACAATATCTGGGCCATGGTTCTGAAAACCTGTGGTCCGGAACAAGTTATTTCCCCTAGCTACGCTGTTCCATTAAAACCATAAAGCTGCCATCTTTGTGGCAATGTGCAAAATTGCCCACATATGTTCTCCCAACAGGACATATCCAATCCATCCAATTAATGCCCTATTGGTCTACTCTCAATTATTACCAAAATTATTAAACAACTAACAAGAGAAGGCTCCACAAATACCAAAGGGATGAATGTGCTATCAAATGGCACTTGAAAAGCATTAATCTGTTCACTGATGCTCAGTTTGGGTTCTGCCAGGGCCACTCAGCTCCTGACCTCATTATTGCCTTGGTTCCAGCAATAGAGCTGAATTCCAGAGGTGGGGTGAGAGTGACTGCCTTTAATGCTTAGGCAGGATTTAACTTAGTTTGTCATTAAGAAACCCTAGCTGTCCACTGGTTGGATTCATATTTAGCTCTAATGAAATATTTCTGGTTGTCGGAGTCAATCATCACAAACCTAGGAAATTACTTCAGAGTTCCTCAGGGTAGTGCTGAAAATGTGTTGCTGGAAAAGCGCAGCAGGTCAGGCAGCATCCAAGGAGCAGGAGAATCGACGTTTCGGGCATGAGCCCTTCTTCAGGAAATCATTTCCTGAAGAAGGGCTCATGCCCGAAACGTCGATTCTCCTCCTTGGATGCTGCCTGACCTGCTGGGCTTTTCCAGCAACACATTTTCAGCTCTGATCTCCAGCATCTGTCGTCCTCACTTTCTCCTCTGGGTAGTGTCCTAGGTTTACCATCTTCAGCTGCTTCTTCGATGACCTTTCATCCATTATAAGGTCGGAAGTGGGTATGTTCGATCCATGCTTACCTTCATCAGTTGGGGCAAAGAGTATAAAAATTGGCAAGTCGTGTTTCAGCTATTCAGTTATGTCGCATGTGGAATATTGCATACACTGCCAGAAAGACGTGGAGGTTTTGGAGAGAGTGCAGAAAAGGTTTACCAGCATATTGCCTGGTTTGGAAAGTGTTAGTTATGAGGAGAGATTGGAAAAATTCAATTTGTTTTCATTTGAAAGTCAGAGGCTGAGGGGCAACCTGATAAAAGTTTACAGTATTATGAGAAACATAGATAGAATGGATAGTTGTACTCCTTTTTCTCATTGGAGAAATGTTAACTACTATTTGGCATAGGTATAAGGTAAATGGGGTAAACTTTAAAGGAGATCTGAGAGGCAATCTTCTTTTTACTCAGAGTGAAAAGTGCATGGAATGCGCTGCCAGACGATGTGGTAGAAATAGATACAGTTGCAATGTTTAAAAGACAGCTTGAAGATGCATGAATAGGCAGGAATAGAGGGCTGTGGACCATATAGAGACTAAAGGATTTTAGCTTTGAAAGGTGTCGTATGTCGGCGCAGGCTTGGTGGATCAATGGATCTGTTCTTTGTTCTTTGATTGCACAATGTCCAACCTAGTTTGTGGTCCTTCAGATAATGAAGATTGTGTGCTCATGTGTCTGTAAATAGACTGACAAGAGGAAAGTAACATTTGTGTCACATTCAATCACCATCTTCAACAAAAGGGAATCTTACTACCACCTCTTGCACTCATAGAAACATTGGAGTAAGAGTGGGAGTCGGCCATGTTGCCCTTCAGGTTTGCTCTGCCATTCATTATAATCATGCCTGATCATTAAATTCAATAGTCTGTTTTTGCTTCCCCCCATATTGTTTGATCCATTCGGCCGCAAGTGCTATATCTAACGCCTTCTTGAAATCCAATAATGTTTTGGCTTTTACTACTTTCTGTGATAGTGAATTCCAGAGGCTCTTTACTGTCGAGGTGAAGAACCTGTTCCTCATTTCAGTGTTAAATAGTTTAACCCGTGTCTTTAGATTTCGACCCCTGGTTCTGGACTCCCCTGCAATCAGGAAAATCCTTCCTGCATCTACTCTGACTAGCCCTGTTAGAATTTCTATGAGATGTATCTAATTTTCTAAATTTGTGGCATGTAATCCTAACTGATTCAATCTTTCCTCATATGCTACTCTCATCATTCCCGCAATCAGTCTGGTCAACCTTTGCTGCATTCCGTCTATAGAAAGAACATCCTTCCTTAGAAAAGGAGACCTAAACTACACACAATATTCTAGGTGTGGTCTCACCAAGATCCTGTATAATTGCAGCAAGACACCCCAGGTCCTATACTTGATTCTTCTTGCTATGAAGGACAAAGTATCATTGGCCTTCTTTACTGTCTGCTGCACCTGCATAATTATCTTCAGTGACTGGTGTATGAGGACATTTAGATCTCTAGCACATTCCCCTCTAAAACTTATAACCATTCAGATCATCTGCCTTCCTATTTTGCTACCATAGTGGATAATCTCTCACTTATTTACCTTATACCATGAGTTTGACCACTCACTGAGCTTGTCCAAACCTCACTCATTGTTATATTCATTGCTAAATTCCCAAATATCAACATCCTGGGAGTTACCATTAATCAGAAATCAATCTGCACCAGCTCTCTGAATTCTATAGCTGCAACAAGTAGGCAGAGGTAAGTAGTACTACAAAGAACAGAACAAAGAACAATACAGCTCAAGAACAGGCCCTTTGGCCCTCAAAGCCTGTGCCAACACATCTTGCCCTTCCATGCTAAACATGGCTTCACTTGCTGGATCCATATCCCTCTATTCCCTTCCTATTCATGTACTCATCCAGGTGCTTCTTGAGTGCTGCTATTGTGTCTGTTTCTATCAACATCTCTGGCAGAATGTTCCAGGCACTCACCACCCTTTGTATAAAAAAACGCACATCACAAATCTTATTTCTATTCTTTGTTCTATCCCATATTGCTCTGGGGGTGAACGTATATCAGGAATGGACAGGAGTACAGACGAATCAGATCAGCGATAATCTTATTGATTGGTGGAGTAGGCTTGGAGAGCCCGGGTGCTTCATTCTTGCTCCTAATTTGTATGCTTCTGTTTAAATATGTTCACATTTAAAGGATGGTTGCAAAATAGCCAGTGCCTTTTGTGATGGTGCTGTCACATTAAGAGGTTATTTTGTCTTTTTTTTGAAGAGAGGTTGTAAGGCAACAGTGTCGAGCTGATTACTGAAGACCATTCGAGTATACAGTTTGGGAGGCCTTGGGTTTTGTTTTAACAGCCTGAATGGATGTGGCCACCTCTCTCAGATCCGGATTTCTGAGTAGCCTGAGAAGCTATTGGGGTCTCAAAAGAGTTGGAAGCTTCAGTGAATGTCTCCTGGCTAATACTCCTTCTGGATTTTCTCTTCTTTTTATTTCCTCTTGGATTGGATAACTGCATGTGAGAATATGTGTCTGAATTTTTCTTTTTGCCAAGGGGTGTGTTTATGGGGTGTTACTATATTGGAACAGTTAATTAGTAATAGTTACTGTACTTATTATTCTAACAAGTTTCCAATAGGGTTAAGTTGTTCTAAGTTCCTCTTTCTTTGGTTACATTTTAAATAAACTGTTTTATAAATTGTATTTTGCTTAACGTCGAGTAGTTAACCTGATCATTGCATCAGGAACAGATATTTACATTCGTTTTTAAAATAAAAAAAGTTAGTGTCTAGGCTACCTTCTTAAAATAGTTTGAGCGGGTCTGATCTGCTCCATAACACTTTGCAATTTCTGCTGTGACTTTCCTCAGATCTTTGGATGTTTTTCATGCGGTCCTGGTGTCTTAATAAACTTTCAGTACAGTTGATTTTAATAATACCTCTTCACCAATATTTTAGCTTATTTAGTGTCTACTTGATCATTCACTTGAATTGCAACTCTTACTTTGTAAAGGCAGATGCAAAGTGTTTGTTCAGTACCTCAGCCATGTCCTTTGTCTCTGTGTGTAAATCTCCTTTTTAATCCCTAATCTGTTCCACACCCTTTTTTTTTACTGTTTATATGTTAATAGAAGATTTTTGGATTTTGTTTGTTTTTAGCTTCTCAGTCTCTCTTCGCTGCTCTCTTTTTATTTTTCTGATATTTTGCTAAATAGTTTAGAATTTACCTTAACACGATTGTTGCCCAGATTTATAATTTTGCCTTCTAATGTAGTACATTTGAAATAATGTAGCAATAGTTTGATTTTTGTTTTCCATTTTGCAGATTCAGGCACTAGTTGAAAGTTTGAAACTCTCCATCACAGACCAACAACTTCCTATGCTGATCCGTATAATTCAGCTTGGAATTGCACTTTACTATGGTGAAATTTGCTCTTACAAAGATGTCGAAGCGGAGGAAACATGCTCTACAGCAAAGGAGGCATCCATTACTCAAATAGGTAGGTGCAAAAATTTGAAGCTTTGATCAGGTGAATGAGGCATGTTTCAACAAAGTTGTATGTTTTCCTAACTTGAACATATACTGCCATTTTCATTATCAAAATCCTGGAACTCCATATCTAACAATGTTGTTAGTGTATGATTACTGCGTGAACTACAATGATTCGAGAGCAAGGCTCACCACCACCTAGTTGATGGCACTTAGTCACGTGCAGTAATTGCTGGCTGACCTTGCCAGAGATTGCCACGTTCTGAGAATTATTTTCATACAAATGTTAATTGTATTGTAATTGTGTAACTGAAGGCAGGTAGTGGGTATTGTCCTGTGATTCACATGTGCTCCTAGAGATGCTGACTTAAACTGTGGTTGTTGGGTTACTTGGTGCTTGCTTGTGACTGCTTAAATAGAGGCTATAAAGGTGTGGAAACATTGGCTCCAGTTTTATCCTTCACTAACTGGCTTTCTAGAGCATAACACAAAAGACTGTACATATTTAGTGTTCAAATCTTTGGGAGCAAAAGTAAAACAAAAGATTAGGAGAGGCAAGTAAACCACTTAAACACTCCTGTTTCAGTCATGATTGTGGTTGTTCTCCTACCTCAACTTAGCTTTTGCCCCTGCAATTCTATTGATTCCTTGAGAAACCAAAAATCTATTTATTCCAGCCTTGAATATATACAGTGATGGAGCATCCACAACCTTTTGTTGAATGAAGTAATTTCTCCTCACGTCAGTCCTAAATAATCAATTGCTCTTACTGGGATTGTGCCGTTGTGTTCTAGACTCCCCAGGCATGGGAAACCACCTCATATCTGCCTGTCATGTTCCTTAAAAATTTTGTAATTTTCAGTTGTTATTTTCTCATTGTTTTAAACTCAAGAGACATGAACTTCATTGAATCAGACTGTCATAATAACACTGCGCCTTTGTACCAGGAATTAATTTATTGAACTATGTTGTACTACCTCTCTACACCTCCCCATAAAAGTCTGTTCTTGGAGTATTGTGTATAATACTGTTTGGCCTGCTATAAGAAGGATATTATCAAACTAGAAAAAGTGCAAAAAGGATTTACAAGAGACAGGAAGGTTTGAGTGATAAGGATAGGCTGGTATTTTTTTCACTGAAGCGTAGGAGGCTGAGGGGTGAAGTTATCGAGGTTTATAAAATCATGAAAGGCATAGATAGGGTGAGTAGCCAAGGTCTTTTCCCAGGGTAGAGGAGTTCAAAACTAGAGGGCATAGGTTTAATGTGAGAGGAAAATGATTTAAAGGGGACCTGAGGGGCAACCTTTTCATACAGAGGGTGGTTTGTATTTAGAATAAGCAGCCAGAGGAAGTGGTAGAGGTAGGTACAGTTATGACATTTGGACAGCTACATGGTTTGGAAAGTATAGAGGGATATGAGTCAATTGCCAGCAAATGGGACTAGTTTAGTTAAGAAAATCTGGTTCGCATGGATGAGTTGGGTTGAAGGGCCTGTTTTCCATGCTGTTTAACTCTGACTCTATAGAGATCAAAATTGCTTTTGGCACTCTTGGAGTGATTCCTTCAAAGATTTATATAATCTTATCAAGTCTTTCTTGTTTTTGATGCTCCATTCTCCTTGCAAGAAAGCCAGAATGCCATTTGCTTTCCTAGTTGCTTGTTGTATCTGCATACCAACTTTGTGTTTCTTGTATGAGTACGTCCTAGTGTCTGGCGCCATCTCTATTTAAAAATGTAATACCTTTTAAAAATTATTCAGCTTTTCTAAGTTTGTTACCAAAATGAATAACATCAAGCTTCCTATATCCTTCTCCATTCACCAATTTTCGTCCCACCTAATCTGTCTAAATTTCTTTGTTGCTTCTATAGTTCCTTCTTACAGCTTATATTACCACCTGACTGTTACTGCCAGCAAACCTAGATATATTACACCCTGTCTCTTCTGCCAAATGACGGAAACGATTGTATTTCTGAGGCCCTGACTCTTGCATCCGTCCATTAGCAACAGTGTACTAACCTATAAGTGCCCCATTTATCCCTATTTGTTACTCATGCCATTAGCCAATTTTCATTTTGTGTTAATATTCTGTCCCCAATGCTGAGACCTTATCCGTTTACTTCTGTTGCATTTACAGGTTGCATTGGTCTACTGGTTCCTCTTTATATCTGCTACTGATAACATTCTCAAAAATGCTAATATATTTTTCAAACATGATTTACCCTTTGTAAAACCATGTTCGTGTTAGCTGATTGTTCTGTGCTTTTTTTTAATGGCCATTGTTAAACTATCCTTAATAATTGGATTTCCAGCATTTCCAGTCTTTGTGGTGAGATTTCATTCATTCAGATATTACTGGAATCAAATTAAATCTGTGTCATCTGAGATTTCTTGTTTGCAGTCTTATGACAACTGTAGTTAAGATAACTGCAATATAATTGAAGTCTAACAAATATATCATATTGATTGCGAATCTCCAAGCCAGGAACTCATTGAATTTCTCATTTCTGTTTTTTTTGTAAAAAGAATTATGTTGATTTTGTTATTTATTGGACACAAGCGCTGCACAATTGAATCTCATTTGACTTGTGCTTAAGGTACCTCTGATAAAAGAAAAAATGTGCACTCACCAGTTGTATGATTTGAAGGTTACTGCTAACTAGATGTAAAAGAATGAATAAATAGTCCTCAATAGATTAGCATTCTACTCCAGGAAGAATTTTAAAACAAAGACGTATGGGACCCATGTTTGATTTTCCTAGGAAATTAAAGTATCAATGTTTCTTTTTGGGTAGTAGTACACCATAGTTTCAGGAGCTGAACAATAATTATTTAGGAACGTCTGATGATGTTGCTGGTGATAAATTCAAAAGCAAATTTGAAGTGAGAGTGCAAGTCGATGAATGAGTTTATCAGTATGTGCATACGAGTTTGCTTAATGCTGCTAATGTGCACTTGTTAACTTGCCCGCAGACATGATGTCTAATTCAGATTTTTAAAAATAATAATGGTATTTTATAATAATGGTGTTGTGTTCAGAAAACACATGCATAGCCTGAAGGCTGAATTGGATTGAGACTTGGATTGAAAAATTCGTACATAACTTGAGCTTGAAGCTAAAAATGTGCAAACATGTAACAATCATATGATACCCAAAATAAATGAACAAATTTATCTGGCAACTATTGACTTAAAAATTAAAACATATGTTTTACTTTATTGATGCTCCTATATTTGATAAGTAGACAGCAGTGACTCAAATTCTTTGCAATGTTATCTGAGTCAGAAACTGGAGAATTTAAACCCCTTTCCAAAAGATTTGAGCACAAGTATGGACTTAAAGTCCTAAAGGGCAAGCTACGCTGTCAGAGGTACTGTTGTTCAAGAAAGACATTAAATCAAGGACCAATCTACTCTCTCAAGTCTATTTAAATTATTCTAAGGCACGATCGTAGAAGAGTATGTGAGTTCTTCCTTTTGGTAAAAACAGAAAATACTGAGAAAACTCGGCAGGTCCAGCTGTGGAGAGAGAAACAGATCGACTGATGCTTCCAGGCCTGATGAGCTTCTCTAGCACTTGCTGTTTTTATTTCAGATTTCCATTTAGAGTTCTTTCTGGTGTCTACCCACTGTTTATCCCTAAACTAACAATTACTGAAACAAGTTATCTGATCAGGTGTGTGGGATCTTGCAATATTAAAATTGTTTATCATATTTCTAAATTTACAACAGTTCAAAATACAGTACCGGAACTTTACTTGGAAATTCCTTTGAGATGTTCTGAGGTCAGGCTAATTGCAGTGTAAAGGTGCTTTTTCTAGAAATGGCATAAATTTAAGAAAAAGGAAAATATTTTTAAAATATGGAAGCTCCAGGCCAGAATTTGGAAATGCTTACAATTTTAAAGTTTAAGTTATTTTAATCTCTCTTCGCCTTGAGGTGTTGATTTTTGTAGAATTCTTATCCGATGACTTCATTGGGATGTAAAGCCTAATCAGCATGGGATATGGAGCTGAAGCACAAGTTTCAGAAGGTCATGGTAATTTATTGAGAGGAATACTGGTTAGTATGATCTGTAGAAACTGCTAGAAACCTAAGCAATTAGTATTGGCTGGCATGAATAGCATTTTTCATTCAGTGCCAGATGTGCAGTTTGTTGTCATGCTGCTGCTATGTGGAACCATACAAGTAAATTACTAGCCCATCAGAAAAATATACAAGTTGGATTAGCTATTGGAACAGAAATATCATATTACCTATGTAAATGTGTTACTTGTAGAATTCAGGTTTTTAGCACTTGATAAGTCGCGTACAGTTGCACGCTACTGTTGATCTCACATTTATTTCAAAGACTGCAACATATTTTGATTAAGCAAACCAGTGTTTGAAGTGTACTGTTGAGAAGTGCATTCCGTTACATATTTCTCTTTAACCTCCTCAATCTTCAGCTTTCTGTCTTCGCACTAAAGTGGAGGATGGGCACAGCTTTTATCCATTAGTCATAACCACTGGAATGTAGTCATACAATCACCGCATGTTAAGGTTGGAATATTACGTCAATGTCAAAACTTTATTTCACTTTGTCTCCTTATTTTAGCAATTTCCTCATTGTCCTACGTTACCTGCATTCCTTTGTTACTTATCATTTAATACATTTATGTAGAGAGGTGGGGGTTGGTGGCAATCATTCTGCCCATCCTGCATTGCCACCATGTATTAACTTATGCCAAGCTACCCCTATTACAGCAGAAAACGGTCTTAGGTCATCTCTGATCCACATAATTTGCATGTCTAAAATTTCTTGACAATATTTGCCAAATAATGATTACTGTCTTAATTCGTCCCTGACAAAATGCCGCCAGAATAAAATACTGAGGTAAGCTGTATATTAATGAAGGAAATCCTTAAGCTTTTCAATGCAAAATTTGACAGCATTTTGTAAAACTTCAAACTTATGCACGTACTAAAATGCATGAAATGTCTTGCACAATAGATAAAATGCTTGGATTGTAAGTAGTCAAAGACAATTATCCCAGGGAAGAGAAACAACTTATAGCTGAATGCAAGGAAACATCACAAACTGTTTCATTGCAGCATTGTAAGGAAAAGTATGATATTGAGATCCACTAAGCTGCTAAAATTGGAAAAGGTGATCAGAACTAGAAAATTACATAAAATACACTGAAAGGAGCATTATAAGAAGAACTTGTTTACCGTGCTAATATGACTGTCCCCAAGCAAATGTCAGCATATATGAGCACCTCGCAGCGAAGATTTATTACTGTATAATTGGCTGTAATTTCTGAAACTTGTAAAACATCAACAACATCTTGCACTTACATGCAAAAACTTAAGGCATTTTCCTCAGTGGAGAAACAAAGCAGATCATGAGCAAAAGAAGAGCTGAGGAGATGTGATCAAAATCTTGCTTGAAGTGGTAAAGGATGAGATAAAAGGAATGAGCCAAAGCTGAAAGTAAAACTTTTCATGTTTTTTTTGGGTGAATTTTACATTTCTGATCTTTTTGGTGTGGACTGAGATGCAATACATATAAGCAAGTGGCAAATGATGGGTGCACAGGACTAGGTGAGTGCTTGGATATTGACAGCAGAGTTTTGGATGAGGTGAAATTTAGCTGGTGATGGCTGAGAGGTCATGACAAACTTTCCAGCATATTTCACTAATGATGTGAATGCAAATTAATGCTATTGTCCTGTATCTACAAACTGAGTGCAAGGTGCAATATTTTTTGATTTCCTCAGCAGCTTACCTTCCTTTGGATTTAGATTCTATATGCCTACCATCTGTTGCTTTTAATTTTGCATTTTAATACAGCTTTGGAGATTCACACTGGAACCTGCTTGAAAACACAAGACACGAATATGTTTTTTGTAAATGCTGCTTTTGCTCCCTTATGCAACTTTTAAATTGCTCAATATGTATTTAAATTTCCTTTTTTTTTGATTAAAAAATGCTTGACATATCTGTACTTGAAAGCTTATGGATTTGTATTCTAGCATATTATAAAATCAGATGATTTTGATCACAGATGCATTTACATCAACTGTCCACTCTTTTGATCCAAATTTGAGCCATTAAATTTACAAATTACAATAAAAAGTACCTATGTAGATAATTGATATTGTTTTGGCAAAAATGATTATTTTGGCTGTGGAATTGTGATCATGTACAATAATGTAGTCATGATTTGGAGGTGCCGCTGTTGGACTGGAGTGTACAAAGTTAAAAATCATATAACCACCTGATGAAGGAGCAGCGCTTCAAAAGCTAGTGCATCCAAATAAGCCTGTTGGACTATAACCTGGTGTTATGTGATTTTTAACTTTGTACAATAATGTACTTGCATAATATCAGATGGTATAATTAAAATCTCCAAAAAGTACTGCAATATTCAAGAAAAATGGACAGTATCTAGCAGTTCATCGTTCTCATTTCATGTGTCTATTCTTGCATATCTGTTCTGAGGTATGGTCTTAAATTCAACACTTAATAGATCAGTAAAAAACTTCTGCTATTGGGGCTACCACTACTTTTCTTTACTTCTTATTTTTTGGTTTGGGAAGTTGAGAGTTGACCTTTGGACTTTGAGCAGCAGCTGTTTTGTTTGAAAAAGGAAAGAAAAAACAAATACATATTTGTTTACAGGAACTGGCCTGGAAAGTTAATTGCAAGTTAATTATTATTCTAAGAACTCTGCAAATATTTCTGTACCTGATATATATTATACTCCAAGGCTGGCAGCTGATTGGATGTTAAAAGGGTCAATTAATAGGTGGCTCGTGCTGGCCAGTCAAACAAAGGAATGTTGAAGAAAGTGACCAAGAAACTACAATTTGAACCGGTTTGGTCTGTGTTTTGGGCAGAAGCCAGTGTGGCTGTGAAATCTGGCGGATGGTATTTTGGTAGCTGTGTAGTTTATATTCAGATTTTGAATTATTGAAAGTTCAGAGAAAAGAACTCCAATTTGTAAACCATAAGGAATCTCCTGCAGTCTGTGGACACTGTTTGCATTGACCAGTGACTTCAGAATTCAAGTGATATGTAAACCTATGTGCCTGTGAACAACTCATCATCCAAGGATAGCTTGAACATTTAGCAACCATTGTTCAAAAATTGCTTAAGTGAGCTGACCAGTTACAATACTTATTTTATTTTTAATTTATCTCTTTACTGTGTTTGTCTGTCTTTGTGTGTGAGAGTGGGGTCTATGATAAAGGAGATTGGTTTAATTTAAAGACTTTATTAGATTATCTTGTTTAACTTTGCTCTGCTAAAGTTACAGTATTAATAAATTGTTAATTTCTGTTTATACTATAAACTTGGTGTTTTATGTCATTATTCATAAAGTCTGGTTAGGAATTATTGGGCAATTTGGAGGGTCATTGAATATTTTAATTTCACTGTGTGTGATTTCCAGTGTTAACAAGTTTGATTTGGCTTGGCCTGCTCTCTCTGTGTTCTAGCATTTATCAAATTTATCAGTAATCAACTGGTGTTATTTAAGGTTGTAAGAACTTCTTCTGTATGCTGACAATGTTACTACGTGCAACTATTGTTCCAAATTCTCAACTTTCTCTGGCAAAGAACCACCAGTGCTTCAGAATAACAGATTTGAAAAGAGCTGCTCACATGAAAGGTAATTCTAAAGAGCAATACAATCATTAGCGCATGTCTCCAAGTTTGGAAAGTCAGTTGAACTTGCATGGAACCTATAGAATTCCAGTAGAGGCAGTTGACTATATTGACCTTCAGTTCACAGTTGATTTGTTGTTCTGTGAGATTGATCTGAAGGTACACAGGCAGGTTCAATATTGAATGGTGTGGCAAAAAGTATTCATTCTAGTTCTTTCACTTTTTGACCTTGATATTAATCCATCTGTATTGACCGTTTAATGAGCAATCTGTGGGCTGTTGGTCCACATTTTGTCTGTTAACTCCTATTTACCTTGTGTTAATCCAACATGTTAAAATATATTGAAGATTGTTTTTAAACTTAATTTACATTGTGAAGTTTAGTTTGTTCAAAACAAAAGAAACTTGTAACTTTGTTCTCTGTTAAGTATCTGGAATTTTTAACTTTGTCTACTTTAAACAAAGCAAAACTTATTGTCCCCCTAACTCATGTAAATTTAGTGGTCTTGTCCAGGAGCATAACGAAACTGACAGACCTGTAATTGTTGGGTTTATCTTTACATCCATGAATTCAGCTCACGAATTTATTTGTGATCATCCATTCAGCTACTTCACCCAATTCAGCATTGCCAATCAACCCAAACCTCCCTCTCGTTCCAGGATGTGGAAGGACGTTTGAGGTGATTGGCAATGGTGAATTGGGTGAAGCAGCTGAATGAATAGTCACAAATCAGTCCCTGTGCTCCTTTCCCTTGGAAGGTGAGGAATTTAAGGATTACTTTAATGCTGAAGGAAAGAAGCTTAGTGCTGTCTTCACTCTAATGTTTTTGATATAGTGGCTGTTTTTGTTAAGCAGCTCGATCACAACTTTATTTAGTTCATCAGAAATCCTCAGAATTTTGAACATAGCTGTCAAACCTTTTTAACCTTCTTTGCTCCCATTTAAAGTGTCCAATTCTTGATTTGCCTTAATAAATTGCTTTCATACTCCATTTGTGACCTAGATATTTTCCCTAAGTTAGATTGAACAGAATATTCTAATTGTCATTTAACCAGCAATTTACCCACATTTAGAAATATTTCTCCACTTTTGATCAGTATGGCTCTATTTGTAACACCTAGGATATCTATATACCTGTGAAGATTTGTGGCATGTCCTGTTACAAGATTTTTTGTATTCAACTGAAAATTGAGAGGGGAATAATGCTCTAGAACACTGAATTCCTTAAGAATTCATTCCAATAGCTGATCTTTTTAAACTTCTTTATAGTATTTAAAAACATTTGCACCAAAACAGTATCATTTTAAGTGTTGTATTTTCAAACATGCTTTGCTGTGGTGTATTGGGCTGTAAACACACTTTTTGTTCTGATTTGTGAATGAAGTGAAGGGCTGCACAATTTTAGTTATGATTTGGAGATGCCGGTGTTGGACTGGGGTGTACAAAGTTAAAAATCACACAACACCAGGTTATAGTCCAACAAGTTTAATTGGAAGCACACTAGCTTTCAGAGTGGTGCTCCTTCATCAGGTGATCACTATCACATGTTGAAGGAGTAGCGCTCCGGAAGCTAGTGTGCTTCCAATCAAACCTGTTGGACTATAACCTGGTGTTGTGATTTTTAACTTTGTACACAATTTTAAGCAGTATTGAGCTATGTTTGCCATGCTGAAAAAGATTTGTTGCTCTTGATTTGAAGAGTCATACTTTGTACTTAGCCCTTAAGTAAACAAAACATATATTGTTGCAGTTGTAAGTCCCTGTCAAATTATTTGTGCTGTTGAAGAAAGAATAAAGTGTCAGAGTTTACAGAATTCAGAAATAATGTAGTATTGTTTGCTATGAGTATGTTATTGCTGTAGGTGCAAGTTATGTGCACTTTAACACAGTACGTAATTATAGCATTGCTTTAAAAAAGACAAGTTCAGCATGGAAGAAGCTCTCTTAAACATGATATGAGCAAGCTTGGGTAATTGATTTAATGGTTTGCTACAAACAGCTGTTAAGTTTGTAGTTTGAACATTTGAAATCTGTTGTAATAACAATGTCTAAGAAACTGCTCTGGCCATAACTTTGTTGACAATTGATGTTATGATACCTCTTTAATGTGTTATAATTCCCATATTATCCAGTTGCATTTTCTCATACTTAATGTGAAGAAACAGTTTGTGTAAGGAAAGCCAAGCATGCTATGACATCAAAATATAACCTTGTCTGTAAAAAATAATCTGGTAATTCATGTGCCCTGACACAGCAAAAAGAAATAAGAGCAGAGTAAATCACAGTCATATTGCTTGCTTTGCTATTCAGTAAGATTGTGGCTACTTCTGTATCTAATCTGTACTTTCCAGCCTCATCCCTGTATCTCTTGATTCAGTTCATGTTCAAAAATCTATTAATGGGTATTCATTTTGCTTAAGATGATGTGGATGCCCTACCTTATGTCTTCATGGTAACTTCAAACTTCTAAAATATGCTTATGCTCTTTCCCCATAGTCCTGCATACTCTTGGAAGCACTTTTTTTGACAGTACTTCCAGAATATTATTCATTGCTTTTTTTTTTGTTTGCATTAATTTTTGTGTTGTGAAAATCACTGCTGGGCCAGTATTTATTGCCTTAGATGTCCTTAAGAAAATGATGATAAACTGCTTTCTTAAACCACTGCAGTTCATTTGGTGTAAGAAGCCCTAAAATGCCATTAGGGAGGTCCAAGATTTTGACCCAGAGGCGCTTAAGGACTAGCAATATATCTCCAAGTAAGGAACGTCCGTGACTTGGAGAGGAACTTGCAAGTGGTAGTGTTGCCATGTATTTGTTGTCCTTGTTCTTCTGATGGAATTGGTCATGGTTTGGACAGTGCTGTCTCTCCTCTAACCTCCTTCATCTCTCCTTCTGCTCCACCTTTGTTGGCAGAACTATTTGTTCTTTTTACCTCATGTTGAGTTTCTCTGTGAAGGGATGCTCAAAATGTACTTCCAAAAATTAAGATTTTAATTCTTCAGTTAGTATTTAGCATCCCTTTGTTTTTGCTTTACTTGTGATTCATTTTGAGCTGTGAGTTTATTGTCCAAGTTTAATTGCTTTTGGAAAGCTTGTTTCTCTGTGATGCAATTTACCCGAAAGATGCCAAATAAATGTGAGATGATTGATTTGTGGTAGAAGAACGTAGGAACAAGAGTAGGCAGAGCATTCAATCCCTCGCACCTGTTCTATCATTCAGTGAGATCACGGCTGATCTGAGATCTTAACTGCCTTTAGCCCATATCTTTAATACGTTTGCTTAACAAAATTTTTATTTATCCCAGATTTAAAGTTAACAATTGAATTGAATTGCCTTCAACACTACTTTCCCCTCGAGACTGATTATTAAACTTAGTGATCTCGGACTAAGCTCCACTCTCTGCAACTGGATCCTTAGTTTCCTGACCCACAGGCCACAATCAGTGAAGACTTGGGTGTGTACTCAGCCCCCTACTGTACTCACTGTGTGGGGGGGATGTTACCAACTAAACCTTGATTTAGAAATTTCAAGGGTGCTTGGGAGCAACATGAATTCTGATTACAGCTATAGCATGAATTAATAGAATTTTGGAACAAAGCAAATTCTATCTGGAACATAAATTAAAATTATTGAGAGAGTAGAGGCCACCCAGGTAAATAGTGCAGTGAAGAAGGCATATGGCGTACTGGCTTTTATTGGTAGAGGAATTGAGTTCCGGAGTCCTGAGGTCATGCTGCAGTTGTATAAGACTCTGGTGCGGCCGCATCTGGAATATTGTGTGCAGTTTTGGTCGCCATACTATAGGAAGGATGTGGAGGCACTGGAACGGGTGCAGAGGAAGTTTACCAGGATGTTGCCTGGTATGGTAGGAAAATCCTATGAGGAAAGGCTGAGGCACTTGGGGTTGTTTTCATTGGAGAAAAGAAGGTTTAGGGGTGATTTGATAGAGGTGTACAAGATGATTAGGGGGTTAGATCGGGTTGACAGTGAGAACCTTTTTCCACGTATGGAGTCAGCTATTACAAGGGGGCATAGCTTTAAATTAAGGGGGGGTAGATATAGGACTGATGTTAGGGGTAGGTTCTTCACTCAGCGAGTCGTAAGTTCATGGAATGCCCTGCCAGTAGCAGTAGTGGACTCTCCCTCTTTATGGGTATTTAAGCGGGCATTGGATAGGTATATGGAGGATAGTGGGTTAGTGTAGGTTAGGTGGGCTTTGATTGGCGCAACATCGAGGGCTGAAGGGCCTGTACTGCGCTGTATTCTTCTATGTTCTATGTTCTATGGCTCATTTGTAAATGATGAGAGTCTATTAAATTAAATGAATGCAAGCTATGTTTGATATGATGACTTTACATTGACTATTTACCATACCTGTAAAGCTATTTAACTTAAATGGCAGAAGTAGGGCTCTTGTGGTGCAATAGTAGTGTCCTTATCATTTATGCCAGAAGATACAGTTTCAAGTCCCACCATTGCTCCAGAGGTGTGTAATAATCTTTCTGAATAGGCTGAAAATGTCTCAACAATAGAATGGCTGAGAAGTTTAGAACAGCACTCTTTTTGTGTGCTCTATCTGATTTGAGTGTTTATCTATTAGGTAGTCAGAGACATATATAAGATTCACAATATATAAATATGACTTACTCCTGCTAGCCAACTCATTTGTGGTCTGAGCCATTGGAAAGGCAAAGATGAGTTCCTCAATATTTGCATGTCAGTAATTTACTCAGCTTGGCTGGTTATTTGGTTATAACTATATAGGATGAATAAGCAACTGTTCACTGTTGTCTTTGTCTGACTGAAACTAAATTAGTTTTGACAGCTCCTATCTTTTCTGGACTTATGACCCTGACTTGAACAACCACAGCTGCTAATATATATATTTAACTACTGTGGCACATCTCTTCAAAAGAAGCTGATTTGCTGCAGGGCTTGATGAATGTTGACAAAAATGAAGGCCAGTTTTTTTTTTAAAACGTAGAGTTCACATTGATCCCTGAATGTTATGCATGCTTATAAATCAGTCTTTACTCTTGATCATGGGTCAGTTTATGCTCTTGACCTACACCATGGGTATATGTTGTCCATATATGATGGAACTGTATGAATAGTGAATGTGTCGAATGAATTAGAAAAATTCTGTGCCTGCTGGTCAATGAGTAAACGTTTGAAGAATTAATATTGACTTTGTAAGTGAATTATCATTTATTGCAAACCACTAGAGAGTTAGAATAATCAAACTGAACTTCTTGATGCTGGTAGCTAATTAGTTATTTTACACAAATGAAATGAAGTCTCAGTGTTGAAGATTGTGATCCATCCATCACCAGCTTCGAATCATCATGAGATAACCTGTCTGGTGTTGATTTTTCTCAAAAATTGAATGGCTCAGTGGTCAACAATACTGTCTCAATGTGTCAGGGACCTGGATTTGATTCCTTTGTGGGTGACTGTATGGAATTTGCATATTCTCCATGTGTCTGCAGGGGTTTCGTCTGGGTGCTCCGGTTTCCTCCTACAGTCTAAAGATGTGCAAGTTGGGTGGATTGCCCATTGCCCTGTAGTGTCCAGGGATGTACAGGTTAGATGGATTAGCATGGGATATGCAGGGTTACGGGGATTGGGCCCGAGTGTGATCCTCTTCAGAGGATCGGTGCAGATTGGATAGGCAGAATGGCATGTTTCTGCCTGCAGGGATTCTATGATTCTAAAATTCTTTCTCTAAAGCCATTTATTTTAAAAGTGAGCATCAAGGCAAGGACTGATTAGGGATTGTCACTTCAGCTTTCTGTAGGGGAAGTTGTATCTCACTAACTGAGTCTTTTTGAAGAGGTGAAAAGACGATTGATGAAGGCAGAGCAGTAGATGTTATCAGTGTGGACTTCAGCAAAGTGTTCGACAAGGTACCGCTTGGGCTGGTTTATAAGGTTAGACCACATGGGATCCGTGGGTACTGGCAAATTGGAGTCAGAATTGGCTTGAAGGTACGAGACAAAGGGTGGTAGTAGAGGGTTGCTTTTTGGACTGGAGACCTGTGACCACAATGATTGGTGCTGGGTCCACTGCTTTTTGTCATTTATATAAATGATTTGAATGTCAACAGAGGAGGTACAGTTAATAAATTTGCAGATGACACTAACTGAGATGATGTAGTGGACAGAGAAGAAGGTTGCCTCAGAGTACAATAAAACCTTGATCTAATAGGCCAATGGGCCAAGGAGCAGAAGATAGTTTAATTTAGATAAATGTGAGGTGTTGCATTTTGGTAAGGCAAATCAGGGCAGGACTTATACAATTAATGTAATGGTTTGGTCCTGGAGAGTGTGGCCAAACAGAGAGACCTTGGGGTGCAGGTGCACAGTTCCTTGAAAGTGGAGTCCCAGGTTGACAGAGTGATGAAGAAGGCATTTGGTGTGCTTGCCTTCATTGATCAGAACATTGCATATAGGAGTTGGGACATCTTGTTATGTCTGTGCATAATATTGGTGAGCCCATGTTTTGAATACTGCGTACAGTTTTGTTTGCTTTTCTATCCGAAAGATGTTGTTAAACCTGAGAGGGTGCAGCAAAGATCTACAAGGATGTTGCTGAGACTGGAGGGTTTGAATTATAGGGACAAGTTATAGGGACTCTTGGTGTGTCAGAGGCTAAGGGGTGACCTGATAGAGGTTTATAAAATCATAAGGGGCATGGATAGGGTAAGTAACCAAGGCCTTTTTCCTAGGATTGGGGAGTTGAAAACTAGAGGGCATAGGTTTAAGGTGAGAGGGGAAAGATTTAAAAAGGACTTGAGTGGTACATGTATGAAATGCACTGCCAGAGGAAGTGGTGGAGGCGGATATATTTCCAATATTTAAAAGGTATTTGAATGGATATGTAAATAGCATTTAGAAGGATTTAGGCCAACTGCTGGCAAATTGGACTAGATTAATTTAGAATATCTGGTTAGCATGGATGAGTTGGATCGAAGGGTCTGACATCTCTGTGACTCTATCACTCTAAAAATATTTTTAAAAAAAACCAGAAGTATGTAGATTTTACTGACGGTATCTTGATCAAGTTTGATTTGAGCCGAAGTTAGACTGAAAGATCTATTTCTGTGCTATATAATGTTATGATTATTATAATAGGAACTGGTAGGCATAAAAAGCAAAGTGCTTGAAGGTTTTCATATATTTATGGTCGAAGTAGTTGTTGTTTCCTCAGACTGCATGGTTAAAGTTTTGTTTGTGTGTGTGCTTGGAATGAAATTGTTGTGGCACAATTGTAATGTTCCTCCTTCTTGGCCAATAGATTAGATCAAAGCTGATCTGATTGTAAACTCAAGTCCACATTCCCACCCACTCCAAAAAACATATCACAGCCTTTCTTTATTATTTATGTTTATTATAAATGATTATTAAAAATTTATCTACTTCCATGATAAAATATCCCAAGAACTCTGCTTTCATCACCTTTCCTGAAACAGAACCTGCTGAGAGAAAGAAAGCTCACCTCATCTCTGTTTTAAATGGACAGCATCATGTTTTTAATCGTAGTTCTATATTCTTGAAGATGAACCATCTTCCACCCTCAAGTTTTTGCTTGTTTTAACCAAGTTATGCCTTGCTCATCTAAACTCCTGCAGATATAAGCTTTGCCGATCTACTCTTTCCTCATTAGACCACTGATCTATTTCTATTAATCCAGTAAACTTTCTCTGTGTTGCTTCTAGTGCATTTACGCCGTTCTTTAAATAAGATGACTGTTACTGTGCATGGCGATCCACTGAGCATGTTTGACGGAGCACCATTGTCATTTCTAGATAAACCCCCCCCATGGACAGACACAGAGATACGCACACGCACACACAGATACACTACTACGCATTCATCTTAATCTGTCTTTTTCTATCCACTTATATGGTCTGTTCAACTAATTTTGTAATTTCTAAGCTATCTCCTCAAATGATTCTATTACCCTTGCAGGATTGATTTCATATGCAAACTGCTATATTTTACATTTAAAAGTCTGTTCTCCATAGTTTTTTTTTAGTTGTTGTGATATTGGCAATGATAGTATACACCTATTATACTATTAATGCTATTGTTAATTCCAGATACATCTGGTCACTTAAGTTGGCAAAAGCAACAAAGAGTTAATCACTTGACTGTTATTGCAGTGACTTTATCCCAATTTAGCCTCAATTGAATTTTGTGGCCTCCATAGTATGGCCTTGTCAAGTATACTAATGTGTTTTTGCTTTGTACGTTTTCAGATTTACTCCACTGTGCAATCATAAATTCCCTTAATGGAGTACTGTTTCTAAAGTCTACAGGTACTTCCAAATTACTGGAAAGGCAGATGTACAAGTTCCTTTTGGAATTTAATAGTTTCCATTTCTGTGAAAACAATATGTAACTTGCAGAAAGTTTTGGAGTTCTACAGTTGTCTCAGTTTTAAGGTGGTCATGTGGAATGTCAAAAGGGTCAATCATCCTATTAAGTGGTGAAAAATTATAGCCTTTACAAAAATGGAAAAGATCCAAATTGCTTTCTTGTATTTGAACAATTTTGTGCTACTGTAATGTAGGTTTGTTTTGGAAACCCAAAGGTTTCCGCTGACTACACTCTTTCCACAACTTTAGTGCATACTAATGACTTTGGACATGACAATCTGGACACTTCATTATTCATCACATGGACCCTCTAATTTTTCTTTCATTAACTTCTCAATGAACGGTAGCAGATGTTTGGTACAAGACTGTGTAAGTGTGTTTGGGTTTGAAATTAATCAAAGTAAGGAAAAACTAGACAGCACAGAATATTTTTCTTCCCATCATTTATGTCTGTGAAGAGTGGTAGGTTGATTTGATTCTGCATTGAATTAACCTTCTGAAATTCTAGCTGGCTGAGGGGTATGTTTTGTTCTTTTTAAAATGGTGTAGAAAAGATCTCTCTATCGGCTTGTTTAATGTGTTCTCTGGGTAAACTTAACCCTTGATTGGAGAGATCTTGACATATACATGTGGAGCGGATGTTTGTTCTTATGGGAGAATTCAGGACCAAGGGTCATTGTCTAAAACTAAAGGATTAACCATTTAAAACTGCGATGAGGTGAAATTCTTGTTTCCAGAGAGTTATGCGTCATTGCAGCTTTCTTCCTGAAAAGGCGATGAAGAGGAGTCTTTGCATATTTTAAGTCAGAGCTGGATAGATTCTTGTTAAGGAAACGGGTGAAAGGTTATCAGGGTTAGGTGGGAATGTAGATTTGGACAAGGAAAATGTTAAAGTAATATAATTATAAATAAAAGGAACTGAATGTTGCGATTAATTTGTAATGTAAGGAAGGTGAGTGAAAACATTTCTTGTGCATGAAAACACATTGTTACATTTACTTTGGCTTCAACACAATTTTATTATGTTGTAAGAAAAATAATTAGTGGTTTGATTTTCAGTTTTTTAAAATGCAGTTCTATGGGCAATATGAACAACATAAACAAGATCAAAGTTGGAAATTTTGGTGCCCAACAGAAAGGAGGCCTTGAATAGTAGTAGTTAATATTCTCGATAAATATTTATATTTGCCGTGATTGTATTGTATGGCAGAGTAAGGTCAAGGGGATGTATGGTGCTAAGTGCCCCAGGCACAACCATACTCAACTGCTTCATCAGTGACTTTCCTTCCACCATAAGGTCGGAAGTGAGGATTCTCCCTGGTTGCACAATGTTTAGCCCCAGAGGGCAAAAGAGGGCTACTTGTTGATTTTCAGGGACTACTACTTGGAATAATAGAGAACCTCATTCAAACAAGATGCAGGGTATATAATGAAGAGTTGAGGAGAAATTTCTTCACTCAAAACATTATGAATCTTTGGAGTTCTTGACCCAGAGGGATCTTGGATGCTCCATCTACTCATCATCATTATATTTAATGATGCTAAAGACTTTCGGTCTCAAGGAATTGAGGAATGGGGGAATGAGCAGGAAAGTGAATTTGTGCCATGATCATAATGCATGCCAGGACAGGTACAATAAGAACATAAAAAAACAGTAGATGGACTAGGCCATCTGGGCCCACTCCGCCATTCATGGCCTCAGCTCCACTTACCCAGCCTCTTACTGTAATGATGGACTCTATGATAACTCCAACTCCTCTAAAGTATGTTCTTTTGTTCTTATGACTTTATAATATGAAAAGTATTTTGTATTGGTGAGGCAAAGTACTTTTTTATTTAATCACGTGAGTAGGTGTTGCAGGCTGGGCTAGAATTTATTGCCCATCATTGACTACCCTCAGTGTCAGAGAAGTTGACTTAGATGCCGGTAACATAAAAACTAACTGTAAAAGTTTCTATAGGAATGTGAAGAGAAAACAATTGTGATGGCAAATGTAGGTTCCTCACAGTCAGAAGCAGGGGAATTTATAATATGGGGCAATTGCAAACTTTGGTTCTGTATTCACAATGGAGGACACAAAGTATATACCAGAAATGTTAGGGAACACAGGGTTTTGACAAAGGAAGGAACTGAAGGAAATCGATATGCGCAGGGAAATGGTGTTGGGGAAATTGATGGGATTGAAGACCAATGAATCCTCAGCCCCTGACCATCTAGATTAGATTAGATTATTTACAGTGTACATCCCAGAGAACTTAGAAAAATGGCCCTAGCAACAGTGGATGCATTGGTGACCATCTTCCAATATTTAATTGACTCTAAAATAGTTTCTACATATAGGAGGGCAGCTAATGTAACTCCCCTTTAAGAAGATAGACAAGGAATACCAGGAATTGTAGACCAGTCACTCTGATGTCGGTAGTGGGAAAATGCTAGAGTCAATTACAAAAGAATTAATGGCTGCGCATTTGGAAAGCAGTTGCAATATTGGACAGAATCAGTATGGACTTAGGAAAGCTAGATCATGCTTGACAAATTTACTAGAATTCTTTTGAGGATGTAATGAGTTGATAAAGGAGAGCCAGTGAATTTGATTTACTTAGAATGAGAAGTCTTTCAATAAGGTCCCACATAAGAGATTAGCATGTAAAATTAAAAAGCATGGGATTGGTAATAGTTTATTGAGATGAATAGAAAGCTGGTTTGCAGATAGGAGACAATAATAAACAGGTCTTTTTCTGGATGGCAAGCAGTGACTAGTAGGGCACCTCAGGGATCAGTGCTATGACCCCACCTATTCACAGTATATGTTAATTACTTGGATGAGGGAACGAAATGGAGTATCTCAATTTGCATATGACACAAAGCTAGGTAGGAGGGTTACTGTTGAAGGCTGCAGGGATGCATCAATGTGATTTGGACAAGCTGGGTCAGTGAGCCATGGTAGATGTAGCTTAATGTAGATAAATGGAAGTTGTCCACTTGGGTAGGAATGCAGCTTGTTATCTGAATAGTTATAAATTGAGAGAATGGAATGTGCAACAAGGTCTGGTGCCATTACATCATTAGGATAGTGGTAAGCTCCTTGAGTGTTGTTGGAGCTGCATTCATCTAAGCAAATAGTCACTCTTGACTTATGCCTTGTAGATTGTGGACAACCTTTGGTGTGTGAGAAGGCAAGTTATTCTCCTCTGAACTGCTCTTGTAGCCTCTGTATGTGTGTGACTAGACCAGTTCAATTTCTCCTCAATGGTAACTGCCAGGATGTTGTTTTATGTGGTGCTTGTCTTTGAATACCTCGGGACAATGTTTCGGGTGTCTCTTGTTGGAAATGATCATTGCCTTGTATTTGTGTGATGCGAATGTTATTTGTTTTGTTGAATATATGCTGCTTGACCTCACTGGTGACATTTTCCACAGCTACGCTGATGACTGAGGATAGGGGGATATTTGATAGGGGGATATTTGACTTGATTGGACTACTACTTTTGATGGATAGGGCATACCTGGACATTTTTTCATGTGGATGCATTGTAGCTGTACTGGAACAACCTGTCTATGGACACACCTAATTGTGGAGCACAAATCCAGATCTGTTGCCTGAATATTGTCAGGACTCTCAACCTTGACAGTATCCTGTACCTCCAGCCTGGCTGTTGTAACCATATACTTGTGTTACATGTACGAGTAAAGTAGGATTTTTATGTATGAATAAGTAACTGAATCTAAATGAAGACAAAGTCGTACAGAATTCTGGTTTTATGTTCATGCATACTTGTTTGTGTTCCTTTACGTTAGAATTTGTGTTTAAACCAGTTGCTTGTTAAAAGAAAACTAATCATTCATATTATGAAACTGTGCAAAGCATGTTTTTCTGTACATTTGAGACTCGTTTGTAATTGGGACAATAATTAAACCTTATGCATAATACTAAACTGTAACAGCAAGGCCTGCTTTAGTTTGCCATGTCCTGGGGGATCTTCACTGAATGGGCGTCAACTTGGTTTGTGAATATTGTGTGCATAACTGCCAAAAAATGGCTAATTGGAAATCCAGGAATCTACCATTATTCTCTCAACTTTCTATTATCCTGGGAACAAAATCCTTGGATGGAATCTCATATGGTTCAGAACAGTAGTTAGACCTATTTTAGAAAATATGGTTTCCATTGTTGCTTTTCTGGCAATTATATGTGGTCTCTGTTGGAGGAATGATTTAACACAGTTTTTTGGGCAGTTGCTCAACTATATCTTGGCGATTGGCAATCTAAGTGGACACAGGAGAATTGTAGGTAAGCTAGGGAAAATTTGAAATGTTGACTTCAGATTTGTTTCTTGAGTTAGGACACGTGTGCCATAAAAATGACTTCTAACATTGCCAACATTTTTAAAAAAGTCTTGGAACAATACTGGATAACTGGAGAGTTCAGTCATTTTTGTTGACGTAGATGGACTACTCTTAACTTCTAGTTAGCAAAATATTGAGGAGGGTGGCAGGAGAACATATTGAAAATACACAGTTCTAATGAAAAATTACTCACCTGAAATTTTAACTCTTCTTGTTCTGTAGATGTTGCTCTGGAGAGTTGCTGAGGAGTTCAAGAAATTTCTGTTTTCTCATGAATATTGGTCCTTTTCATAGATGCTCAACTGTAAATTATTCAAAGTCTTGCAATATGTTCTTGTTCAGGTTATCAGGGTTAGGTGGGAATGCAGTCAGTGGTGAACGAAAAGCTTTTGCTGCCATTTAGTGTGCTTACACCTGTCCACAAACCCAAATACAAGCTATAGTGTATCAGCTTCTGACCCCACCACCAGGGATATATTTCCCTCCCCACCCCTTTCCGCCTTCCGCAAAGACCGTTCCCTCCGTGACTACCTGGTCAGGTCCACACCCCCCTACGACCCACCCTCCCATTCTGGCACTTTCCCCTGCCACCGCAGGAACTGTAAAACCTGTGCCCACACCTCCTCCCTCACCTCTATCCAAGGCCCTGAAGGAGCCTTCCACATTCATCAAAGTTTCACCTGCACATCCACCAATATCATTTATTGTATCCGTTGCTCCCGATGTGGTCTCCTCTACATTGGGGAGACTGGGCGCCTCCTAGCAGAGCGCTTTAGGGAACATCTCCGAGACACCCGCACCAAGCAACCAAACCGCCCCGTGGCCCAACATTTCAACTCCCCCTCCCACTCTGCTGAGGACATGGAGGTCCTGGGCCTCCTTCACCGCCGCTCCCTCACCACCCGACGCCTGGAGGAAGAACGCCTCATCTTCCGCCTCGGAACACTTCAACCCCAGGGCATCAATGTGGACTTCAACAGCTTCCTCATTTCCCCTTCCCCCACCTCATCCTAGTTTCAAACTTGCAGCTCAGTTACTGTCTCCTTGACTTGTCCGACCTGCCTATCTTCTTTTCCACCTATCCACTCCACCCTCTCCTCCTTGACCTTCACCTTCATCTCCTCCCCCACTCACCCATTGTACTCTATGCTACTCTCTCCCCACCCCCACCCTCCTCTAGCTGATCTCTCCATGCTTCAGGCTCACTGCCTTTATTCCTGATGAAGGGCTTTTGCCCGAAATGTTGATTTTGCTGCTCGTTGGATGCTGCCTGAACTGCTGTGCTCTTCCAGCACCACTAATCCAGTATTTGATTTTCAGCATCTGCAGTCATTGCTTTTACCTTTTTAGCTTCTGATTTTGGTCATGCAAAACATTGCAGTGCTGTTACAGCAAATGTCAGGATCGTATCTCTTCAACCAATCAGTTTGCCAAATTTTTACTGAGAGTTTAAACCAGGTGGCACGTTAGAATACTTAATTCAACGTAAAATTATATATTGGAAACAACCAAGATGAGGAAAAGAATTTGATAAAAAGAGAGGCTGGATAAACTAATTTACAGTTTTCTTTTGAGCAAAGGGGTTGCGTGGCAATCTGATTAAGGTCTAAAAGATTAAAACGTTCATGAATACGTTGAATACAAAGCAGTTGTTCCCCTCAGTTGAAGGGCCAGTAATAAAGGGGCATAAATTTTAACATGCATGGAAGATGTTTCATGGGGAATTGAAGAAAGGATTTTTTTTCTCTCCCAGAGGGTGCTAGTGATCTGGGAGGGTAGAAGAGGTAAGTAATCTCAGTCTTTAAAAAGTACTTGTTGAACACTTGACGTTTCATAACATTCAAGGCTACGGGCCAAGTGTTGGACAACATAACTTTTGTAAATTGTTGGCGGTATAGACTTGATGAGTTGAAAGTCCTCCTCTGCACTGCCTGTTTCTATCATTCTGGGTAATTATTTTTTCAAATATTTTTCATGTTTGGCTTTAGGATGGCATAATCTGTTTTGTAAGCAGTTTTCTGCCAGTTGTTGATGAATGGCTAGAATCCTTCAGGGAGTGTTTAAAAAGAAAACGATTGGTTCCAATTTTTTTTCTCCGTGACTAATATTTCGAGTTCCTAAAAAAAAGGCTTCAAACCAAGAAAAAAATCCAAATGCTGTATGTTCATAATGGGGGTAATTAAATTTACCCGCTGAATTTACTTCTGTGTCTTTTAGTTGAAAATCTCACAACACCAGGTTATAGTCCAACAGGTTTATTTGGAAGCACTAGCTTTTGGAGCGCTGCTCCTTCATTAAGCGGTTGTGGAGTCACAACCACCTGATGAAGGAGCAACGCTCCGAATGCTAGTGCTTCCAAATAAATCTGTTGGACTATAGCCTGCTATTGCGTGATTTTTAACTTTGTACACCCTGGTCCAACACCAGCATCTCCAAATTGTGTCTTTTAGTATCTTCATTAAGTTTGAAGTCAGCTTCATATTTTTATAACATTAGATGAACCAATCTTTCGGCAGTTGATCTTTGAGCCTATGCCGTAGTTTGCAGAATCCACTCCTATAGAGACTGTGTAGGATGTGCATATCTTGCTTAGCGAATGAACTTGGAAAGAGGGAATTGTCCAACAAAGAGAGATTGAATGGACTTAGACCTTTCTACCCTGGAGTTCAGCAGAATTGGAGATGATGTAATGAAAGATATGAAGTTCTTCAGGAATTGACAGACTGGATGCTGGGAAATTATATTCCCCTGGCTAGGGAATTTACAACATGGGATCACAGTATCAGAATAAGAGATTGCCTTATTAGGAGTAAAGTGAGGAAATATTTCATGACTTTCTGAAAATGTTTTCAGTCATAGAGTCCGAGAATCACACAGCATGGAAACAGGCCATTTGGCCCAACTCGTTGATGTTGACTAGGTTTCCTAAACTGAACTAGTACCATTTGTCTGTGTCTGGTCTATAACCTCCTAAACCTTTCCTATCCATTTACCTGCCCAAATCACTTTTGAACGTTATGATTGCACCTGTGTCTACTACTTCCTTTGGTGGTATGTTCCATATACCCACCACACTGTACGTGAAAAATTTTCACCATTCTATTAAAGCTTTTTCAGCTTAGGTATAAATTAAGCCACATGCAAATTATAGGCATCTCTTTTCAACCTAAACCTCAAACAAAAAACTAGTGTACGACTGGATGGTACCACTTCCCATAACAGCCAATGGTTACCGGCCCCATACAGAATTGGAGAGGAAGGACAATCTGGGCACCAAGGTTTTGTGAAGTGCTTCCAGAGGCAATATGGGCTGCAGGTGATTCTAGTCCCAATTAGAAAATCAGGAACCATGAGAATTCAATGTCAATGGAAGTGCCAATTAAAATTCATTGGGAATGGGGGATTAATTCAATAAATCTCATCGTGAGTTGGTATGAAGGGGATTTGGTTGTGAATTAATTGAGAATTGGAATTCAATGCCAGTGGGATGGGGTTCATTGCTAACTGGTGTGTATGAATATGGATTTTTCACAGTGCCTGAGGAGGCCCATACTTCATCTGTACAAGTACCAGGCAAGATAACTTGGCCTGTCTGTAGGTGATGGCTTTGCTCGTGGGGTTTCTCCTCTCCATGCCGTTCTTATGCAGAAATAGCAAAAAGAGCTCCTTGAGCATGCTCCACCTCAAAGCCATTTTCCCACATTGCCCAGGAGATCCTTGACATCTTTAATATCTAAAATGCACTGATCTCAGTCTTGAACACATTTAATGATTGAGCAGACACAGCTCTCAGCGACTGAGAACTCAAAGATTCACCATCTAGTAAGTGAAGACATTCCTTTGTGTCTAATTCTAAATGGCCTGCTGCTGATTGTGAGACACTGTCTCCTGGGTCGAGACTGTCCCAGTGAAGAAATTATTTTTTTCCTTGGCGACCCTGAGAAAATTCTTCACCATTCAATGGGATCGCCTCTAACCTTTCTAAGCTTGAGAATATTAACCTAGCATCAAGTTCTCCTCGGGGGGAAAACCCTGCATCTGAGGAATCAGCCTCGTGATGACGATATCATCTTTCTGACTGGACAGCTGGACGACACCTTTAACTTTGGGAAATGGAATGAATTATGTTAAGCAATATTAGAACAGCTGACTGAAAGCTTTGCCTAAGGGACAAACATGTTTTTGGGAGTATTGGAAATGAGGAAGAGATACAAGAACCACCTGAGTGTCACTTTGAACAGAGTACTGGGAATTGGTTGCCGGAAAAAGTAGTGAAAGAAGGGAAGGAGGAACTCTGTTGTTATCTCTGAGCTCTTTCACCCTGTAGGAATTGATTTTTACTCTACTCGAGGAGAGATGTTTGGGAAGTATCTACTATGTGGTATCTACTCCAAATCTTTAAAGTAAGAACATAAGATTTAAGAGCAGGAATAGGCCATTTAGCCCATCAAGGCAAAAGTGAGGACTGCAGATGCTGGAAATCAGAGTCTGGATTAGAGTGGTACTGGAAAAGCACAACAGGTCAGGTAGCATCTGAGGAGTGTGAAAATCGATGTTTCGGGCAAAAGCCCTTATCAGGACTGAAGGCAGGGAGCCCTCAGGGTGGAGAGATAAATGGGAGGGGAGTGGGGCTGGGGAGAAGGTAGCAAAGAGTACAGTGGGTGGATAGGGAGGAGGATGGAGTGGATAGGTGGGTAGGAAGATTGGCAGATGGGACAGATCATGAGGACGGTGCTGAGCTGGAAGGTTAGAACTGGGGTAAGGTGGGGGGAGGGTAAATGAGGAAACTGGTGACGTCCTCATTGACGCCCTGTGGTTGAAGTGTTCCAAAGCGGAAGATGAGGCGTTCTTCCTCCAGGTATCGTGCGGTGAGAGAGTGGCAGTGGAGGAGGCCCAGGTAGTCATGGAGGGAATGGTCTTTGCGGAAAGTGGATAGGGGTGGGGAGAGAAATTTGTAACCTTTTGGAATGTATAATCAGCATTTTCTTCATTATTTTATCAAAGGTGGAAATGTGCTGTGACAATTTTGTTGTGATACCTGTGATATACCTTGTGATTGCGTCATGGCATGAAAAAAGTGGCTGAACACAATAATCTGTAGCTACTGTTGGTAAATATGTTAGCAATGTTGGCTGCAGTCATTATTTTCATGCCCAGTGTTGATCTAAAATTTTTAAGCTGGTAAAAGCCACTCATTGGGAGGTTTCTCTTCTGATGGGGGGTGGGAGGGCCACTGTTTAATTGCGTTCGGCTGTTTAAATATGGCATTAAAGTTGAGTGCTTGTGTCCACAGGTACTGAATCTGAAACGGGACCTCAAGGACAACATGCATGCCAGTACCAGAATGTGGATGCCCAACAGCAGTTACAGCAGCAAAGTGGTGATGACGATCAAGGATGGGTATCTTGGGCGTGGTCTTTGGTTCCTGCACTGGTCAGTTATTCTGAAGAGGGTGATGAAAGCTATGAGGTTGATGAAAATGGCATCAAAATAAATTGTCCAAGATCATCACCACCTAAGGATCCAATTATTTCTGTGGGAATTTACTGCACCAAAGCTACTATCACTTTTAAGGTTTGTTTAAAAAAAAAACTGAACAAGGCTGACATCTACTTTGTTCATTTGCCATAAGATAGTTTCACATGTAGGTTAGAATTACAGATTTCCTCTCCTGAAGAACTTCCATGCTCCACTCCTTATTAGGTCATTTTAATGAGACTGTTTGTGTTTTTTCCCCAGATTTATCAATTAATTGAATTTAAATCCACCAGCTGCTGTGGTGAGATTTGAACCTGTTTCAGGACCATTGGTTTGACCATCTCTTGTTTACTTGCCCAGTAACATTAGCATTATGCTACCATTTTTTTTCTTGACAGTACATGGTGAAAATAAGAGAAGAAGCAAGTATTTGTGAGGAGTTTAGAATTATCTATTCCAGTGGGATCCCAGTTCAATTTTGACCCGTGAACTGATCACTTTTGTATTGGCAAAGGCAAGACTGTAATTGCAATCCAACATAATCATACCTACTATTTTTTTGGTGCATTTATATCCTGGGTAGATTTTTGCTTCACTCATAGATTCTCAAATGATTAATGTTAGGCCTCAGGTGAACTATTTGTCTGGGATTAATGTGTCGCAAAGCAGTAAATATTTCATGTTCTCCATATGGTAGTGATATATAAAAGTATTATTTTTCATGATATATTCTACCAGCAATGCTGAATCTTATGTGCTTAATTTCTTGGCATTGTGTATGTTCACAGATATGTGTACCTGTGGTGATTTTGTTAACAGAAGCTTAAGTAATTTGGATATTTTAATGTTTCTGACCCACATTTTTGCAGCTCTTTTGAGTCCAATCCTGCATGTAACAAGGATTTTTTTGTTATGGTCTTCATGTTTTTAAAAAAATGGAGATTGAGGTACAGGCTATAAAAGGTAAAAGAATGATTTATGAGAATGACGCCAGAACTTAAAGATTGCAAATACAAGGTAAGAGTGTACAGGCTGGGACACTTCTCTTTAGTACAAAAGATTTGAGTATGATCTAATACTGTTTTAAAAATATTGACTTGTTTTAATTGGTTAGAAAATTTTAAAAATCTGGTTATTTGGCAGTCCAAAACAATTGGCATTATTAAGCAATAGCATAGTGATAATGTCAGTAGACTAGCAATCCAGATCCCATTATAAAGTTCTGAGTTCAAAGTTTGAACTCTACTGTGACAGATGATGAGATTTGCCTCCAAGAAAAAAGTATCTGGTGTTAAGAGCTACCCAATAGCAGCATTGTAAGCAGCGAAGAAGTTCTGCCATCCTTATTTGGCTTGGCCTAGATGTGCCTCCAGCTTCTAGTAATGTGGCAATTCTTACATTATGGATCTGTCTACAGTGGTTCAAAAAAGCAGCTCATCACCACCTTTTCTCAAGGGGCAGTTAGGGATGGGCAATGAATACTGGCCCAACCAGTGACACTTATCATACGAGTGAATTAAAATAAAGTAATTTTAACTGTTCTCTGAAATGGCACATAGCTAGTGCTTGGTTTGAGGTCATTGAAGTATTGTCAATAAATAATGGCCAACTAGTGGTGTTCACATCCCATGAACAAACCAAATTAAGTGAAATAATCACTTGTAGAAAGACAGAAAATAGTAGCAAAATAGGACATTCAGCCCATTGGTTCAACTCTGTCACTTAGCAGGAGCACGGTTAATCTTCTATTTCAATGCCTGTTCCTGCTCTTTCTGAAGTCTTATACCCTTGAGAAATATTTCTTAAATATGTTCAGTCACTCCACAACCTTCTATGCTAGAAAATTTCACCGGTCTTTCAACCTGAGAGTGATGAGTATTTCCTTATCTTAGGCTGATATGGTCAACTGCACATCTTGAAACTATATTCCTTTGTACTGAAAGTATCTGCCAGTGGGAATGTCATCCCTGTGTCCAGTTAGACCTGCCCTGTCACAATTTTATGCATTGCATTGAGAGTCCCCCTCATTCTTCTAACCTCCAGTGAATGTAGGCCCACTTGCCACATGGATCTCATTACTACATTGGGTATTTTATTTTTATTCATATGATTTGGGCATCATTGACTAGGCCAGCGTTGTTACCCATCTTTAATTGCCCCAGAGAAGATGATGTTGAGTTACGTTCATGAACTGCTACAGCCTTGATGTGTGGACAGTGCTGTTCGGCAGGGAGTTCAGGATTTTTCTTGTGACACTGAATACTCATCGATTTTATTCCCAGTAGGGTTGGTGTTAAGCTTGGAAGAGAAATTGCAGATGGTGCCTTTCTCATGCAGTTCCTGCCTATGTCCTTGGATTGTGTGTTTGGAAGATGTTTTCAGGGGAGCCTTGTTCAATTACCGTAGCACATCTTTTAGATAGTGTACGCTGTGTGTTAGTGATGAACAGAGTGCAAGTTAAAGGTGGTAGTTGGATACCAGTCAAACAGGTTGATTTGATCTGGATAGTGTCCTGATTTTTGAGTTGGAGCTGCACTCATCCAGTTCATTGGAGGGTATTCCATCACATGCCTGGCTTGTGCTTTGTAGAAGCTTTTAGATGCTTTGTAGAAGCTTGTTTGCTTATTTTGCATCTGAAAAGTAGTCCTATTGCCATTAGATATCTGAACCTTAATCATGATCCCTCAAACATTTTAACAGTCTTACCAAAGGTGCAGTAGATTATTTTATTAAAAGCAGTTGCATGCATGGAACAAGAGATGCAATAAAGTTTCACTTTATTAATCCAGGAATAGAATCTTGCTTGGGAATAGGAGTGACAATAAATATATAATGTATTATCGATATTAGTGAACTTTCTTCAATTTTTCTGGGCATTGTTCAAGTTCTGACTAGGCATAAGCTTGAATTCAGTTGAATTTTGTTTCACTGTGACAGGTTTGTTTCCCATACCTAGAAGACTGGTAGGCCGGCCATGTGTGTTTTTCACTTTGTTCCCTGCTCAATTGAGAGCAGTCCTTACTGAGTGATTTGTCAGTCTGCATGTACATTTAAACTGGCTATCTATCCTTTTGGCTCCGATCTTAAGGAAAAACTTTCCTGCTCTGCTTGAAATAAATAAGGGCCATTCTGGTTTAATGCACCTGGGATCAGACAATTGATGCTCATTATCTCAGTTTGAAATAGCTGTGAGCTACAACATTCTATACAGTGGTACATCTGGCTTTAATGCGCATCATCAATGACTGACTCTTTACCAAATAAACCCTTATCTAAGTGAATTCAACCTTTTGTTTTGAAAAACATATTTTGTTTTGAAAATTCAACACTTAACTGTGACCCATTCACAAATCCTTCCTGTGAAGACCATAAAAATTATTGAAAAGTTTAGAAATGTGGTGGGATCAAAAGACTTTGGGCTGGTAGTTAAATTTTGCTGTTATTCTGGTGCATGTATTTGGTTGCATCCGTGATTGATTAGTTGTAACTTTGATGGATAGACCATAGAATTATACAGCGCTGAAGAAAATTGAAAAAGACTGCAGTATAGCAAACCATTCAGAAATAATTTCCTAATGATACTTAACCAAGTATTTTTTTCAATGAAAATTGCAAGGTTTAATGTAGAAAGGTGGACTTGGTAAAAAGAAAAATCTTGGTTAAAAAGACGTGAAATTGCAGCAAAAAGGTCTTCTAATCCAGCATTTCCAGTGCAGCAGTTTTTGATTATTTTGTCTGATGCTCAATAAACTACCTAGAAAACAATGGCCAAAGGGCTACAGAACATTTTGCGCTAACCATGGAAACAATAAATAGGAACTTGAGATAAGTTTATTTTTGAAAGGCTTATAGGCACATGTGGAGAACTTGAGTGTAAATCAGGAAAAGTGGAAGAAATTTCAGACTGGCAAGGAAATCAGCAATGGGCTCTTCTATGAGTAAAGTTTGAATAGAACGGGCTCGTGCCCTCTGCAGTTTTGAAGAATGAAAGATGATCTTATTGAAACATATAGAACTTTGCAAGGGCTTGACAGGGTACGTGCCATGAGGTGGTTTCTCCTTACTGGAGTGCCCATAACTTGGAACATTGATGTGGAATTGAGAGATGCTATTTAGAGTTGAGACAAAGAGAAATTTCGCCACTGAAATTTGTGTATTTTTGGAATTCTCTTGTGCTGGAGGGTGGTGGCAGCTCAGTTGCTGAGTATATGCATAGCTGATGTCAATGGGTTTCTGGACTCTATGGGAATTGAATGTGGGATTTGGGTGGAAGAGTGGAGCTGTGAATAAGGATGGCGAAGATATTAAATGGCAGAGTAAGCTTAAAATTTACTGTTGCTACTTAGATGGTAATGAAAATTATTGAGTGTGGAAAAAGGCTGAGGACATTTCTGAAGTCATGTGAGGATACCTGCAGCAGCTTAAAATGGAAGCTGGGAAACTTCAGGAAATGTTACAGAACCAGGGGAAACATTGCAATATGTTTAGTTTGTTTAAATCAGACATGTTTTTTTTAGAAGATTGACTTTAGATACTGAGGAGGAAGTGAGGACTGCAGATGCTGGAGTTCTGCAAGTAGGAATTTCAGAGAACACCCTCTGGGACACCCGGGCCAACCAACCCAACCACCCTGTGACTCAACACTTCAACTCCCCCTCCCACTCCACCAAGGACATGCAGGCCCTTGGACTCCTCCATCGCCAGACCATAGCAACACGACGGTTGGAGGAAGAGTGTCTCATCTTCCGCCTAGGAACCCTCCAACCACAAGGGATGAACTCAGATTTCTCCAGTTTCCTCATTTCCCCTCGCCCCACCTTGTCTCAGTCAAATCCCTTGAGCTCAGCACCGCCTTCCTAACCTGCAATCTTCTTCTTGACCTCTCCGCCCCCACCCCCACTCCGGCCTATCACCCTCACCTTGACCTCCTTCCACCTATCGCATTTCCAACGCCCCTCCCCCAAGTCCCTCCTCCCTACCTTTTATCTTAGCCTGCTGGACACACTTTCCTCATTCCTGAAGAAGGGCTTATGCCCGAAACGTCGATTCTCCTGTTCCTTGGATGCTGCCTGACCTGCTGCGCTTTTTCCAGCAACACATTTTCAGTTTAGATAACTGACACTCAGTTGTATTAAATTGTGAAATGATTGGAGAGCAGATTGACATTTGGAATGTTGAATTATCTGGTGGATAAGGTACTGGAGGCTTGATTTTCATGCAAAGTGTTGTTGAGATAAGGGTGCTGCATGCATTTAAGTCTGGGAAATTCCACTGCATACACTCAATAAAAATAAATGGATGTTCCTTCCATAACTAGAGTTGCATATGTAAATTTTTTTGTTATCTTAACATGAAGAACTAGGGTGAATGAATGGCCAGAATTCTAAATCTCATGATCAGATGGTGAAACAACTTAACCATAAAACATAGAATCTTATTTTACAGAAGCAGTCCATTTAACTCCTACCCCACTCCCTATCTCTTGCCCCAGAACCTTTCAGTTTTGTCATTCTCGCATATTACTTCACTTACTTAAAAGCTGTACAGAGTAAGTGAATGGTGACAACAGTGTTAGTTTTCTCCAATTTAGCTAGTCCCAATGTCCCTAATCCCTTTCTCCACTTCATTTTTCATGTTTTGTCTTCAGAGGCTTATCCAATTCCCATTTGAAAGTTTTATAATAGAATCTGCCTTTATCACTCCCATGTAGTATGTTGAAGATGCAAGCCATTCTTGGTATAAAAAAATTCCTCCTCATCTTTGTTATTTTTGCCAGGTATCTTAAATCTATGTCCTTTGATTCTTGACCTTTTATGCCAATGAGAATAATTTCTGTATATGCTTTTCTCGATCCCTTATTCTTTTGAACCTTTTCTAAGGAGACCAACCTCAGCTTCTCCAACCGCAACTTCTCTAATCTGTCCATTTACTGAAGTTTTGCATCTGTGGAATCATTTTCTTGGGGGGTGTAGGGGGTGGATGTGTTAGTATCACTGACCTAGTAACCCAGAATCTCAGGCAAATGCTGTGCTGGGTATGAGTTCAAAACCCATCACAACAAGTGGTGGAATTAAAATTCAATTAATAAAGGTGGTTTCTGCAATGGTGACTATGAAAGTATTATACTTATCTGATCTGGCTGACGTGGACTCTGGACCCACTGCAATGTTGTAAACTCTTAATTGGCACTTGAAAAAGCTCACTGTTGGACTTCAGCTATTCAAAATATATGTTAATGATGTAGATGAGTGAACTAATGTAATATCTCAATTTACAAATGGCTCATCGCTAGATGGAAAGGTTTGTTGTGAGGAGTATGCGGAGAAGATTCATTGTAATTTGGACGGGTTAAGTGGACAAAAACATGGCAAATGCAGTAGTATAACGTGGATAAACATGTGGTTATCCACGTTGACAGCAACATTATTATCTAAGAGGGGAGTGTGGAAGAAATTTGGTTGTCCTTGTATAGCAATTGGGCTTTTGCCCGAAACGTCGATTTCGCTGCTCGTTGGATGCTGCCTGAACTGCTGTGCTCTTCCAGCACCACTAATCCAGTATTTGGTTTTCAGCATCTGCAGTCATTGTTTTTACCTTGTATAGCAATTGCTGAAAGTAAGCATGCAGGTGCAGCAGACAGTGAAGAAGGCCAATAGTTTGTTGGCCTTCATGATGTGAGAGTTTGAAGACAGGAGCAGGGATGTCTTGCTGAAAATGTAACTATAACTTCTATGTTGTTTTTGTTTGTATCTGTCTGCATGTGTATGTGGGAGTTTAAGAAGTAGAGCTTAACTTAAAAAGAATAAGTTGACAAATTATCCTTTGCCTGTGCTTAGAACTCAGTCACTTTTTAATTCCAGAAATCTGGTTATTATATTCTATTAACCTGAGTTTGTCAGGCAAGCAAGTTGAAGATTGTGAGTAATCCTCAAAATGATGACTCTGGGATCAGTAGGATCAGTGGTTCATGAAAATAAGAAGGTGCAAATGGCCACTATCCACCTTTCATCATGTAGCAATAACTTTCATTTTTAAATCATTCTGTGGACAGTAAAGTATTGATCGTGTGACCAAAACTGATTGATGATGAATCTTATTACCCCAAGCATCAGGAGGGAAACCAGTCATTTTAATCTGGAAATCAACAAAAAAAAAGGACTGTTACTCCAGCCAAAAGAACAGAATTCTGTTTAACAGTCAGTCATCCCAGGCAGTGCGAAGGGATCTAATTTATTTTTATCTTCAAATATTTACTTGCAGACAATCACAGAATTGTACAAATCTTATAGTGCAGAAGGAGGCCATCCTGTTCCTTAAGTTTGCATCGGATCTTCAAATGAGCAGTATTATCCACTACAATCTCCTGTTTTATCCCCCTACCCTTACAAATTATTTTTATCCAAACAGTCATCCAACACAAATGCCTCAATTGAACCTGCCTCCACCACACTTCTAAGCAGTGCATTCCGTGTGCTAATTATTTGCTGCGTGAAAAAGTTTTATCTTACCTTGCATCTGCCTCTTTTGCAAAATGCTTACAATTGTGATCTCTGGAGCAGTTTGTTCATATCAAAACACAACTGGATAGAGTAGATTCTAGAATCCATCTTCATGTATGCCCACATTTGGGAGTGCGTGTTTTATTGTGTTTTTCATTTTTGGCTGTTGTGTACACAAACGTTATAATTTATTCTGATTTAGACTTAACTGTAAGTCTGATCTGTGTTTATTGCTGAAAATCACAACACTCAAAAATGTTTAAGTGTAAAAATGTAAAAATACTCCCTTGTTGCTGATGCCTAAGGTGAAGAAAAAGGCAAAGGTGATGTTACCATCTCTACTGTCTTTAATGGTTCTTCATAACAGCCAACCAACAATCTTGTGTAGAAGAGAACAATTACAAGTGTGGAGCCACATTCTTTATGGTAATGAATTCTTAGAAAATTAAACAGTCAAATTTGATTTTTTAAAAAATGTTTTCTCCCTAAATCAAATTCTGTTTCCCTTTCTGTATTTCTCTCTATGAAATGTCAAAAATTCTACATTGAATTCACTGACTTCATCCTCCCCTCGGTTTTTTATTTGTTATTGCTCACTCCTTAAATTTAGGTTAAGGAGACAAAAATTATTGTTTTTATTGTTCAGCGGAGTACTAGGTGCCCTGTCGTCTTCACCATGCATTTATTACCTTACCCTTACAACAAGTTTATCAGCAGAATATGTTTCAAACATAAACACATACTAGCAAATCTAAATAGCAGCAAAATGTGGGTCAGTCTCGGAAAATTGACTCTCTTTTTTTTTATGTGATGCTGCATTTTGAAAAAATATATTCATCAGATGGGAGCAACACTGGCAAGGCTAGAATTTGTTGCTCATCCCTAATTACTGTTAAACTGAATCATTAGCCAGGCCATCTCAGAGTGCAGTTAAGAGTCAACCAAAAATTGAAACTGCCGGAGACACTCAACAATGGAAGCATCTGTGGAGAGAAGACAGACTCAACATTTTGAGTCCAATTACTCTTCTTCAGAACCACAGACTTGTCCATTTTGTAGTGAGGACGGTGTCAGCCAGACCGGTAAGGACAGCAGATGTCTTTCCGGAAAGGAATATTGAGTCACATTCATAATATGGTATTGAAATAGATCATAGGTATGCAAATATTGTAGGGTAAAAACATGCAAAGAAGAAACTCCTTCAGTGTGTTCTGTAAATAATATTGTAAAATTTGTCACCTTTTTAGTCACCTACCTGCTCCACTGCATATTGTGTTTATGGAAGCAGCAACAAATGATTGTAGTGATTGTTATGATATCAGCCAGGTGGACCACATAGAATATGAATTCCCTGATTGGACCAGATTAACAGTCCCAGTCAGAGGTCAGGGAGCTCGAGCCAGCAGATAAAAAGGTAGGCGTCTTGAGCTGTTCAGGGAAAAGTGGGTACTGCAGGAAGCGGAGTGAATCATTTCTTCCCCCCCCCCCCAACATTATATTGATTTAATTCCTGCCCTCCCCTTCACTGTTTGATCACGCAGCATTTGCCCTCTCAGAAGGGCATTGCTTGTCACTGGCCACTTGGGTGTTTGCATTTCTTCCTGGTGGTAGAAATTGAATAAAGATGTGTGCACCTTTTTTAAAAAAAAAGGTAAGTGTCAGACATATGGACACTGATAGCTGACTCTGAAGATTCTAAAGTCAAGGACTGTTCATGTGTAAATAAAGGGTAACTTGGTGATGATACACTGGCCTATGTGGAGTTATTTTGCTGATAACATTTGAAACATTAGAAGTTATAACCCTTGAGTTGGATGAATTTTTTTTTAATTTTGGCTCAAGAAGGAGGATCATCAGTAGTGCTGTAGTGTAAATATTTAATATTTCAACAAATGAAACTGCAAACAATGTATTTGAAATTTTAAAGAGTGATGCTACCGATGTTGCTCTTTAGCAATAACATATTTGGAGCGTTCACAAACACTAAGGATATAGGCTTCGAGCCATACAGCATGAAAACAAGCTCTCCGCCCCAACTCATCCTTGCTGACCAGATTTCCAAAACTGAATTAGTCCCGTTTGCTTGTGTGTGTGGCCCCTATAAACTTTTCTTATCCATGTACCTGACCAAATATCTTTTAAATGTTGTAATTGTACCTGTTTCTACCACTTCCTCTGACAACTTGTTCCATCTACGCCACCATCCTCTGTGAAAAATTGCCCCTTAGGTCCCTTTTAATCTCTCCTCTCTCACCTTAAATGTATGCCCTCTAGTTTTAGACTCTACTACCCTGGGGAAAAGACCTTTGCTATTCATCTTACGTATGTCCCGCATGATTTTATAAACCTGTATCAGGGAAAAAGTCCCAGACTATTTAGCTTCTCCTTATAATACAAGCCTTACAGTCTTGGTAATATCTTTGTTAATCATTTTTGCACCCTTTCCAGTTTAATAAAATCCTTGCTATATCAGGGTGACCAGAATTCTACACAGTACTCCAAGTGTGGTCTTAGCAATGTCTTGAAAAGCTGTAACATGACGTCCCACCTCCTGTACTCAGTGCTTTGACTGAAGGCAAGAGTGTTAAACATTCTCTTCACCACCCTGTCTACCTGTGAAACCACTTTCAAGAAACTGTGTACCTGCACCCCTAAGTCTCTCTGTTTGACAATATTCCCCAGAGCCCTATCATTAACTGTATAAGTCCTGTCCTGGTTTGCCTTACCAAATTTTAACACCTTGCATATCTAAATTTAACTCTATCTGGCATTCCTTGGCCCAGTTGATCAAGCTCCTCTTGTACTTTTAGATGATCTAAGGTTTGCTATACCACCAATTTTGGTGTCATCCACAAACTTGCTAACGACGTCTCATCCAAGTCATTTTATATGAAAGATGAACAATAGTGGACCCAGTACTGATCCTTGTGGTACACCTCTGTTCCCAGGCTTCCGGTCTGAACAACAATCATCTGTCATCATCCTCTGTCTCCTGCAGCCCATAGATGTAGATTTTTGAGAATGAAACTGAAGAATAGGCAAACAGTTAGTGGAAGTCTTATGGTAAAATTGTAAATCTAATTCAGGAGTTAAACCAAATAAAGTGCAGCATATGAAAATGAATTCATTCTGAAAATTATTGTCAAATACTGTTTGAAGACAGTAATATTATGCAAATTTAAATATTTTCATTTCATATTTGTAGGGTTAAATTAATTATTGTGGCGCAGCGTTCGGGTCCCTGTCCCTGTCCCTGTCCCTGTCCCTGTCCCTGTCCCTGTCCCTGTCCCGGTAGGCCCAAGTTCAAGTCCCATCTGCTCCAGTGGTGTGTAATAATATCTCTGAACAGGTTGATTTAAAAAAAAATTGAGTAAAAATAAAGTGATTAAGTGCATTGCTAAATTAATCCATTGAATGTTCAGTCTATATGCCTCTAGGGTTCAGCTTTTTTTTAATGAAATAACTTACCTTTATCTTTTCTTATTTTTTTCACTTATTTTTAACTTTGATCCTTTTAGTTTCTGGACTTGGTATAAGCTGCCCAGCTTGTTTGTATCTAAAAAATATATTTCTTTCAACAATCTCAGCTTCTATCAAGTGTTTCGGGGTGAGGTTAAATGGCTGGAGAATTTAATGTGGTTTGTCCAGATGAAAGTAACATAGAATTACAGTATTAATTGTTTAACGTAGAAAAATGCCATATGAGTAAAGAAACTTAAAACAGTAGCTTCGGGGTAGCTGCTTAAAAATAATGCATTAATATAAACTGTAACTATTTGGAATGGATTAAGTTTTTAACTTAATTTAGCAAAATTGAAATATAATATTTTATTGAGAACAAATTTCAGGACTTCTCAAATACATTTTAAAATTTATCTTGGCATTTTGTTCTGTTTTCATTTAACATGTTGAAGGATCCAGCTGTAATTGTGAATATTTTACAATGTATGATTACCAAGTCTTGTATAATCACGCCAATTTCTAGAAATGTTATTTAAAATTGTTCTATTTACTGAGTAAAAATGTTCACAATTCATTTACACTTAACTTGGGTCAGAGATAGAGTCAAGTTGTTGCAGTGTTTTTGTGTGTAGCTGGGACCATTCCAGTATAACATGATGCTAAATTAATCCTATTGTTGATTGAATAATGCTAGAAATTGTTCTTCTAGATTTTGAATTCCTTTAATCAATTAATTGCTTTTCCTCTAGAGTAATTGCTGACAGATGAAGCTGGTTAGGTAATAAAGAGTACAGGTTATGCACAACTCTTTACCTTAGGCATATTAACATAGCTATGAAAAGCCAACATGTGTAACATGAGTTACACAACAGGAGTAGTTCAAATGGATTTGTAATGAGAGCTGTGGGTATTTCCATACTGTAGGAATGAATATTGCTTACAATCATGACAGTGTAATTGATATAATTGCCAAGGGTAAGTTAACCGTTGGTAATGGTTTGGAATCTGAATTCAATCTGACAGCTTTGAAAATTTCTTACTGATTGATTATGATGGTATTTTGTTGCTGGATACCATTAGTTCTGAGATATGATTGTTGAAATTTTATAAATATTAATATTCTCTGAAGTCATTTCTAAGAAGATTTTGTATTTGAATCATTGGTGTACGTGATGTTTCCTAATTTTCACATCAGTTGCATAATTATTCAGTAAAAATATAGATATAGGTTTGACAGTGATGAAGGTATTTGACTAGCAGATGCAAAGAAATTGTTAACATGAGAAGTTTAACATTAACCTCATGTTCAAAATACATGTCATTATCTCAATGTGATTAAACTATAGTCAACAGTGAGCCTTATATCCTGATGTGGATAATATGTTGCAGCTGTTTTTTCTCCACCTGTTTCCTGTGTAATAGCTGCATTTGGTTGAAACAAAAAAAAAGATTAATTTGTCTGCAGCAATTTTGTGTATTGGGATGACAGGTTATGACTACTTATTGATAAAATGTAACATTTGAATGGAGGTATTGTCATATTGTTACAGTTGACAGAAATGCAAACGGAGAGCAGCTATTACAGCCCTCAGAAAGTGAAATCCAAAGAAGTGCTTTGCTGGGAGCAAGAAGGGACAACTGTTGAGGTATTTCTCAATTTATTGATCAGCATGGTAATAAAGCTTCCTGTGAAGACATCTTGTTGTTGATCTGTTAATTCACTGTTATTAATATGCATATAAATATCTTCACTTTCATTAGAGTTTTCTGTGATTTCCTGAATTGAAATGTGTATAAAAGTCCAATACCGGCATCTCTAAATTGTGTCAATAAGAATGCTACTTATCTTGAATTGAAACCATTGTCTTGACAGTTTGTGGAAGCACTTCTGTTTTATGAACTGACAAATACGGAGGGATCTCTTCATGAAAAAAAATATGCCAAATAGAATCTATTGTTTCTATTAAAAGTATGCATATGGATGTCAATTGGGAGCATTATGTGTGAGAAATGGTCAAGACTTGAGTTATCACTGTATCTAACAGCAGATTTTCATTAGACATTGATAAATTGTGGTAGAAATCTTCCTTAAAACAAGATCTATATTCACATTGCTCATAGCTGTGCAGGAGTTCAAATTCCTAAATAGAGCAGAGTTGCAAATAAAACTACAGTCATTCTCTGCATAATTATGTATTTGTATTGTGAACAATGTAATCAGTTATCTTTACAATGAGTTACAGCACATAAATGGAACCTTTAGTGTTGCACTTGTTCCAGATTATACAGCGTCCAATTTAACAATTGTGCTGTTCAAAATTTGGAAAAGGAGTAGCCAATAAAACAGTATCATATTGTTGAACATTAACACCACTTAAATAAAGTTGCATTTCATCCTGCTTTCTTAAGACAGCATTCCTCAAAATCCTTCAGCAAAAAACTTAAAACTGAGGGAAAAAAAAACAGACCTTGCCAGTGTGTGGATGTGATTTCTTTTTTTTTACGCATACTTTTCCAGCTTATCTGCAAAAAACTGGGATCGTCCCACACATTTTGCTCAGTGTCAGAATATAAGAAAACTGCAGTTTTGTTTACACCACCATTGTTAGTTTGAGACTAGACCTGGTCATAAATTTACTACTTTGGCATTGATTTGATGAACTACTAGCTGTTCCCATTACAGGACAAATTTCCAAGAAAAAAGATAAAGCAATTTGTTCTGTCAGTTTGCAACTGGTTACTTGGAGTCTAATATTAGGAATCTGTCAAGGATACAATTTAAATTTTTCTTGTAATTAACTTTTATTTTCTGACCTTCCATTTAAAAGGAGCACAGTGGAAACCACAAGGGAGAGCATCATAATTATAGAATCCTTACAATGCAGATAGAGATTATTTGGCCCACTGAGCCTGCACCCACCTTTCAAAGAGCATCCAACCATACTTCCACCCTATAAGCATAACCCTGCATTTACCATGACCAATCCACCTAGCTTATGTATCTGTGGACTCTACAGGGAAAATTAGCATCGTCAATTAATCTATCCTGCACTATGTGAGGAAATTGGAGCACCTGGCAAAAACCCATGCAGGCAGTGACAGACAGTCACCCAAGGCTGGAATTCCAGCTCCCTGGTGCTGTAAGGCAACAGTGCTAACCAGTGTGCTGCCATACCATCCAAATTACTTGTGAAATGCCCATGAATTCATTATTGAGAAATAATTACTTTCAGGGCAATTCCTGAGTTATAATGTGAAATACTAACTTGCACTTGCTTTATTTTACAGCAAGCTCTTGTGATTTCTATTGACCTCTACATTTGCATTTTTCTTACACTGTTCAAATTTAAAACGAACGATTATTTTAAAGATTTGCACTGTAACTAATGGTCTTTTACAAGATGATGCAAAGCATTTTCACATTTGTATGCAATTTAGCTATAATGATACCTACTATTTCTTAAGGTGCTGATGATGGGAGAACTTTTCTTTGACTGCCAGATGGGTTTTGTGGGATGCAAGGCTTTCTGCCTTAAGGGAATAATGGGTGTGAAAGACTTTGAAGAGCCATCAAACAGAAGTGAAACTGTGAGTAATTGAATATTTTATTAAAATAACAATTGCATTTACATGACATCTTATTATGTAATAGAAAAAAAAATCTCAAATTTTAAAGAGGAGAGAGGTGGGATAGTTTTGAGAGTGAATTCCAGAGCATACAGTCAATAATGCTGAAGGTTGACAATGATAGGGTGAAGGAGCAGGGCTGTTAAACAGGCTGTTTGGAGAGTTGTAAGTTTGAAGATGCATCACGAGATAAGGAGTCAGCAGACAATGAATTTTTGATTTCTGCGTCAGCTTATCTTTGTAGAAAAACAGAGCATTTGAATAATCAAGGCAGTGTTGGCTTGAACTAGATTTTCAGTTACCATTGGGCTGAGGTTTGAGTTGGGATAAAAATTAGTAGCCTTTGCGATGAGAGAATGATATCAGAAATTCAGCTGAGTATGAGATAGCAATCCAATATTCTGGATTTAGATCTCAACCTCAGACTATGGCAGAGAGTATGATGGCATCATTGGTGATTTGTAGTGGGGCTGAGGGCAGTAGTTATGATCTTTCTGCCTCTTAACTGGCAGAAGTTGCAAGGAAGGAAGTTGGTGGTTAGCAATTTTGTTGGAATAAGGTCAGGGAAGCAGGATGTGGGTCTCAGACAGAATGAGTTCACAGAGTGAATGAGAAGGGATCGGAGGAAAAAAAGCTAGAGTGATTGAGAGCTAGCACAGGAAGACTTCAACTGGATGAGCTAGATGATGGAGTAATTTGCAAACAAAGCATTGAATTATTGGTTGATATTTTCGTGATAAAGGAGTCCATGAGCTTCTGGCGCTTACTATTGATTGAGACAGGCAAGAAAAGGCAAAAAGGATTTAATAAGACAATTGGCAGTAGAGAAAAGAAGCCAGGGGCTATCTTTGCTTTCCATAATAATCCTGGAACTGAGTGATTTTTGGCAAAGAACAAGGTCTGATATCATTTGATGGGATGGGAGGTTTTTGTGGGTGTGCATTTTTGGACCTGCAGAATTTTTATATTATTTTGATGTGCTTTTAGAGATGTGCTAATGAAGATTTTATTTTCATTAAGCAAGATTTTTATCTAATTTAAAGTTTTTTGGAAGAATTTTCAGTGTAATTGAGCACTTTTATTTTCTAGCTTTTTGAGGCAGTCAGAAGCTATTAAATGAAAAATATGGAAAATTAAACAAAACTTTGACCTAATTTATAAATTTATAATCTGTTTATTAAATTGAACCACATGGCGTTGTGCTATGGAGAATCAAGTTTGTAACTTCTCTGCAAGGCGTTCCTCCTTCCTGCATTATCTTTCATCTAGATTTTCTAACTTTTCGGCCACTTTATACTACACAAATATTTCAGTGTAGATCTGTGCAAAATACTGAAGCTGTTTTCTGGAAGGTATCTTGGGCAATATGCTTGCTATTTAGGTGTATGTCTCCTTCAGGAAATTGAAGGTTTGGCTTTAAATTTAACTAGTTATAGCTGGATATTAAATAACATACCTTAATAAATAGCATATCTTAATATTCCACATTCCTACTTTCCTTTCCTAATGAAGAATGTATCCACTGTTGCCTTCAAAATATTCAAAGATTCTGCTTGCATCGCCTCTTGAGGAAGAGTTCCCAAGATTCACAACCCGGAGAAATAAATTCTCCCCTTGACTGTCTTAAATAGATGACCCATTATTTGAAACAGTGATCCCTCTTTCTAGATTCTCTCATAGGAGGAAACGTTTTTGCCACATCTGTGCATAAATCCACATTGGTAAAAGTGTATTTTTGCAATTATTTATTAGCCTAGATTTTTGTGTGGTTTCATGAGCAACTACTGTGCATATCCAGTAAGCTCTTAATAATAGGGTGAGTATGGATGAAATTCCATTTATCACAGCTAAAATCAGATTGGTGCAAACCATCCAGCAAATTGATTATGGTAAATTGGAACAGGTTAGTTCTTCCTCTCCACAATGTACAGGTAATTACAGGTGAGTCACATTGCAAGTACAATGTCTTTTTGTCAGCAAATTCTTTTTGTTGTTTTGCTGGCTAATGCCAATTACTTTATAGTGAAACATCTTCATCGTATGTATAGTAATGGTTCAATTTTATTGTAATTCATTAATAAAAATGACACAATGTACTTCAGCTGCCAAATAACTTGATTGGGGCAATTAAGACTCAACTAGAAATTGTCAGTGTGGTGTTTTGTTGAATGGATGCAAATGTTAAAATGGCTAAAATCAAAAGCTGATTTATTTGAGTAATGAAATAAATGAACTCAATTCTTATTTATATACTTGATAGGTAATTACATAGAAATTATTTTTGATTCCACTTTTAAATCAAACTTAACAATTGTATCACGTTTTTCTTTGAAGGAAGCCTGTTTCTTCAGTTGTGGTGAAAGTCTGAACAGCAAGGGATTAACATACCTCACCAATTCCCTGTTTGATTATCGAAGTCCAGAAAATAATGGAGTCAGGGCTGAGTTTATTTTGGATGCTGCCCAACACAAGGTCAGGTCATTACTAAAACTAATTAGTACATTGGGAGTATTTATTTTCCCAAGGTTCTATTTTCAAATATTTCATGGAATATTTATAAAAATTTGTAAAATCTTTAGAAATAAATGCTTTCAATATTTGCTGCATTAGGTTACACAGGTTGACTGACATTACTTCCCTGTATGGATCTACTGTGGAAATAGTAGAGGCAAGCAATATAGTCAGACTGTATTAGTTTGAATTTTAATTTTATTTATCAGCTTGATCTGGGCTTGATGTTTCTCAGATTATAATGCCACTTAAAGAATGCCACAGCTGCCTGGATAAGTAACGAGTATGGTTGGGTTAATTTAAATTTTGTGTATAAAAGGGAGAACTGATAACATTTCAAATGCCAAACCAGGGAAGTTAAACAGAAAATCAGTTGCTTACATTTCTTACCATGATTGCCAAAGTCACTTAAATCAGGCAATTAGCATCTGATTTTAAGCATTTGGTTTGGTATTCAAAAATTTGTACTAGATTGTACATGGGTAATTAATGTACGTCATTTAAAATTGAAACAAGGCTGACAGGTAACAGTCAGGCATCATCTAATGGGTGTATTCTCTACGGCAATGCTTCTGCCAATCTGAGTCCACTTATCGACCAATCAACAGTCTGTTCTAATGCTGCTAATTAAAAGGAAATTACCTTAGTAATAATATTTCTTGTGAATTGTCTTGGGTGTATGCAAGATGAAAACATTCAAAATTGTGTTGTTTTTCTCAGCAATGCTCAATTTCTACCAGATGACTTTATTCTAAAGTTATTATGCCACCAAGGAGCTTGGCAAATGCAGCACGTTCTAAATTGTTTTCAATTGTAGATGCTTCTATTTTATTGCAGAGTCATTATACCTGCATTCTGATCTTAAAAGTTGTTATATGTGTCTATGGAACATGATTTTATAGTAACTCTTTAAATATCTTATCCAGACAATGCAATAAATTCAGACTGAATGCTGAAGGTCTACATAAGCATAGGAATTTGGAGCAAGAGTATGAGGCAGTGCTGAACCTAATTTCAGCGTACGAAGCTGATAGAAATATCAGCGGGAGAGCATTTTGGTGATAATGACCATAACTCATTCAGGGTTAGGTAGACATTGAAAAGGGCAAAGATGGACTAGAAATTAAGGTTTTGAATTCGGGGAAGGCTGATTTTAAATGAGACAGAATCTTGCTGAAATGAAACGGGAGCAGCTGCTTGTCGGAAAGTCCACACTGGAACAGCAGGAGTCATTCAAAGAGAAAATAATGAAAATGCAGGGTCAGCATGTACTTGTAAAGGAGAAGAGTGGGACCAAAACCTTCAAAGAGCCCTGGGTATAATCAGAAGACCAAAGCCCCAGAGGCGTACAAAATGCAGGGGTCACTTTCAAAAATGCTGTTGGGGAAATAAAGTAAAATTAAGAAGTATTTCCTAGCCAAGACAATAACCATGCAAGAATGGGCCCACTAGAGCTGATAGGTGTTTGATGACAGGCACAACTGTGATGGACCAAAGGGCCTCTTTGCATGTAAAACTCTGACTGTGACCATAGGACATTGGAGCAGCATTAGACCATTCTGCCCATTGAGTTTGCTCCGCTATTTGATTGTGGTTGATGTGTTTTACACCCCCATTCTCCTGCCTTCTCTCCATAACTCTTGACCCTCTTACCAATTAAGAACCTAAAATACACTCAATGACTTGGAGTCCACAGCCCTCTACAGCAATGAGTTCTACAGATTAATCATCCTTTGGCTGAAGAAATCTCTTCTCGTTTCATTTCTAAAGTTATCCCTTCACTCTGAGGCTGTGCCCGTGGGTCCTAGTCTCCCCTACTAGTGGAAATATCTTCTCCATGTCTACTCTGTACAGGCCTCTCAGTATTCTATAAGTTTCAATCAGATCCCCTTCATGCTTCTAAACTGCATCTAGTACTGACCCAGAGACTTCAACCAATCCTCATAGACAAACCCTTTTATCCTTGGGATCATTCTTATAATCCTCCTCTGGCTCCCCTCCAATGCCAGCACATCCTTCCTTAGCCCAAAATAGCTCACAATAGTCTGACCAGAGCCTTGTACAGACTCAGCAGTACATTCCTGCTTTTGTGTTCTAGCCCTCTTGAAATGAATGCAAACATTGCAGTTTAAAAATAAATCATTCATAGGATAAAGGTGTTGCTGGCTATTCCTAATTTCCCAGAGGGCATTGCTGTGGGTCTGCAGTCATGTAGGCCAGACTAGGGTAGGTCAGCAGATTCCTTCACGAAAGGGCATTAGTGAACTTTGAGTTTTCCAATAATCAACAATAATTTAATGGTCACTTTTAGATGTATAATTCCAGGTTTTTATTGAATTCACATTCCACCATCTGTTGTGGCGTGATTCAATCTTGGATCCCCAGAACATTATCTGGGTCTCTGGATTAACAGTACAGCGATAATACCAGTCGGCTGTTGCCTCCCCTATTTGTCTTTCTAACTGCCGACTGAATCTGCATGTTAATCTTAAGAGAATTTTGAACTAGGACTCCCAAGTCCCTTTATGCCAAAGCCTTTCCGTGCTGGAAAATAGTTCACACCTCTATTCTTCCTAATAAAGTGCATAAACTCATACTTTGTCACATTGTATTGCATCCCCTACTTCTTTGCACGCTCTTCTATCATGTGCAGCCTCCCCGCTTCCTCAAGACGACCTTCCTGGACACCTATATTTTCATTATCTGGAAACTTGGTTCCTTCGTTCAGACTGTAATGGTATAATGTGAATTTTTATGGTCCTAACACTGACCCCTGTGGAACGCCACTAGTTACATGGTACTGTTCTGAAAACAACCCCCTTATTTCTACTGTCTACTTTCTGCCAGTTAGCCAATCCTCTATCCATTACAATACCTTGCCCCTAACACTATAGGTTCTTATCTTATTTAGCAGTCTCCTGTACGGCACCTTGTTAAAAACTTTCTGGAAATCAAATAGATCATGTTTACTGGCATCCTTTGTCTAATTTGATTGTTACCCTTTCAAGGAATTCTAACAGCTTTGTCAGCATGATCTCCCTTGACAAAGCCAATCTGACTCCGCTCTGTTTAACCATGTACTTCCAAGTACTCTGCAATCTGATCCTTAATTGTGGACTCTAGAATCTTACCAATGACCGAGGTCAGGCTAACGGGCCTGCTGTAGGATATTAATACCCTCCAGCTTGCTGTAATATTGAATAAAATTATGGCTGATCTCATTATAGCCTTTGACTTCTTTGTAAGTTAAGAATCTAAATACCTCTGCTTTAAATGTATTTTGTAATCCTGCCGCCTCCACGTTCTGGGAAGGAGAGTACTTGATGGGGTGATGAGTTCTGAAGATTATCAATCCTCTGAGAGAAATAATTTCCCCTTGCTTCTATCTTAACTGAGTCCCCCCCCTTATTTTTAAATTATGCATAAATACATAGAAATAAAGGAGTTAGCAGCAGGAGTAGGCCATTTGACCCCTCGAGAATATGATTGGAACCTCAGCTTCATATTTCTGCCTACCCCTAATAATATTTAATTCCTTTACTTACTAAGAAGTATCCATTTTAAAATATTCAAAAGACTGTTTCCCTTTCTTGTGAGGAAGAGCCTTGTCAAGACGTGTGACCTTCCAAGAAAATATTTCTCCTTATCCCTGTCTTAAATGGGAACCCATTATCTTGAACATTTGATTTGTAGTTCTCAATTCGCCTACAAGAGAAAATGTTTTTCACCCTTCTTCTACACTTAGGATCTTGTTTAATTTAAGTTACCTCTTATTCCTCTACATTTCAATGGATAGCAGCCTGTCCAATCTTGCTCATAAGGCAACCCACCCATTTAACTTATTAGTCTCGTAAGCCTCCTCTGAACAATGTCCGATGCAATTACATCTTTGCTTAAAAAAGACCATTATGGTACACAGTACTCCAGCTGTGATCCCATCAGTGGCCTATAGGACTGAAGCATAACTTCACTACTTTGGTGTTCAGTTCTCCTCTCATTAACTGAGAATATTTTTTGAGCTTTCCTGCAAATGATTCAAGCCTTTTGTGCATCCAGCAATAGGACAACCAGATCCTTCTGCACCTCAGTGCTGTGCAATCGCTCCCCTTTTTCTATTGTTTCTGTCAAAATGGACTATTTCACATTTTCCCACATTATACTCAATTTGTGAAATCTTTGCTTACTCACTTAACCTTTTGTCTACGTTATTTTTTCACCAATTTTTGTTGTCTGCAAATTTAACAATATAATTATTATTTATATGAATTTTGAAACACTGGCATCACCACTGATTTCTATGGCACACCACTTGTTATGTCTTGCCAACTAGAAAAGACCCATTATGACCACTGCCAATTCCTATTCGGTAGTCAATTTTCTATTCATGTCACTATGTTATACCTTACACTTGGAGGTTCTATTTTCCACAATTACCTTGGATGTGGCACTTTATCAAATGCCTTCTGGAAATTGAAATACAGGGTATTCATGACTTTCGTTTTAGCCATAATGCATGTTACTTGTTCAAAGAACTCTAAAGAATTGGCTAAACATGACTTCGCTTTCACAAGTTTCTTGTAGTTATAATCTCTCTTTTCAACATCCACCTTGTTAGGTCCCCTCACGATCTTGTATGTTTCCAAGAGACTACTTCTAATTTTTCTAAAAATAGATAAAAGTCAAGCCTGTTCAAATCTTCCTCTCAAAATAGTCCCTCTGTGGTACCAGTTGAGTATACTTTCTCTGAACTGCTTCCGATGGATCTGCAGGCTTTCTAAAATAAGACCAAATCTGTACATTATATTCCAGATGATGTTCATCAGTGTTCAATTGTCGGAAATTAGAAAATAGAGTAGAGAATAAGCTGGTGGGAAACATAAAGCTAATTGTAAAATAGGTATGAAAAGAGAAAAAAGTAGTGAAGACAAATATAGGTACCTTGACAGTCAGAAACAGGAGAAATTAGAATGAGGAACAAAGAAATTCCAGACCAATTAAATACATACTTTGATTCTGTCTTTATAATGGATGACACAAATAACCTCCCAAAAATATTGGGGAGCACAGGTTCTAGAGAGCAAGTGAAATTTATAAAGTCAGTATTAGTAGGAAAATGGTGTTGGGGAATTGATAACTTACATCCAGAGCACTTAAGGAAATGGCAGGAGAAGTAGTAAATGCATTGGTGGCCATCTTTCTAGATTCTGTCCGCTCTTGAACAGTTCCCATGGAGTGAAGGGTAGCTTATGCAATTCCATTATTTAAAAGAGAGGTAGAGAGAAAACAGGAAATTAATATCTGATTAGCTTGACATTGGCACTGGGAAAAGTGCTAGAGTCTATTATAAAAGATTTAAGAGCAGAGCATTTGGAAAACAGTGAAGAGATCTGACCGAGGCAACGTGCATTTATGAAATTGTGGTTGACAAATCTACTGGAATCTTTCAAGGTATAGTCAGTGGAGTTGATATGGAGAGGAAAATGAGGACTGCGGGTAGTGGAGATCAGAGTCAAAGAGTGTGGTGCTGGAAAAGCACAGCTGGTCAGGCAGTATCCAGCAAGCAGGAGAATTGACGTTTTGAACATAAGCCCTTCATTTGGAATGAGGCTTGTGGTCCAAGGGGGCTTGATATGGAGGGGAGCAGAGAATATGATTTACTTGGACTTACCGAAGGCTTCAATAAAGTCCCACAGAAAAGATTAGCATGTAAAGTTAGAGCACATGAGATTGGACAAAGTGTACTGACGTAGATAGAGAACTGAAAATGTGTTGCTGGAAAAGTGCAGCAGGTCAGGCAGCATCTAAGGAGTAGGAGAATTGACGTTTCGGTCATGAGCCCTTCTTCAGGAATGAGGAAAGTGTGCCGAGCAGGCTAAGATAAAAGGTAGGGAGGAGGGACTTGGGGGAGGGGCGTTGGAAATGCGATAGGTGGAAGGAGGTTAAGGTGAGAGTGATAGGCTGGAGTGGGGGTGGGGCGGAGAGGAAGAAGATTGCAGGTTAGGAAGGTGGTGCTGAGTTCGAGGGTTGGGACTGAGACAAGGTGGGGGAAGGGGAAATGAGGAAACTGGAGAAATCTGAGTTCATCCCTTGTGGTTGGAGGGTTCCTAGGCGGAAGACGAGGCGCTCTTCCTCCAGCCGTCGTGTTGCCATGGTCTGGCGATGGAGGAGTCCAAGGACCTGCATGTCCTTGGTGGAGTGGGAGGGAGAGTTGAAGTGTTGAGCCACGGGGTGGTTGGGTTGGTTGGTCCGGGTGTCCCAGAGGCGTTCTCTGAAATGTTCCGCAAGTATAGAACTGGTTAGCAGACAGAAAACAAACAGTAGGAATAAACTGACCTTTTTTCTGATCACTAGCCAGTAGCTAGTGAGATACCACAGGGATCAGTGCTTGGACCTCAGCTATTTACAATCTACATTCATGATTTAGATGAGGGAACTAAAAATAATATCTCCAAGTTTGTAGGTGGCACAAACCTCAGTGGGCGGCTGAACTTGAAGGAGGAAGCAGAGATACTTCACTGTCACTTGGACAAGCTGAGTGAGTGAGTGATTTTTATATGAAGGGCAATAGATTAAGAAAGGCCGACATGCAATGAAAGAGGGTGGCTTCGTACACCAGTTGCTGACAGTAAGTATGGAGGTGCAACGGGCAATTAAGAAGGCAAATGTCATGATGGCTGTCAGGTGAGAGGATTTGAGTAAATAAGTAGGAATGTTTTGCTGCAACTGTCCAGGCCATTGATAAGACTATTTGTGGAGTATTGTGCACAGTTTTGACCTCCTTTGCTGAGGAAGTATGTTCTGACTATTGAGGGAGTGGAAAGAAGGTTTACCAGCCTGCTTTCTAGGATGGCAGGATTGATGTATGAAGAGAGACTGGATCAGTTTGGATTATGTTCACTGGAATTTAAGAGTGAGCAAAGATCTCATAGAAACCTACGAAAATTCTCACAGGACAAGGCAGGGTAGGTGGAGTGAGGATGTACTCGATAACTGGAGAGTCCAGAATCAGTGGTCATGAGGATATGGGATAGGTCATTTAGCAGAGATGAGGAGGACTTTGTTTTTAGACCCTAAGAGTGGTGAGCCTGTGGAATTCTCTGCTATGGGAAACTGTTGAGGTTAAAACTTTAAAGATTTTCAAGGAAGAGTTCTTAGGACCAAAGGGATCCAAGGATATGGAGAAAGAGTACTGAGTTAGATGATCAGCTATGTTCATACCCTGTACTGTATTTACATTGTGATAATATTGGAGTAGCATCAATGTAACGGGAGTAATAATCTAGAATTCCAGACTGCTGCTCTGGAGACATGAGGTCAAATTCCATCAACTTAATTTAGTTTTAATTATTATGTCTGGAATACAATAGTCACATTACTGATAGAAGCATAGAAGACAGGAGGAAGGGTAGGCCATTTGACCTCTTGAGTCTGCTCCACCATTCAGTATAATCAGAGACTTAAGGGCAACAGAGGGTGATGTGTGTGTGTATGGAATGAGCTGCCAAAGGAAATGGCGGAGACTGGTACAGTTTCAACATTTAAAAGGCATTTGGATGGGTATGTGAGTAAGAAGGGTTTCGAACGATATGCTGGCAAATGGGACTAGATTAATTTAGGATATCTGGTCAGCATGGACGAGTTGGACTGAAGGGTGTATTTCTATGGTGTTAAGCTCTGTGACTGTATGATCATGGCTGATTATTGAGAACAATACCCTAATTCCGCCCCCCCGATCTCTTTAGCATCAAGACTTATTTACCTCCTTAAATACACAATGTTTTGGCCTCAACAACTTTGTGACAGTGAATTCCAAAGGCTCACTAGTCTCTAGGTAAATAAATTTCTCCTTATTTTAGTCCTAAAATGTTTGCCCTTTATCCTTAAACAATGACTCCTAGTTCTGGAGTCCCTAACCATCAGGAACATTGTTTCTTCATCTAAGCTGTCTGGTCCTGCTATAATTTTATAGATTTCTATGAGATCCCCCTTCTAAACTTCAGTGAATACAATCCCACCAATTCAATCTCACCTCATACGTCCGTACTGCCATTCCAGGAATTAATTTGGTAAACACTCTGTAAAGCAAGAATATCCTTTCTTAGATAAAGAGACCAAAATATACACAATGTACTAGTTGTGGTCTTGCATTGCTGCAGTTATGCAGGGCAATGTGCCTTTATTTCTGGATTTGAATCTGTTTGCTATGAAGGGCAAAATATACCTTGCCGCCTTTACTGTTTGCTGCACCTGTGTGCTTACTTTGAGCAACTGGTGCACAAGGACACCTGGGTCTCATTGAACATTCCCCCTCTCAATTTACATCTATTCAAATAATAAACTGCCTCAGTATGTTTGCTACCAAAGTGGATAGCTTCATATTTATCCATATTATACTCCCATCTGCCATGGATTTGCTTGTTCACTCACCCTGTCCAAATCACAATGCAGCATCACTGCGTCCTCCTCATAGCTCACCCTTCCACCCAGCAATTGTGTCATCTGCAAATTTTAAGATATTGCATTGGTTCCCTTATCTAAATCATTTACATTTATTATGAATAGCTGCGGTCCTAGTATCAATCCCTGAGTTACCCTACTAGTCACTGCCTTCTATTCCGAAATAAACCCATTTATTCCTACTGTTAGTTTCCTGTTTGCTAACCAATTTTCTGTTCATCTCAAACACTACTCCAATCTTTAATTTTCAGACATCAATGCCTTTTGTGGAACTTTGTCAAAAACCTTCTGAAAATCCAAATAAACCACATCCACTGGCTCCCCAAACAACTGTACTAATTGCATTCTCGAAGAACTGGTATTATTGCTCGACTGCTAATTCAGAGACCTGGGAATAATTTAAGGACTTGGGTTCAAATCCTGCCATGGCAGAAGGTAGAATTTGAATTCACCAAATACGTGAAAATTGGGAGTCTAATGATGACGATGAAACAACTGTCGATTGTTGGAAAAACTCATCTGGTTCACTAATGTCCTTTAGGGAAGGAAATTACCATCCTAACCTAGTCTGGCCTAAATGTGACTCAAGACCCATACAATATGGTTGCTACTTAGCTACCTCTAAGCATTTAGGGATGGGTAATAAATGTTGGCCTGGCCACATCCCCTGAATGAATAAAAGAAAATTCCAGTAGGTTTGTCAGGCATGATTTCCCTTTCGTTCGTCCACATTGATTGTTCTGCCACTGTTTTCTAAGTGCTCTGCTATAAAATCCTTGATGATGGATTCTAACACTTGCCCCAATACTGACGGCAGACTCTCTTGTCCATAATTCCCTATTTTTTACACAACCTCCCATTTTAAATGATGGGGTTAAATACGCTACCCTCCAATTTATAGGAACTGTTCCGGAGTATAAAGAATTTTGGGAACTCACCACCAATACATCCACTATTTCTAGGGCTACTTCCTTAAGTACTCTGGGATTTGGATTATCAGGCCTGGGGATTTATCAGCCTTTGATCTTATCAATTTCTCCAACATTTCTGTACGAATACAGATTTACTTCAGCTTCTTCCTCACACTCAACCTTTTGTTCCTCATCATTTTTGCTACATTATTTGTGTCCTCCTTTGTGAAGCCTAAAGTCAAGTATGCATTTAATTTGTTAGCTATTTCTTTGTTTGCCAATATAAATTCCCCCATTTCTGACCTAAGGGACCTACATTTAGTTTTCACCAATCTTTATCTGTCTGCATACCTATGGAAACTTCTTCCAGTCAGTTCTTATATTACACTCACACTCTATTTTCCCTTTCTTAATCAATCCCTTCACCCTCTTTTGCTGACTTCTAAACTGTTTCTAGTCCTCAGGTTTTCTCTTGCCAATTTGTATGTCTCCTTTTTGCACTGAATGCTACTTCTAACTTCCTTTATTTGGCCTGATTTGGCCACTATTCTCTTTGCACTCTTGTGCCAGATAGGAATAAACAATTTTTGCAGTTCACCTTTTTTGTCTTTTTGAATGTTTGCTGCTGCCTGTCATTTTTTTATTCACTCACGGGATAAGGCATCGCTGACTAGACCCACCTACCTTCTCAACCTTACACCCTTGTGTGAGTTATGGTAACCCTCAGATTAAACCAGTTGTGTCTCTCCAATAAGACAGCAGCCCCATGGTCCTCTGAGACTATGTTGACTTTGCTTTTACTACATCTATCTCTACCGTGACATGTTTGACTGAGTTACCTTTTAAGTAACATGACTCTGTTGTATCACATTGCTACACAAAAGTCAAGTACTGCTGGTGTATCTATGTTATTCAAGATTGTGGCTTGCCACTACTTCAAGGCAATGAGGGAAAGGCAGTATGTGCTGTTTTCTGCCACCAATGCTCACATCTTATAAATAAATTAAAAATAAATGAATGAGTACTACAATGTCATTGTGAAGATCCAATGTTTTTCTCTTAGTCTGTTTGCGGGAGAAATTGGAAGTAAATTCACCATTGGGTCATCTTTATTTGTGTTGTGGATGCCAGAGATGTGGATGTCACTTAACTTTTCATTGCCTTGGTTAAAACTTTTGCCAAACTGGAATTCAAAGATTTGAGGTGTTGGTTCATCATGTATTATGCTTATGTTGCATTATTTGTTATGAAAATGTTTTTGCAAGAAAAGAAACTTTGCATCCTGCGTGCTTGAATTATGTTCAAGGGCAGCAAATAATCGAGGATTGGGTGTCTGAGTTAACAGGAGAAAAAAGGAACCTTAGTGTTAACACTGGCAAAAAGACTCGGGCAGATCTTAATGAAGTGCTAAAGAGTGTGCCGATCAGCTGAAACATTTAACTGACTGATAGGAAGTGGAAACACTTGGTATGAAGTAAATGGATAGACGAGAAGATGTGAGATGTACTGCCTGGTGAGGTGGTGAGGCAAATCATATCAGCATATTCTAGAGTGAGTAGGGCAGAATTTTTTGATAGAGGAGAAACTGTAGGTTATTTTTATATCTTCAAAATTCATCAAATGGACCTCCGCATAGTCGTTAGCTTTGTGTTCTGTTGATCATAAAGCTTAAGTCTACTCATTATATTACACACTGTAGGAAGGTTGACTTGAACCTTTTGGATGGAAAGTGCATAAAATCTTATGATTGATACCTGACAAACAGGAAAATAGTTGTGGTTATTGGAGGTCAATCACCTCAGCTTTCAGGTATTTCAGTGTTCTAGGCCAAACCATCTTCAGCTGTTGCTTGATCAATGACCTTCCCTCCATCATAAAATCAGAAGTGGAGATGATTGCTAATGTTTGCACAATATTCAGCACCAATGTTAAGTACCTCAGGTACTGAAGCAGTATATCAAGACCTACCCAATATCTAGGTTTGGGCTGAAAAGTGGCAAGTGCCACACAAATGCCAGGCAATGACCATCTCCAGCAAGAGACAATCTAACCACTGCCCCTTGACATTTAATGGCATTACCATCACTGAATTCCTTACTGTCAACATCCTGGATGAGTTCCATTAACCAGAAACCGAACTCACCATTTTTAAAATTCATTAATTGAGGGCATCATTGGCTCGGCCAGCATTTATAGTCCATCCGTAATTGCTCCGAAGGAAGTGACAAGTCAACCACATCGCTGCAGGTCTGGTGTCATAGCCAGGTGAGGGTGGCAGTGTTATTCCCGAAACAACAGTTTGAACCAGATGAGTTTTTCCGACAATTGGCAATAGATTCATGGTCAGATTTTTATTGGATTTAAATTCGACCATCTGTTATTGCACGATTCAAATCCGGTTTACCAGAACCTTACCTGCGTCTCTGGATTAACAGTACAGTGATAATACCACTAGGTAGTCTCCTCCCAGTATGGCATCATAGTCATTCAGCACAGAAACAGACCTTTCGGTCCAACACATCCATGCTGACCAAACATCCCAATCTGACCTAGTCCCATTTGCCAGCATTTGGTCCATATCTCCCTGAACCCTTTCTTTTTATATACCCATCCAAATGTCTTTTAACTGTTATAATTGTACTTGCCTCCACCACTTCCTCTAGCAGCTCATTTCATACATGCACCAACCTCTTTTAAAAAAAAGTTACCCCTCAGGTCCTTTTTAAATCTTTCCCCCTGTCACCTTAAACCTATGCCCTCTAGTTTTGGACTCTCCCACTCTAGAAAAAAGACCTTGGCTATTCACCCTGACTACGCCCCTCATGATTTTAAAAAAATCTCTATAAAGTTACCCCTCAGTCTCTGCTGCTCCAAGGAAAACAGCCTCAGCCTATTCAGCCACTGCGTGTAGCTCAAACTTTCTGGTCCTGGCAACTTCCTTGTAAATCTTTTCTGAACTCTTTCAAATTTCACAACATCCTTTCTACAGAAGGGCGACCAGAATTGTATGCAGTATCGTAAAAGTGGCCTCACCAATGTCCTGTACAGTTGTAACATGATGCCCCAACTCCTATACTCAGTGTTTAACCAATGAAGGCACACATGCCACACACAACCTTCATCACCCTGGCTTGCCTGAACAAGTGCTGCTCCAACAGAACTCAAGACACTTGACACTATCAAGGCCAACTCAAAAAGTGTGGCACTGGAAAGGCACAGCAGGTCAGGCAGCATCTGAGGAGCAGGAGAGTCAATGTTTCGGGCATAAGCCCTTATCAGGAATATTCCTAATGAAGGGCTTATGCCCGAAACATGGACTCTCTTGCTCCTCAGATGCTGCCTGACCTGCTGCGCTTTTCCAGCGCCACACATGTTGACTCTGATCTCCAGCATTTGCAGTCCTCACTTTCTCCTCCACCATTAGGGACAAAGCAGGTTAATTGATGACACCACATTCACAAACATTCAGTCTCTCTGCCACCAAGACTAAGTAATCGCAGTGTGTACCATCTACAAGATGCACTCAGAAATTCACCAAAGATCCTGAGACAGCGCCTTCCAAACCCAGAACCACTTCCATCTGGAAGCACAAGGGCAGCTAATAATGGGAACAACACCACCTGCAAGTTACCATTCCAAGCCACTCCTCTTCCTGACTTGGAAATATACCACCATTTCTTTGTTGACACCTTAGTCAAAATCCTGGAATTCCATCCCTTAATGAATTATCCCTTACCCTAACCCTAACCCTGTATCATGTGGGCTGCAGTGGTTCAAGAAGGCAGCTCACCACCATCTTCTGAAGGGCACCTGGGGCGGGCAATAAACACTGGCCTAGCCAGTAATGGCTATGTCCCATGAGTAAATGAAAACAAGGATCTCCATAGAAACAGATGACTTTTAAAAAGAGATTAATTTCCTAAACTACCAATGGAAATAAACCAGTGCACGTAATTTCACATTTTAAGACTTTTACTTTAATCAGTGAACTAACATCAACAGGGAGTATTAATTGACAGACATCTTGTAGATTAGACCAAGAAAAAGGGTAAGCTCTGCGTTCATGAACTGATACAATGAAATTTGTCTTTGGAAATACAAATACATGTGTTTTGGCAGATATTTAGCATTTCAGGAGGAATACCACTGTATTTGAAAGGCCAAGTCACTCCATCTATCCAGTGGAAGTTCACTTCTTCCCATTGCATCATATTGAAACTTCCAATATCCTCTACAGTTGTTTCAGTCGTTATTTGAGTTTTCCAGACATGATTATCACAAGCAAAGCAAACTTCAAATACTCTCCATTCCGTAAATCTTCAAGACCCTCTTTGCTACCTTCCTTGAGAACAGACAAAAAACTCTCACAAGCAAACCACCTTAGTTGTTAACATAAGACCATTCACCTTCCTTTCCTACAGAAGTAGTTTCTTTATTTCTTTGTCTCATGCAACAGTTATCCTTTGATGTAAGATGCTGTGAAAAGGTGATAAAATTGCATATTCCACTGTACCAATTATTTTTTCATTTCCATCCCTATTGGCTACCATATCATGGGATTTTGCAAACCGAGGTGTTTATGCAGAATTTGTTGTTTTACTTTGAGTTTACATGTCGAAGTATTCCTGTTGTGCAAAGTTGAGCATTCAAGACAGCTTCTTAAAATTACAATTGTCCTCAATCTCTGAAACTTTGTTCAGTTGAGCACTGAAAATAATCATTCCAAATTAGGTATTCAAAGCCATCCTGTAAAATCAACAGCAGATGATTGTAGCTTTTACCTTTTGAGTAGTCTGGTTTGCAGAGGAGAAAATTATTTTACTCTCAGGTAATGGTCATGAATATGGAATAGCTGAGAAAATGAAATCCAAACAGCTTTCCAGCATCCCACAAGGAAAGTATGGCAAAGTAGAACACAGCAATGGAAAGTATTGTTCATGTATTGGAAAGCTATTGCACGATTAAGCTGGATACCTTCGAGTAAATTTCAAGATGCTATTTTAATTGGTTTCACATTGTAAAATCAATATTTAAACACATTATTACATTTACTAATGGTCGAAGATACATTTGGAGACAAATTTCCTGTGATTTTATTGACTGTGTAAATAACTAAAATTAGATATTAACTGGTGAAATGGTGACTCAAATTGTATAGTGCTTTTGTGCACAACCTGAATTCTGTCGCTTTACTTGAGCAGGAGAATGCTTTAGATAACCTCTGTTCTCTTTCGCTGATAAGCCTTTGTGTAAAAGGCTATGCAAATACAAATAACATTCACATAAAGTGTTGTAATCTGTGAGTTCCATCCTTTTGGAACTTAAGTTTTATTTGTCTTTCTTTGTTGGCAGGAGACATACACAGAGATAGCTGGTGTACAGCGTTTTGGGGCCTTCTACATGGATTACCTATACACAATGGAGTGTAGTAGTGGCAAAGGTATTGCTTTATTTTCTCTTTGATGTTTGCTTCCCTCCCCTTGAACTAGACAAACAAATGTTTCTTCATAGACATTTGGTCCTTGACCTGTTGCCCTCTCTTTTACCTCAATCTAACCAGGATAGTCTGAGATTATACCTTCAAGAAAGGACTGTAGGATAAGCACTGAATATGGATTAAATTGCGAAACTAACAAGAGTGCTTTTGGTCAGCTCACATGTTCAATGCTTTCTATAAACAATGTGCCCTGCTCTATGTTGTCTTTCTAGATGATTTAATCTATCGCTGTTTTACAGACACTCTCTTCACAGCGAACTTCACAATATTTCATAAAAGTTAATCCTTTTCATGTAATTGCAAAGTCTGTTACTATAATTGGAGATTGTTGTTTAGTCAGCCCAAGAGCTTTTTCATGACATCAGTATTCAAAAACAAAACACTTCGACTATTCACCTTATCTGTGCCCCTCATAATTTTATAAACTTTTATAAGTTTACCCCTCAACCTCCTATGTTCCAGTGAAGAAAATTCCCGCCTATCTATATTACTCAGTCCCGGCAACATCCTGGTAAATCTTCTCTGAACGCTCTCCAATTTAAAATAATTATCATATTGGAACTGGAATGAAGTTGCTGCAGCGCACTCTTGGCTAATATTTGAGCAGACATTTTACAGACCCTATTGCAGCCGGTTGATGTTTGCTTTGAGGTGCCTGCTAGATTAATAGGAGCAGTTTTGTGTGGTTTTTCTGAACCAGTTAAATTGCTGGAAGAAAATAGACCCAGATCATGTGATTTCTATAGCAGATCACAAGACAATGCGATGGATTGAATGGATAAATCAGTTGGCCAGAAAGGATTTAAAGTTAATATTCTTGTAATAGTATAGTAAATGTTTAACTAAATTAAAGCTTGAATTATTAATCATTCACTAAAAGGTAAACTACTCAGTTAGTAATCCACAACCTTCTGTGCCATTTTATCTTCATGATGTAACTTCTCCAGAAAGAGAAATTAAAATCTGTTTCTTAGTTCCTCTTTGTCCTCTTTTTAAAACTGTTTGCTTTTCTGCACCTCTTTATCTCTGACTCCAGTCGGTTCAGTGTCTCGCATTTAATTGAGGCTAAGAGGCTAGACAGGTGACTTCCTTCCAGTCCTATATCATCACTGTCATACAAACGATATCATACTCCTTTCTTGCCGTATTGCTAACATCTGTCCAGTCACTACATTGTCAGAGTAATGGTTTGAAACTTATGTATTTGAATCACTTTTCAATGGGATTATTTTTAAGTGGTTAAATGAAAATGATGTATCATGTCAAAGGTATATTGAGTACCTTGTCAAGACAATGCTTCCCATACTTAGGAAAACATTCTGGTGGATTGGCTAAGACCAAAGTAAACATTGTGCAAAAAAAGCTCAGTTTAAAAAATCTAAATTATGTGCTTCATAGGTGAGTAATGTTCCAGCTTCCCTGTTGATTGATTGCAAAGTGAGCTAATCTCTTTGCTTTATGGATGTTAGGAAGAGAAAAATTGAACTCTTCAGCTGTATGGCTTGTATAGTAAGGATGCCTTTACAATGAAGCAACAGTCTGGGCAAATAAATTATAATTTTGGGTTTTAAGTTAGACAAATCAATGCCTGCACAACTAGCCTGATGTGTAGTTGGAACCTCAACTACATTATTGAAGTTGTAACTCTGCTCCTGCCTTTACACACATTTGTGCACTGCTGATGTCAGATAGTCAGAATTTCGAATGTTTAAGTACTACTCGGGGAAAGTAGGGTGCAAAGCAATGCTTGCTGATTAAACTTAGGTTAGATAGTTTAAAAGTTCTCAGGTAGTCAAAACCAATGAATAATCTATATGAATGTTTTGACGTTGCTTCGGATTTATTCTTTGCTTAATATTAATTTGACTATTCCAATGCGGTTTTGGTTAGCATTCCATCAGTTCTCTCTTTTTAGAGTCTGGTTCAGTTTATTCTTTTGGGTTCATAATTGGCAGAACTGTTTTTATTCAAAAAAGGAGGTGCTGATGCCATATGGTTGTTTTATTCTCAGGTTCTGTTAGTCAACAACAAGACGTTTCTGCAAATAAAAGTGAAGATCTGGGCAGTGTCCAAGAGATGTCCACAAAAAGTCTAGTTATAGGTCCAATGGAGGTTCGGCTGGACAGTAGCTCTGTTCACAGAATACTAAAGATGGTGGCCTGTGGACTGGACCATGAGTATGAACCATACAGTAAGCCTCACTCAGGTTAGAACAAAATTGTAGTGATCCTACAAAAGTATTTACTGTAACTTTTTTATTCTCATAGTTTTTACAGTTGGTAAAAGTAGCGTCAATGTATTGTTATATTATACTGTATAGTTAAAAATTACTTAATTTTAGTTTGCATCATTTCACCTTTTCTATTGGCAATCGAGCCAAACCTGCTCATTCTGCTAAATTTGGGTTTAGCCAGAACCACTCAGCTCCTGACCTAATGTTTAGATTAGATTTAGATTAGATTAGAATAGTGTTGGAAAAGCACAGCAGTTCAGGCAGCATCCGAGGAACAGTAAAACCGACGTTTCGGGCAAAAGCCCTTCGATTTTCCTGTTCCTCGGATGCTGCCTGAATGGCTGTGCTTTTCCAGCACCATTCTAATCTAAACTCTGGTTTCCAGCATCTGCAGTCATTGTTTTTACCCTCCTGACCTAATTACAGCCTTGGTTTAAACAGAAAAATACAGTTGAACTCCAGTGGGGAGGTGAATGAGACACTTCTTGATGTCAAGGTTGCATTTGACCAAATGTGGCATCAAAGAACTCCAGCAAAACTAGAGTCAATAGAAGCTGGGAGGAGCAAGCTCTCTGCTGATTAGAGTCATACCAAGCACTAAGAAAGGTGGTAGTGGTTGTTGGAGGTCCGTTAATTCAACTACAGGGCATCTTTACAGGAGTTCCACATGGTAGATATTTTCTAACCAACCACTTCAGAGTTGTCATTACACACTCCTGGCGCAGGTGGGACTTGAACCCAGACCACCTGGCTCAGAGATGGAGACATTACCACTGCACCACAAGAGCCCAACAGTTTCTCATGAGAATATCCTAGGCCCAAACATCTTTAGCTGCTTTATCAATGATCTTCCCTCTATCAGAAGAACAGAAGTGGTTATGTTTGCTGATGATTGTGCAATGTTTAGTACCATTGCACACTCCTCAGATACTGAAATTTTCCATGTCCAAATGCAGCAACACCTAGATGATATTCAGGCTTGATCTGATAAGTGGCAAGTAATATTCGCACCATACAAATTCTAGCCAATGACCATCTTCAACAAGAGAGAATTTTAGCATCACTGAATCGCCCACTATCAGCATCTAGGGTAGGGGTGGTGTTGTTTGGGTTGGGGAGTACCTCAGTGCCTGACTTATCAAAGCTGCCCATCATCGTTAATGCACAAATCAGGAGTGTGATGGACTATTACCCACTTCCCTGGATGACTGCAGCTCTGACCACACTTAAAATTTGACAATAACTAGGCCAAAGCAGCTCACTTAATTGGCACCTCATTTACAAGCACTCACTTCTTCCACCACTGACACTCAGTAGTAGCAGTGTGTATCATCTACAAGATGCACTACAAAAGTTCACCAAAGCTTCTCTGACAAAACCTTCCAAACCCATGACCGTTACAATCCAGGACAAAGGCAGCAGATACATGGGAACATCACCACTTGCACATTCCCCTCCAAGCCACTCACCATCCTTACTTTGAAATATCACTGCTCTTTCCTGTCCCTTTGCCAATATCCTTAAACTTCCTATCTACACCAATGGACGAGAGAGGTTCAAGAAAGTAGCTCATCATCACATTTCCAAGGGTGTCTAGAGATGGGCAATAAATGCTAACAAAGCCAGTGATCCTCACATCCCAGGAATGAATAAACATCAAAGTGATGAATCACTTTTACACAGTGCAGTAGGTATCCGTTTGACTGTTTGTGTTTGTGCTGACATCCAGTTAGATCCATACCATTGTTCTCTTCTCATAGAACTTATGAGCCATATATTTATTTGAAATGTCAATATGTCAGTGGATCTGCTTCCATTGCCCTTTCAGGCAGGTAGACCAGTTCATCAAAACACATCTTTCCTCTGGCACTTTTTCCAAAGATCATTCATCTGTATTCTCAACATACTAATCCTCTATTTCTGGAAATAGTTTTGTCGTATTTAAGCCTATGAATATGCATATGAATATGCAGAATATATTAATACACCTGCAAAATTAATTTTTATGTACATTGCACTTTTTCCTGGTGGGGATGGGATTCATGAAGATTCTACTGCCTTCCCATATCAACACCCTGACCAATCAGAATCTATCTGTTGTATGTGAGAACTAAAATGGACAATTAACTGTTCTTTCTTCATCTCCATGCCAATGATAGGCCAACCAATCAGTACCCTTTTTCTCACGCTGTGTAAATTCATGTTCCTTTTTCAAGTTTATTTCTTGCATCCCAGTCCTGATGAATTTGAATTTGAATTTACTTCATTGTCATGTGTCCTGGGGCACAATGAAAAGCTTTGTCTTGCGAGCAATACAGGCAGATCACAGAGTTAAATAGCATAGCTATGCAAATGATAGGTAAACAGTGGGGAAAACAAAAATACAGGTACAGGCGAACCAGTGTGTCTGGAAAAGCTTCAACTCCCTGTCTCTTTTCATCAAGATTTAATTTCTGGACTATCAAACAATTATTTAGGATTTGATAAACAGACCTAAATAAAATAAGTTTAAAAACATTAACACATAAAATGTAATGGCCACAGGCTGATCTTCTCAATGGACCAAGTGTTAGATGTGGAAAACTCAGTGAACTGTGCACTGTCTCACCTGAACCAATACTGTTTGGATTCAAAACTCTATTGTCAATCCAACTAAATGTTAAGTTTTTTGAAATTCGTGCTCTTGGTTAAGTAACCTCTCATTTCGAACAATATTTCTGACATTAAAGCCCACATCTCTCACGAGCATTCAAACCTATAGCACCAACTGCTTTCTTGGCAACATACTAACCAGTTGGCTGATCAGAGCCCACATCTGAAGGAACATAAGAATTAGGAACAGGAGTAGGCAATTCACACCTTTGACCCTGCTTTGCCATTTATCATGATCATGGCTGATCTCGTCCTAGTCTCAACTCCACTTTCCTTCCCATGGCCCTTTATCTCACTTTTCATCAGAAACATGTCCATTTCTTTCTTGAATCTGTTGATTGATTCTGCCTCCACTGCACTCAGAGTTAGTGAGTTCCACAGATTCACAACCCTCTGAGAGAAGCAATTTCTCACCCCAGTTTTGAACTGGCCTGCACTTATTTTATATCTATGACCTCTTGCTCAAGACTGTCCCAAAAAGGAGAACATCTATTCAGCGTGTATCTTATTAATCCCTTTTAACATTTAATGTACCTCAGTCAGATCCCCCTTCATTCTTCTGAACTCCAGTGAGTACAAGGCCAAACTATTCAACAGTCCGACAGCCCTTTCATCCCGGGAATCAACATTGTGAATCTCCTGTGAACTGCCTCCATTGGCAGTGCATCTTTCCTCATGTAAGGAGGCAAAATTAAACCCAGTATTCCAAATGTGGTCTCACTATTGCCTTACATATTTGTAACAATGCTTGTTTACTTTTATAATCCAGTCTTCTGCAATAAATGCCAAAATTCCGTTTGCTTTTCTTATTATATGCTGCACCGACATACCCACTTTCTGTGTATTGCTCAAGGACACCGACATATCACTGCACAGATGCATTTTGAACCTACTTCCCATTTAAATAATAATCTGTCGTCTTATTTTTCTGGTCAAATGGACAACCTTGCACTTATTCACATTAAATTCCATCTGCCAGATTTTGGCCCACTCTCCGAACCTATCAATATCCATCTGTAAACTCTTTTCTCCTCATTAAAGCCTGCTTTCTTATCTATGTTTTTTGGCATCATCCATGAATTTTGCTATGTTACACTCTGTCCTGTTTGCAGATCATTTACATAGATTGTAAATAGTTAAGGTCCAAGAACTGGACTCTGTGATGTCCCACCGATTACAGTTTGCCACCCAAAGAAAGATCCATTTACCCTGACCCTTTGTTTTCTGTCAGTCAGACAACTTCTGTCCAAGCCAATATTCTATCCCTAACCTCCTGGGATATAACTTTCTGTATCAATCATTTATGTCTTGTCAAATCCTTTCTGGAAGTCTGGCTTTACCAAATCCACTGGATCTCCATTATCCACCTTGTTGGTTACATCCTCAAAGAACTCCATCTGGTTTGTGAAGCATGACTTGTCCTTCATGAAACTGTGCTGTCACTGGTGAATTGTGCTTTGTTTTTTCTAAGTGTTCAGTTATCTCCTCCTTTATGATTGAGTCCAGCAACTTCCCCATTACAGAGGTTAAACTAACTGGTGCACAGTTTCTAACTTTTTGCTTATCTCCTTTTTTGCATAAGGGTGTCACATTAGCATGTTTCCAATTGTTATGGGCCAGACCAGACCCACTCAAAATACTTTAAGAAGGTAGCCGAGATCCTAACTTTTTCTTTAAAGGTATACGTAAGGTACTGTGTTTCAGATGTAATGTGAGTGGTATCCAATTGACTTGACATTAAGCAAAACACAATTTATTTAAACACTACAATTAAAATAGACAAAAGATAGAAGACCTTAGAATAATTTAACTCTATTGGAAAACTTAACCAAATAATAGATACTGTTTAATTGTTACTAATGAGCTGTTCCAATATAGTAATATTCCATAAACACACCCCTTGGCAAAAAGGCAAATTCAGATAAATAGATTTGTCTCATAGGTAACCCAGTAACCCAGTAGCAGAGAGAAACCTCGGCTTCTAGCTAGAAACGAGTGAGAGAGAGAGAGAGAGAGAGAAGATAGCTTCTACTTCTTCAAAACTCTAGCAGCTGTTTAGACTCCAACAGCAACTTATTAAAGCTGAACCTAAAAACTTAAAAAAAAAATCCTAGAAATCCTGGTCTGAGAGAGCTGGCCACACCCATCCATCCAGGCTGCTTCTATTATTCCAACATTTTAAAAAAAAACAAGGTCTCCCAAGCTGTTTACTTTATGTGTATTCAATAGACAGCTTAACATCTCTGCTTTAAAATCTCTCTCCAAAAAAATACAGAACCACATAACCTCTTAAAGCCACAGTATAGTCACATTATCCACTGGCACCTTTTCAGGGATTTTTGAAATGTCTATCAAGGAAATAGTATATAAGTAAGAAGGTTTTGCTAAAATTGTGCAAGGCACTAGTCAGAGAACAGCTTGGATCTTATTAACAGTTTTGGTTCCCTTACCTATGGAGAGATATGCTGGCATTGGAAGCAGTGTAGAGTAGGTTCATTAGGTTGATGCCTTCTATGGAGGGACTGTCTTATGAGGAAAGGTAGAGTAGGTCATGGCTGTACATGTTAGAATTTGGAAGAATGAGAAGTGACCTTATTGAAACATTGAGATTTCTTAGTAGGCCCAGCAATACTTTACAGTTAAATTCAATATAAATGAGAATATTTCCTTCATCTTGCTAAAAGTATGCCCCTTGCATTTAAAATTCTGATTTCCCTCATCACTCAATAATAGACCCACTTTGAGACATGCTCTGGCAAATCTCTCTTTACCCATTTGCCTTTACTGCAATGTGAAAGCTGTCAGTATATATCCACACAGTTTATTTCACAGTACTATCTAGTTTGCTAGTTCTTGAAAGGTGTCAATTGTTCTTTTTAAGAATCCGAATGTAGCTAAGCAATTCTGAGACTTACATTTGTGTCTGTTTATATAATGTAAGATGCTAATCCATTACTGTTCCAATAGTCATGTCTCATTAAGTTTGTTATCATTCTGTCAATATTGTGTTTGCTTTCCAAACTACCTCCAGTTCTTCTAATAGTAACAATTATGTTTAAGCTGATATTATTCCTTTGAAATCTTTCAGAAACTGTGGATGAGAAGAGAACAATGCTAAATCAAGAAGAATTAGCTGCTTTAGAAGAGTATATTCCAACAAGATTAACTTGTATAACTGTTTTAAAAACAACAATTACAATTACTCTTGCTGAATTCAACCTGCTGGACAACCTACTTCCAATAATTTTAGGTGAAAAGGTAAAAAGCCATTTACATAGAACATAGAATAGAACAATACAGCACAGAACAGGCCCTTCGGCCCACGATGTTGTGCCGAACTTCTATCCTAGATTAAGCACCCATCCATGTACCTATCCAAATGCCGCTTAAAGGTCGCCAATGAATCTGACTCTACCACTCCCACGGGCAGCGCATTCCATGCCCCCACCACTCTCTGGGTGAAGAACCCACCCCTGACATCTCCCCTATACCTTCCACCCTTCACCTTAAATTTATGTCCCCTTGTAACACTCTGTTGTACCCGGGGAAAAAGTTTCTGACTGTCTACTCTATCTATTCCTCTGATCATCTTATAAACCTCGATCAAGTCACCCCTCATCCTTCGCCGTTCCAACGAGAAAAGGCCGAGAACTCTCAACCTATCCTCGTATGACCTACTCTCCATTCCAGGCAACATCCTGGTAAATCTTCTCTGCACCCTCTCCAAAGCTTCCACATCTTTCCTAAAGTGAGGCGACCAGAACTGCACACAGTACTCCAAATGTGGCCTAACCAAAGTCCTGTACAGCTGCAACATCACCTCACGACTCTTGAATTCAATCCCTCTGCTAATGAACGATAATACTCCATAGGCCTTCTTACAAACTCTATCCACCTGAGTGGCAACCTTCAAAGATCTATGTACATAGACCCCAAGATCCCTCTGTTCCTCCACCTGACCAAGAACCCTACCATTAACCCTGTATTCCGCATTCTTATTTGTTCTTCCAAAATGGACAACTTCACACTTGGCAGGGTTGAACTCCATCTGCCACTCCTCAGCCCAGCTCTGCATCATATCTAAGTCCCTCTGCAGCCGACAACAGCCCTCCTCACTGTCCACAACTCCACCTATCTTTGTATCATCTGCAAATTTACTGACCCACCCTTCGACTCCCTCATCTAAGTCATTAATAAAAATTACAAACAGCAGAGGGCCCAGAACTGATCCCTGCGGAACTCCACTTGTAACTGGACTCCATGCTGAATATTTACCATCTACCACCACTCTCTAAATTAATAAATCTATGTAGAAAGGAAAACTATTTCTTTTAGATATGACATTTCAATTGGATTTCTTCAAATTGTTTGCCAATTAGGGACAACAACTTTAATTGTCCTTTTTTTACATTTTTTAACTACCTCTACTTAATGCCACATTTGTAGTAGTATAAAATTAGGATAATTTTATACAATTATATAAAATGTTAGTATAAAATTAAAATAGTGACTTTGGAAAGGCCTGTGACAGAGCACAGCCTTCTATAGGCAACAAGGTTGATCATGTTACTGCTGGGTTCTGGAATGGACTAAACTGCTGCAGATAATGAAAGTTGATAGTGTGTGAACATTAGGAATATATGAACATTGGAGATAGGCACGGGTATAGATAATTTGGCCCCTTGTGTCAATTAGCTCAGGACTGAATTTTTTTACCTCCACCATTTTCTTGCACCATCCTTGTATCCTTTGATGTCTTTGGTATGGAGAAGCCGTTGATCCCTATCTTCAACATGCTGAATGACTGTTTTCCCATAACCTTCTTCTGCATTCATTAATTAGAACAATTCACTGCCTGAGTGAAGAAATTTTCCTCATCTCAGTCCTAAATAGTATACTGATTCTGTTCCTTGACATTCCTGATGAAGGGCTTATGCTTGAAACACCAGCTCTCCTGCTCCTTGGATGCTGCCTGACCTGCTGTGCTTTTTCAGTGACACACCTTTCGATTCTATTCTCAAGGAGAGCCAGGGAAAATATCCTCTTTAGGCAAGCAAGAAGTTTGGAAATTTCAGTGATATCATATTGCATTCTTCTAAACTATTAGAGAATACATTTCCAGTCACCAACTATTACCTCATATGGCAGTCCCTCTGTTAAAGGGAGTAATCTAGTGAAACTTTGTTGTATTTTCTCTTTGCCAAGTATATCCTTCTTGAAGTAAGGAGACAAGAACTGCACATAGTATTCCAGGTGTGGTCTCACTAGGGCTCCACAGTTGTAGCAAGACACCTTTAGTTCTGTGCTGAACTCCTCTTGCACAAAAGGTCAACGTACCATTTCCTTCCTAACTTGTCCGACCTCCAAATTAACTCTTCGTGTCCAACAATCCATTTAGCTGTCGATTCTCACTCACTCACCATTTAAGGAAGGCTCAGCATTTGTGTTTACCCTACCAAAGTGAATAATTTCACATTTTTTGTATTATGTTCCATCTATTTTCTTGCCCACTAATTAACTCTACAATTCCACCAAAGCTGCTTTGTGTCCTCCTCACAACTCTCATTCCATCTAGTTTTGTGTTTTCAGTATATTTGAAAATCTTACATTTGATTGCCATGTCTAAATCATTATGTTGAGTGTGAATAACTTGGGTCCAATCTAAGAATGATCCATTTATGCCTATTCTGTTTTCTGTTCATTAATAAATCCTCAATCCAGGTCAATATATTGCCTGTAAAACCATGAGCTCTAGTTTTATTTAATAAGTTCTATGGGAATTTATCAAAAGCCTTCCGGAATCCAAATACTCCCCATCCACAGGTGCCTCCTAATTGCGCACTCAGAAAATTCCAACAGGTTTGTTATACACAATTTCCCTTTTCTAAATCCATGTCCACACTTGGTGAGCAAACTTTATTTTCCAAGTGATCAGAATCACATTCTTTATCATAGATTCTAGCATCTTTCCACTGCTGATGCCAGGCTAATATGTCTTTATCATAGAATCATAGAATTCCTGCATTGAGTCTGCTCTGATCCTCCGAGGAGCAAGGCACTAAGACCCTGCCTCCTGCCCTATTCCCGTAACCCTGTATTTACTATGGTCATTTCACCAAGTCTGCAATCTTTGGATTGTGGAAGGAAGCCGGAGCACCAGTAGAAACCCATGTGGGGAGAATGTGCAAACTCCACACAGACAGTCACCTAAGGCTGGAGTTGAATCTCGGTCCCTAACGCTGACAGGCAGTAGTGCTAACCACTGTGCCACCCATTCCCTGTTTTCTCCCTCCCTACTTAAATTAAATAATGGGTATATTTGCTACCTTCCAATATACAGGAACCATTTCTGAATCCCTGGAATTTTGGAAGGCGACCGCCAATCAGATCTTTCCTCTCCAGGCACCTCTATCAACACTCAGGAATGCAGCTAATCAGGTCCAGGCCATTTATCAAGATGCAATTCCATTACTTTCTCCAGTAGTACTCTTTTTTTTTTGAACACCTACTAATTTATTCAGTTCTTCATTCTTGCTAGTCTGTTCTTTTACATTCTTAGGAGCTTTTTTGTAGGTTCCTCCATGAAGGTGGGTGCAAACGTATTTGCTTAGTTTATCTGCCGTTTCCTTATTTCATAATCTCCTTTCTGTGCCTGTAATGGGCCAAACATTTGTCTTGTGTAATCTTTTCCCTTTCATATACTGTACCTATAGAAAATTTTACAGCCTTTTTTTTACTGTTTCCTAGTGGTTTACATATTACCTTCCATTTTCTCCTGCTTTCTCAGTTGTTTTAGTCGTCCTTTTTTTGATTTCTAAACTGCTCCAATTCCCAGTTTTATTACTTTGGTAAATTCATAAGTAGTATTAGATCAAAGGAATTCTTGTTAGCCATGGATAGATTGTTTTGTCCTTTTGGTTTTTGTGCCTCAAAGGAGTGTATATTTTGTTTTCAAGTGTGCATTAATTCTTTAAAACTAGATTTTAGTTATCTACCATGATACGTTTTAATGTGGTTTCTCAATATATTACAGCCAACTTGCCTCTCATACCTTTGTAGTTTTCTTTTTTAGATTTAAGCCACTAGTTTTGAACTGAACTGTATCACTTTGAAACTTAATGGATTGGATTTTCAGAGGTGTGGCAGTCTCATTGCCACTTAGACCGATCTTTTTTATGAAATAAGGGAGCTCCGTGTTTCTGACGGCTCCTTAAGAAGTGCGGAGCCATGCTTCCATTCTGTCAGTTCTTTTATAGTGCAGTACTGTTGGAGGTAGGCCAACTGTGTCCCTTTAACAGCATTTAATTGCCATATTCTGAAATGTCATGGTCCTGAGTGTTGATTTGATAGCTGCTGTCAGATTGTAAGTACATAAGGTAAATGCAATAGAACATAGAACAGTACAGCACAGAACAGGCCCTTCAGCCCACGATGTTGTGCTGACCACTGATCCTCATGTATGCACCCTCAAATTTCTGTGACCATATGCATGTCCAGTGGTCTCTTAAATGTCCCCAATGACCTTGCTTCCACAACTGCTGCTGGCAACGCATTCCATGCTCTCACAACTCTCTGTGTAAAGAACCTGCCTCTGACATCCCCTCTATACTTTCCTCCAACCAGCTTAAAACTATGACCTCTCGTGTTAGTCATTTCTGCCCTGGGAAATGATCTCTGGCTATCGACTCTATCTATGCCTCTCATTACCTTGTATACCTCAATTAGGTCCCCTCTCCTCCTCCTTTTCTCCAATGAAAAAAGTCCGAGCTCAGTCAACCTCTCTTCATAAGATAAGCCCTCCAGTCCAGGCAGCATCCTGGTAAACCTCCTGTGAACCCTCTCCAAAGCATCCACATCTTTCCTATAATAGGGCGAACAGAACTGGACACAGTATTCCAAGTGTGGTCTAACCAAAGTTTTATTGAGCTGCAACAAGATCTCACGATTCTTAAACTCAATCCCCCTGTGAATGAAAGCCAAAACACCATATGCTTTCTTAACAACCCTGTCCACTTGGGTGGCCATTGTAAGGGATCTATGCACTTGCACACCAAGATCCCTCTGTTCCTCCACACTGCCAAGAATCCTGTCCTTAATCCTGTACTCCGCTTTCAAATTCGACCTTCCAAAATGCATCACTTCGCATTTATCCAGGTTGAACTCCATCTGCCACCTCTCAGCCCATCTCTGCATCCTGTCAATGTCCCGCTGCAGCCTACAACTGTCCCGCTGCAGCCTACAACGTTAGGGTGCCATGTGCAGGGCGAGGGGCGAGGGGGGGGTGGTGGGGATGTATGTAGGGTGCTCTAGGGCAAGTGGTAGGGTGCCAGGGTAGCATGCCAGGTGAGTAGTGATATTGTGCTCGGTTAGTAGGGTATCAAATGGGGAGAGGGTTAGGATTCCAAGAGTAGGATATCAGATGAGTCTGGTTTGGGAGCCAGCTGGTAAATGCCAGCTGGCCAGGGTGCCAGGTTAAAAGTGGAATGGAGCCAGGTACATGATGCATTATTTAGGGTGCTTGGGAGAAATTGGGTCTGGTGAGATTAGGGAGTGAGTGTTTGTGTCTGGGGCAGTCATGTCCAGTGAGGAGGGAGGGGTGTCATGATGGTTCCAGCGTAATGGTTGATTTGGGGAGGGGTCTTGATTTGCATATTGTAGCCTTAATTTTGTCTACACTGGAAGTGTTTCACTGTTTAACTGTGAAGACATGCAGCAAACTGCTGTCTTTGCTGCAAGTGCACTTCCTCTGGCAGGCATCAACAGGAGCTTTGTAAAATGATTCTTTAGCTAATTTAGGAAAACAGAGACCAGTTTCACATAGAATTACATAATATGTTCGGCAAAGAAACAGACCAACTGATTTGTAAAGGGGCTAACGCTTCATGTGAACATCCCCCCACCCTATGTATAATCCTATCAGCATATCTCCCATCAGCTTTCCCACTTGTGTTTGTGGCAGTGAGCTCCATATTCGAATGACTCTCCAAGTCAAGAAATTTCTCCTGACTTTCTTACTGGCCTCCAAACTCTTATTTGTTATTTTCATATTTATGGTCCCTAACTTTGGACTAAATCACAAGGACCTTACTGCTTTGTGGGCGGATGATCAGTTTAAGCAGGACTGTATATAATCTCTCATGGTCTGCATGTGTCACTATTTGAAATATTATCTTAAAAAAAATTATTTTGTTCTTCTAGAACTCCATGTCTTATGTAAGTGCGCCACATTTTCATCCATTGCGACCTTTACCTGCCTTGAGAATACAAGTGGACAAGGGCAGTTTGGAACATTCTGTGCCAATGTATGCTGGGCAACTTGTACCTGCTGTCAGCAGCCTTAATCAACCATCTGATAACTTGCTGCACAACTGCTATGCACACTGTTATGTTAAGGTAAGGTATTATACAGCATTTTTCTCAAATTCATTCAGTTTCACGGTGCTTACTTTCATGATTAGATTAGATGAGGGCAGCAATAGGAGGATAGAGCAGATGAATGCATGGCTGAGGAGCTGGTCTATGGGAGAAGGATTCACATTTTTGGAACATTGGAATCTCTTTTGGGATAGAAGTGACCTGTACAAGAATGGTGGATTGCACCTAAATTTGAAGGGGACTAATATCCTGGCAGGGAAATTTGCTAAAACTGCTTGGGAGGATTTAAACTAGTAAGGTGGAGGGGGTGGGACCTAGGGAGATAGTGAGGAAAGAGATCGATCTGAGACAGGTTCAGTTGAGAACAGATGTAAGTCAAACAGTCAAGGCAGGCAGGGACAAGGTAGGAGAAATAAATTAAACTGCATTTATTTCAATGCAAGGGGCTTAACAGGGAAGGCAGATGAACTCAGGGCATGGTTAGGAACATGGGACTGGGATATCCTAGCAATTACGGAAACATGGCTCAGGAATGGGCAGGACTGGCAGCTGACTGTTCCAGGATACAAATGCTACAAGAAGGATAGAAAGGGAGGCAAGAGAGGAGAGGGAGTGGCATTTTTGATAAGGGATAGCATTACAGCTATGCTGAGGGAGGATATTCCTGGAAATACATCCAGGGAAGTTATTTGGGTGGAACTGAGAAATAAGAAAGGGATGATCGCCTTATTGGAAAAGGATAGACCAGATCTAAAAGTTGAAGTTCTAACTTGGAGAAAGGCCAATTTTGATGGTATTAGGCAAGAACTTTTGAAAGCTGATTGGAGGCAGATGTTCGCAGGTAAAGGGATGGCTGGAAAATAGGAAGCCATCAGAAATGAGATAACAAGAATCCAGAGAAAGCATATTCCTGTCAGGGTGAAAGGGAAGGCTGGTAGGCATAGGGAATGCTGGATGACTAAAGAAATTGAGGGTTTGGTTAAGAAAAAGAAGGAAGCATATGTCAGGCATAGACAGGATAGATCGAGTGAATCCTTAGAGTATAAAGAAAGAAGGAGTACACTTAAGAGGGAAATCAGGAGGGCAAAAAGGGGACATGAGATAGCTTTGGCAAATAGAATTATGGAGAATCCAAAGTGTTTTTATAAATATATTAAGGACAAAAGGGTAACGAGGGAGAGAATAGGGCCCCTCAAAGATCAGCAAGGTGGCCTTTGTGTGAAGCCACAGAAAATGGGGGAGATACTAAATTAATATTTTGCATCAGTATTTACTGTGGAAAAGGATATGGAAGATATAGACTGTACGGAAATAGATGGTGACACCTTGCAAAATGTCCAGATTAAAGAGGAGGAAGTGCTGGATGTCTTGAAACTGTTAAAGGTGGATAAATCCCCAGGACCTGATCAGGTGTATCCGAGAATGCTGTGGAAAGCTAGAGAAGTGATTGCTGGGCCTCTTGCTGAGGTATTTATATCATCAATAGTCACAGGTGAGGTGCCGAAAGACTGGAGGTTGGCTAACGTGGTGCCACTGTTTAAGGAGGGTGGTAAGGACAAGCCAGGGAACTATAGACTGGTGAGCCTAACCTCGGTGGTCGGCAAGTTGTTGGAGGTACATCCTGAGGGACAGGATGTACATGTATTTGGAAAGGCAAGGACTGATTCCGGATAATCAACATGGCTTTATGCGTGGGAAATCATGTCTCACAAACTTGATGAGTTTTCAAAAGAAGTAACAAAGAAGATTGAGGGCAGAACAGTAGATGTGATCTACATGGACTTCAGGAAGGCGTTCTACAAGGTTCTACCAGGACAGAACCCCACTGGTCCTCACCTACCACCCCACCAACCTCCACATACAGCGTATTATCCGCCGTCATTTCTGTCACCTCCAAACGGACCCCACCACCAGGGATATATTTCCCTCCAACTCCCCTATCAGCATTCCGAAAAGACCACTCCCTCTGTGACTCCCTCGTCAGGTCCACACCCCCCACCAACCCAACCTCCACTCCCGGCACCTTCCCCTGCAACCGCAAGAAATGCTAAACTTGCGCCCACACCTCCCCCTTTACTTCCCTCCAAGGCCCCAAGGGAGACTTCCATATCCGCCACAAATTCACCTGCACCTCCACACACATCATTTATTGCATCCGCTGCACCCGATGTGGCCTCCTCTATAATGGGGAGACAGGCCGCCTACTTGCGGAACGTTTCAGAGAACACCTCTGGGACTCCCGGGCCAACCAACCCAACCATCCTGTGGCTCAACACTTCAACTCCCCCTCCTACTCCAACAAGGACATGCAGGTCCTTGGACTCCTCCATCGCCAGACCATAGCAACACGACGGTTGGAGGAAGAGCGCCTCATCTTCCGCCTAGGAACCCTCCAACCACAAGGGATGAGCTCAGGTTTCTCCAGTTTCGTCATTTCCCCTTCCCCCACCTTGTCTCAGTCAAATCCCTTGAGCTCAGCACCGCCTTCCTAACCTGCAATCTTCTTCCTGACCTCTCTGCCCCCATCCTACTCTGGCCTATCACCTTCACCTTGACCTCCTTCCACCTGTCGCATTTCCAATGTCCCTCCTCCCTACCTTTTATCTTAGCCTGCTGGACACACTTTCCTCATTCCTGAAGAAGAGCTTATGCCCGAAACGTCGATTCTCCTACTCCTTAGATGCTGCCTGACCTGCGCTTTTCCAGCAACACATTTTCAGTTCTACAAGGTTCCCCATAGGAGACTGATTAGTAAGGTTAGATCTCATGGAATACAGGGAGAACTAGCCATTTGGATACAGAACTGGCTCAAACTTAGAAGACAGAGGGTGGTGGTTGGAGGGTTGTTTTTCAGACTGGAGGTCTGTGATCAGTGGGGTGCCACAAGGATTGGTGCTGGGCCCTCTACTTGTTGTCATTTACATAAATGATTTCAATGCCAGCATAAGAGGTACAGTTAGTAAATTTTCAGATGACACCAAAATTGGAGGTGTAGTGGACAGCGAAGAGGGTTACCTCAGATTACAACAAGATCTGGACCAGATGGGCCATTGGGCTGAGAAGTGGCAGATGGAGTTTAATTCAGATAAATGCGAGGTGCTGCAGTTTGGGAAAGCAAATCTTAGCAGGACTTATACACTTAATGGTAAGGTCCTAGGGAGCGTTGCTGAACAAAGAGACCTTGGAGTGCAAGTTCATAGCTTCTTGAAAGTGGAGTCGCAGATAGATAGGATAGTGAAGAAGGCATTTGGTATGCTTTCCTTTATTGGTCAGAGTATTGAGTACAGGGGTTGGGAGGTCATGTTGCGGCTGTACAGGACATTGGTTAGGCCACTGTTGGAATATTGTGTGCAATTCTGGTCTCCTTCCTATCGGAAAGCTGTTGTGAAACTTGAAAGGGTTCAGAAAAGATTTACAAGGATGTTGCCAGGGTTGGAGGATCTGAGTTACAGGGAGAGGCTGAACAGGCTGGGGCTGTTTTCCCTGGAGCGTCAGAGGCTGAGGGGTGACCTTATAGAGGCTTACAAAATTGTGAGGGGCATGGATAGTATAAATAGACAAAGTCTTTTCCCTGAGGTGGGAGAGTCCAGAACTAGAGGGCATAGGTTTAGGGTGAGAGTGGAAAGATATAAAAGAGACCTAAGGGGCAACATTTTCACGCAGAGGGTGGTATGTATATGGAATGAGCTGCCAGAGGATGTGGTGGAAGCTGGTACAATTGCGACATTAAAGAGGCATTTGGATGGGTATATGAATAGGAAAGGTCTGGAGGGATATGGGCCGGGTGCTGGCAGGTGGGACTAGATTAGGTTGGGATATCTGGTCGGCATGGACGGGTTGGACCAAAGGGTCTGTTTCCATGCTGTACATCTCTATGACTATTAGATTATGTACAGTGCGGAAACGGGCCCTTTGGCCCAACAAGTCCACACTGACCCTCCGAATAGCAACCCACCCAGACCCATTCCCCTACATTTACCCCATCACCTAACACTACGGACAATTTACAATGGCCAGTTCACTTAATCTGCACATCTTTGGACTGTGGGTGGAAACCGGAGCACCAGGAGGAAACCCACGCAGACACAGGGAGAATGTGCAAACTCCACACAGACAGTTGCCCGAGGCGGGAATTGAACCCGGGCCTCTGGCTCTGAGAGGCAACAGTGCTAACCGATGCAAATCCTTTTTTTTCTGAGTGCTTTCAGATAAAGAGTTAAAGCTATTGGCTTTAGCTGTGTATTATACTGTAACATTTGGTTAAAAATGAAACTTTTGCAGAAGTGTGGAATGTTTACCGCACAGCAGGATTCCATTTGGCCTGTTAGATCTGTGCCGGAGTTATTCCTGTTCCCTGCCTTTTCCCCAAAGCCAAGCAAACCTTTTCTCTTTAGACTGTTTAGAAAGTAATTGAAATGGTACTGAGATCCTGTAATTTATGAAGAGGGAGTACAAAAACAAGGAATTCATAGAGGACCTCTGTAAAAGACTGAATTGGCCTCTGCTGGAGAGCTGTGCCCAATTTTGGGTACCACACTCTGAAGGTATGTGAAGACCTGATGAACTATGGAGAAAAAAAATGCAAAAGTTATGACAGTATAGAAGGAGGCCATTTGGCGTGTTGTGTCTGCACTGTCTCATTAAATGAGGATCATTGCCTAATGATAATCTCTTGCTTTTTACCTATTTCCTTGCACATTTTTCTCTTCCTCCATTATTTCTTTTAATTAGTTCATAGGATGTGGACATTGTTGGCTAGGTCAGCATTTATTACCATCCTAATTACTCCAGGTACTGATGAGTTTCCTTCTTGAATCACTAAAGTGCATGGGGGCAATTACATCTATAGTGTCTTTGAGAAGGGACTTCCAGGGTTTGAACCCAGCAACAGTGCAGGAATTATGGTCAAGTTCCAAGTCGGGCTTGGCTTGGAAAGGAATTTAACTGTGGTGGTGCACTCATGCAAAATAAATTCTCCTATTCTCTGCCTTAAATGGGTGACCCCTGATTTTTTAAATGAAAGTTCTCGTTTCTCCTGCACGAGGGCACTTCATCTCCATATTTACCCTGTGAGGACACCTCAGGATCTTAAATGTTTCAATCAAGTTGCCTCTTCTCTTCTAAACTGCAGAGGATGCAAGCCCCTCATAAGCTATACATTTCCAGCTATTAATTTCGTGAACCTTCTCTGCACTGCTCTCAAACATTTATATCCTTTCGTGTATAAAGAGACTAATACTGTCGACTATATTCTAAATGTCGTCTCATAATTCCCTGTATAGCTGAAACATAACCAACTTACTTTTACCTTCAATTCCCCTTGCAATAAATGATACTATTCCATTAGCTTCTCAAACTATTTGCTGTAATTACCTCTTGCATTCCATGCGCTGGGGCAGCCAGTTCCCTCTGCATCTCAGAGCTCTGAAATCTTTCACTCTTTCGATTATATGATTCAAGTTTATCCTTCCTACCAAATGGGCGATTCCACACTTTCCCATGTTTCGCTTAATTTGCGAAATCTTGGTCCACTTTTTTTAAGCTATCTATATCCCTTCACAGTTGATGCCTTCATAGTTTAATTTTCTATCTTTTTTTTTGTCCTCCGCAAATTTAACAACCATGCTTTAATCCAAGTCACTTACATAAATTGTGAAAATTGGGTTCCCAACATTGATCCCTGTGGCATACTACTTATGACACGGTGGGTTGGCATGGTGGCTCACTGCTTAGCCCTGCTGCCTCACAGCGTTAGGGACCCGGGTTCAATTCCTGCCTCGGGCAACTGTCTGTGTGGAGTTTGCACATTCTCCTCATGGCTGCGTGGGTTTCCTCTGGTTTCCTTCCACAGTCCAAAGATGTGCTAAAATTGCCCATAGTGTTAGGTGCATTAGTCAGGGGGAAATGGGTCTGGGTGGGTTGCTCTTTGGAGGATCGGTGTGGACTTGTTGGGCCAAAGGGCCTGTTTCCACACTGTAGGGAATCTAATCTAATCATACAAATCAGAAAATAACCCTCTTATACCTACTCTCCTTAACTAACCAATCTTCTGCAAGTATATTACCCCATAAATATTGAGATTTTTATTTTCTAAATAATCTTTATATACACCTTGTCAAAGGCATTCTGGAAGTCTGACTGCAATCCATCCATAGTTCCATTTATTCTTAAATAAAAATGCTTTGCTGTAGTGCCAAGTGATCATAGGACTGTTATCATTAGGGGGAGAGATAATTAGAGGTGAGTTTACCCTGAGGGTCACTGTGCCTCAGGTGAGGGATGAGATTAAGAGGACAGGACCTTCATGGTAACCTCAGCTGGTGTGGGAATTCAGAGAACGAGAGACTGAATCCCATGATGGAAGATGGTGAAAAATGAATTTAATAAAAATTGGGAATAGAAATCTAGCCTGGTGGCACCTCGTAACCCGATGTCAATTGTCATTAAAAACTCATCTGGTTCCCTCATGCCTTTTGAAGGAAAGGGATCTGCCATCCTTACCTGGTCTGGCTTACAGATGGCTTCAGATTGACAGCAATGTGGTTGATTCTTAACTGTGCTCTGGGCAGTTGGGAATGGGCAATAAATGCTGGCCTGTCTACCAACGCTTCCATCCCATGAGTAAATATATAAAAGCTCTGGCACCTGGTCGTCAACACAGCTTTCTGAACTCTTGCAACTCGCTGCAGCGAACAGTAAACCCTCTCGCTGTATTGTTTCCTACAACCACTACATTCCTTTTATTTGCTCCTATTGGAATGGCTTTCTATATCTCGCTGCCGTAGCCAGGTAGCTCATCTGTCCTGCAGCCCTTACTCTTTTTGAAACAAACTGAAAAAACTTGAAAGCTGTTTGACAATGCCAAGACTGAGTTTCCTGTATTCCTGACGTCTCTGCTTGCTTACCTGCTTCACTTTTCCCCAATCACTAACCAAATCGGAAGACCAGTCAGTGTGAAAGATAAGGCTGAAACTTTTGCAATAATCTCTAACCAGAAATGCTGAGTAGATGATCTATTTTGATATCAAGAAACCGTTGGAGGCACTGGATACTGCAAAGGCTTTGGGCCCTGAAAACGTTCCAGCAACAATATTGAGGACTTGTCACACCCCGAGCCCGGCTGTCCATTACAGCTGCAAGATCTGTCCAACAGTGTGGAAAATTACCCAGGTTTGTCCTATACGCAAAAAACAGGACAAATCCAAACTGGGCAAATCCTGCCCCATCAGTCTATTCTCGATCATCAGGAATGTGATCGAAGGTGTCATTAACAGTTAATCAAACAGCATCTGCTCAGTGATACCTAATTTGGGTTCCACCATGGCCACTCAGCTCTGACCTCATTACAGTCTTGGTTCAAAAAAGGGCAAGAGAGCTAAATTCCAGAGGTGAGGTGAGAGTGACAGCTGTTGACATCAAGGCTGCGTTCAACGGTGTGTGGCATCAAAAAGCCTCAACAAAATGGGAGTCAGTGGGAATCGGGGCAAATACTCCGTTGGTTGGAGTCATATCTGGCACATAGGAAAATGGTTCTGGATGTTGGCGATCAATCATCTCAGCTCCAGTATAACCCTGCAGGAGTTTAAGGTAGTTTTCTGAGCCCAGCCATCTTCAGCTGCTTCATTAATGATCTTCCTTCTTCATGATGTCAGATGTTTGCGAATAATTGCACAATATTCAACACCATTATAACTCAGATACTGAAACAGTCTCATGTTCAAATGCAACAAGATCTGTTCAATATCCAGGCTTGGGCTGACAAGTGGCAAGAAACTCACAAAACCAGGCAGTGATCACCTCCAATAAGAGACAATCTGATCACCATCCCATAATATTGAATGATGTTATCACCACTGAATCTGCCACTATTAAAATCCTGGGGCTTATCATTGACCAGAAACTTAACTGGACTCGCAATATAAATACAGTGGCTTCAAGAACAGGTCAGAGGCTAGGAACAGTGAAGTGAGTTATGGATTAGTGGTGCTGGAAAAGCACAGCAGTTCAGGCAGCATCCGAGAAGCAGTAAAATCAATGTTTCTAGCTTTATTCCTGATGAAGGGCTTTTGCCCGAAACGTCGATTTTTACTGCACCTCGGATGCTGCCTGAACTGCTGTGCTCTTCCAGCACCACTAATCCAGAATCTGGTTTCCAGAATCTGGTTTCCAGCATCTGGAGTCATTGTTTTTACCGGAGTGAGTTACTCACCACCTGACTCTCCAAAGCCTGTCCGCTATCTACAAGGCATAAATCAGGACTGTAATGGAAATCTCCCCACTTGCCTGGATGGGTACAGCTCCAACAACATAACACTGTCCAAGTCAAAGCTTCCGACTCAATTGGCACCACATCCGCAAGTTTCCAGTCCCTCCACTCCGTAACAGCAGTGAGTATTATGTACAAGATTGACTTCAAAATTCACAAGAGATCCTTAGACAGCACCTTCCAAACCCATGACCACTTCGATCTAGAAGCACAAGGGCAGATAAATGGGAACAGATAAATAAAAGTATCCCTCCTAACCATACACTATCCTGATTTGGAAATATATCACCGTTACGCTCGGTAAAAATCCTAGATCTCCCTCCCTTAGGGCATTGTGGGTCTACCTGCAGAGCATGGACTACAGCAATTCCAGAAGGCAGCTCGCTACCATCTTCTCGAGGGCAACTAGGGACAGGCAGTAAATGCTGGTCAGCGACACCAGTGTCCCTTGAGAGAATAGAGAAAAATCTATCCAAAAGAATGTGACTGAAATAAGGTGTCCAGGTAACTTTCCTCATTCTTGGTGTGTCGTTGCCCTTATAGTTTGGCCTTCAGCTTGTAAACTCAGAGCCAGGGATGCTCAAAGTGCAAACAGATGTAAATGGATCGCATCAGCATCCAAGAGAAGAATTGTATTCTATAGCTTCAACATCTCACCTGCTCTGCTATCTTTATTGTGTCTTAATGAAGTAATAATTACATAATTTGATTTAATCTAATAAATTCCTTCTTCTTGCTACCATCTTGTGTACTAAATTAAATATTAGAATCTGGTAAAATTTACCACTTATGATTGAGATAAATATTAAATGAATTTCTATTTCTTCCATGCTTGCAGAACTTGTTAAAAATTATAATTGAGATGATTATAATTTAATAAAAATAAAATAATTTCTTTCAGCATTTTGTACACAGTACCTAACAGCAGTTAATCACTAACAAATCAATCCTCAACTTTCCTGTGACACTATTTAATTTTCTTTAAACAAATCAGCATGTTTATACCCCTCCTATGTATTCTCACACAGGTCTGCCTTTCTTCCAGAAGGCAATTGTTGCACCTTTTAAAATTTTCTTCAGGGTTTCACCTTACTGTCCCTTACAGTACTACACAACTCAGTAATAAAACAGGCCTTGACCAATTCAAGTAAAACATTGAAGCACAAGCTATTGATAGTTGGATAAAATGTTACCGAAGGACGACTTCTCTCATTTTACGTAGACACCTCTGTCCTAGGATCTTGTTCCTTTTCTAGGATCTTGGATCTACTTTTAGTGACAAAGGCTGTTTTGTATCTGTGGTTATTTGTATATGCTACAGAGTGAAGCACAGAGAACTTGTTCTGATTCCAAGTTTTACACCCTGCACTGCTTTGAACCAATTTTCTGTTTGCTTATGTTTATGCTCACTTTTTCTTGGTGCTCTGCCAACAGTCTTTTTGCTTGTTTGATATGGAAAAGAGAGGAAATTGTATAATAGTCTCTTTTGACCTCATGTCAGTATTCAGTCTATGCTCTGACAGACACGTTTGACTACAGTGAGGTATTTTAGGAAGAAACAAAGAAAAGTCCCCCTTGGTTTACTACAAAAATGACTTTGTTGGGGGTTTTGGGCGTGGACAGTAGCCTTTATTATAAGAAAAACAAAGAACTCCAGATGTTGGAAATCTGAAAGAACCTCCAGACATTTCTGGAGAAATGGCAGTATGTGTGGAGAGAAAGCAGAGTTAACATTTCAGGTTCAGTGACTCTTTAGAGCTTCAAGTACTTGGCTTTGTTGGAACACTTGGATACAGTGGTATAATTGCATCGTATGCATTACCTGTATTTTGTAATAATGACAAATTATTTGGCTCATTTTCTCTGAGCATGAAGGAAATGCCTTTGTCTCCTGGTTTTTCCTCCAATTGTATTGACCTTATGTTTTGAAAGTGGTAATTCATACAGTGGGTTTGTGAAACAGGTGTTGCTGCAATGAGTAACTTGTCATTCCCTGTTTTAGTGGTTATTGCTGTCCATGCTCCACTAGTAAAGTATAGTAAAAGGAGTTGCTTTTTCCAGACTCCCAATTCTTGGCTTTACAAATGGCAGTTGAGAGTACAATAGCAAGAAAGTAATTCTAAACATTTATGAATTGCTTCTTCATCTCCAACTTGAGTTGGTTGGTTGGTTGGTCTCCTCCCATTTGAAAATGATTATCGGCATTCAGTGAATAAATCCATTACAAATGGTTGTCTTCAAATGGCCTGTTTATTGGTTGTGGTTGAGAGGGTTAATTCTTAATTGGCATCTTCTGCCACAAGTATTTCGTGTTAAACCAACAAATATTGTCGTGGGTTGACTTTGTTGTTGCTGCCTGTTGGCTGACCATGGTAGCCTACCACCACACTAGGTCAGATATTGTGCCCTTCAATGCATCAAGAAAAGCTGGAGCATTGTGTATAGTTTTGGGCATCACCCTTTCAAAAAATAGTCAAGATCTTGGAGTGCAGAGGAATGAGGGAGGAGGTATTTCAGTACGTAGAGTTATTCTTGAAACAACTCTAAGGTCGATATCCTATCACCAAGTCACTCTTATTCATAACACGTGACACTGACCCAGCTAGTTCAGAGTTGCTCCTAGACTGAGCAGAACCCTGAAACACCTGTTTTCATCTGTCAGCCAGGACTTCCTGATTGGACCAGGTTAACAGCCCCAGTCAGGGAACTCATACTGTATAAGATCCACCTGGCTGACCTCATTCTCATTACCATAGTTCTCTTTTCAATTTTAACATTTAATACAGGTATTGAAGGTCATAAAGGGTTTAGATAGATAAATATGGAGAAACATTTTCCAGTGCTATAAAGGTCTATAACCGCTCTGATTTTAGGCAAGAGAACCAGAGATAAGATGAGGTATATTTATTTTATGCAGTTAGTTTTTATGGTCGGCGATGCATTACCTGAAAGTGTCATGAAAGCCATGTAAAAGTGAACTTTCAAAAGGGCATTGAGTAAGTACTTGCAGTGAAAGAATTTTCAGGGTTATGGAGAAAAGGGTAAGGCGTGTTGGGTTAAATGGTCTTCTGTGCTTTCATGTTTTATAAACCTTTGAAATTTGCAATTGTTACTTTTCTAAGTTTTCTAAGAATAATTTCATTTAGCCTTTATGTACAATGTTGTTTTTGATGTATATGTTATTAGTTTTTTTTAAACTTGAATAATTCAGTGGGGATTCTGATGCTAGATTTGCCAAACCTGCAGTTTTCATTGTACACGTGCAAGCAATTGCATTTTTGAGTTAGAGCCCAATGGGAATTGTGACCAAGTTTCAGGAAATACTTGAAAGTGGGTTTTTTATGTTTGTTTTCCAACTTTTCTTTCTGTGTCACAAAGGTATCAGATGTGATAAGTATACTAGCAAATTGCCCATTTAATGTTCTATCCTTTTAACCTAAAAGGTTTGACTAAAAGCCAAATTGTTACTGTATAGGATTAAGGAAGGCAATTATAATTTCAATCCTTTAGCTGTCGACTTCCCAATTACTGTCAATTATTTTGAGATTAAAAACTATATCCTACTTAAATCTTCAAATTATTGCATCATAGTTTAAACACATTTTGACCAGATACTTCCACAAATAGTTATTCATGGAAAGTGAGCACTTTTGCTGCTCTTGTTTTGAATTTGAGGAGAGGGAAGTACTCCATGTTCACTGAGACATGTGCATCTTTCATTGGGTGTGGGAATGATCCAGATTGGAATGTGTTTCTATTGGTTAATGTTTTAAATATTTTTGGCTCATGTAATTGTTGGTAACATTTGACAGGACCAGCTGAAAAGACTTGTTAAATCTGACCCTTCTTAGGGAGCTGAATTAATAACAGGACAGATACAATGATTGAGTGAATGTGTTTTATTCTGTGGAAGTTGAAGCTATGGTACTAAAGTGAAAACTGTTTTAAACTGTTTCTCTGGTCAGTGCTCAGTTGAGAAGCTAAAATATTAAAATAATTTACTAAAATAGGCAAAAGATTGAAGTGCAGGCCGTACTTTTTATTGCAGAGGAGTACAGGAGATGATGTTTTGTGGCACAGAGGTAGTGTAACTTCCTCTGGGTCGGACTACCAAATTCAAGTCACATACCAAGACTTGTTGACTGTTCTAGCATAGCCAAGCAGGTTCATTGTCAGTCTGCAAATTCATCTTAATATGTTTGGCAGATAGGAAATGCTGGAAAGTTTCCTGGCTAGCTGTCCTGCAAAAGTCACTGCAATACTTTGCCTGTAAGCATGAACCAATTAAATAGAAGTCCATGGCCCAATTCTTGGAAATGAACTGGAGCAGACTAGACATATGATATACAAAACAGAAATAGACCATTTAGCCCAAGTAGGCCATGTATGCTCCACATGGGCCGACTGTCATCTCTTCTCATCTATAAATGTTAGCATAACCTCCTCTCTTCTGCCTTATACACATCTAGTCTTAATCATCGTGTGCTAGCCATCTGAATTAAATTGTGGATAGGGACTTTAGGTTTTCAAGTGCAAAAGGATTACTGTTGTTGATATTTCCCTTTCTGCATTATAGGAACAAGCAATTTTGGTTGATCTTACTCAGAATGTACGTGAAAATTTGCATTTTGGAACCATGATGAGACCAAATCATGTGAGCTCCCCTTTAAAACTGCCTTGCAAAAATCAATTCTGTTCAAACTCACCGTAATCTCTCCCATCTGAAAGTTTCTAACCAACCTTAAAACAAATCTAGTTGAACCTGAGGGATAGGTCAGAAAGAACAGTGGTGGTGGAATAATCCTGTAATTCTGGGATCATATAAGGAACCATCTGAACTTCTTTGCCACACTTTCCATGCATCTTCCTTCCTTACATAAACCATTTTGCCCATGTAATAATAGATATTTGATGATTTTGATGCAGAGTACACTTGTCACAAGCACTGTCATGGCTGAGCTTCTCAAATCTATCCATACCATCTATGTTGTTGATCAGCAGTCAGCAATGAGGAACAAACACTCTGGTCAATATAAAGGGACATGGAAGGCACACTGGATTAGTATTGATCATTTACTGGAGTAGGAGAGGACTTTCCTCAATTTTTTTTCATTGCATCATTTGATTTTGGACAGGGTTGGAAAGATATTGATCTTACTCAAACAGAGAATGATGGAGAAACTCAGCAGGTCTGGCAGCATCTGTGGAGCAGAAATCCATTTTATGTTTCGTGTTCGGTATGACTCCTCTTCAGAACTGAAAGGTTTTGGAAAATTTATTTTATATACTTTAGGCATAGATTGGAGGAAAACTAAGCCAGATGATGTAGAGACCTGGTGCAAAGGACAAAGGCGTTGTCAATTGTGGTGAAAGAGCAAATAATGTAAATTGGTTGTAAATTAAAGGCGAATGAATCCTCTCTACCAAGAGCAAAGTAAACAAGACACCAACAAAGCATGATTGTGTGGAAAAGGGAAGAGAATGTAAGAAAATTGGAGAACAGACATCAAAGTTTTTGAAGTTGAGTAATTCAGTATTGAGACCTCAAGGCTGCAAATTGCCTAAATAGAAAAGTAAGTGTTGTTCTTTGAGCTTTCATTGTGCTTTATTGAAACATTACAGAAGGCCCAGGACAGACATATTAACACGAGAGCAAGGTGGTTCATTGAAATAGCAAGCAACTGGCAGATCGGGTCATTCCTACGAATAGACTACTAATGGTTCCCGTTATCAACTTTTCTTTCTCTCCAGCTCACCATTCTCCATGCTTTGACTGTAGCTTCTCTTTTCTCTCCCTGGGCTATTCCTTTCCCCCCGGGAGACAGTGAGGTCTGCAGATGCTGGAGATCAGAGCTGAGAGCGTGTTGCTGGAAAAATACAGCAGGTCAGGCAGCATCCGAGGAGTGGGAAAGTCGACGTTTTGGGTCTGACCCCTCCCTCATTCCTGATGAAGGGCTCCAGCCCGAAATGTTAACTTTCCTGCTTCTCGGATGCTGTCTGACCTGTGCTTTTCCAGCAACACACTTTCTACACATTTGCGCCCCCCCCCCCCCCATCAGCCCCTACCTTCGACATATATACCATCTTTTCCTAGCTACTATCAGCTTTGAAGAAGGCTTACTGGACCTAAAATGTTAACTCTGCTTTCTGCCCACATGCTGCATTTCTCCAGCAATTTCTTTTTCTGTGACAGAGCGAAGGTGTTCTACAAAGTATGGAGTCTGCATTTAACAATTAAAGGAGACTGCATTGTGAGCTGTGAATGTAATAGGCTAGGTACAAGTAAAGTGCTGCTTCGCCTGGAAGGTGTGTTTGGGCTTTTGACAGTGAGGAGGGAGGTTGTGAATATGCAAGTGTTGCACTTCTGCGATTGCATGGGGAGCTGCCATGGAGGAGTGTTCGGAGTAATAGAGGAGTAGAGCAGAGTGTCATGGAGGGAACAATCCCTGTGGAATGCTGATAGTGGAGGAGAGGACAAAGATGTGTTTGGTGGTGATGTCCTGCTGGAGGTAATGGATGTGGGGACTAGTATAGTGAGAACAAAGGGTATGGGAAACCCATTTATCAATCTGGGAAGGATAGGTAATGGTGAAGGCAGAATTCAGGAGATGGGGCAGACATGGCTGAAGACTCTGTCAATCTCAATAGCTGGAGGGGGTGTGGTGCCTCTGGAGGGAAAAGAAGAGGACTTGGAACAATATTGCCACTCTTTAACTATCATTGGATCAAAATCCTGCTCTTCCCGTCCTAACAGCAGAGTGGGTCCACTGATAAAAATGAACTGGAGCAGTCCAAGAAAGTGGCTCATGATCAATTCTCTGGGAGCAAGAACTCTTGCTGTGAAGTACTTGGTTTTATCATGGAAGCTTGTACTTTGTTTGCTTAAAGTGAGTTGAATTGAACACATGTTCTTCTTGATTTGAAATCACTCCATTTATATGAAAGAGCAGTTTTTGAGTTGATAGCTCTATAGGTAGAAAAGAAATCTATAGCCCACCTGTAGCTAGTTTAGACTCCCTGCAGGCACCTTTCCTTTGTACTGTATTCTCTGATATACAACAGAGTACAAAGTGAAAACGTTAGATGTTTGAAAAGCTTTTCTGTATAAGTTTACGTTGCTTTTTTGGAACTTGTGCAAGTACGGAGTAGCAAAGTAGTTGCAAACAAGGAAACATTCACAGCAGCCCATTGTAGTATTGGTTTACAGTGTTTCTCTTAAAATATTCCTGAATCTTTTACAGGTCAGTCTGGAAGGATTAGAGAGCAAGGGATTGACAGGGCATGGAGGGTTGGAGATAGCCAGTTTATAATGGTCATGCTGAATATGGTGAGTTTGGTTTGAAGAGACCGGTTTTGTGGTGATGTAAACAAAAGTGGAAGATTGGTCAAACTTTGGCTGGATTGAGGAATCTCCAGCGTTTACCTTGCCATGACATTCAATTTGAGGATTATAAGTTACATGGTTAGTAAAGGAAAAAGAATAAGCCCAACAACTGACAGTATGTGAGTATCCCCGCTAGGGATAGGCAATACCAAGTTTACCAGTAGTTGCTCACAAATAAACACTCAGCTTTTGTCATTATACAGCATCTGTAAGACCTTTGTATCGGAAAGCGTGCTTGAATTTTGTTTTATTCCAATGAAGGGTGAAATTAAGTGATATTTTCAGAAACCATATATACTTAAGAAATAAAATATTTTGACCGGCCAACTTGCAGACTGTCCTGCTTGATCCTTCCCAATCCTTCCCTTTACAGCTTCTTTTGTTCCTGTGCTGACTTACTCCTTGCTACCTCTCTTGCTTGCCCTTCCTTCCCATGGAAAAGGGAAGTGGCAAGCAAAAACGAGTTGGAGATAGGATAGTCTGGTCAGAAGGTCGAAGAGTGTGTGAGGGTTGGGAAGCTGGATAAGTGATGAGTAGGAGTGCCAGCAAACAAGATCAGGGATAGGTGTTTTTGGCAAATAGTTGCCAAATATAAAGAGTTACCGGAATGGTGTTTACAGGAATGTAGGGATGTCAATTATTTTAACTTAGAAGATAACATCAACATCAGCAAAATGAAGGAGCTTTTCATAAAATTCAGGAAATGGAGTGGAAGGCATGCCCTTGTCTGTATTAATGGTGCTGAAGTGGAGATAGTTGAGAACACCAAGTTCCTAGGAGTGATGATCACCAACATTGATCCACCCACATTGACGCAACAGTCAAGAGAGCACAACAACGTCTCTACTTCCTCAGCAGTATGGAAATTCGGCATGTCCATTAGAATACTTACCAATTTTTATAGATGCATCACAGCGTGGTAATGGCAACTGCTCTTCCCAAGACCGCAAGAAACTACAGAGAGGAGTGAACACAGCCCAGTCCAACATGCAAACCAGTCTTTCTTCCAACCACTGACTCCATCTATACTTCCTGTTGCCCCAGGAAAGCAACCAACGTAATGAAGACCCCTCCCACCCCCAGTTATATTCTTTGCCACCCTCTTTCGTCAGGCAGAAGGTATACAAGTTTGAATAAATATACAATCAGATTCAAGAACAGATATTTCCTGCTATTGTCATATTTTTGAATGGACCACTCAAATGTAAATGATGTTCTCTCGTTCTCTCTCTCTCTCTCTCTCTCTCTCTCTCTCTCTCTCTCTCTCTCTCTCTCTCTCTACCTTCTTTATGGCTGTAACACACTATTCTGCTACCCTGATGCACTCTGTATGGTGCAATCTGCCTGTATGGCATGCAAAAGAACACTTCTCACTATATCTCAGTACCTGTGACAACAATAAATCAAGCCATCAAAACTATCAGACTGATTGTTGGAAAAATCCATCTGGTTCACTAATGTCCTTTCAGGAAGGAAACTGTTAACCTTACCTGGTCCGGCCTACATGTCATTCCAGATCCACAGTAATAAGGTTGACTCTTAACTGTCCTCTGGCCAATTAGAATGGGTGCAATAAATGCTGCTTTGCCAGTGGCGCCCTAATCCCATGAATGAATAAAGGGAAAAAAATAGCTGCTTGTTGAGAAGAGTCTAACATTGTGCCATTGCTTCCTGATTTGATGTCTTATCATAAAGGCTATAGACCAAGTCACTGCATTCTTGTATATTCTTGGTGACTATTTTTACATGCAGCATTATTAAATGGAAGTCCTAGTATCAAGGAGTTCACAAAACCGCAGCAAAAGAACTGTATCGCAGCTTGGCATTCAGGGAGGTACTGAAATCATGTATTGTACATGGTCTGACTGTTTGTCCTGAAATTAGATTCAAAGAATTATAACCTCGCTTTGTGGTTTGGGAGTTTTTGTTTATATTTAAATATTTGTAATTGTTGTTTCAAGTGTACACAATGCTAACCTATCAAGCTAGCCTGCACCAAGTTGTGTTAACATAAAAGCTATCGTGGAATTTGTTGCGCATTGCCCTTCTGCCCATAGTGCTATGACTATGATACAAACTTGTTGAAATTATAAAATTGTTACAGCCAGGTACTGATATGATTCATTGCTGCTGCATTTATTTGCATGAGAAGATTTCAATTTCAAACTTGCTCATTCATGAAGAGAATTAAAATCTATTTCTGCTTGATTGGAAAATGTGATTGAGAAGTTGGTAGTAATGATCAAAAGTAGTTATAAGAAGCAGCATTGCTATGTTAGGATTCAGTAAAACAATTTTAACTGTTGGGCTTAACTCATTCTCTCATTAGCGTACACAGGTAATGTCTTCAGTGCGTTTGAGCTATTGGGGACTTTAAACACCCAAGCAAGAAGAATGTTCCTTTTTATTTTCAGGCATTGACATTTTTTGCAAATTCTTTTTCCCTATATGAGAAACCTGATCTTTTACAGTAAAGCAACTTTTGGATGATTGTTTAATAAGTCCCAGCTGAAGTTTAATGCACTGAAATACAATTGTGGAGGTACAGCTGGAATGTCTCGAATATGTCTTAATTGCTTTTTCTCAAATTACAACAAATGCAGATAGCTTTCTGAGCCTATATTAGAAACCTTGTACTCACAATTTCACAAATTTACGTCAATCAAAATGGAAATCAAAGCAAAGTAGTCAAAATTTCTGAAGTTTCCATCAAGTAATACTTTTCTCTTTGTCTCTGACATGACAAAAATGATACCACTTAGCAGGCATAATATTACTGGTAATTGAAACAAAGATTTAAAATTATTTTTGATAAGTCCTATGAAGTTGCTGGGCTGCAGATAAAATTGTTCAAAGCCAGGCATTCTTGGGGAAAAAAAAAGTCTAATTTTAATCAAAAGGTTATCGTTGGCAGCACAATCATAATTTATTTTGATTTCTTCATTAATTGAGGCATGTGCACTTCTTGCCTTGTCACATGTGATGCTGATCCTAATTTTGGATTAATTTGGAATAACTAGAGAACTTTGGAATTTTGTTCCTGTCCCTCATTTATGTCATCCATATTTGTTTGAATCACATCTAGCTCAGTTATATGATTATTAAAAACAATTGCATTTTGAATTAACAAGAGGCAAAAAGAATAATAAAACAATTTTTTAAATGTTAAACTTTGTTTAAGGGTCATGACTTTGAGAAGTTAGTCGAACTAGGTGATGATGCAATGATAGGGACAAGTGTTGAGTATGTTCATTATAAAGAAAATTGAAGTTGACATGTTTCATCCTGTCTTCATTAAAACTTTTCTTGTTATGTAGTTTTTGATCCTCTCTCCTTTTTGTTATTGCAGATATTTGGTTTCCAGGCAGGCCTGACCTCCTTGGATAGTGAAAGATCATTCTGTCCTCCTGCCCCGGTCATTCCTCCTTTCAGCACAGCCTTTTATGGCAAATTACTTCGACTTCCATCATACTGGTGAGTTGACAGCCATTCAGAATGTGCCAGAGGCTGTTCATTTTACTGTACTATTAGATTTGCCACATGCACTGACATTGTTATATTCATTTGCATTTTCAATGAATAGTTGGCAAATGAAATAAACAAATGGCGAAGTCACTATTTTAATAAATTAGTAAATCTGTGTTACATGTGTTTTTAAATTCATTGGCATTCACTTGGGAATTCTGCCTGAAGTGTTTTCATCAACATGAATTGAAATGTATATGCACTACACATGTCACTGATATTTTATTAGATCTTAATCATCATCTACAGAGTAGAAACTTGCTGTATGCAATCGTGCACTGTTCAGAAAATTGCTTCAGTAATATACAGATCATGTCCATCTCCAACACAGCTTGTTGTGTTCTTCAAATCAGCTTTTAAGTACAGGTCGTTTTGGTATAATGCGCATTTTGTCAATGCAAATTGGCAATAACGTGATTGAACTGTGGATATTGTTTGGATAATGTGAACTTTTTACTGAATAGGTATAGCGATTTTCTATAGCGGTTTTCCATAGCATGATTTACTAAAGCACGTGGTTGCAGAGGAATGCAACTGTCGAGATGTAACAGAACAACCTGTACAGAGTTTACCTGTACTAATGAAATGATTATACAAAGATTGTTGCTGAAATATTTACTTGTGAATGAGTGGTCTGCCTTCCTTCATTTCATTTTTCAAGTAAGTCTGTTCTTAATGAAGAGTGCCTTTAGTGGCTCTGTGGAAGTGTTGAAGACGATCGAATTGATAACACAAATGCCCTTAACATGACCTATTTCAGCCAATTTGGTCTGTTTGGATAGATTCAAAATGGAACCTGAGGAGCTGTGCCATTCCAATCAGGGATTTTGGTCAAGAGTGAAGAACTTTACAGGCTTTTGTGGAATGCATTAAAGAAACTTTGCAAGTATCCAGCGCTTTGCTCAAAAGTCCATTGATTTTGTCCAGGTGCATCTACTTTCCAGCTGGGTAGCACTGGGGAGTAGCAATGAAGAATGACCTCATGATCTCGAGTTCACTCATGACTCCCCTTCTTCCACTATGGCTGAGTTCAACTTGTTTTCCAGTGAAATCTTGGGTTTCCTAAAACTCTAGTTTTTTTTTCAATTACCGTTGTTCAGGTTTGCATAATTGCCAAGGAATCTCCAGCAGTGTTGACCATAATGTATTTAAAAGCCATGTTTTATTTTAATAAGAATGTGAAAGCATTATATTATGTAATGAACAATATTTATTTATGTAATGCCAAGGTATATCTATGTGCAGCTGATCTCTGAAAGGCCATAATGGATAATTGCTTTGAGAATAATAATTTGGTTTTCATCTCTTGATAGGTATGAAGTAGCAGAAGGATTGGCAGGCAAATTCTTTTTTCAATTCATTCACAAGTTGTGGGCATTGCTAGGACAGGCTTTATTGTCTGTCCTTAATCGCCCTGGAGAAGATGATCTGCTAGCGTAAACACACTTTCTGTGACTGAAACCAGCATATCACCTACTCCGAGTGAATTTAAGTAACTCTTTGGCTACACAGAATTTAGAACTAGAGTTGAGCTCTGCTCACCAGAATTGTCTGGAGTGGGTGGCCCTCAAACATTTCTGACTCAGGCAGGAATGTCACCAGTATGCCAGAGGCCCACTCCTTAATTAGAGGGTGGTGCTTCTTATTGAGAAGAGCTGTTAATTATTGGATTTCTGTTTTTATAATTTAAAGATTGTTTTCATGTGTATCATGCATCAGTACAGCATCTGAAATGTGATAGGTTCAGAATACTTACACACTCTGTCACATACTTAGAGATGCTCACTCACACTCACTCTCACTATGTTTTGTTTTAATAATTAAAGGTCGCATGAACCATTGGTAATTTAGTAAACTGGAATTTGGATTTGAATCTATAAGAACCAAAGTGCTTTACTGAAGAATGAATAATGTTTATATTTTAAGTGTTTACAGTTATGTTAGCTGCAAGATTTCTGGATTTATTCTACCATTAAAAACACAATATTTAATTGTGTCAAATAAAGACTTGGCATAAATCTATATGGTCTATTCAAACATAGCAGTATTTGAGGAGGTAATTTAGTGGAGCCTTGTTATTTCTCCAACTATTGGTTGTTTTCAGCACAAACAAAAACCTGGGATGCATGATGGATTGACTAGTTGAATTGCTTCACTTTTAAATTAAGAAAATAGAGTAGACTTAATGAAACTTTTTAACAGGAGGTTTATTGCCCCATTCCTACTCTCATAAAGTCTGTTTGAACACTTCAGAGTACTAGGGTGTAAATTTTAACCTGAAATGATGTGATTGGTTCACAGATTCTTTGTGTGTTATTTGTGCTGGACACTAATCAACATTAGGCATTTGAATAAAATTATTCAAATGTTGTCATTTTACTACTGCAAAGGGTTGGTTAGTTATTAAAGTATATCCAAGGATCTTTTGCTTGCCAGAGTTTCTGTTTATTAAAATTAAGATGACAGAACCTTTATATTGAAGAGATAAGGAGAAGTTATTTTGTGAATTCTTGGATTTTTCTACCTTGGGGAGCTGTGGAAGCTTGGTCATTGAGTGTTTACAACAGGTATTGACTAAATACCAATAATGTAAAGGCATATGGAGATAATGTGGCGATAAAGCATTGAGGTAGAAGATCTATCATAACCATATTGAATGGTAGAAAAGGCTTGCGGGCCTGAATGGGCTGTTCGTGTTCCTAGGAGAAAGTGAAGACTGCACATGGTGGAGATCAGAGTCGAGAGTGTGGTGCCAGAAAAGCACAGCAGGTCAGGTAGCATCCGAGGAACAGAAGAATCGACATTTTGGGCATGAAGGGCTTATGCCTGAAACATTGATTGGATTAGATTACTTAGATTACTTAGATTACTTACAGTGTGGAAACAGGCCCTTCAGTCCAACAAGTCCACACCCACCCAGACCCATTCCCCTATGTTTACCCCTTCACCTAACACTATGGGCAATTTAGCATGGCCAATTCACCTAATCTGCGCATTTTTGGACTGTGGGAGGAAGCCGGAGCACCCAGAGGAAACCCACGCAGACACTGGGAGAATGTGCAAGCTCCACACAGTCAGTCGCCTGAGGCGGGAATTGAACCCGGGTCTCTGGCGCTGTGAGGCAGCAATGCTAACCACTGTGCCACCATGCCAACCATCATTCTCCTGCTTTTTGAAAGCTGCCTGACCTGCTGTGCACCACACTCTTGACTCAGTTCTTGTTCCTGCATTCCTATGAACCAAAGTAGATGGAGCTGAGAGACAGAGAAGCCGTAAGTTAATTACTCTCAAGAGAAACTGCCTTTTGGGGCTGAATTGTCAACGTTACCTGTGCATCTGGATAAGACAGGAACCTGGGTTGGAGAAAACAGCTAACACAAATATGATCGGGTCAATGTCTTTGTTCTATGCTTTAATTCCTATGATTCAACTTGAATGGTAGCACTTAACATTGGTAGCCAGGTGGTGGTGTCTTAGTTGCTGGTTGGAAATTTATTCACCAGATGGTGGTGGTGCATGGAGAATTGAGACAAATGTAATTATATAATAATGTGTAAAATAATGCTCTGTAAAAAGTCTCTTGTCAGGTTGTCAGTTGGATTATTGAAGTTCATAGACTTTTTTCACAAAAACAGATGATTGAAGGACTTAGAAGTACACTTTTTATGCACCTGTTTTCATTTGAGCCTTTTAAAATTTGCTTTGCTCTTGATCTTGATAGTGTCAAGATAATGAAAAGTTGACTATGAAAAGATTACTAGAATTTCATGTCTGGAAGCTATTCTTGCATGATGAACTATACAGATGAACGATGAGGGCTGAAAAAGCAAGTGACTTCAGAAGAATGTGTTGCTCTTAGCACCCTGAACTTCATTTTAGATTAGTGATATTGGGATATTTTTGCTTTAGTGTACATTCCAATAAGCATAATGAAAATAAACTTTTCAAGATATTGGGCTAGATTATCTTTTGCTTTTTTTTTGAAGATCGCAAGTGAGATTCACATCCTAAGTTGGTCAAATTCACAAGTAACCTGCATCCTTTGCTACAGCTTTTAGTTGTGAGTTCTTCCAATTCTTAATGTTATGTTTCCATACATTTTTTCCCCTTCACAATGATCACTTAAGTGCTGTGGTTCTTCTGACTCTCAAAGCTCTTGAATATCCTGATCAAGTAACATTCTTTATTATTGTGTTTACAGGTAGTGAGGCTTGGTGTACTATGTGTCATTTAACAACGAGGCTTTGATATCATCATATTGAGTTGTACAACACTGAAACAGACCCTTTTGACCAACTCATCTATGCTGACCAGATATCCCACACTGATCTAGTCCCATTTGCCAGCATTTGACCAATATCCTTCTAAACCCTGTACCCATTCACGTACTCGTTCAGGTGCCTTTTAAATCTTGTAATTATGCCTGCCCGCACCACTTCCTCTGGCAGTTTGTTCCAAACACGCGCCTCCCTATGTGTGAAAATTTGCGCCTCAGGCTCCTTTTAAATCTTTCCCGTTAGAATTATGCCCTATAATTTTGGACTCCCCTACCCTGGAAAAAAGACCTTGGCTATTCACCATATCCATGCCCCTCATGACGCTCCAGGGAAAAAAGCCCCAGCCCATAGGCTCAAACGCTCCAATCCTGGCAATATTCTTGTAAATTTTTTCTGAACACTTTCAAGTTTAACAACTAAAGCAGCGAGACCAGAACTGAGCGAAGTATTCCAAAAGTGGCCTCACCAATGTCCTGTATTGCTGCAACATGACCACCCAACTCCTATGCTGAAAAGTTCTGAACAATGAAGTGTACCAAACGCCGCCTTTGCCACCCAATCAACACTTTCAAGGAACTATGCACCTGCATCCCAAAGTCTTTTTGCTCAGCAATACTTCCCAAGGCTCTGCCATTAAACTGTATAAGTCCTGCCCTGGTTTGCCTTACCAAAATGCAACATCTTACATTTATCTAAATTAAACTCCATCTGCCATTCCTTGGCCCATTAGCCCATCTGACCAAGGTCGTGTTGTACTCTGAGATAACCATCTTCACTGTCCACTACATCATCAATTTTGATGTCATTTGCAAACTTATTATACCTTCTGTATTTGCATCCAAATCATTTATATAAATGATGAAAAGCACCGATATTTGCGGCACACTGGTCACAAGCCTCCAATCCGAAAAACAACCCTCCACCACTACCCTCTGACTCCTAATTTCAAGCCAATTTTGTATCCAATTGGCTAGCTCCCCCAGGATTCCATGTGATCTAACCTTGCTAACCAGCCCTCATTGTTGACCGCCTTAATGAAGTCCATGTAGACAATATCTACTCCTCTATATTCTTCAGTCTTGTTTGTGACATCTTCAAAAAACTCAATCAAATTAGTTATTTAAATAGATAGATGAACTCATCTACATTTTTGCCCAAAAACACACACACTTTTGGCCAACTGCAGCACCTCCGTGATTAATTGAAGTTATTACTTGAGACTAATGACAGTGCACCTATTGCTGCTGAAGATCTATGACTAGAATAATTAGAGTGATGTAGCAAAGCTTTGTGTAACATTTCTTATATATTGGGCAATATTACCGATTGTTTGTAAGGTATTGCATTTGGTCCAGGTGATAGTGCTGTCATCATTGTATCAGAAGGTCATGGTTCAAACTCCACTCCAGGACTTGAGCATGTTATTGAAGCTGATTCTTTCGTACAGAAGTGCATTGGTAGAGGGACTATTTATTGGAAGACACTTAAATCTGTTCTGAAAGGATGGTTTAAAAAAGATCTCTGGCTACTTTTCAAAGAACAGCAGAGCTTTTCTGCAAGTCTGGTCAACATTCATTTCTTAGGAAATGTCTCAAACGATTTACCTGCTCACATTTCTGGTTATGGCTTCTTGCCTTATACAGTATTTTTTCTGTTACAGTTCCCTGTGTTACAGAGTATTTAGTGTAACAGTTTATTGTTACTTGTATTTATGAAAATGCAGTAAGATGTAGATAAGTCACCATAATACAGTGCCATTTTAATTATAGAAATTTTAAAAAGAAAATATTGAGACAAAGTTTAAGGCAAAGTTCATCTTCCGTTTCTTCCTCTGCTCCTGGGTATCTGAAGTGGCTATGGGTTGCCACCACTGAAGCTGCCCCTGAGGCCACCAAAGCAAGGACAGCACCGAAAGTACTCTTTGTTATATATGCACTGTTTTTGGGACCCTGTCTCAGAGAAATGAAACAAGAGAAGACAATGTCTAGATCCATGGTCCTTTGCAACACTGTATGCTAGCAAGGACTGGCAAATGTGTTTCCTCCAAGTCCAGCAAAGTCAACACATTTTCCCGCTCGAACACTAAACTCCCCATTAACGTCTTCTGCCATTCCTAGGCTTTCAGATTCTTCCCTTGCCCAATCTCTGACTTTCTAAGATAGCCTATTTCCATTTGTTTCCTGCAGCTCACTATCCTAACTTGCGGTAGCTAGGGGTAGAAATCACAAAGCTTATCTGAACCTTTTCTGGAGCATTCGTGGTTAAATAGGCAAGAGGCCTATAAATCAGGCTGATTGGGAATCAGTTTTGAAAACTACTGAAAACTGTACTGCAGTCTTTCATGACCATAACTTCTTCCCCACCATATTTAGAACTCTGTTTCACCAAGTTTTGGGGCCACAGCATCAATGAATAAGTGAATTCCTTCTAATATTCTTCCAGCATACCAAATTTTGTTTTGTTGATGTCCTTAAATTCAGACATAAATGTTAACTTGAATCCACTCCTCCTAACCAAATTCATAATTGTAAATGCTTTTATTTTATTCTGCCTCAGTCTTTTCAAGAAAGAAAAGATTGTTTGCATTTAATCATAAATGAGCAATCCAGAAGTTCTGAATTCAGATTCAATTTTGCAGCTTGTGAAAAGAAATTGAATAAATTTTGTAATTTGTGGTTTGTTATCAGGAATATCATAGAACTCAGCTGATTCACTCATGTCCTAAGGAATGTACATTGTGTTAAGAGATGAACCCAGTTCCAGGAAAAGAACCTGAATTTAACAGTGAAGCATGAGAAAATAAAGAAAAATAACTTAGGAGCTTTCAGTTCTAAAATATTTGTAATCAGATGGAAATACTTTTTATTAGGCAAGTTGAATGAAGGAAAAAAGAAGAAAGGGGTCTGATATTTGTTTTCGACATGGTAAGTAGTTTAATAATATTAAGGCAAGACTGCTATTGCCTTAATCATGGTAAGAAATTATGCAAGTGAGGAAAAGGGGGAATGTAATACTCATTGCTGTGTTGGAAAGAGCTGTTTTTGCCAGACAATGTTCTCATAAATTATAAAGTTCTCTCTTTCTCTGTTCATTGGTAATCAAATTTTCTGTATAGCCTTTGTGAAGAATGATGAGGCCTCAGGTTAATACCTTCTCTGGAGCACAGTGGTACACACTTTCAGTACCTCTTGGAAGTTCAGTCTAATTGATGTGTTCAAAACTTGCATTGGGGCTTGAATTGACAGTCTGCTAACTTGGGGGGTAAAAGAGTGAGAACAGGCCTGCTCATTGCTAGTTTTCTGCCTCACTGTCTGGTTTTGCCTTGGTGACTCTTAAGTGCTTTGGAATATTTTTCTGTTTTAAAGGTGTTACATAAATCTTCATTCATATTGTGTGGTTTAAACCCATAAATATGTACATGCACCAAAATTTATTTTTATAAAGAATTTTTAAATTGTGTTCTGTTAGACGATGCAGCTATCATACAATTAATTTATATGATCCAGTGAAAAGTTCTAAGACAGAGCAAAACAGATTCTTGTTAAGTAAGGGGGGGGGGGGGTTAAAGGTTATCAGGAGTGGATGGAAATGTAGACTTGAAGTTCCAACTAGATCAACAGGATCTTATTGAATGCTGGGTGCAGGCTTGAGGGGCTGAATGACCTCTTTTATGTTAAAAGAAATGGACAGATTTTCTGCAAAAATCATAATTCGAAACCAAAATTGTTAGCTAGAATGTAAATTAATGGAGATGATGAAATGGAATACTTGGCATATACTCTTTCATAATTATGATTGAGTTGGTAAGGTATTTATGAATATCATAGAATATCACAGCACTGAAGAAAGCCACTGGGCCCATCTGTGCTGGCTCTCTGAAAGAACTGCGCATTAGTTCCACTCCATGCTCATTTGCCATAGTCTGGCACATTTTAATGCATTTTATGTATTCTAAATATATATATAATATTAGATGGTGTGTAGGTGAAATATTTGTTTAAATTTGTGACTCACACACTGTAACTTAACTTTGCCACATAAATTTTTTTTAGTCAAGCCGTGGGGATTTAAAACACTCCTGGTGGAATGTTAGACTATGACTTCATAAATCTCTCTCTGTTGTGCTCTAGTTTCCTTTCGTTATGTTCCTTCTTGGAACAGCTGCGTAATTTGAATAAGTAAATGGACTACTCACTGAAGCGACCAGGTTCATTATGTGCAGTTCATAACCTGTAATGAACGGAGTAGCACCACAAATAACATAGGTGTGAATAGGAGTAAATAAAAGTCCAGCTGAAATGAATCAAACTTCATCTGAATTGTATAAAACTCAGCATGCATGTTTTGGCCCATGCAGGGAGAGGAAGAGATATTCTACCTGCAGCACTGGTATTACCATTAAACCATAACTCCCTTTTAAAATGCCCATCTGGATAACATTGATACCTTGAATTATGAATGAGTCAAAAAAATCCCTTGAAGTCTCTCCACCTGATGCATTGTTTTTCCCCTCTGAAAATGAAAAAAAAAATAATTTTTATAAAACCTAGAATTACAGAGACATTTGCTTTGTATTTAACTGCCTTTCCAGTCAATATTTTTGTCTTTAAATGAGAGATCAAAGAGACCTTTACATGATGCACTACATTTTTTGCAATTATAATTAAGGTCATTTGGCAGTAGTGCTTTTATGTAGTCTTCATTATTGAAATAAGCGTGCTTTGATTTATTCAGTTTGTTTAAGAAGAGATTTTTATGATTCAATATATTGAGTTATAATGGCAACTAATGCACTTTGTCTGTATGTGAGTGTTTAAAGAAAATGTGGTATGACCGTCTAAAATGATCTAAGCTCATTTGAAGAGAACGCAAGTACTATTTGAATTCCACCTGTGCTTGCAAGCTTCCAATCATCTTTCATAAAATTATTTGTACTTCACTGCAGTCCAATCAAAACCATGTAGTCGTAGTTCAAATTGAAAAGGCAGCCATCCAAATTGGAACCAGCTACTATGATCAGTGTAACCTGCCTTCTGCTTAAATAGCACTGCAACATGAATTCATTGGTAAAAGTGAACCACTCAGATGGCCAACTTGTGTGACTTTTAAATTTTCATCTGTCCAGAGAAGATTTACTTTCATAAGTAGCATTTGTCAAGGGCTGCTCATTAAAAATGGAGACTAAATGGTTCATAGCATGATTTTGAATAGGAGTAGTGTTACTTGCATAATGATTGCAGTGGGTCATAGAGCTAACTTCCACTCTTCAAAATGTTATACTCACCCTCATTCTGCCAAAAGAGCCAGACATACATACCTCTCAAGTTTTATAAAGGAAAGCCCAAAATTCTGAACGCACAGGGAGTGGCTAGTCTTGAATATGGTTTGGTTTAAGCTGAGAAATAGGTTTTGAGGTGGCCAGAAACATGTCAACAGAACAGATTGATCAGCACCATTGTGTGTACTATTTCTGGATATACGTTCCAAATGTTGAATTGGAATCCATTCAGTTAAGGTTTTGGACTAATTGAGTCCAGAGGTATAAAAGCATGAATGAGTGTTTCAGTGGGAGATATTTGGAAGTAGAATAGAAAATTGATGTGATCACAGGTAGAGAATATGTGGTTTTGGCAACATTGATGATATGGTACGAGAATATCAGTATTGGGACAAATAAGATGCCAAAATGATTAAAAATAAAGATTTTTGTTTACATAGCTTCTTCCAAGTCCTTACTACTTGATAACAAGTCATGTTTAATATAGTCATTGATGGTAAAAGGAACTGGTGGAGGCTGGTACAATTGAAACATTTAAGAGGCATTTGGATGGGTATATGAATAGGAAGAGTTTGGAGGGATATGGGCTGGGTGCTGGCAGGTGGGACTAGATTGGGATGGGATATCTGGTTGGCGTGGATGGGTTGGACTGAAGGGTCTGTTTCCATGCTGTACATCTCTATGACTCAATAAGACCAGTATTTCAACTTCAATTTTTGTATTACTAATTTGACATTGAGTTGATTGTCTACAAAATGATACTTGTCTCACGAGTCAATTTATTCTAAAGCAGAATTAGATCTATGTTCTAAACTTGGTAATTTCTTGCCCCTAAACTTTGTATCAGATAATTAAGCAATATCATCTCATTAGTTTGGAGTTTTTTTTCTTTAGTTTGTTCAAACATGACTAGTCTTGTCAGCAAACTTTTCATTCCTGTGCATGAAATTGTCTTCTGTGATTCAAAACAATGAATCAGTATAAGCTGTGACTCAGTTGTTAGCCTTGTCCTTCAAAGTCCCATGTGACGATTTTGGGCACAAAACTGGAGTGTAAAACTGGAGGAGTGCTACACTGTCAGAGGTACCAATTTGTGATGAGCTGTAGAGCAGATGAGGTTTTGGCCGATCTGCAACTAAACTTCCTTTGGCTGGGAGTGTTGGAAAGAAAAGCAGTTTAGAATCCAGGATTCTGCTGTGAACCAAAAGTAGATCCCTTCTCTGTACTTTGTATACTCAAAAGTGGCTCTGATGTACCCTTAACATTTCGCAACACCCTACTTTTTGAGAAAAAAATGTCAACTTCAGATCTAACTTTGTTAAAATTAATGTTAAAGCCAGAAGAGGCCTGGTAGAAAGCAGAGATTCTGTTCTTCAAGCTTGTCAAGTAGTCCTTTGCTGGAACATTGTAGAGATTAAGGGCAGACTGGGAGTGAAATGGAGAATTGAAGTGCAAGTAACAAGATGCTTGTCATGTTTGAGGGCGATAAAGGAATCACTCAATGTTCATTTGGTTTCAACATTGTGGATGAAACTGCATGCAGTGAATATGTTCCATTAAATTAAGGTGGATAAATCCCCTGGGCCTGATCAAGTCCATCCTTGGATGTTGTGGAGGTTAGGGAAGAAGTTGCAGAAGCCCTTGCAGAGATCTTTGCTTCATCTTCAGCCAGTGGAAGGTGGCCAATGTTGTTCCACTGTTTAAGACAGACGGCAAAGACAAGCCAGGGAACTATGGACCAGTGAGCCTGATATCAGTGGTGGGCATTTCGTTGGAGAGGATACTGAGGGACAGGATCAAACCAACATTTGGATAGTGAATGTCTGGTGCGGAATAGTCAGCATGGATTTGTGTGCAGGGGCTCATGTTTGACAAGTCTTTTAGAGTTTTTTAAAGAGGTAACCAAGAGGATAACTGGCAGTGGATGTTGTCTATATGACTTTAATAAAGCCTTTGACAAGGTCCCACATGGCAGCCTAGTTGTCAAAGTAAGATTGCATGAGATCCAACTAGCTGATTGGATTCAAAATTGGCTCGATAGTAGGATGCAGAGGGTGATGGTTGAAGGTTGTCACTCGGACTGGAGGCCTGTGACTTGTGGTGTGCTACAGAGGTCAGCATTGAGATCTTTGTTATTTGTTACTTAAATGATCTGATGTGGTAAGTTTGCAGTTGATACAAAATTAGGAAGTATCTTGAATAGCGAGATAAGTTATTAAAAATTACAGAGGGACCTTGATTAGATGAGGAAGTGAGTTGAGGATTGGCAAATGCAATTCAATACAGATAAGTGTGAGGTGTTGCACTTTGGAAAGTCAAACCAAGGTAGGACTTGTACAGTAAATGGTAACGTCCTGAGGAGTATTGTGGAACACATGGACCTAGGAGTACAAATACGTTGTTGTTTGAAAGTGGTGTTGCAGGTAGACAGGGTGATGAATAAAGCATTTAGCATATTAGCCTTCGTTGCTCAAGGCATTGAGTATAGGATTTAGGATGTTTTGGTACAGTTGTATAAATCATTGGTGAGGCCACACTTGGAATATTGTGTACAGTTTTGGTCACTCTGTTATAGGAAAGACATACTTAAACTGGAAAGAGTGCAAAGATTTACAAGGATGTTGCCAGGACTAGTGGGCCTGAGTCTCAGGGTGAGGTTGGCCAGGATAGGACTTAATTCCTTGGAACGTAGGAGAATGAAGGGTGACCTTATTGAGGTGTATAAAATCATGAGGGGCAAAGATAGAATGAACGCATATAATCTTTTTCCTAGGGTTGGGGAATTGAAAACTAGAGGGCATAGGTTTAAGGTGAGAGGGGAAAGATTTAAGAAAGACCTGAGGGGCAACTTCTTTACGCAGAGAGTGGTGCATACATGCAATGGTCTGCCAGAGAAAGTGGTTTATGCAGGTACAATAGCAACATGTAAAAAAAATTTGGATAGTACATGGGTGAGAACATTGAGCTCTAAGACTCCCGAGCATTGGTTAAGGTGAGAACAGGAAGTGGTGCGTTAGATTCATCAACAAAGGAGGAAATTACTGCAGATACTGGAATTTTTACTGAAAACAAAAAATGCTGAAAATCACAGCAAATCAGGCAGCGTCAGTGAGGAGAGAGCAAGCTAACATCTCAAGTCTTGATGACTCTTCTTCACTACTGACATGAAGTGTGGAGGGGGCAGCATTTACGCAATAGTGGGGAGAGAAAGGTGATGACAGTGCAAATTAAGTGATCATAATGTGAGAATGACAAAACAGTGGTGTGTCTGACTGCTAAACTGATAAGAACAGATGGTCCCACTGGAGTGGGGGGAGAGGGGAGAGAGGACATAATGAGAGAGAATATAACAAGTAAAGCTTAAAGGGGATAAATGGAAAGGTGAAGGTGGTGAACTCAATGTTAAGTCGAGAAGGCTGTAAAGTCCTTAGTGTGAAGATGAGATGTTGATCCTCCAGTTTGTACTGTGATTCGCAGGAGAATTGCAACACGCCAAAGACAGACAAGTGCACATGCGAGCAGATGCTGTGTTAAAATGACTGGCTGCAGGAAGGTTGGGCTCATGCTTGTGCATGGACTGGAGGTGTTCTGCAAAGCAGTCACCCAGTCTGTATTTGGTTTCTCCAATGGAGTAGACAACACTGGGTGCAGCAAATGCAGTAAACCAGATTGGAGGAGGTAGAAGTGAAATGCTGCTTCAGCTGGAAAGACTGTTTAGGCTCTTGGATGGTGAACAGAGAACAGGTGAAGGGGCAGATGTCATAGAGTCATAGAGATGTACAGCATAGAAACAGACCCTTCGGTCCAACCCATCCATGCCGACCAGATATCCCAACCCAATCTGGTCCCACCTGCCAGCACCCGGCCCATATCCCTCCAAACCCTTCCTATTCATATACCCATCCAAATGCCTCTTAAATGGTGCAATTGTACCAGCCTCCACCACATCCTCTGGCAGCTCATTCCATATGCGTACCACCCTCTACGTGAAAAACTTGCCCCTTAGGTCTCTTTTATATCTTTTACATGGGAAGGTGCCATGGGAAAGGGAGGGAGGGTGTGCTGTTGGTGGACAGTGATGAATGGACTGGGATTTTTCAGAGGGAAAGAAATACTGACTGGGACGGAGAGGAAGATGTGTTTGGCAATGGCGTTCTGTCGCAGTTGTCTGAAATGGCAGAGGATGTTCCTTTGACTGCAGAGGCTGGTGCAGTTCCTCTGCTCTCTTGTCATATTATTAATTCCCACTTCCTTGGCCCTAATTGTCTCCTCTTCTCCATGGACGTCCAATCCCTCTATACCGCCCTCTCAGATCTCTCGGCTTCTTCCTCAACCACAGGCCTGAACAATCCTCATCCTCCACCACTCTCCTGCACCTGACTGAACTTGTTCTCTCACTGAACAATTTCTCGATCCTTTCAGATCAAGAAAAGTGGTTTTAGTTGGAGGCTGGTCAGACATCATAAGAACTGAAGATTCAGGTGAAGAATGATTAAGAAACCAAATCAGCATCCTGATGATTATCATTAAATAGAAACTGGATGAATTATGTTAATATTGTGATTATAAGAGCAGATTAGAAACTACGAATCCTGTAGTGGATAACTCGAGCATTCCTCATGTGATAAGTGTGATCATTCCCTGCAATCATTCTTGTAAACCTCCTCTGAATCCCCTCCAACACCAGCACATCCTTCCTTAAATGGCCCAAAACTGCTCACAATGTTCCAAAATGCTGTCTGACTAGAGCCTTATACAGCCTCAGCAGTACATTTCTGCTCTTATATTCTCACTTTCTTAAAACAAATGCTAGCATTGCATTTGTTTCCTAACTGCCAACTGAACCTGCATGTTAACCTTAAGATAATCCTAAACCAGGACTCCCAAGTACCCTTTGTGCTTCAGATTTCCAAAGTTTTTCCCCGTTTAGAAAATAGTCTATGCTGCTTAACAAAATGCATAACCTCACACTTTTCCACATTGTATTCTTTCTGTCATTTCTTTGCCCACTCTCCTTGGCTGTTCAAATCCTTCTGCGGACTCCCTGCTTCCTCAACATAACCTGTCCCTTCACTGATCTTTGTGTCATCTGGAAACTTAGTATTAATGTCCTCCTTTTCTTGGTTCAGATTGTTAATCAATAACGTGATTAGTTGTAGTCCCAAAGGACCAACAAAAATGGGAACAGGAACAGGCCCTTCGGCCCTCCAAGCCTGTGCCGAACCAGATCCTTTGCCTAAACCTGCCGCCTATTTTCTAAAGATCTGTGCCCCTTTGCTCCCTGCCCATTCATGTGTCTGTCTAGATGTATCTTAAATGATGCAATCATTCCTGCCATTACCACCTCCGCTGGCAATGTGTTCCATGCCCCCCCAGGCATTGCATTCCAAATGCAATTTGATTGGTCAAACTACAAGCAAAACTCATTTTATTTATACACGACAGTTTCTTCCTCCTTTTGTTGTATTTTAACTAGAGTAGTTTAATTATACTGGAAAACGTAACAGAATGATAGATAATCTAACTACTAAATAGCTATTAGTCCAGTGTAGTAACATCCCATAGACACACCCCTGGCAAAGGCCAAATTCAATAAAATAGATTGTCTCTCAGGCAATTCTCCAGTCCAGGAGGAAAGCCATCAAGAGGATACTCTGAAAGAGAGAGTAGCAGGGACAGATTTATTGCAGCTTCCAAGTCCAGCTTCAAGACCCCGGCAAATGCTACTGAAATACTGAAACTAAAAATCCTGGTTCTGTGGGAGTTTGCCCCATCCATTCAGGCTGCTTCTATTATTCCAACTTTTTAAAAAAAAACTCCCAAGGCCTCATGAGCTGTTCACCTTATGGGCTTTCAGCATGCAGCTTGGCACTTCTATCTTAAAACCTGTCTTCCAAAAAAAGGATAAAATACTCCTCTTAAAGCCTCGTCGCACCTTCGCCATTTTAAAAAGAAGAACCATGAATATACTGTAAAAAGATGACTTCGTTTTTAAAATGCTTAGTCTTAGACTATGAGTAGACCACAATCCATTGCATTGACTCTAAGCCATTCACTAATGTCCATTTCAGTTTATTCTTTCCTGCAAACCAACGTCTCCGTATTTCTTTATCAAAGTTGCAACAATGTGTCATCAGTTACATTTTCTCGTCCTGCCACATATATAATTTTCAAATGGAATAACTGCAATAATAAGTTCCATCTACACAGTATGGAATTTTTATCCTTAAATTTCTCCAAAAGCCCTAAGAGGTTATGATTGTATATACAATTGTCTCAGACATATTAGTGTCAATACAAATGTTGAAATATTGCGATGTCAACACTAAGCTTAAGGTCTCCTTCTCATTTGTGGGATATTTCTTAATTTTCGGGAAAAATACCCAGTAGGTCTTTCTATCATCTTGTCGTTGTCTTGTAAGAGTATGGCATCGACTCCCACATCACTCGCATGGGTAACCACTTTGCATGGCTTTGCATAATTAGGTGTGGCTAACACTAGGGCAGTGGCTAACACCACTTTCAGTCTGTTTAATTGCCTTCTGACAGTCCTCCATCCACTAGAATGTTTAGCACTTCTTAAACATGTCAGTCAGTGAAGCAACCACACTGCTAAAATTCTGTATGAGCATTCAATATAAACCACTCAGTTCCAGGAAGTTTCCAATAGTACTTCCCTCTTCAGTAATGGTATGGGAAACTCACAATAACCTTTGTTTTCACATCATGCTGGGCCATCGCTCCATGTCCAGTGACATGGCCCAGGGATGTATTTGGGCTTTTGCAAACTCAATCTTCGCCAGGTTTATTACCAAGCCGGTCTCCCGAAATCGATCATACACTTTCAATTGATGCTCCAAATATTCCTTTCGTGCGTGACTGGATTGTTGATGTACACCACACAATTGGGTAAACCTGAAATGACTTTATTGGTTAGCCCTTGAAATGTGCCCGGCACATTTTTAATATCAAATGGCATGAGTTTAAATTGGTTTTGGTGTTACAAAAGTTGAAATTGTCTAAGCTCTTTTAGGTAAAGGTACATGCCAGTATCCTCTGAATAAGTCCAACATTGTAATATAAGTTGCTTGTCCTACCAAGCAAACTTCTCCTCTGCATCAAATTCCCACATTGCCTCCAAATTCCCTAAGCTACATACTCACTTTGTTTTGTCTCACTCTGGGTGGATCTTTTCTTTCTGACTATGCGAAGCTTACTGACATAACTTATGACTGTGATGTAGTACGCTCCATTTGCCTGGATGAGTGCAGTTCAACAATCTCAAGAATCTCAGCATCATCCAAGCCAAAGCAACCAATCAAAGCACCACATCTGCAGTGTGTGCCATTGATGAGGTGTGCTGCAGAAATTCATCAAAGTTCCTTTAAATATCACCTCTCAAACACATGACCTACTACCATCTAGAAGGATGAGTGGCAGATACATGCAAACAGCACCACCTGCAAGTACCTCTCAAAATGCCACTCACCATCATTCCCTCAGTGTCAAAGGGTCACTTCCACCCAAACAGCATTGTGGGTGTACTTACATCAAATGAACTACAATGGTTGAAAAAGGCAATTCTCAATCACCTTCCCGGGTGCAACTAGGGATGGGGAACAGCCTGTGACATCTACATCCCATGAATGAATTTCAAAAAAGAAAATAAAAACAAAGTAAGAAGGAACTAGTTCTGGAGGGAAAGATAATGTTGAAATAATAGTTGAATTTTGACTTGACCAACGATAGGTTGTGTTGGGGTCAGGTGAAATGTTAACATTCAAAACATCTGAAACTGGAAATTTGTACATGCCCACTTCTGGTTTGAACGAAGGTGGGAGATGGGTCAGTTATTTAGCTGTTATCACCAGGGTGGTGAACCTACATTTTGTAGGCATTTCATTTTTAACTCTTATCAACCAGCTTTCCCAGGTATTGAGAAACCAAAGAAGTGAAAGGAGATAAACAGCTTTATCTCAATAAATGTCTTTACAGTGCTGCTTGTGGGCCATGAGTAACAGAAGTGTAACCTCCAGATTTAACAATCTACTCAGTTAACACATTGCTCGCTTCCATATTCCCCTCCCCTGTTGCCCATGATTCCTCTCCTCCCCACCTCAAACTTCCTGGTAACCCCTTCCCTGGTGTTATGCTGTCTGCTTCCCCACACTCTAGGTATGTAGTCTGTCAATATTTTTAGTTCTCTCTATTTCTTGAACGGAAGCAATGCCTAGGCGCAGTCCTGGATTGAAATCCACATAATGGATCTTTTGGACAGTTTTTTGATTTTAAGGAGGAGGTAGATGTGGGCTGTGGTATGTTGACATGAGGAGAAGAGAAGTGTCTGCTTGGGAAATAATAGATGTTTGGTGAATTTGGTCATGATGTAACGGAAGGTTGGAGGAGATGCCAGAGCATTGACATTCAGCCTCTGCAAACTAGATATCTTTTTGCCAAGAAGTAACTCCACCTCTTGTCAGCAAGTGTAAAGACAACATTGGGTTGCATTCGCTTTATAACCTAATTATGTTCAACAGAGGAAGAAAATTGAGTGTGAATATTACATTAAGACCATATTCCCAGCGCTAATGTACCAGCAAATAATTTATAGCACTCTGATTATATTCACAGCTGTATATTGGGTTCAAAGGTTTGTGGTAATATTTATCTTTGTTACTGTAATGGAAATATGAGGTGTCAACTAATGATGAAAAAAAAAGACAAGCTAAAAAGAGCAGTGTGAAATAATGCGTTCTGTTTGTACAGTCTGGCAGCCATGAGGCATAAGGTGTTGAGCAATCTTCTTTGGCAGTGGCTTTGAAGCTACTGCTGTCTCTCATATGTATGGTTTAGTGGCACAACACATTTATAAATGCATCCGAGCACTTTGATTAAATCTTTGCGGGATTCAAAGAGTTCACACACACCATCAACCCCACAAGAGATTTTGTTTTCATAGTTGTTTTCTTGAGTTCTACTTCTGTGCTGTTGTGAAAAACAGTCAGACATCAATCATTGGATGAAATATATAATCCACACTTGATAAATCATCTGTCTTGTTTCATGTTTCATGCTGCAAAATCTAGTCAATCCAGAATTGAGCCATGCAGTTTTTGGCATTAATTATAGTAACTGGGAATGCACAGAACAAGTTAGCTATTTAAGTTGTAGATTCTCTTCAAATGAATGAATCACAATAAATGTAATTTTTATAGTATTTTGAAAGTAGTAAAATCATCAAGCAACTTCATAGAAGTATAATCAAGCAAAATTTAATGCAGAGAAATGTTAGGACAGAAAGTTGGTCAAAAAGTAGGTTTGAGAAAAGACTGGTAAGAGACGTAGTGATAGAATTACAGGAAATATGACCAAGGCAGCTTTAGGAAATGGCTGCCAGTGATACAAGAGTTCAACCAATTTTTGTAGAGAATGATAGAGATCTGGAAGACTGTAGCACTGGAGGAGGTGACAAATAGGAAGGGACCCAGCCATGGAGAAATTTGCAAGTCTGAATGAAATGTTAAAATTGAAAGGTTGTCAGGCTGGATTAGTGAACATACGAATGATAGGTAAGTAGGATTTGATATGAGTTGGCGCATAGGTTTTGGATGAGCTCAGGTTTATGGAGACTTATGTGTTGGAGTGGTCGTTTCTAGAGGTACGAGAGACATAACGGTGTTTGAGTAAGATGAGTTATTGGCCTTAAATTTTGTTGTATGGACAAGCAAACAATTCTTCACGTGCAGTGATGTAGAGAAGATCTGAAGATCACGTTTATTTTCATATTAACTATGTTTATTGAGTGAAAAATATCTTGAAAGAATGTGTATTGATTAGCAGCTAATGTTAAAGGGAATCCTTAAGTCTTCTTGGCATGTAAGTTGTATTAAAGGAGGATTTTTGAATGCAGAGCGACAAGACCATGGCTGGGATACTAAATGAGTTACTTTGGCCATAAGATATAGGAGTAGAATTAGGCCATTTGAATCATTGTGTCTGATCCACTATTTGATAATGCTAATGTGTTTCTAAGCATCGTTATCCTGCTTTTTCCCTTTAAACCTTTATCGCCATATTAGTCAAGAACCTGCATCTGCAGTCATTTTTACTTAGTCAAGAACCTATCTATCTTTGTCTTAAAGTCATATTTGGTACTTCGTCTCCACAGCCTTCTGCGGCAACGAGTTCCACAAATTCACCACCTGGCCAAAGAAAGTCCTCCTCATCTCAGTTTTAAAGGGTTGTCCATTCAATCTGAAGCTTTGTCTTCAGATCCTGTCTCTCCTACCAGTGGAAACATCTTCGCCGTGGCTACTCTATTCAGCCCTCTCAGTATCCTTTAACTTTCAATTGGATTCATCCCTCCCCCCATTCCTTCTAAACCCCATTGAACACAGACCTAGAGTCTTCAACCGTTCCTCATATGATAAGCCCTTCATTTCTGGCATCATTCTTGTGAACCTTCTCTGGATCCCTTCCTACACCAGTGATCCTTCTGTAGGCCGAAAACTAGATTAGATTACCTACAGTGTGGAAACAGGCCCTTCGGCACAACAAGTCCACACCGACCCTCTGAAGAGCAACCGACCCAGACCCGTTCCCCTGCATTTACCCCTGACTAATCCACCTAACACTTTGGGCAATTTAGCATGGCCAATTCACCTGACTTGCACATCTTTGGATTGTGGGAGAAAACTGGAGACCTGGAGGAAACCCACGCATACACTGGGAGAATGTGCAAACTCCATACATACAGTTGCTCGAGACGGGAATCGAACCCAGGTCCCTGGTGCTGTGAGGCAGCAGTGCTAACCACTGAGCCACTGTGCCGCCCATAAACTGTTCATAATATTCCAAATGTGGTCTGATCAGAACCTTATAGAGCCTCAGCAGTATCGTCCCTGTTCTTGTCCTCTCGCCCTTTTGAAATAAATGCTAACATTGCATTTGTCTTCCTAAGTGCCAACTGAACCTGCATGTTAACCTAAAGAGAATCCTGAACTAGGACTACCAAATCTTTGTGCTTCGGATTCCAGAAGCCTTTCCCTATATAGAAATTAGTCAAAGCCTCTGCCAAAATGCATAACTTCACACTTTCCCACATTGTATATCTTCTGCCACTTCTTGCCCACTTGCCTAGCCTGTCCATGATCTTCTGTAATCTCCACCTAACTTCTGTGTCATCTGTAAACTTAGCAACATTGGCCTCCGTTCCTCTGACGAACGGTCGCCAGATCCGAAGCCTTGACTCTGCTTTCTATTCACAGATGCTGCCAGATCTACTGAGAGTTTCTCCAGGTGTTTTTGTTTTTGTTCCCTCATTTCCTTTGTCCAGATTGTGTGATATGTAACATGAATAGTTGTGGTCCCAACACTGATCCCCATGGAACATCAATGGCTGTGATGGAAGTGATTTTGTTTTTGAGGAGGTTGATGGTGGTTGCATTGCTAGGATGTAAGAAGCCAAACAAGATTTAGGCCATACACATAGTGCTGCCAGAGTACCAAGATTAATGTAGAGAACAATAAAGAAAAACTAGTGCTAAAAGCTTTTTGCAATTTTTAAAAACCCTTTAAGGTATAAATTACTTTGTGAAGAAGCAGATGGTTTTTATAAATAATTAATTTGAAAAGTGTTTGAATGTTCATTAATTTGCAACTTGATAGTCAGAATATGTTCATTTTGTTTTAGCGATAACACCCAGCTGTATCTGAATATTGCACGTATTTAAGTTAGTAGCCAAATAATGCAAGCACTTATTACATGGAACTCTGCCCAGGATTTTACTAGCATTGCAACAAAATAGTATAATTTGGATTTCACACTTAAACAATATCACTGAGCAACTTCAACTTTTTGTTGCCTTTTGGTATAATCTCACATTTGCCATCTCGCTGGTGCCCACAAAGGCTACATAGTATTGTGGCGCATAGCAGATTTCAAACAGACCTAACAATTTGAAGTTGAGTAGTTATAAGGTATCCAATCAAGTTCTGACCTCATTGCAGCCTTGGACCAGATATGACCAGAAGAGCTGAATTGCAGAGTGGAAACAGTGGTAATTAGCTTTGATATCAAGGCAGCGTTTGACTGAGTCTGGCATCAAGGAGCTCTAGCAAAACTGGATTCAGTGGAATCATGGGGGATAACTTTCTACTGGTGGGAGCCATACTTAAAACAAGGGCAGATGTTTTTGTTTTTTGAAATTAACCACAGGGCATCACTGCTGGAGCTTCAAAGGCTAGTTTTCTCATCTACTTCTTCCTCAATGATCTTCCATCTATTATAACGTCAGAGGTGGGAATGCTTGCTGATACTTACACACCGTTCAGCATTATTCACAATGACTCCGATAATGAAGATGTCCTAGTCTCCTTGCAGCAAGACCTGGACAACATCTAGGCTTTGGCTGATAAGTGGCAATTAATATTTTTCTTCACACAAGTGGCGAGAATCACAATGTTCAAGAGGGAATTTACCTATCGCCGAACATCTCTGAATGCCTGATGTCAACATCAAGGGCATTGACATTGACCAGAAACTGAACTGGACTATCCATATACTGTAAATTCTGTTGCTTCATGTGCAGGTCAGAGTTTGGGAATTCTGCCCCAACACTTCAAAGACTGTCTACTATCTAGAAGACACAAGTCAGGAGTGTGATGATATACTGTCAACTTGCCTGGATATGTAAGTCTTCAACAACACTCAAGAAGCTCAGCACCATCCAGGGTAAAGCAGCCTGCTTGATTGCACTCCATGTAACTCCTTCACTGTTCACTTCCTTTGCCACTGATGCATTGTAGCTGCAAACTGTACCACAAGGTACAATTCAACAAGGCTCATGACCCTTACCACTTAAAAGGACAGGGCAGCCAATGCAAATAATATATTAGGCCTGCTTAATATTTTAATATCCTTTTTGTAATGTATTTTTCTTGTTTTCTTTTATTTCCCTCTCTTATGCTGCATGTTCTTTCAGGCATGGGTGACCTACTCCAAAGCTTCTGACATTTCTGCTTTAAACTGGTTGTATTTTGAATGGTAGTCCATATGGTTCAAATGGTATGTATCCATGCTTCTGCTAGACTCAGACTGAATTTGTGCAGCAAAACTATTTATTAGTGCTTTTGTATGAACCACTTCTCTTTATATATGAAACCTTAACTCTAGTCATATTACTGTCATAGCTTCTGAAGTGTATACCCAAACCTGACTTAAATAGTCTCCGTGTTAGTCCCCTGCAATCATAATACACTCCTTGAGGAAGTACTCCTGCATGCACTTTAGGAATTCTGTTTCCTTCTGTCTATTAACTTCATACCTGTTCCATTGAGTGGGTCATTGAAAAATTTTAGAAGTGTAATTTTTTTTTTCACTTGTCTCCTTGGTTTGTGTCTCGTTTTTATTTTCCATTTGCCTTCCACAAATTGTGCAGTACAAGTAGACCAATGTAACCATCCTCTTTTATCTGTAGACACATTACCTTTGCCTGAGGCTAGAATTGCCTTAGAAAGTCACAATAAATTCACAAATCTATCATATCATCTTACCTTGCTTCCAAGTCGGTTGAGGAATTGTTCGCAATTGTTGAGAAAATTACTAATTTGCGATCTCATGATTATGCCAGCATCTTAAACAGTATAAAGTGTTAGATAACAGAATGTGTCCTTGATTTTCTCTGTGCTAAAAACTTGCCTATAAGGTGCTTGCTATCTATGGCAAATCCTAGTAGTCAACTACATGTTGGAGACATTTGACTTTTTCTGGAATGGCTTCTGTTTCTATACTGTAAGATATTTTTGGTGTTACATTTCAAGTTGTTTGTATTTTCTCGTTCTCTTTTGGCACCTGTTTTACCCTTAGTCTGATCCTATGTGGTAAAAACCAGGACTGCAGATGCTGGAAACCAGATTCTAGATCAGAGTGGTGCTGGAAAAGCACAGCAGTTCAGGCAGCATCCGAGGAGCAGGAAAATCAACGTTTCGGGCAAAAGCCCTTAATCAGAATAGAGGCAGAGTGCCTGCATGGTGGAGAGATCCTATGTGGTCTTAGACTTGGATTATTGATTGCCCTTTCTCTTTTTGGTACAAACTTCATGAATCTTGTTTCTCTCCCCTGTTACCTGTTTTGTTTCTGTTTATGCTGTATTGTTTCCCTTCTGTACCTGTAGTGCATTTTATTCCATGCTTTGTACTATGTTTTGGAGAAGCTACCATGATGATCTGACCATAGTGTGGTTTGAGGCAGCCTTGATGGACTAGCTGGTCTATTCTTGCCTGTGAATTTCACAAGTTTGTTTGTACTGCTTGTACTCTTTTAATCTTCAAACTAAAAATATTCCATTATGCATACATACTTGTGCAGCTTGTGATCTGAAACCAGCAGTAAAACTCGGACCATGTTTTGTACTCTACAACTACAAATCTTGGATTTATAATACAACGACAGCCAAACAATGACTACTTTTGTTCAAAACTCCTGAGATCAGTCTGCATTTTATGACCAACTTGGATGTGATGCAGTGTAAAATATAATACATGTGTTTTTTTTCTGAATTTGATTACTTTTTGAATTATAATTAACAGGGAATTATTGCTGATTTGGATTTTGTTATTCCATATGACTTAACTATGTAGAATACTGTTCATTGTATCATATACAACACTCTTAGCTTTAGTGTCAGCTTTGACCACAACTTTGCCATTGAAATGTATCTGTGTAGATTGTACATTCCAAGTGTCGGGTGCTGTCAAAGTATGTTGGACCAGTAATGTGCACAGTGCTGTAATAAAAAAAAACTAGTTAGAACTTGCTGTTATTTTGGAAAAAATGAACATACAGTTTTACATTGCACAGGATATGAGTAATAATCAAAATGAAATTTTTGGAAACATTCTGCGGGTTTCAGGCTTGCATTTTGGGACTCTATGTAAACCATTAAAGCCAGCTGCTTGTTGTAATATTCCTTCAGTCTTAGGCAGGTGTTGATTTTGAAAGCATGAATAGCGGTTCTTTAAGTCTGCACATACTAAATCCTGTGAACAAAAACTACTTACCTGTACCAAATAGTATGTTTTCATCAATATCAGTGAGAAGAATTTTCAATATGATTTTCATTAAGGCAACTTAATTGTTTTGATCAGTTAAATTTCTACTTTTTTTGTCGGGGATGCAAGGAGTGGAGAGAAAGAGACCTGTCAATCACTCTAGTTCTGAATTTATACTGGACTTTTTCCAAGTTTTCTTTTAATGAGATGCTTGATCTGCTGGTTTTATCGAGATTTATTTTCCCTGGGAGTATAGAGTTTGACCTAATTTTTATAGACCTAAACCTGGAAAACGTACACATGTTTTGCAGAGAACTGTGGTGTATTACACACTTCACTACTTAATGAGTCTGCATGCAAGACTGTGAGAATGACTAACTTAAATCAACAATATTTTATAAAATTCTGACTTTTGAGCACAATTCTGATGAGCTGAAAGGATCATCCACTTGGTCTGTTTTCAATTAGTTTCTTTTAAGAAAAAGCTTATCTTGCTCTTTCCCCCCCCCCCATCTCCAGTGCAGACGGCCGTGCCCCTCAACACCCTTTGTTTTTGAAATTTGCATTTCTCAAGGGTAGAGTACACTTTAGGCTGATCATTCTAATTAAGCGCTCTGGACAGCCAATGCCAGAAGGTTATTCCATGCTGGCATATTTGCAGATGAGGCTGATCCTATTAACAATTTATACATTCCAGAAGGTATTGCATTCTCAAATACCCCCAAATGACTTTTACTGAGGTCAGTTGTAGTGTCCTACTGCTGTTTGTTTAAGATTAAACAATTTGACATATATTTGTGATTGAATCCAGAGCCTTCCTTAGCTGTGTAGATTAATAAAGTTGAAAGGAATGTCAAGTGTGACGTTTGGTGTATGAATTGGGACTGCATCAGGAAACTATTTCCCGAATTGACATCTCAGCTGCAAGTCCAAAAACACTCACTTTATAAAAATGAAACACTGCAGTTGCTGAAAATCTGAAATAAAAACAGAAAATGCTGATCAGGTCTGGCAGCATCTGTGGTGAGGGAAACAATTGATAATTTAGGTCAAAGGCCTTTTTTTGAGGTCATCAATCTGAAATATTAACCAAGTTTCCCTCTTCACAGAACCAGGTTTAACTACTGTTAGTTAGGTGGTCACAATTTAATGTGCTGAAGCTGGAAGAGAGAGGAACTAACTACCAATAAATGAAACAAAAAACAGAAATTGCTGGAAAAGCTCAGAAGTTCTTTCAGCATCTGTGTAGAGAAATTAGAGATAATGTTTCAGGTCGAGTGGCCCATCCTCAGAGCTGCAAGTTCTCGGGGTTGGGGGAGTTAACCTGAAATGTTAACTCTCATTTCTCTCCACAGATGCAACCAGACCTGCTGAGCTTTTTCAGCAACTTCAGTTTTTTTGTTTCTGACTTGCAGCAGTTCTTTCGGTTTTATTCGCTAATAAATGAAATTCGGAATGTGATGATATCAGAAGATGAAAGTAGATTCAATTAAAGCCAAAAACTGAGTCCTTTTGGGAAAATTTTAGATGTAGCAAGTGATAGGTCGTAATCACTGAACACTCTGCAATTTGTCAAAGAGTGTGGTGCTGTAAAGGCATAACCGGTCAGGCAGTATCCGAGGAGCAGGAGAGACGATGTTTCGAGCATAAGCTCTTCATCAAGAATTTGCCCCACACCAGGTCCTAGCTTCTAGCCCTGCCATGTTTTTACCATCCCCCAGACCTCCCCTCACTGCGAATTAATGATTAATCCTCAGTAAAGGCCTCATCTTCATCCCACTACACTTCCGAATCAATGGTTCAACATGTGTTGTGTCACCTATCTTTTGTTCCGTTACCTCCACCTCTGTGCTTATTTTTTCCTTCAGGACTCCCACTCACCCTCCGAGGACCCCTTTTCCTGACTCCAACACACTCCATCCACCTGGTCACCCTGTTCTGGTCTGTTACCCGCCCTTGATCTTTTCATTTTGAACTGCCGCTGTGACATTAACCACCTCAACCTGTCCACCCCTTTCACCCACTTCAACCTCTCACCCTTGCAATGCGCAGCCCTTCACTCCTTTTGCTGTAACCCCAAACTCACCAGCAAATCAGCGGACATGAGGGAATCTGTGGAGGTTTGGCACACCAACTTCTACATTGGTGAAGCCAGGTGCCAACTCGCGAACAGCACCCCCTACTGCCCCATTGACTACGACCCTCATCAGCAAACTATCATCTCCCAGACCAACCACAATATCATCACCTGAGGGGACCTCCCACCAACAGCCTCCAACTTGACAGTACAGGAACCCTGCACTGCCAGGTTCTACCTCTTTATCAAAATTCACAAACCTGACTGCCCCAGTCAATGCATTGTCTCAGCCAGCTCCTGCCTCACTGAACTTATCTCCGCTGACATTCCTGGTGAAGAGCTTATGCTCGAAATGTCAACTCTCCTGCTCCTCTGATGCTGCCTGACCGGCTGTGCTCTTCCAGCACCACACTTTTTGACTCTGATCTCCAGTATCTACAGTCCTTAGTTTCTTTCACTCTGCAATTTATAGCAGACTGGAGAAAATGGCTATTGCATGCACCAAAATGCAGATGGAGATTGTATTGTAAGCTTAAAGTATGATTGGAGATGATTTGTAAATAAAGTTTAAAAGTTTTGGGTTATTGAGGACTGGTTAATGATCCTTTACAGGGCAGTATAGGATTGCCTATAAATTATAGTTTTATGTTTGGAAGTTTTGATCCAGGTTCAAACATACATGGAAAGGTTATACTTGAAGTTAGGAAAAAGACATACATGAATGGTGGATGAGATGAATTAATGGAGAAAGGTTTAATGTTTTGCAGGAGAATCTGGCCAGTCTAACACTTGTTTGATATTGACATCTTTAAGATTGACCTTTCCAGGGCAACTCTGAATACAAAAACTATGGTCAGAGTGTTGTCTGTCATTTACTTTTAGTTGACTAGCATACTATTAAAACCATTACTTCCAACTGCCCACCATTCACTGCAGTTCTTTTTTCTGTTTGCAACTTTGTCAGTCTACTTTGTGCTCTACAGCTTTAATTTCTCAATTGTCCCAATATCTGCTTCTTGATTGACTGACTGCTAGTTCCGATCTCGTTCTGGTGCCAAAGTCATTGATGCCAAGGACGTGGCATCTCTGATCCATGGAAACCTCATTCTTACCCTTTTATCCTTATCTAAGTGCTATATCAAGGGTAAGTAGAGATTCTGACCCCCACAAGGGCATTCTTGGTTCTTTCAAGCTAGATTGAGACCTCACTTGTTCAAGATCTGCTTTTCAAGCTATTCCAGTGTGATGCTTTCAGAGATCTTGCAGAAATATATCAGTTTGGTTCATATCCTAGGCCTGTGCTGCTGAGCGCCATGTATTAGTTATTTAATAAAACAACAGTCATACTGGTCATCATCATCCTTTAACAAATATTTGTGACTTTGCCAAAAATGAAAAGCAGTACTTTTTCTAAATGGTAATGGTTATTCAGTAAAGATGAGTTTGAAGCCTATCTGGGGTCTGAATATAAAAACCCCCTTTGACAACTAATGGAAAGGAGCCCATATCATTTCCTTTGATTTCTTCCAAAGTAGCTGAGAAAGTATTTACCATGTGCGTAATCCAATTGTCACAATGGAAAGAAAGATGAACACAGAACAAGTTGTACAAAATGTTACACTGGCTCAAAGCTTTCCATATCAGCTTACTTTTTAAAAAAGATTTGGTGTTCGGGTGTTACTGGCAAGGTGACATTTATTGATAATTACTCTTAAATCTCAAAAGTTGTTTGTGGCTGCCCGCTTGGACAATTGTGTAGTTATGATGGTGGGGTTCTTTTAATTGGAAAGAGTTTGCCTCCTGTGGCAGTAGGAGAATAGTGATATATTTCATTATCACTTGGTGTTTATGGTGATGCTGTGATTTTGTTGCTTGTTTTCTTGGTGGCAAAGGTCATGTGGCTCAGAGATGATATCAAGATAAGACTGGATTGCTGCACTCAATCCATACTGTAGCTACCGTATACCAATGGTAGACAGGTTTGACATTGAGCATAAACGCATGACTAATGATTAAATGGAAGATATTCTTAACTAACCTTCTCAGACATGTTATGCCTGGAGCAGGTGGGACTTGAACTTTGGTCAAAGAGGTTGGTGTGCTACATCATAGATAAGGTGGAAGTAGCAGATCTAATATATTTGGATTTTTAGAAGACATTTGATAAAGCACCACACATTAGACTACTTAATAGGATGAGAGCTTATTTTGTTGGATTAGCATGTTAGTATGGATAGAGGATTAGCTAGCTAATTGAAGATGGTGTGTTTAGGTAAAGAGGGGTGCTATTTTCAGTATAGCAACCTGTAACTTACGGAATGCTATAGGGATCAGTGTTGGGACCACAATTAGCTTCAATATATATTAATGACTTGGATGAGAATGGGAATGTGCTAAAGCCAAGTTTGCAGATGACAGAAAAATAGCTGGGAAGGCAAGCAGACAGCAAGACACAGAGGGATAAGGCAGATTAAAAAAGAGGGCAGAAACTTGGCAGTTAGAATATACTGTGGGGAAATATGATGTTGTGCACTTTGGCAGGAAGAATAAAGAAGTTGAATATTTTTTAAAAGGAGAAAGAAAGCAGAAAGTAAAAACACAGGTGGATTTAGGTTGGGCATTTACTTATTGGAATTTTAAAAGAATGAGAAGTGACCTTATTGAAACATGCAAGAGTCTTAAACGATTTGACAGAGTAGGAAGGTTGTTTCTCCTTGTGGGATAGTCTAAGACCAGAGGGCCTTATCTCAGAATAAGGGGTTTTCCATTCAAGACCGAGAAGAGGACAAATTTCTTCTCTCAGAAACTAGTGAATCTATGGAATTTGTTACTGCTTGGAGCTGTAGAAGTTACATTGTTAAATTTATTCAAAACTGAACTTTTTCATCAGTAAGGGAATAGATGGTTATGGGGATAAGGTAGGAAAGTGGCGTTAAGGATTTTTAGGTCAGCTGCAATCTCATTGAATGGCAAAACAGACTTGATAGGCTGAATGGTCTATTTCTGTGCCCATTCCTTTCTGGCCATAAGGTAGCGTAATACAGGCTGAAGTAATTGAGTTCATCTTTTTCTTGAAAATAGTCATTACTTGGCACTTATGAGGTCTACTAAAATAAAACAAAGAACTGCAGATGCTGAAAATCTTGAAGATAAACAGAACTTGCTGGAGAAACTGAGCAGGTCTGGCAGCATCTGTGGAGAGAGAGACGTGTGTTACGGAACTCAAAACGTGGTTCGGTTACTTAGGTGGTCCAAATGTTTCTGCCACTTGTCACCGAATGCCTAATACTCTTGTTTGTAAGGAATAGTAACTGTCTGTATTTCAGCATTTTAGATAAACACTATAATGTAAAATAATTTGTTGGGTAGGGCATACGCAGGGAATATGTTTCCACTTGTGGTGTTTGAGAACTGGGGCTCATGAATCTGAGATGCTCACTAATAAATCCAATCAGGAATTTACGGGAGATCTCTTAACTCAAAATCCTGAGCACTTGCTGCTAAATGGAATGGTTGAGATAAATTTACAGGTAAGTTAGAAAAGTATATAAGGAAGAAAAGAATAGAGGATCTGCTATTGTGTGAGACCAGTTAAGGTGAGAGGAAGATCGGAGCTTATGAGGCAAAGACACTAATTTAGATTGGTTGGCCTGGTTCAGTGGTGTAAAATTATTTTTCGGATATGTTCTATGAAAGTTCACACCTTGATTAATTTCAATTTGTGTTCAATAGGTTGAAACGTCCATTTGTCCCGACTACAGAGTGCATATTTGAATTGCCCAGTCTGACTTTACAAGCTACGAGGGCCCAGACCTTACTGCTGCAAACCATTTTACAGAGTTGGACACACAACATGGGAACATCAGTATCATTGCCAGTAGATGAAGCTTTACTTAAGGACATCTTCAGACCTTCAGGTAAGATGTCTTTTTATTAATTGCAACCATTATTCAATCTGTGGCTCAAAGATAGGCCACGTACCTCAGTACGATTGGCCACCCAGCAACCAAATACTGGTATTGAATGCAGCTCCTCTCAAAATCATTTTTCGTGGATTTGATGAGTTTTATGTTATTTGGACAGCTGCAATGTTGCTTCATTTCATACCAATTTCAGCAAAGTAAAATGACTTTTTAGGTTGGGTCCCGCTTCACGACAACAGAGAAATTTGATGATCACTTTAAGGAGCTCAAGTTTCTTCATGTGGAATTGGAAGAGAGAAAGATGAGGAGAAATCGGTGGGATTATGAATGTTTAAATGATCATGTAAAAACTGTCGAATCTATTCATCTGTACACAGATATAATTTAGTTTTTGTTTTCTTTTGAAACGTATTGCTTTTCCACTAAGGACTGATTAGGGATAGTCAACATGGCTTTGTGCGTGGGAAATCATGTCTCACAAACTTGATTGAGTTTTTTGAAGAAGTAACGAAGAAGATTGATGAGGACAGAGCAGTAGATGTGATCTATATGGACTTCATTAAGGCGTTCGACAAGGTACCCCATGGGAGACTGATTAGCAAGTTTAGATCTCGTGGAATACAGGGAGAACTAGCCATTTTGATCTAGAACTGGCTCAAAGGTAGGAGACAGAGGGTGGTGGTTGGAGGGTTGTTTTTCAGACTGGAGGCCTGTGACCAGTGGAGTGCCACAAGGATCGGCGCTGGGCCCTCTACTTTTTGTCATTAAAATAAATGATTTGGATGCGAGCATAAGAGGTACTGTTAGTAAGTTTGCAGATGACACCAAAATTGGAGGTGTAGTGGACAGCGAAGAGGGTTACCTCAGATTGCAACAGGATCTGGACCAGATGGGCCAATGGGCTGAGAAGTGGCAGATGGAGTTTAATTCAGATAAATGCGAGGTGCTGCATTTTGGGAAAGCAAACCTTAGCAGGACTTATACACTTAATGGTAAGATCCTAGGGAGTATTGCTGAACAAAGAGACCTTGGAGTGCAGGTTCATAACTCCTTGAAAGTGGAGTCGCAGGGAGATAGGATAGTGAAGAAGGCATTTGTTATGCTTTCCTTTATTGGTCAGAGTATTGAGTACAGGAGTTGGGTGGTCATGTTGCAGCTGTACAGGATATTGGTTAGGCCACTGTTGGAATATTGCGTGCAATTCTGGTCTCCTTCCTATCGGAAAGATGTTGTGAAACTTGAAAGGGTTCAGAAAAGATTTACAAGGATGTTGACAGGGTTGGAGGATTTGAGCTACAAGGAGAGGCTGAATAGGCTGGGGCTGTTCTCACTGGAGCGTCGGGGGCTGAGGGGTGACCTTATAGAGGTTTACAAAATTATGAGGGGCATGGATAGGATAAGTAGACAAAGTCTTTTCCCTGGGGTCAGGGAGTCCAGAACTAGAGGGCATAGGTATAGGGTCAGAGGGGAAAGATATAAAAGAGACCTGGGAGGCAACTTTTTCATGCAGAAGGTGGTACGTGTATGGAATGAGCTACCAGAGGATGTGGTGGAGGCTGGTACAATTGCAACATTTAAGAGGCATTTGGATGGGTATGCGAATAGGAAGGGTTTGGAGGGATATGGGCCAGGTACTGGCAGGTGGGATTAGTTTGGGTTGGGATATCTGGTCAGCATGGACGGGTTGGACCGAAGGGTCTGTTTCCATGCCGTACATCTCTGAGTCTAAGTGCCACAAGTGCTATTATCTTAATATTAAAACTGCTCTGTGTTGGAAGAATACATTCCAGCTTTAAAAAAACAAGAGTTTTACAGAAGGGTAGTTTCTTTTCCCCCAAAAGAAGACCTTGTGGGATTCCCTAAAAAGTTAGTAGCTTCCAATTGAAGCAGTCGTGGAATGATTAAAATTTCGTACTGCATTACATTAACATAGGAAGCTCAAAAATAAACCCATGTAACACAAAAGACACACTTGAATTTTAGGACATTCTGGGGCAAATGTTGAAATTTTCAACTGTCATTTTGTGAGAGCATTGCACTGAAGTCATATGCACAGTCTTTAGAAGTGACTTTAAACTTTTTTCAACAGTGCCTAGAATATTATGCTTGCCAATATTACACAAGCTTTCAATGATTACATCCCAGTCTTCAGATTCGTTATTTTTAGCATCTAAATTCAAACAAATGTAAGAAATCAAATGTTTTCAAGCACTAATTCATTGGAAAACCTAAAAGCAGTATTTTGTAAACGTGTTGATAAAAAATGTGTTTATATGTGTAGGAGTGTAATGAGAAGCAAATGGAGTGAGCATTTTAAATCTCATCAGTCTTCACCACATTTCTGGAAGTAGATTATTATGAATTCACATGAGCTATGAATGGATTCTGTCATTGAGTCATGCAAGACTTTCCACATGCAGTCAGCATCTTCATGTGGATTCAGTCTCATTGCCCTAGTATTATATAGCAGTGATGTGAACTGGTAGATCTTTCTTGCACATAAATCTCATTTCCCTGCACGTGAACTGAGGAAACATTTAGTGCCACAAGATTTGGTCTGTTTCTTAGAACATAGCACAATACAGGCCCTTCGACCCGAGATGTTGTGCCGATCTTTTATTCTACTCTAAGATCAAACTAGCCTACGTACCCTTCATTTTATTATAATCTATGTGCCAATCCAAGGTTCGCTTAAATGTCCCTAATGTATCTAATTCTACTACCACAGCTGGCAGTGCATTTCACACACACACCACTCTGTGTAAAGACCCTACCTCTGACATCTCCCCTAAACCTTACTCCAATCACCTTAAAATTATGCCCCCTCACGATAGCCATTTCCGCCCTGAAAACAAGTCTCTGGTTCTAATTATTCTTTGCTCCAATGAGAAAAGCCATAGATCCCTCAAACATTCTTCATAAGACATACCCTCTAGTCCAGGCAGCATCTTGGTAAATTTCCTCTGCACCCTTTCTAAAGCTTCCACATCTTTCCTATAATGAAGCGACCAGAACTAAATACAATATTCCTAGAGTCGTCTAACCAGGGCTTTATTGAGCTGCAACACACCCTCGCAGCTCTTAAACTCAATCTCCCTGCTAATGAAAGCCAATACACCATACGCCTTCTTAACGACCTTATGAACTTTGAGGGATCTATGGATGTAGACCCAAAGATCCCTCTGTTCCTCCACATTGCCAAGAATCCTGCCTTTAACCCTGTAATCTGCATTCAAATTCGACCTTCGAAAATGAATCACTTCAATCTTTTCCAAGTTGAACTCCATCTGCTACTTCTCAGCCCAGCTTTGCATCCTGTCAATGTCCCGTTGCAACCTACAACAGCCCTCTACACTATCCACAACTCCACCAACCTTCATGTCATCAGCAAACTTATAACCCACCCTTCCACTTCCTCGTCCAAGTCATTTATAAAAATTGCAGAGAGTAGAGGTCCCAGAACAAATTCCTGTGGAACACCGCTGGCCACCGAGTTCCAGGCTGAATATTTTCCATCTACGTCTTTAGTGGGCCAGCTAATTCTGTATCCAGACAGCAAGACTTCCCCGTATCCCATGTGTCCTTACTTTCTGAATGAGCCTACCATGGGGAACCTTATCAAGTGCCTTGTTAAAATCCATATACCTCCCATCCATTGCTCTACCTTCATCGATGTGTTTTGTCACACCCTCAAAGAATTCAATAACGCTTGTGAGGCATGTCCTGCCCCTCACAAAGCCATGCTGACTATCTCTACTCAAACTATGCTTTTCCAAATAATCATAATTCTGTCTCTCAGAATCCTCTCCAATAATGTGACTGGTCTGTAATTCCCAAGGTTGTCCCCATTCCCTTACTTGAACAAGGAAAAACATTTGCCACCCTCCAATCATCTGGTACTCCTCCAATGGACAGGGAGGATGCAAAGACCATCGCCAAAGGTGCAGCAATCTCTTCCCTCTCTTCCCATACTAACCTTGAGTATATCCCATCTAGTCCAGGGGACTTATCTATCCTCACATTTTTCAAAATATCCAGCACATCCTCCTTAACATCAACCTGCTTGAGCATATCAGCCGGTTTCGTGCTGTCCTCACAAATGACAAGGTCCCTCTCACTAGTGAGTACTGAAGCAAAGTATTCATTAAGGACCTCCCCATCTCCTCCGAATCCAGGCACAAATTCCCTCCAGTATTTGTGATTGGCCCTACCCTCGCTCTGGCCATCCTCTTGTTCCTCACATAAGTGTAGAATGCCTTGGGGTTTTACTAATCCTACCCGCCAAGACTTCTTTTGCCCCCTTCTCTGTCTTCTAAGTCTATTCTTCAGTTCCTTCCTGGCTACCTTGTAACCCTCTAGCACCCTGTCTGATCCTTGCTTCCTCAACCTTAAGTAAGCTTCCTTCTTCTTGACTAGATGTTCACTTCTCCTGTCATCGAAGGTTCCTTCACCCTACCATCTCTTCCTTGCCTCAGTGGACAAACCTATCCAGCACTGTCAGCAAGTGTTCCCTAAACAACCTCCACATTTCTGTTGTGCATTTCCCTGAGAATATCTATTCCCAATTTCCCAATGCTCTACAGTTCCTGCCTTGTAATAGCATTGTAATTCCCCTCCGCCAATTAAATGCTTTTCCATGCAATCTGCTCCGAGCCCTCTTCATGACCATAGTCAAGGTCAGGGAGTTGTGACCACTGTTACTGAGATGCTGTCCCACCGAGAGATCTGACACCTGACCTGGTTCGTTGCCAAGGGCCAAATCAAATATAGCCTCGCCTCTCGTTGGTTTATCTACATATTAATTCAGGAATCCTTCCTGGATACATCTGACAATATCTGCTCCATCTAAACTATTTGTACTTGGGAAGTTCCAATATTAGGGAAGTTAAAGTCACCCATGACACCAATCCTGTTACTTCTGCATCTTCTCAAACTCTGCCTCTCAATCTGCTCCTCCATGTCTCTGTTGCTATTGTGGGGTCTATAGAAATCTCCCAATAAATTGACTGCTCCTTTCCTGTTTCTGACTTCCACCCATACTGACTCAGTAGATGGACCCTCCTCTAAAACCTCTGGTTCTGCAGCTGTGATACTGTCCCTGATTAGCAATGTCACTCCCCGACCTCTCTCACCTCCCTCCCTATTTGAAACGTCTAAACCCTGGAACATTCAACAACCATTCTGCCCCTGTCATATCCAAGACACTGTAATGGCCACAACATCATAGCTCCAAGTACTGATCAATGCACTGAGTTCATTGCCCTTATTCCTGACACTTCTTGTGTTAAAGTAGACACAATTCAACCCATCAGAGTGACTGCAACTTTGCCCTATCAACTGTTTATCCTTCTTCGCAGACTCTCTGCACACTGTGTCTGTCTGTTCACCAGCTACCTGTCCTCTGATTCGTAGCTGTGGTTCTCATCCCTCTGCCAAAGTAGTTTAAACTCTCCCGAAGAGCTGTAGCAAACCTCCTGCCCAGGATATTGCTACCCCTTCAGCTCAGGTGCAACCGACCCCCTTGTACAGATCCCACCTGCAGAATATATCCTAATGATTGATATATCTGAAACCCTCTCTCCTATACCAGCTCTGCAGTCACTTGTTCAGCTGCACTCGCTCTATGTTCCTAGCCTCAATAGCCCCTGGCACAGGTGGCAATCCTGAGATTATTACTCTGCTCATCCTGCCTTTTAGATTCCAACCTATCTCCCTATATTCACTTTTCAGGTCATCATCCCTTTTCCTAGCTATGTCATTGGTACCGATGTGTACCACAACTTCTGGCTGCTCCCTCTCTCCCTTAAGAATGCTGTAGACTTGATCCGAGACATCCCTGACCCTGGTACCCAGGAGGCAATGCACTATCTGGGAGTCTCTTTTTTGACCACTGAATCTCCTGTCTGTTCCTCTCACGATTGAATCTCATGTCACTGTCTCTCTCCTATTTATTCCCCCCTTCCCTTCTCAGCCACAGAGTCAGGCTCAGTGCTAGAGACTGGCTGCTGTGGCTTTTCCCTGATATGTCCTCACCCCCAACAGTATGCAAAGTGGTATACTTATGATTGAGGTGAATGACCACAGGGCACCCCTGCACTGTCTGCCTATTCCTTTTCCCTCTCATGTCGGTCACCCAGCTATTTTTATCCTGTAACTTAGGTGTGACTACCTCTCTTTGACTACCTCTCTTTAACTCCTCTCTATCACCCCCTCAGCCTCCCAACTGATCCGAAGTTCATCCAGCTCCAGCTCCAGCTCCAGTTCCCTAATGTAGTCTGTAAGGAGCTGGAGTTGGGTGCACCTCTCACATACAAAGTCAGCAGGAACATCAGTGGTGACCCTTGTGTCCCATATTCTACAAGAGGAGCATGCAACTGCCCCAGCTTCCATCCCCCTCAGCTCTAAATTGCCAAAAGAGATGAAAGAATATCCATACCTTACCAGCCCTCCACACTGAGTCTTTTGTTTTTGTTTAGAGGAGGAAGGTGGGTGGGAGACACTTCACATGTCGTGTTTTGGGTTTAGCCACTGTCCAAATATATTAGTTCACTTACCCAGGAATCTTTTTGAATGTTTGTATTGCCCAAAAGTATTGAATATTTTGGTCATGCAAACATTGCTGTTTTGACTGTCCCATTTCTCAAATGGTAAATTATTAAGGTGAATTGCCAGTTACTTTGCAGCCATGGAAAACTCAGTTGTCAATAACTGACTCAGGTTCATAATGTGAAAATAGCTAGCAGCAGCCCAAGTGTTGTAACCTCAGTTCTTCCACTTTAAATTGTGCAGGGGCATGGGAACCCAGACTGTAACTTTAGGGTGCAGGACCTGGAGTGTAGGGAGGGTAGGAATATGGTATCAATCTTAAAGGATCGTGCCTGTAAACAGAAGAGTGGCTTGAAGTGTGTATACTTTAATGCCAGAAGTATACGAAATAAGGTAGGTGAACTCGCAGCGTGGGTTGGTACCTGGGACTTCGATGTTGTGGCTATTACGGAGACATGGCTAGATCAGGGACAGGATTGGCTGTTGCAGGTTCCAGGGTTTAAATGTTTTAGTAGGGTCAGAGGTGGGGGTAAAAGAGGGGGGGGTGTGGCTTTGCTTGTCAAAGATAGTATTACAGCGGTGGAAAGGAAGATGGATGAAGATTTGCCATCTGAGGTAGTTTGGGTTGAGGTTAGGAATAGGAGAGGTGAGGTCACCCTGTTAGGAGTCTTTTACAGGCCTCCTAATAGTCCTAGAATCGTTGAAGAAAGGATTGCGAAGATGATTCAGGAGAAGAGTGACAGTAATAGGGTGATTGTTATGGGAGACTTTAACTTTCCTGATATTGATTGGGAAAGCTATAGCTCAAGTTCGTTAGATGGGTCAGTGTTTGTGCAATGTGTGCAGGAGAGTTTCCTGACACAATATGTAGATAAGCCAACAAGAGGTGAGGCCATACTGGATTTGGTTCTGGGTAACGAACCAGGCCAGGTATTAGAACTAGAGGTAGGTGAGCACTTTGGGGACAGTGACCACAATTCGGTGATTTTTACTCTAGTGATGGAGAGGGATAAGTGTGTACTACAGGGCAAGAGTTATAGCTGGGGGCAGGGAAATTATGATGCGTTGAGGCATGACTTAGGATGTGTGGATTGGAAAAGTAGATTCCAAGGCAAGAGCGTAATTGATATGTGGAACTTGTTCAAGGAGCAACTATTGAGTGTCCTTGATAAGTACGTACCTATCAGGCAGGGAGGAAAGGGTCGTGTGAAGGAGCCGTGGTTTAATAAGGAGTTGGAATCCCTTGTTAAATGGAAGAGGGCGGCCTTTGTAAAGATGAGGTGTGAAGGTTCAATAGGGGCGATTGAGAGTTATAAGGTAGCCCGGAAGGACCTGAAGAGAGAGCTAAGAGCAGCAAGGAGGGGACATGAAAGGTCCTTAGTTGGTAGGATTAGGGAAAACCCTAAGGCTTTCTATAGGTATGTTAGGAATAAAAGAATGACTAGGGAAGGAATAGGTCCAATCAAGGATAGTAATGGGAAGTTGCGTGTGGAGGCTGAAGAGATTGGGGAGGCGCTGAATGAATACTTTTCGTCAGTATTCACTCAGGAACAGGACATTGTTGTCGATATGAATACTGAGGCATGAATAAGTAGAATGGATGGCTTTGAGATATGTAGAGAAGAGGTGTTGGAAATTCTGGCAAGGGTGAAAATAGATAAGTCCCCTGGGCCTGATTGCATTTATCCTAGGATTCTCTGGGAAGCAAGGGAGGAGATTGCAGAGCCATTGGCCTTGATTTTTGTGTCCTCTTTGTCTACAGGAGTAGTGCCAGAGGACTGGAGGCTAGCAAACGTGGTTCCCTTGTTCAAGAAGGGGAGTAGGGATAATCCTAGTAACTATAGGCCAGTGAGTCTCACTTCTGTTGTGGGCAAAGTCTTAGAGAGAATTATAAGGGATAGGATTTATGCACATCTGGATAAGAATGATGTGATCAAGGATAGTCAGCATGGTTTTGTGAAGGGCAGGTCGTGCCTCACAAACCTTATTGAATTCTTTGAGAAGGTGACGAAGGAGGTAGATGAGGGGAAAGCGGTAGATGTAGTATATATGGATTTTAGTAAGGCGTTTGATAAGGTCCCCCATGGTAGGCTACTGCAGAAAATACAGAGATATGGCATTGAGGGTGAGTTGGAGGTTGGGATTAGGAATTGGCTCTCTGGAAGAAGACAGAGGGTAGTAGTTGATGGCAAAGATTCATCTTGGAGTGCCGTCACTAGTGGTGTTCCGCAAGGATCTGTTTTGGGACCATTGCTGTTTGTCATTTTTATAAATGACCTGGAGGAAGGGTTAGAAGGTTGGGTGAGCAAGTTTGCGGATGATACGAAAGTCGGAGGAGTTGTAGACAGTGAGGAAGGATATGGCAGGTTACAGCGGGATATAGAGAAGCTGCAGAGCTGGGCAGAAAGGTGGCAAATGGAGTTCAATGTAGCTAAGTGTGAAGTGATTCACTTTGGTAAGAGTAATAAAAAGATGGATTACTGGGCTAATGGTAGACTACTTGGTAGTGTGGAAGAGCAGAGGGATCTTGGTGTCCATGTACACAGATCTCTGAAAGTTGCCACCCAGGTAAATAGTGCAGTGAAGAAGGCATATGGCGTACTGGCTTTTATTGGTAGAGGAATTGAGTTCCGGAGTCCTGAGGTCATGCTGCAGTTGTATAAGACTCTGGTGCGGCCGCTTCTGGAATATTGTGTGCAGTTTTGGTCGCCATACTATAGGAAGGATGTGGAGGCACTGGAACGGGTGCAGAGGAAGTTTACCAGGATGTTGCCTGGCATGGTAGGAAGATCCTATGAGGAAAGGCTGAGGCACTTGGGGTTGTTTTCTTTGGAGAAAAGAAGGTTTAGGGGTGATTTGATAGAGGTGTACAAGATGATTAGGGGGTTAGATAGGGTTGACAGTGAGAACCTTTTTCCGCGTATGGAGTCAGCTATTACAAGGGGGCATAGCTTTAAATTAAGGGGGGGTAGATATAGGACTGATGTTAGGGGTAGGTTCTTCACTCAGCGAGTCGTAAGATCATGGAATGCCCTGCCAGTAGCAGTAGTGGACTCTCCCTCTTTATGGGTATTTAAGCGGGCATTGGATAGGTATATGGAGGATAGTGGGTTAGTGTAGGTTAGGTGGGCTTTGATCGGCGCAACATCGAGGGCCGAAGGGCCTGTACTGCGCTGTATTGTTCTATGTTCTAAATTAAACTGGTGTCTAGTCAAATATGCTTGAAATGAATAAATCTAAACCCAGATATAAAATGTTCATGTGAGTGGTCACCATTGATACTGCGTTCAGATAACTGTTTCATAGAATGTTGTATGTACTCTGAAAATATTGCAGGAAATGTTTTTAATCCTATTTCTTCATGTTGTAACTGAGGCACTTTTGAGTTCAGGCAACATGATGTCAATAATATCAGCTTGATTGATCTCACATTTACTTTGAAACTTCTCAAATCTAATTTATTAAAAAGTTAAGTTTATATGTTAGTGATTGTATATAATGTGACTAAAACATAATTGAGAACATGCATCTTTTTTTTCAGTGAAAAGCATAGCCATATTACAATATATCCTTTAATAAATTCTTTACTCTTGTACCGTGTGTCACCTTGTGCACTTTGGAACTGTACTGTGGTTACTTGGAACAGAGTACTCGATATGAGAATCAACTTCATTTTCTACCTAGCATTTTTGGTTTTTAAAAACAAAATCTGTTGGTTTAGCAATGTATTTTGCTGTAATATACGTATTTACCTAGTTTTATTCCTTTGTCTTGTGAAACAAACCTTTTATTTTTCAGAAGATGACCAAGAGTTCTGTGGTATAATGACTGTTTTCAGAATTTGCCAAAAACATTGCGTACCATTTAATTGAAGAGTAAAGGCGCGTTTTGGCAGATGCTCAAAGCCTTCTTTTATTATTTCATTAGCTTGCAGCAGCAGGCGTTTTTACTCAACACCACATGTCTTCAATTTTCTGTTTATTAGAATATTGGTTGAGAGGTGTCATTGAGTGAATTACAGGTGCAAGTGCCTCCTGTTTAATTTGGAAGTAATTGGGAAAGAGGTCTGCTATCAGTCATTTCTCAGAGGGGGAAGACAAGAAATGACACAGGGAAGTGCTACTAGGTGCAATCAGAAAGCTTGTGTATTTGTCTACTCCATCTGCCAGTGGAATCCTCGTTTAACCATTTGCCAATTCCAACTTTAACTCACTCTGTTGTGATCTTCTATTCTCCATTTAGTTCAAATTTCTACTGAGTCAAAGCACTCAGCTTGTACTATATTCTTGCTTGCCTATCACTCTTGTCCTTGCTGATAATATTTTCTTCTGATTCCTCTAACTCTTTGAATTGTAAAAGGTGAAGCAGCAATTTGCATGCATTTCAAACTAGTCTGCAGCATTGCTGAAAACAATGTGGTCTCCTTTACACTGGGAGACGAATCATAGATTGGATGACTGCTTCATGGAAGACCCATGCTCTGACCATAAAATGACCTTGGGCTACAGTTGCCTGCCACTTAACTTACATCACTATGTTCCCATGTCAACATTTCTGTCTCAGGCCTGCTGTAAATCTCCAGTGTAGCTCAAGGCGTCATTCTCTGCCTAGGTGCCTTACGTCATTTAGGACTCAAAATTGAATTTAATAATTTCAGCACATGAACACTCTCCTTTCTGTTTGTTACCCACCCCACCTACAAAGATCATATTCTGTATGAGTCACTCCCAGTGCAGCAAATCCATTTTCAACTATTCACACTTCTTGTTAGCACCTATTTGTGATTATACTACCTTTGAGAGATTTGACCTGTGATGTTTCTGTTGCAGAGATGTTTTGCCACTGTGGTACCAGAATGTCTGCTTCAGAAGCAGTGGGTAAACAGCTTTGAGCTCTGGCTGTTATATATTAAATTGGACAAGCAAAGCATGAATGGATGGAGTCAGGCCCACACAGACCCAGAGTTTTAGTTTCACTTTCAGTAGGGTTTGGACTTTGCTCTTGATACTGATAGATCCAACTGGCTCTCTGCTACAGCAAAATGCTTGAATTCTCTCTCTACTGTTAGATTGTTTCTCTTGGTGTTCCTTTCCCCTGGACTGGAAAGGAGGTAGCACATGAGGAAAATCGGTTTTGCTGAATTTGCCTTTGCCAAGGATATGTTTATAGGGTGATGCTGTGTTGGAACAGTTGATGATTAGTAGTTAAATAGTACATTATTTTATTAATTATTTCAGTGGATTTAAAGTTATATCTATTCTTCTTTTTGTGTTTATATTTTAAGTGTGTTGTAAGAATAAAATGCTTAAAGCCTAATGGTGAATCAATTGAATCACATTTGGAATTCAGTGCCTTACATTTGCCTTTGAATAAAGTAAGAAGTTATGGTCTAGGCTATTTCCTTGATCGGGATTTTGATTTTATTGTCACATATATTTTACAGTAGGAATACAGTAGAACACAGTAGGAAGGCTTTCACATTTGATCTGGTCCATAATAAATCCAACATTTATCGCCATCTTGGCTGATCATCAGCAATCCCTTTGCTTGCTTGACCTGCTTTTCTCTGTCTCGGTACCAAGTCCATGTATTCTACTCACTCCATCTCCATCTCCATCCCCATCCCCAACCCCAGCATCAGCATAAAATCCACAATTTCCTTGCTGCTTTCAGTTCTGGAGAAGTGTTGCTGGATTCTAAATGGACTCTACTTTTTTCTCCATAGATGCTGCCAGACCTGCTGAGATTCTCCAGCACTTCTTGCTTTTGTTCCCTTTATAACTTAGCTCTCCAGATGTGGAGGTAGAATTCTATTAACATTCTTGGTTATTACTTGTACTTGACCAATATATTTTTGTAATCTGTGTTCCTGGACCTTTAGCTCTCTTTGAACTTCCACTGCCACTTGATATTCACCAACTTAGGCATTCTCTGATCTTTGGTCTAAAGTGGAGGACCTTGCACTTTGTTCTTTGAAATTAATCTACCACAATTTTACCCACACATTTGATCTATATATGTTTCTTACTAATATTCTGCTCCCCTTTGTACTACTCACCATCCCACCGCCCTTTTTGTCTAAATAATTGTTTGGTCATACAGAACTTGAGTATCGTTAAAGGAAATCATATTTTGTCACAGTTTTGGCCTTGCACTCGGGATGTTTTGCAAGAATACCAATTCAAGGGGAAACTGACAGTTATTCTGCCTGAGAGGACAATGCTGATTTGGCAAGTGGGATTTAATTGGTAGAGGCATTGCCATGGAGGAGAAAGTGAAGACGGCAGATGCTGGAGATGAGAGTCGAGAGTGTGGTGCTGGAAAAGCACAGCAGGTCAGGCAGCATCCGAGGAGCAGGAGAATCGATATTTTGGGCATAAGCCCTTCAGGAATGAGGCTTATGCGCCGAGGGGCCTGAGAGATAAATGTTAGGAGGGTTGGGACTGGGGGAAGGTAGCTGGGAATGACTTATGGGCGAAACATCGATTCCCTTGCTCCTCAGATGCTGCTTGACCTGTTGTGCTTTACCAGTGCCACACTCTCGACTGCACATTGCCATGGAGAATGCACTCCATGAAATGATTGTCTGTCAGGTTTTGTTTAAATTTTATAGCAAGGCCAGGTTTACTCTGGTCAGGGAGAAATCTGAGAAATGAGTCAGCAAATGCTGTCATATATTTTGTTGATTTGAAATAAGGGTAAAAGTGAAGTCACCACAGTACTAGAGGAATATAGTCTGCTCTTTTTCATTATGGAGAGATGAGTGGTGGTGAGTTTTACCTGAGTGTCACCATGTCTCAGGCAAGAGGTGAGATTGATAAGATGGAACATTCTTGGTAACCTCAGCCTGTTCTGAATTGAGCTCTGGTTGTTGGCATCACTCTGTATTGTAAACCAGCCATCCAACCAACTGAACTCACATTGGCACTGAAATTCATATACCACATTACTCTACACAAATAACGGTCTGTATGAATTTTGCCAAAATGTGTTTCTTTAGAGTAATCATCTTTGTGTCATTAAAATACTTTGGGTCTATTTTGTTCTTTTATTCTTTCTAAGTCATAAATTAGTCAGTACTTGGGAAATAAAATTGAGGAACTTTGGAGATTTCAGCATGGATACTTGTAGGACATCACACATTATACCTACACCTGTTATATTGCTGAGTAGAAAAGAATTCGAAAGATTTTTGTCAAAGTACTCACTCCCAGACTTAAGAAACTCTGCACTCACGACACACACACACACACTTTCTCACACTCACAATCCCCAACCCAGACAGACAAAGACCCACATGCGCACATATATTTTGTGGGGTGAATTTGTACTTGCAGAGTTACATTGTACTTTGCTCAAAAACTGCATGAATTCATGTAAAACTATGTTATCTCACTTTTTAGATTAGAATCAATCTAAACATCATGGCATAGACAGAGAACACAGGGGGCCAACACCAACAACATATTGTCTAGCTATCACCATTGTTAACAGCTAACCTGGGAATGCAACTTTTTAAAAAAAAGGATTTGTGATTTACACATGAAAGAAGCGAAGCTATCACGGTATTCTAACAGATGAAAGGCTTAACAGACAATGAATTTTTCAATATTAATTTCAGTTACATACACTGTAAATGTTTGCTATAAATTGTGTTAGGATTGAGCCCTCCACTACCACCTGATGAAGGAACGACGCTCCGAAAGCGAGTGTGCTTCCAATTAAACCTGTTGGACTATAACCTGGTGTTGTGTGATTTTTAACTTTGTACACCCCAGGCCAACACCAGCATCTCCAAATCATGACCACTGTTTCTTCATCTGCTTGATTTGAAGTTCTCAGGTTTAAAGGTTGGGTTAGCTGCTTGGCATTTTTCACTCTTTAGTGCCATTTTAGAAATATAATACTGCTTATTTTGCTAATATTAACTTGAATGAGTTCCAGTTTAAGTCCTTAATTCTTAATTAGTTTCCCAGGAAATGGGTATATTGTTTTCCTCTGGATTGTCACATACCAATACGTCTATGATCTTCTCACTTTCACTTACAATATTATTCAGCTTTCTTTTTAAATGGCCTGAATTGCCCTTCCTCTTCTACAATGATTGTAAAAGGTAATTGAGTTGTTGAAAGAGTTCATTTTTTTGGTTAGATTAACTGCTCAGAATATTATTCATTTTAAGCAAAGTTAAAGCTATAAACTAAATATATTACAATGGCTAGTAAAGGAAATTGATTGTTCCAAAGTGAGTCCCAGAATTTTGAAGTGAAATATTGCCAACTTTTCTGTTCTTAACTCCTACTTTATCCTATGATATAGATTTTTTCCAATTTATCTGGCTAAATTATTTGGCATATTAAATAAAGGGTACTAGTCCATGCATTGCCTAAGCCTACAGGAGATCAACAGTATGTAGACAGCAGATTGAGAAGGTAGATGTAAGTAGGTGAATGATAAGCCTTAATTTAAAAAAATCATGCTTGCTGTCGATTTTTGCCAGCTTTCCAGCATTTGCCAATTGTAATAACTCAGGATACCCAACAGTAAAGGGCTCAGGTGATGAATTCTAGCTGGCTAGGCTATTGCTTGTTACCAAGAGGAATCATACTCAACGCTCCATCAGGAGATTAATTAGTGATTCCCCATGAGTCTTGTAGAAATGATCATATCCTTTCTCCCCTCAAGTCGGAGCGTTCCAACTTGCTCCTGTGATGATGGTACCTTCTGTGTCGTTTCATTCATGGCCCCATTCCTGTTGCTTTCTGGGCCTGGTCAAGTGGTGTATAATAAATGAACATTTGTTTTGTGAAGACCACTGAAGAGTGCAGAATGCATGTCCTTGGTGATTTGTGTCAAAATAATTTCCTCTGTGGAGAGTTCCCTCCTTTATTTCTTTGCAATCTTCTCCTTGGTTTTGACAATATAAATACAAATCCAGTCTTTTTAAGGATAACTCCTGGAATCTCTGGATTCTTCACATGGATCGTATCTCTCCCTTGTAATTTTTGGGACCTGGAAAAGACTTTCACCTCTTCGACAGGGTATGATCCATCTTTCTTGACCTGAGGGGTACATTGTTCACCATGTTCACCTCGAACATACATTTTCCCCTTTTTAATTGGATGACAAACTTAGAAAAATGCTGTAAGACCTCTTCCAGACTCTCCACGTGTTCTTTTGCTGTAGCTCCGAAGATTAAAATGTTTCCAGGCAAATTGGCACTCTTGGAGGATGTTCTCCATTACCCTTTGAAAGTTGGCTCAAGCTGAAGATACCATAACGGGCAACTGAGTATACTCATACAATCCTTCTGATTATTTACGATGACATACTTCCTTGATGACCCCTCAAGCTCTAATTGGAGGTAGGCATGATTCATTCAATTTCAAAAATGTGTGATTTTCTAGCAAGCATAGGGTATTCCAGCAAGTGTAACATAGGGTATTTGTCTAAGTGGGAAGCACTGACTGTCAACTTATAGCCCCATGGGAGAGACAGACTAAGTTGTCAAGTTTTATAATTGGGACTACTGGCATGGACCAGTCAGCAAATTATAGTGGATGTCCAGTTCCTCTTGATGTTCCAATTTGGCCTCTACTTTGCTCATCGAGGGGACTGGTTGTGCTTTGAAGTATTTTGGTTAGCCCTCTAGGTCTACATAGATCTTGGCCCTGGTGCCTTTTATCTTCCTGAGGCCCTCTTAGAGTACTTTGGGGATACTTGCCAGTAATTTCAGAGAAATTGCCAGTACCCATTTTAAAGATCTGTTGCTAATCCAGGCAGTTTTTTTTGTAACTAGTCTTTCCTAAAAGGTTGGCACCACGTCTTTGCAGCACCATTAAGGGGATTTTAGACTATCTGTTGCTGATATGTAACTGGGGTTATAGTGGTCCCAATAATATGCAAGGGCTCTCCACTATATGTGCCCAGTATAGCCTTGGTGTCTCGCAGGCTTAAAAGCAAGATGCTCAGTCAAGAGTTTCCCAAGGGCTTGCTCCCCAACACTAGATACAACGGTACCTGTGGCTACCTCCGTATCTAGGGAGTGGCCATTTACAGGAGTTTTATCTTAACTGGAGTCACTTTGGGAGCAGTGATGTAATTTTCCAGTATCAGTTCCTTTACTATGGACTGATTTATTAGCAAAGCCCTGTCTTGAGGTGACTTCACCCTTTACCCTGGGTGGTACATGTTTTGCCTGTTTTGGTAACCTTGTCTGGGGTGGATGCTATGGCTACAAGTGTAGCGTGGGCATTCTTGCTGTCCAGTGTATTGTGAAGAAACTTCCTGTACAGTTCTGGAATGATGTGGCCTCCGACTCCAGTCTTGGCATGCAATGGGAGCCAGGAGTATTCTCCACTGGGAACTTGACTCTCTAGTATGTGAGTAGCCCAAGATTGGAGACCCCTGAAGCTGTTAGTCTTTTTACCATATTTTCATGGGAAAGAGAGAGTTCTATGGCTTTCTTAAAGTCCAGGTCTGATTTGGACAGTAGATTCCTTTGAGTCACATTATTATGAGTTCCACAAACTAAGGGATCCCTTAACATTTCCTGAAGAGCTGGCCCATACTCAGTTCTGCCAATTTCTGCAGTCTCATCAAAGATTCAAAGACCAGTTCCCTAGGGTATCTGTTTGCCATGTTAAACCTGTCACACTGCAATTTAACAGATGGTTTGGGGTCATAGTAGTCCACTACTATATCTATCAGTTCATGAAAAGATTTTGGCTCTGGTAGTAGGTTAAACTCTTAGGTTAAACCTAGTAGGTTAAACTCTCAGACCCCCACAAGTAGTCAGGTGAATAGCCTTCTGTCAGTGGTTCCCTTCTATCCCATTCTGTTTACCTACTGGGACCAATCCTCTATACCCACATCATAAGATTCCAGTTTCCCAAATATTCCCAACATTTCCCTATTCCGGGTTGTTCAAATTCAAGGCTGTTCGAGACAGCCAGTGTAATATCTCAGGAAATGCTGGGAAGGAGCATCATTTATTGTTGAAAACAAATACAGCCACAACTTGTTGCATACGGAGGCTAGTCCCAGCCCAGGAGACTATTCTGCAGATCCATCTCTGCTTCTACTTTTGTTAATATCTGGAAGTGCGATCACACAAAACCAAACTTTCTTTATCCCCATTACCAAACGATCAAGACATTTTTTTGTTTTGCAACAAAAAAAATCACCCACGTAGCCAATTAGATATTTACATGCAAAGGAGAAAATAAGGACTGCAGATGCTGGAGAGTCAACGTCGGGCTTATGCCCAAAGTGTTGATTCACCTACTCCTATGATGGGGGCTGACCTGTTGTGTTTTTCCAGCGCCACACTTTTTGACTCTATTTACATGCAAAGCCTGTTAAGGGCAATGCAGCCTGGTTCTGCTTTATAAATGGTTCAGGTGATGTGTTCAAGCAGGACAGGCCTGTTACCAAAGGAACTCTTACTCAGTGAGCGCCACTGGGATATTATTAATTAGTGATTCCCATGGGCATTGTAGGGTTTATCGCAGCAATGGTAAATAATTTTAGGAACAAGAACATGATATTTAGCCTCATGTGTCTATTCCACATGTGTTGAATGTGGAGTCTGGTGTGGTGGGAGGTGAGAACAAGGAGAACCTTTGTGGTTCTGGGATGGAGGGTTCTGTATGTGATCACAAGCAAAGGAAATAGACTCTGCCAACTAATGTGTAGAAGAATCTGAAAGTGGGGTAGAAGAAAATCAGAAGAGGTGGCATGGTCGTTCAGTGGTCAGCACTACTGCCTTACAGCACCAGGGACCTGGGTTCAATTCCAGCCTCGGGCAACTGTCTTTGTGGAGTTTGCACATTCTCCCCGCGTCAGCATGGGTTTCCTTTGGTTACTCTGGTTTCGTACCACAATCCAAAGATGTGCAGGTTAGGTGAATTGGCCATGCTAAACTGCCCATAGTGTTTAGGGATGTGTAGGTGAGGTGCATTAGTCGGGGGTCAATATAGAGCAATAAGGTAGGGGAATGGGTCTGGGTGGGTTACTCTTAGGAGGGTTGGTGTTTTACTTGTTGAGCTGAAGGGCCTGTTTCCATACTGTAGGGATTCTATGATTCTACGAAGAGAATCGAACGATCACTCCTTGACATTCAGTGGTTCATGATCAACATTCAGTCCTCCACTATCACCATCCTGGGAGTTGCCATTGACTAGATACTGAACTGGATTCCACATATAAATACTGTGGCTACAAGGACAAGTCAAAGGCTAGCAACCTTGCAGTGAGTAATTCACCTCCTGACTCACCTACAAGGCAACAGTCAGGACTGTTCTAGAATACTTTCCAATTTCCTGAATGAGTGTAGCCTGAACAATATTCAAGAAGCTTGACACCATTCATGACAAATCAGCATCCACACTTTTAAGACAATACTTTTCAATCCCACGACCAGTACCATATTGAAGGACAAGAGCAGCACAATACTGGGAACCCCACCAGCTGCCAGTTTTCCTTCAAGCTACTATCATCGCTGGATCAAAATCCCAGAACTCCCTCCCAAATGGCATTTTGGATGTCCCTGCTCCAAATTGACGACAGAAGTTTAAAAGGCAGGTCACCATCAACTTCTCTGAACCTGGGGAAAAGTAACAAATGCCTAGTTAGCAAAGCCCTCATTCATTGAATTAAAAACAAAGGAGGCACTGCTGATAGAAGGTGGCAAAATCAGAACAGATGCAGTTGAAATAGAGAAGCTGAAGGGATAAAACAGGAACAGACAGGAAGAAGTACATAGTCAAGGTGGCTGTGGATCCTAATGGTCTTGCAGTAGATACTCCAGAACTGGAGACTGAAATCCAAAGAAGAGTTGACGAACTATGTAAAGGCAAGGAATGAATGAAATTTGGAAACAATGTCAATGTAATTTTCAATTTGAGGACCAGAGCAAGACTAAAGCACTGATATATTAATCATAGAGTTGTAGAGACATACAGCACAAAAACAGACTCTTCAGTCCAACTTGTCCTTGCTGACCACATATCCTAAAGTAATCTACTTCCATTTGTCAGCATTTGGCCTCTAAACCCATTCTATTCATATACCCATCCAAATGCCTTTTAAATGTTGTAATTTGACCAGCCTTCACCATTTCCTCTGGCAGCTCATTCCATACATGCACCACTTTCTGGGGGAAAAAGTTGCCCTTTCGGTCCTTTTTAAACCTTTGCCCCTCACCCTAAACCGATGCCCTCTAGTTCTGGATTCCCACAGGGAAAAGACCTTGTCTATTTAACCTATCCATGCCCCTCATGATTTTATAAACTTCTATATGATCACCCCACAGCCTCCAACACTCGAGGGAAAATGGTCCCAACCTATTCAGCCTCTGCCTATAGCTCAAACCCTCCAACCCTGGCAACTTTCTTGTAAATCTTTAAGGTTGTGGACATGTTTGTTGTGCTGTGAAGAATCATGAAATTTTTAAATGTAAAATTTTTAATGCAATGGGTAGTTATGATTAACTCACTTTTTAAGAGGTTTTCTTGAAGAAACTTATCCAACTATTGCAATATGGGTCATTACTTTTATGCAGTGTAATGGGTGAGGGGCATGGAAATATTAAATTTTGGCACTGGGGAGATGACAGAGTTCAGTATTTTTAGAGAAGACAGCAGTTACTGGTGACAATCTGCTTCCCTTGTTTTTATTTGACACATCTTTTGCTGCTTCAGTTTTCCCATTGCTCTCCATTTCACGTTCCACCATTTCTTTTGTCACTTAATTTCTCCTACCTTCCACCCTATCGCAGATCATCCCTTTCGAGATTGATCTCTTCTGTCTTTCTTAGAAACTGCTACATCTGCAGGACTTCGCCAACAGTTATCAACCAAAAATGTTATCCATTCAATGTACAGGAAAAGCAATGTGTGGTTTGCCTATTCTTTTAAGATTTGGTTCAGATGAGAAGACCGTTTCCAAGTACATTATTTTAGTAAAATTGAAAATTTGTTGAATAGCTTGCAACTTTGAAGCATTAACTTAGATTACTCATGCAGAGATTGTCAATGGCAGACAGATTTTCAGTCATAGGTGAGTTTATCTGATACCCATAATAGACATAATTGGGCATCAGATAATCAAAATAAGGGACATTTGCTGCATGATAGCTGGAGGTCTGAAGAAGAATTAACTGTTTAAGTCCATCCCCGATTTCAAATTATAGGTTGAACTGATTGTAATTTTTTTGGAAGAGTTTTTATGACACCTAGAGCAGCAGAGCATTGGAACAGCATGATTTAAGAAATTATTTTGTGTTCATGACTATTAATGATAAAATAGGGTTGAAAGCCAAAGTGCTTTTTTTTGCTGTGGTAGTCCAGAATAAGAGTGCCTAATATGTTTCCAACCAAAAGTTTTGGAAATCTGGGATTCTATGATAAAAATCTGTTGACATTGGGTGTCAATTAAAAATTTGAAAACTGAAAGGGCTTCATGTTTTTAGATAGGCAAGGATATTTCAGTGTTGCAGAAATAGGATGGGTTAATGGAATCAAGGTTTAGATCAGCCACAATCTCTGTGAATAAGGTTGAACAGGGCCATTCCTGTTCCTTTCTTGCATATCTAAGTCTGCTCATCTGTCAAACTTTGGTTGAATGTTGTCAGACACTGTAAACACAAAAATAGTAGATTGTAAATCAATATAATTTTGTGTTTTTTTTTCCCTCTTCTTCCTTAATTTCTTCCATGTCCTATACCATTCCTCAATTGACTGGGGAGGAATCCTATAACAAATCTCTGCCAGTATTAGTACTGAACTGGCGATTGCATAGTTCAGTTTCTGGTGTGTTAACTGACCCTATTTTTCAAAAGAGGTACTCTGTTTACCTAATGTTTTCCTGAGGTAGTCCTGTTAAAATCAGCACTTTATTATGGGGATTTGCAAACTAGACCCTGTGCTTTTCATGGCACAATTAATTTTTGTACAAGTGCTGTCAATTTCATGATTGCCTGCCTGAGTAGATATAGAATAACAGTAGAAATATTAACAGCGGTGAAGCCCCCTGAATTATCTATTGAAAAAATTAGCTTATTTAATAAGTTGCAAAACGGTATTGTTTCAACACTTAGATGCAAGTGTGTGAAAAAGCTTATAAAAGTGTCTTGCTTTGTGTTTATGCTGCATCAGTCCTTGGAGACAAAAGTTTCGTCTTACATTTAATTTGATATAATGGAGTGAAATTTTAAAAATGTGTATTTTTCAATTATATTTTAGTTAATTGCCGAGATCAAAACTTCAGAATATATGGCTTGCAGATGTAACTTGATAGAAATGGCATATTTTGTTAGTTGCTAATGAACCGTGATACTCATAAGATTTAAGTGTTTATTGCAGAGCAAGAAAAATAAGAAAATTGTCTAAGTGCTTTTCAGTACAAAGAATGCACCTAAATTTAATGTGACTGGTCTGGAAACTATTTAAAATTTTTATGTAAAAGATTTTTTGGTGAAACATTCCCAGTTCTGTCCCATTGTAGAATGCCGTCAGGTGGTGAGCTAAAACGTAAAGCAAGATATTGGGCATGGAATGGAAAGCCTTTTATATTATTTTCTGTATGAGCTGTGACATAGCAGTCCAATGACTAATATGGTGCCGTAAGGGATGCAATGTCCATATGGATTGTCTGGAGCGTTGCCAGCAAGTGCATGTGAATGATTGCTTTTAGAGGGAATAGAATACTTTATAAAACATATGGAAACATTTCAGTTAGTTCTCATAAGGACTTCGTCCCCAAGCACATCTATGATCACTCTTCCTGAAATTACTTGACTGCTTGATTGTTCCAGAAATGTGGCATAAATTTGCATATTCAACATGCTCATGAAATTGAGTTGTGTTGCATATGAAACATTTTAAATGCTTAATTATGCTGAGTTGATGCATATGCAACAAATATTTTTGAATGGCATGATATCATGTTATCATTTGTGAAATGGTTGAATAGAAAATAAATAGTGTTCAATGCTAAAATTAGTTTTCATACACTTGCATTGCCTAGCATTTTGGTAGATCTTGGGATGTTTCCAAGTGCTTTACAGCCAATTAAATACATTGACTCTAGTCACCATCATGATGTGGGATACACGGCAACCAATTTGAATATACCAAGCTTCCACTAACAGGAATGATTAAAAAGAAACAACAGATAATCTGTTCTCATGTTGTTGATTAAAAAATAAGTTTGAACAGGATATTTGGGATTGGTTCCTTGCTTTACTTCGAAGTTTTGCATAGGATTTGTTGCATCTGGGTGAACAGATGGACTCTCTTCAGCTCTTTGATTTCACGTCCCATCCAAAAGACTGTGCAGCCTTCTCTTGGAACTGCTTTGGAGTGTCATCCTCAATTTTTATGTTCAGGACCTGGAGTGTGACTTGAATCCAGAATCATCTGACTCAGTGTTGAGAGTGCTACATGTATGCTTTGCATAAAAAATATTTTTCTCCGTTGCAAATATTTAATTTTGACTTCTTTCAAAACAGCAATGGCCTAATCTGGACAATCCCTATCCAGTAGTAAAGTGTTCCATTGTGCAAAAAACATCTTTATAACAAAATTTCTATGAAACCCTCCTGATTAAATTTGGTTTCCCTGCCATCATCCCAGGACACCTCTGCTACACTGTTTTTATGGTTTTAATTTCTTTTGCATATAGGCACATGAACAATCTCCTTAACAATGACCAATCCAAAGTCTTCATCATTATTAATCTACTTTTGTACTCCTGTCTTTATTAATCATAATAACCATTGGTCTTTTGCACCTGCTCTTTCAGTAATAAAGTATTCAAACCTTTGTTCTCCTGCCCTGCTTTTAACATTTTCTGTTTCGTATAAACTATTTCTGTTATTTATCAACAGCTTGCATTTATGTCATTCTTTTTATGTAGAAAGCATTCCAACCTAAAATGTATTATATCCTATTTATACTCATATAAAGTTACATCTGCCATCTATGAACACACTTTGCGAAAGTTTGTCTTTGTTATTTCATGAGTCTTGAACATTGCTTGCAAAGTAAGGCCGTCGTTTGTTGCTCATTCTTAATTGTCCTTGAAAAAGACATTGTCTTTTGAATTGTTGCACACCTAGAGTGAAGTTAGGAAGGGAGTACCAGAATTTTGACCCAGCAACTGTGAAGAAACAGGAATATAGCTTCTTGTCAAATTGAATTAAAATCCTGGAACTGTGTCAAATTCCTGCACCACCCTTCTTGGCAGTAATAAACCTCAAAGACTGCATTAGTTCAAGAAAGCCACTCACTGCTACCATCTTAAAGGTAGTTAGACAAGCGATGATCAAATCCAATGAAAGAACTAAAAAAAAGTTGTTTGTGACTTGGTGAGGTATTCCAGGTTGTGGTGTTTTTATATGTTGGCTATCCATCTCCTCCTAGGTGGGAGAGGCCACACATTTAGAAGGTGCTGTCAAAAGACCCTTGGCCTTGCATCTTACATATGGATCATCAACTTCACATATCTGATTGAAGTTGGTTGCAAATGCTTCAGTCTTGTCTTTTGCACTAATGCACTTGACTTCTGCATCATTGGGGTTAAAGATACTTGTGGAGTTTTCTCCTCTCGTTAATTATTTAATTGTCTGCGATCATTCATGGCCTAATGTGGCAGAACTGCAAGCCTTAAATCTGATCAGAAACAAAAACAGAAGTTGTTGGAAAAGCTCAGCAGGTCTGGCAGCATCCATGAAGAGAAATCAGAGTTAACATTTTACGTCCGGTGACCCTTCCTTAGAATGGATTGTTTTATGAAGATGTGGGTGTACTGTACCTTTTAAGAGAGTTAAAAGCAACAGAACTACCTGACAGAACCAAGTGTTCTGAAAAAAAAAACTAATGTAACATTTGGTCAAACAACTTGATTAGCTGGTTGCCGAGAAATGACAAAACTGATTCGAATTATGCCAATCAGTTTAAATTGCACCCCGACAAATACAAAACTCTAATCCAGTTTGTCAATATACTAAATTTAATCTTAAAAGCCAGTGACACAATTCGAAGACTGGGGAAAATTGAATACTTGAGAGGAGAACTGTCAGGCCACCAGCATGTAAAAACACTGCCCGAGAAATAGCTCTCTTTAGAGGTACCTTTATCGATCAGTAACCTCTGAAGCAGAATCCGCAAGAAGAAGAAAAAGGCGGGAATTCAGAGAAAACTGAAAGTTACCTGGTTTTGAGATAAGTTTTGTTTTGTAAATCTTAATCGGGGGGTTTTATCAGACTAGTATTGTAGAGGGGAAAGTAAAAGGTGGGTTAGATGAGGGAATTGTAAATAGTTGTTAGTTAATTATTCTCTGTTGTACTTTATTTCTTAAAGTTGTTAATTTGTGGTTTAACTTGTTCTAGGCCTGTCGAATTTTAACAGATTATTGCATGGAATAAAACTTTTGTGTTGCTGGTTTTAAATTAGCAGAGGGGTTTACCCAGAGTTGTAACAATTGCATAACTCTGGAAATTGTAGGCTGACTGTGCTGTTGGACCTCCAAGTAGTCCTATGTTGTAGCTTTAGCAGGTTGGCATAATTTTTGACAAAAATTTGTAGCTTAGTTTATAAAACAATAGGGACATTAGTCAGGCTAATGTTAGAATACAGCATTCAGTTCTGGTCTCGCTGCTATAGGAAGGATGATATTAAACTTGAAAGGTTTTAGAGAAGATTTACAAGGATGTTGCCAGGTTTAGAAGGTTTAAGCTATCGGGAGAGGCTAAATAGCCTGGGGCTTTTTTCTCTGGAGCGTCAGGGGCTGAGGGATGACCTTACAGAGGTTTATAAAATCATGAGGGTATGGATAGGGTGACTAGTCCACGTCTTTTTTCCAGGGCAGGATTGTCCAAAACTAGAGGGCATAGGTTTAAGGTGAGAGGGGAAAACTTTAAAAGGAAGCTGAGAGACAACCTTTTCACACAGAGGGTGGTGTGTGTATGGGAAGAGGTGGTGGAGGCAGGTACGTGAATAGGAAGGGTTTAGAGGGATATGGGCCAAATCCTGGCAAACAGGACGAGATCAGTTTAGGATATAGTGGTAGCACGGATGAATTGGACTGAAGGGTCTGATTCCATGTTGTATAACTCTATGACGCTATGTTATCCTGTTATTTTTCAGCCTCAGAAATTGTTTTTGTATAATCTTGGTGTATACTTTGTGCCCCCTAATCCACATGTCAGCCACGACCTGCAATGCTCACTTTAGTAGTCAGCTTCAGTTTTTCATCCACACACAGGTGTGCAAACATACACACTCATATATAAAATGTTTTATCTCCCAGTGCCTTATAATGGTGTAAAGGATCAAGCAGACATTAGAGACTGTGTTGTGAAGATGTGAGGGAGTTTAAGGCACCCCCAAATTTTTGCGTCATGTGCCTATGGGCTTTAAAATGGCAACCACCCATCCCTATGTTGGTAGTTCTCTTATACACTTGGCATGTAAATCAATCCTGATCTTTGGAGGGAATTTTGACAAAGATCTAAAAAAAAAATCTAGATCTAGATCAACTTGAATGGCAACAAGTATGCCTGGCGGTGCCATTGGCATATTTTTCTGTGCTGTTCATTGAATCTAGCTTGATGCCTTTGCTTAAGGTAAAATAAGTGATATTTTGGGCCATGAGTTTCCTGATTATGAGTGAATGCAATCTTGCAGCTGATGATCCACAGCGCCACATTGATGCCCAGTTTTGAGCTGCAAAATCCATTCTAATCTTTCCCATTTAGCATTGGGATTGTGCCAAGCAAAACAATAGGCACGGAGACCTCAGCATGAGCTCTTCATCCCCACAAAGATTATGTGCAGTGGTCACTCCAGTCCTGCCTTGATCAGATGTACCTCTGACAGGTAGACTGACGTAATCAAAGTGGTCTCTGCACTGACCCTTGGGGATCACCATTGTATACAATCCTGTAATCTGACAGTAACCAGCTGCCACAGCTCGCTGTTTTCTGTTCTTAAGCGAGTTTCTTTTTAATGAGAATTGACATTAAGTCTCCTATTCCATGAGTCACAACTTTGTTGGTGCTTTTCATTAAACAGCAGAAAAATGAAGTTCTCCTTCAATCCAACTCCAACAGCAACCTCGAGCCTCCTCTCCATGAAGGCAGTCTTCAGTCAACAAAAGAGAAAGATATTTGAGGACCAGAATCTCAAAACCATTCTGATTAAATGTTAGGTCTGTTTCTCTACATAGGTGCAGCCTGGCCTGTCGAGTAATTCCAGAATTAGTTTTTTTTTTGTTTGGCTGCTAATTAACAAAGTCATCTTTGAATCAGCTAATTGGCGGCACAGTGGCTCATTGCTGCCTCATAGCACCAGGGACTCAGATTCTGTTCCAGCCCTGGGTGACTGTGTGGGATTTGCATGTTCTTCCCGTGACTGCATGGGTTTCCTCCCACAGTCTAAAGATGTGCATGTTGGGTGGATTGGCCATGCTAAATTGCCCTGTAGTGTTCAGGGATTTGCAGTCCAGGTGAATTAGCCATGGTAAATGTGGAGTAACAGGGATGGGATAGGGGACTGAGTCTGGGTGGGATGCTGTTTGGAGGATTGGTGAAGATGCAATAGGCTGAATGGTCTCTTTCTGCACAGTAGGGATTCTATGACAGTCAGAGTTTTGTCACTTACGGTGTACAAGTCCCCTTAACAGTAGGATGGTACATAAGGGAAGAAATAGTAAGAGATTATCAAAAAAGCGCAGCAAAAATCATGGGAGATTTTAATCTACATGATGACTGGTAACATCAGATGGGCAAAAGTAGCCTAGTTGATTGAATGTATGAGAATAGTTTAGAACAGCATATTCTGTAGCCAGTAATAGAGATCAGACAATCTGCAATAAGATGGAATTGATTGATGATATCATAGTGAAGGTGCCCTTAAGTAACAGGGGCAGTAATATGATTCACTTTTATATTCAATTTGAGGGAGAAAACAGTTGTTTTAAGATGACTTTTAAAAAATTTAAATGAAAACTATGCACGCATGAAAGGAATATTAAAGTGAATTGGCAAACTAAGTTAAAGGATAGGTGAATAGAGATGGAGTGATATCTCTCAAGATATTTCAGAAAATGTAGAATAGATACGAATGAGTAAGAAAAACTCCAAGGGTTGCATCATCTATTGTTGACTAAAATGCTAAAGATAGTATCAAAGTAAGAGAAAAAGCATATAATTGTGCAAAGACAGATGGTAAGTCCGAAGATTGCTTGGAATATAAGAAACAGCAAATAGCAAAAAATTAAGAGCTTGGGAAAAATTGGATTATGAGGGAAAGCTATCCAGAAATGCAAAAATATAGTGAGTATTTTTGTAAATATTTAAAGAAGCTAATATTTTTAACAATAAGTGTTGGTTCTGCAGAAAGTGAAACTAAAGAATTAATTCTGGAAAACAATAGAAGTGGCAAACTGATTAGGTATTTTGCATTATTTCTCATTGTGGAGAAAATTTATAACATATTGAAAACAATGATAAATCAGAAAATGGAAGGGAGGAAGCAACTCTGGAATATCACAATTATCAGAGAGAGGAATAAATTGTTGGAGTTGAAGGGTTGACCGATGCCTGGGTCTGCATCACTTAAGAGCTAGTGAAATAGTTGAAACATTGGTTTTACTTTTCCACAACTTGTAGAAATATAGAAAAATTAGAGCTGGAATGGATCATTTGGCTGTTTGAGCCTGCTATGACATTCATTATGGTCATGTCTGATCATTCAACTCAACACTCTTCTCCTGCTTTTCTCCCATCTCCTTTTGATTCCTTTAGCCCCACGTGATATATCCAACTCTTTCTTCCAATTGTGCCGTGCTTTCACCTTGACTGCTTTCTTTGGGAGCAAATTCCACAGGTTTACCACTCTCTGGGTGAAGACATAGCTCCTCATATCAGTCCCGAATAGTTTACCTCATATTTTTAGATTGTGAACCCTGGCTCAGGTTCCCCTGTCATCAGGAACATCCTTCCTGCATCTACTTTGTCTAGTCCTGTTTGAATTTTACAGGTTTTTATGTGATTCCCCTTCATTCTTCTGAATTCCAGCGAATATCATCCTAACTGATATGTCAGTCCTGCCATCTCAGGAATTGGTCAGGTAAACCTTCACTGTACTCCTCTATAGACAGATCATTCTTCCTCAGATAAGGAGACCAAAACTGCACACGACATTCCAGATGAGTGCTACAAAGACCCTTTACATTTGCAGCAAAACATCCCTGCTCCAGAGAATACTTTCACGATAAAGACCAGCATATAATTGGCCTTCTTCACCCCCTGCTCCACCTGAATGCTTATCTTCATTGTCTGGAGTGAGGGCATCTAGTTTTCAGAGCACATTTCCCTGTCTCAATTTATAATCATTCAGATAATCTGTCGTCCAGCTTTTGTTACCAAAATTGGATAGTCTCACATTTAGCCTCATTACACTGTACCTGCTGTGAATTTATCCACTTACTCAGCTTGACCGAATCACGTTGAAGCTCCCTGGATTTAGGAGTGGTCCCACTAGATTGAAAGATTGCAAATGTAACTCCGTTACTTAAGAAAAGAGGAAGAAAGAAGACAGGAGAATACTGATCAGGTCGTTTAATATCTGTTATAGAGAAAATATTAGAAGCTATTGTTAAATATGTCATGGCAGGACATTTAGATAAGTGCACGGTGTTTTGTGAAAGGAAAATCAATTTTGACTAACCTATTGGAAATATTTGAAGAGGAAATACGTTCTGTGGATAATAGAGAATTGGTGAATGTACTGTACTTCACTTTCCATAATAACATTTGATATCAAGCTTTATTGTGGAAAAATACAAGATCATAGTGTAGGGCGTAGCACATTTACATGGATGAGGATTGGCTGGCTAAGAGGAAGCAGAGAGTAGGGATCAGCACAAATGGGCCTTTCACAGATTGGCAAGATGTAATGACTGGTGTGCCACAAAGATTGGTGCTGGGATTTAGCTGTTTTATAATTTATTTACATAACTTAGATGAATGAACGGGCGGTGTAGTTGCCAAATTTGCTGACAACACAAAGATAGGAAAGATAGATAGGAAAATAAGTGTGAGGAGGGCACAGGGAGGCTATACAAAGACACAGATAAGTCAAGTGTAAGGGCAAATAGAGTGTAATTTGTGAAAGCGTACATTTGAAAGCATACGGGGGGGGAAGAGCAGGGTTGTCATCTGTGGAAAATAAGGGCAAGCCAATGTTGTATCCACTAGAGTTTGGAAGAGTTTAAGTTGACTTGATTGAAACATGACGTTCTGTGGGACCTTGACAGGGTAGGTGTGGAGAGAATATTCCCCCTTTGGGGAGGATCTAGAACTAGATCAGTGTTTAAAATCAGAGGCTGCCCTTTTAAAATGGAGGTGTAGTGATTTTGTTTCTGAGAGCTTGTGTTTCCTTGGAATGCTTTTCTGTAAAGTGAGGAGAGAATGCAGATTTATGGTTACTATCAACTCAACAATGATCTGGGGCCGAATGGCCTACTCCTGCTTCTAATTCAAATGTTTATAAGCATGTATCTAACTTGTTCCATTTAGCAATAAATTGTAACTTGGTATCCGCAGTTTTGAAGAGGTGAAGACGAGTATTTTACAGAAAACTGTAACAGTATATGAAACCAGTGCACTGATGAAAAGTCTTTGACCTGAAATATTAAATCTGTTTCTCTTGCCACAGATGTTGCCAGACCTGCTGAATAGTTTTCAGCATTTTCAACATTAATAATATTTTATTTTTGAACATATGAAACCTCTTGAATGTGAGAAGGATATACAATATAACAGCTTGTCATTTTCAAGTTGACGCTTAGATTTCAAGATTACATAGTTATTATGATTATACTCTAATAGACTTTATTTAAGCAACTTATGTTTAAAATTCAGTAACCTCTTGTAGATGGTCTTAATTGCTAGACTTAGATAACATACGTTTCAGGAAAATAGTAATTGGGAAAGCTGTGCAAAGGACCACCATCACCTGCCATTGGTAGACAATATTGGTGGGTTGGGAAAAGTTAGATTGTATTGTTCGTTCTTCCTCCCCCACATCATTAAATATTGAGCATGTTAACATTTTGGCCTACATACCGTAGACATTGCTTGCCAGTTCTGGTTTAAAAAGTCCTCAACTTGCTCTTAGCTACAGAATTGCAAGGCAGGAGCTATTTGCTTAGAGGTGCAGGGGTATCATATTGACTGAATTTTCTAGGAAAGGGGCCGTGCTGAGGAAGGGTCACCAGACCTAGAATATTAACTCTGATATCTCTTCACAGATGCTGCCAGTCCTGCTGAGCTTTTCCAGCAACTTCTGTTTTTGTTTCTGGACTGTACATTTGAGAGAGGCAGGGCTGCTTAACTTTTAAAGTTTTATATTGCTCCTTGCCTTTCATGATTCAAATTAAGAATTTTATTGGGGTGAGGAATGAGACTGTCCCAACCGCTGACTACACTTAATATCAAGTAGTAAAACTTGAAGGGTTGTTTTTACATGTCACCATATATTAATAATACAATGTGGTACTATCTTATGCCAGTGCATAGCATAGATAAGGTGGGCTCCATTCCACTGAACAATATTGTTCAAAAAGAATTGAGAAAAACATGGATTAATCTTTGAAATCTGGCTCTGCTAGAGTTTACTACTTCCATTTAAACATGTCTATCTGGTGCACAGACTGTGCCATTAAATAAAGACACATGTTGCTGAGCTAGTTGCTTTTGGTACAAAAGACCATTGAACTGCATCGAAGTTATAATACAGGAACAGATACTTGGCGCAGCAAGTCAGTATCTGTGTTCACACTCCACACAAATAAATAGTTCAAATCACAGTTGTCCACATCTATTTTCTTCATACAAAATATCAAATGTAAGAAGAAACATACCTTTTGCCTGAACAATTAATAATCAAATTGATTTTAAGAACTCTCAACTCTCTTTTGTAAAGACATCTCTCCTCTTCACTGTTGTAAATCTTACATTTAGTCTTGCACCTTTGGCTGCTTGGCATTTGGCTCTCCATTATTGGGTCACAGTGTTCTCTATCAATCATGCCCCATGCCACCATCATTTTTGCATGCTTCTGTTATATTTTATTCTAAGTTGTTCTCATGAACAAAGGACTGGACACTCTGGCAGGAGGGAACATATTTCCGTTGATGGGGGAGTGCCGAACCAGAGGACACAACTTAAAAATACGGGGTAGACCATTTAGGACAGAGATGAGGAGAAACTACTTCACCCAGAGAGTGGTGGCTGTGTGGAATGCTCTGCCCCAGAGGGCAGTGGAGGCCCAGTCTCTGAATTCTTTTAAGAAAGAATTGGATAGAGCTCTTAAAGATAGTGGAGTCAAGGGGTATGGAGATAAGGCTGGAACAGGATACTGATTAGGAATGATCAGCCATGATCATATTGAATGGCGGTGCAGGCTCGAAGGGCAGAATGGCCTACTCCTGCATCTATTGTCTATTGTCTATTGTCTTTCTCGTGTCTTTCCTTATATTTCCTTGCTTATTACTAGGACAACTTTTTAAATGTATCCGTTGGTTTTATACACTCTCAAGTCGCGATGTTCTTGAAGCAGCATGAACCAATATTCAAGTACTCCAACTGGTATAATTGATATGGGACATTGAAGATGCTATATAAATGTATGTTGCTGAGATCTTATTCAGTGCCATTGCACGAGTCAGATGTATCTTCTATGTATTTATATTCTTCAAAAATTATATATTTGTTGCAAATATAATTGGTGTCATGACAAAGATGAGTTACTTTCAGCAGTTTGTTTTGGTGGAATGAAGATTTTCAGTTTCAGGATTGGATGACAACTTGAGCTGTTATGCAATTTCACATCTCTGACACTCAGCCAAAACCAGCCTAGCAATGGAATATAGTCTTTTAAAAAAATGTTTGAGCTATACATTGAATTGGAGTAAGTGCAACCAAAGTAAGCATTGGTATAAGACTTTTAATTCTCTCTAAGAAAGGCAAGAATTTCTATGATGTCTACTGAGCTAAGTACTTGCCTGGTAGATGAAAACAATATTGCTTTAAGCCTATACAAGATGTTTGACTTTGCAATCTGTGCCAATGTGGTATCCATTAGCGAATGCCTGATACAACAAAATCCTTTTGTTTGAACAAGTTGGCTGATTGGTGATTCAAGAGAGGTCAGTAGTGAGTTTGTGGATGACAATTGCTTGTTGTGAATTGACTATCTTTACCACATCCTCGGGTGACGGAAGTTAGAAATTCAGAGTTTGCGGGTGGCGAAGGAAGTAGAAATGCTCCAATATTTTTCATTCATTCAGAGGAAAAGGAAGCATTTATTTTCCATTCTGTTTGCCTTATGAAAACTGAATGACTTGCTAGACAATTTCAGAGGGCAGTTAACACTCAGTGACTTTGCTGTGGATCTCTGGTAATAAATCGACCAAAGTGAGTAAGGATGGCAGATTTTCCTCCATAAAGTACATAAGTGTACCAGATGGATTTTTTATGACAATCCAGTAGTTTCATGATCACCATTACTGATGCCACCTTTTTGTTCCAGATATATTTAATTAGCTAAATTTAAATTCCATAGATGTGGTGAGATTTGAACTCCAAGTATCCAGAATCAGTCATCCAGAGCTTGGCATTACTTCTAACTGCACCCATGTTACAATATTTAGAAAAGTGGAGAAAATAATCTTGCTTGTGAATCAGGTGCCGACATACATGTTTAGATATTAACCCAGTCATTAATGTTCAACACCAAAGAGGCAATAATCAGAATGGTTATCTTATGAAATTAAATAAAAGAAACTATGCAGAAAGGTACAGAATTCATTCACGTTTTAGCACAACAGGATGCTGGAGAGGAGAGTAACTGATAGTAGCGATTGTAAGAGCAAAACCTTTGTTTGAAGATAGAAGGTATTTGTTGCCCATTCATTATTGTCCTTTTTCGAGATGATGTTGTGCACCTTCTTCAACATCTGCAGTTAACGTAGTGCAGAAAGACTCAGTAAGGAAAAGAATTAGGGACTCATGCAGCTGTTGAAAGATTCTTCTGGGCTTACTGTGTGTATTCCAAGAATATGGCAGAGGTTTTAAATGGCCCCTTGTACCAGTATGCATGACAAATTTGATAAAGCATTACTGCTAAAATTGACTGAAGTCTTGGCTGGAATAAGGTATCTCAAAATATATTTGCTTCCTCGCCCAGTCATCATTCGCTTTAGTCGATAAAAGTCCTTGCTCACAATAAAACCAATAGCAACCAATGATGTAGGATCATCATGTGATCTGCACTGTTTATGCAAAGTTAAAAATCACACAACACCAGGTTATAGTCCAACAGATTTATTTGGAAGCACTAGCTTTCAGAGCGCTATTCCACAACTACCTGCTGAAGGTGCAGCGCTCCAAAGGCTAGTGCTTCCAAATAATCCTGTTGGACTATAACCTGGTGTTGTGTGATTTTGAGCTTGTGCCCGAAGTGTCGATTCTCCTGCCCCTCGGATGATGCCTGACCTGCTGTGCTTTTCCAACACCACACTCTCGACTCTGATCTCCAGCATCTGTAATCCTCACTTTCTCCTAGTTGATTTTTAACTTTGTCCAGATCAGTACTGCACCAGCACTTCCAAATCAAGATTAATGCAGTTTATGTGGCAGAGACTAGTGTGGAATCTTAATACTGGTACAGAATAGTTGGGTCAAGTAGCTTGTATATACCCTTTAAGTCAGAATAGAGAAATTGTGGCTCAGTTTGACTTCAATTATAAGCAAGTTCCTATAAAGATCAATAGATGTAGAGTGTGTGAGGATCTTTACTAAGATGCTGGAAAATTTCAACATATGGAAAACTTATGCTTATGGAAAAATAAAAGTCCCGTCTCTTCAGTCAAGTGAATTTTGCAACATGAATTGTTGTCATTGAATCACTATGTATTCCTGACTTTCATTATCCTTAACAAGATGCTAGAAAAAGGAGCTGCTGGAGAAGTGAGTGTCCTATGGAATCTGGTACAGTTTGGGCTGACTGGGAAACTGGCAGTGTTATCATGTACAGAACATAGTTACCATTGATGTTGGAGATCAGACTCTGGTGGAGTACTGCGCTGAGTGCCAATTTTGTGTGCAGCGCAAAGTGTTTTCTATACTAAGGATAGTTGCAGAATGGGAGAAGGATCTGGGTGTTATTGTATAGGCGTCATTGTAGCTCCATACTTCAAATCAATTTCAAAAGCAAATAACTTTGTGACATGTTGCTAAAAAGATGAAATATGCATCAAGCTATTCTACGACAATGGAAAGGAATTTTCCCCAGTTTTCTTTCTGAAATGGGCTTTTATTTGCTTTTTGTTTTGGTGGATTGTGCGACTGGTTGGTGCAGTGTTGGAGAAATCTGGTTTCTTAGATGGCTCTACTCTTTACTTTGTCCTTTGCAAACAAAAACAGTGTGCAGTTTATGTGAAAATTGATGATACTCAATTTTGGAAACCTGATTATAAAGGAAACACAGATTTTTACTGGGCTTGCTAAATTTTGTTTAAGCTGTATATGATGTACTATTTGAAAGTTTCATCATTATGATTTGGCTATTTTGTACATTTAAAAGAGTGAAAATTCTTCATTTGTATTGTGATTGTTTTAATTAAACGTTTTGATATTGGTGCAGTTTGCAATGATGCACTGATTGCAATGACTGTGAGCAGCTTCATACATTTCAGTTGATAGCAGTTTGGTTGGAGAAATCTCTTCTTGCTTTTGAATTAAGTATTAATGTAATTTCACCTTCTAATTCCCTTTTCTATCTTTCAGTACACCCATTGTTTAGTTAGGTGGTGGAGAATATATGGATATTTGCATGAATGTTGTCCTTGTTATTATGTTATGTTGTTGTTTGCTAAGTGACCATCGTGAAAGGCTACATTTTCTGAGTCTCTATGTTTATCCCAAGTCAAGTTTATTTATTTTGCTTTGTCTGAGTGATGTAATATGTATCGAATGATTAATGCCCGTATTTTTTAAAGCATTTGTACAGTAGATTTAATTGTGCCAATTTTAGTTTATTGTGTTTATGTTTGCGAAAAATTGTTCACTTTTTCTTTTTGTATGAATCTGTCCTCCAAAAGTTTCACATCTCCTTCAATTAATGCACTTCAAACAACATAACATAAACAGCCGGCATCAAGACTTTTGGATGTGTGATTGTGAAGATGACCTCTTACTAATAGTCCAGTTAAATCTGAAGCACATATGGTATTGCAGCATCCTGTATAATTTTCCAAAATAAAGTCCAGAAGTCTTTAATACTTTAGCACACTGCAGCATCATTTACAATTTAAGAAATGACTTATTTAATATTAAATATTTCTAAAGTAACTGGTTTGATCTATAATATGATACAGATTGTTTTCTATGCAGCCCACGGAGGTATTTATTGGAAAGAGCTTCAAAGCACTACTTTATTGTTATTGGCCAGTTGTGTCAGAGCATGAACCAAATTCTGGAAAGGAATTTGGTATGGGCTAGATTATGTACTGTATTAATAATTTAAGTGTATGACTATGTATTGCATAAATACCTGACAATTTCTGTGTCATTGAGGAAATAGGAATTTGCAACACCCTGTTCTGATGTAAATGGCCTTGCTGTGCGCAAATGAGTTTCACATTTATGTTTGCAAAGGAAATTTTGTTAATTGATTTTACAGAGGCAGTTGTCATCAAAATAGGAAGTTAATCAAATGGAATAGCCAAATTGTAGTTTTGTTCTTTGATTGTAAATTTTATGTTGACTTCTTCAAAGAACTTAATGCTTGAATATGCAGTCATATCTTAGCTGTCTGGATTAAATTCCCTTTGATATTACTTGATTTTATTAGTATGTACTAATTTCTTCTGCTAGTGCATGATACAGTATTTTGTAGCAGCACGATTTCCATAGTCCTTGAATGATTTGCTGTAACTGGAGCTTCATGTGTTTATGGTGTCATCTTAGCACACATGAATAAAGTTTGTGTTGAAAACTTTATAAGCATTTTGCTGAGATACTATGTAGCTTACATTGGAGAAGACATGAAAGCAGAGAAACTGTTGCATTTGTATGGTGTCGTTCACGACCCACAGTATGTTCCAAAATACTTCAGAGTCAATGCACTTTTTTGAATCGTAGTCAATATTGTAACATAGGAAACACGAGGATGCTGAAAGAGATATCGAAAGATTGCAGAAAAGTGAGAAAATATAGTTAGAACAACAGAGCCATGATTAAATTATAAAGTGCTTTCAGAAAAATAAAAACATTTTAAAAATTAGGACAAATAGAGTCTCTGATGAATACGCATAATAAATGCACAAGTGATGGCAGCAAATAACAAGTATTAATTAATTACTTCAGTTTAGAATTTACTAGTTTTGCAATGCTCATGCATTGCATGGCATTGTGAAGCATGATGATGAATTTCTGACCCATCCCTTGACATGTGAGGACATCCCAATGAATTGTGGCCCAACTCCCAGACAGATGTTTCTACTACTTGCTGACTGACTTATCTGTGATCCCTGGACTGATTGGAATTGACTTGTAGGTTGTGGATCCCTGGACCTTTGACACACCAAATGTCTGTCTGATCATGGGCAAATCCCCATAATGAGATTGGATGATGACCTTAACTAAGCATTACAGAACTCCCTGATTGACCATAGTCCCATTTTACTTTACTAAGGTCTAATCCCTTTTATTTAACAGAATTAAAAGACATTTTATTACACAAAATAAATTAAAATAAAGAAGAAATCAAGCTGTTTATTGCAAACACTCATTGAAAGATTTTAAATCAAAGCTAAACAAAACCTTATCTTTCCTCACACCATTGCTTTACAGTACTCAAATACCAGAGAGGGAGAATTCCATTTTCTGTCACATCTGCAACTAAATTTATAATTTAACTGTCCCTTCCAATTCTTGGCCTTGAGAATTTGATGGCCTCTTCCTCGATAGTTCACACAATCGAGTTTAAACTTATTTAGCTTCAAATAACCCCTTCAGCTTTCTAATTGAACAGTTTTACGCTGGAATTTACAAATTAAAATCTCTACACTGATGTAACTTCTTTCTGAAGTCTAAACTAATTCCCTTCTCCAGGAGAAACCATTTTTAGAACTGACCTGACCAAGGTCGTCTTCAAATGCAAACAAAAGTGTTCCAATCTGTGGTTTTTCCTGAAGCAGAAATCACTTCTTGATTCTCTTAAACAAAAGTCAGCTATTCCATGCTTTTCAATGTTTACACTCTCATTGTAAAAGTCCCACAATACTAACAAATCTACACTACTACTGTAGGAGAGCCTCCAGTCAGCTGCTGTCTGACATACTCTGGCTTTAAAATCATGGTTCCAGAAAGACCAGAAAGTTAATTGTTAAACTCCTTCATATACACAGACCAAAGCCGCCTGGCCCTGGTTCAAATTCTGAACTTGTAAAATAACTGAAATTATATTTATATATAATTTGCACACTTGCCATCACACTTAATATGGTGTACAACATGTATCCATACTCTTAAAAAGCAGCTGTGGAAAAAAACAGAATGCTTTGTGTCTTGATTTCTGTTTTTACTTCAGATTTACAGCATTTGGTGTATTTTAGTTTTCTTTGTATGTCTACTTTGGCCAAAGGTTGGAGGTGATTGTTCTTATGGAGCATGCAGTGAGATGTTTGTGAATAATCTTAAGATAGAGACCTGAAGAATTAAGCCACCAAGAGCATTGCATCAGCTAACTGCTCCACCTTTAATGCAAGGATTCAAAGCTGTCTAGTTTCCACACTACTTACCATGACCCTCCTCCTCAACCTTTCCCCTTGCCTGAGGCTTGGTGACTCTCGGGTTGAACTTGCTACCAGTTGTCTCTCTCGAATGAGAGTGAGCTCTATAGTCCAGTAGGAATATGGCAACTTTACCTTGATACGAGAATCACAAAATGCTTATAAATTCATTAAAATAAGGTAGTCTTCACTTATTATAGAGATTCTGACCTCAATGTTCAAATGTTAAGGGGAAAATCAGACATTTTTTCTTTACATCACAAATTGAATTTTTAATTTTTTCCCATATTTTCACACATTTCTCACCAATTACCCATTCTGCTCAAGGACTCAGAAAATTCTGCCTAATGTTTTGCCTCTGCTTTATTTGAAAAGGTTTAGCTGCTCGATGCAAAATAGTAATTTTACTGAAATGATGCATTATGTAGCGCAAATATGATGCGCTTAGACACAAACGACTTCAAATAAATTCACAAAACGAAATGATGGGTGGTCAGCTATCTGACCCAGTTGGAAAGCCCATTTCATGCGAGCTGCATGATCTGCATTCAACTGAAGTCAGATCTTGGTGCCAAAATGCCTTTAGGTTTTCGAGATCAGTTCTTAAAAAAAACAAGGAGACTGCAAGCAAATTAGAACTCTCATCGTTGATTTGGCCAGCTGGTGTTATCCACAAGTTTGCTTTATGTATGTCCTTTAATAACTTGTATTGTTCTTCCTGGACCTGAACATGAATGGTTACTCCAGCTGTGGAAGTACTCTTGGGTGTTGGATGGAAATTTTGGACAGCAAAGCTCCAGCTGCTGACTCCTTCCCTGCAATATGCACCTGCAATGCCTGACCAGTAACTGCTGTATGCAGAGTGTATGAAATGACCCCAGCTAAGTGACAAATAAGGAAGTTTCTTTTGAAATCCATATGTGTAAGTTTCAAATGCCAGCTGTTGCATTCAAGTAGCATTGTGCAGGTGCAGAACATCCTGCTGACATTACAAAAGAGACATAACTTTTATTTATTTCTACGATTAGCAGTGCTTTCCCTAACAGCAATTCTACAAAATCTGTACTGTGGTATAAGTTATTGAGATACACAGTTTAATTGAAAACAGGAGAAAATCGTATCAGAGAAAATCTTTGAAGGGTAGGAGAAGGGAAAATATATTCTTAGTAGTAAATGATCCTGCTTGGGTCTGCTGTACAGGCTTCTGGGACTATGTTCGAAGCATATTTTCATCTGTGTGGGAAACAGGAAACCAGTGGAATTTTGGTGGCCTGTTTTCTACCAAGTAATTTGGGACATGGTGGCATAATCTTTGAATGTTGAAAGACTATTTCCATAACATTGCAGAATTCTGGCACACAGTATTTTTATTACCTTAGGTGAGATTAAGTTCCAAAGTAGAAGAAAGTAGAGGCAGTTTATGCCAATAGCTGATCCTGATTCTTGCATTAGGTATCACTTCAAACATTTTTGCCGCTTCTGCAGGTTGCAAGCATATGATTGACTGCTTTTAGCTCTTGCACAGATGTCCTTTGGTAATTCTAGCCAGCAATTTCTTACAATTGTTCTGCATATCAGCCCCATATACTGCTAATTGTGAATGGTGCTCAAGTGAAATGGAGAATCTAGTCTGACTTGTAAACAGATGAAAGGGTGCAAAACAAATTGTGAAATTGTTACAATTTGCTGACGGCTATATTGGTAACAAGTTCAACTCTGAGTAACGAGGTTCTGGGTTCAAGTCACATTCCAGGATTTGCGAACAACAATCAAGTTTGACATTCCGAAGTAGGACCTTAGTCTGTAAGAGGATGTGCTGCCTTTTGGCTGAGACATAAACCCAGAGTCAAGATTAGTGTGGTGCTGGAAAAGCAAGCAGGTCAGGCAGCATCCGAGGAGCAGGGGAATTGATGTTTCAGACTAGAGCCTTTCTTCGGGAATGAGACTTGTCGGGAGTGGGGGGGATTGGAGTTGAGGGGAAGGTAGCTGAGAATGCCATGAGTAGATGAAGGTGAGGGAGAAGATGATAGGCTGGAGAGCAGGGTGGAATGGATAGATGGGAAAGATGGTTGACAGGTCATGAGAGCAGTGCCGAGTTGGAAGCTTGGGACTGGGACAATGTGGGAGGAGGGGAAATTAGTAAACTGGCGAAATCCACATAGATGCTGTGTGTTTGCAGGGTCCCAAGGTGGGATAGACGGTGTTGTTCTTCCAGTTGTCAGGTGGTAAGGGTTTGGTGATAAACGAGGCCCAGGACCTGCATGTCCTTGGCAGAATGCAAGGGGGAGCTGAAGTGTTCAGCCATGGGTCCGTAAAATTGGTTGGTGTCTCAGAGATGTTCTCTGAAACTATTCGCAAATAGGCGTCCTGTCTCCCTGCTGTAGAGGAGACCACGTCGGGTGCAAAAGATACAGTAGATGACATTGTTGGAGGTACAAGTAAATTTCTGTTCGATGTGGAAGGATCAACCCAGAGCCCACCTTCTCTGTTGGAGGGTGCAAAACATTCACTGGTGCTTTCTGTTTTTTGGAGAAGAATAGGGAAATTATTCGTATTTACCTGTCAGCTGTTGTAAGGAACACCGGATTATCTGTTCTTTGTCACATTATGTTTGGTAGGAGTTTGCTGCTTATTATTCAGCTATCACCTTTCCTACATTTTAGCAGTGACCACACTTCCAAGAAGTATTTCATTGCCTCTAAAGCACTTCAGACATTTGGTGGTCATAAAATCTCTTCTATAAATGCAAGCTTTAATTTCATTTTTTCTGTACTACTGGTTTACTCCAAAAGGATAGTAAGGTGTGTGTGTGTGTGTGAAAATCAATTTCAAACTGCAGTCGGCTCACAGCAACTGTAACTGCAATGTGTAACTCAGTCTTGCAGAAAGTGACATGAACACTCTTCAAAATAGTAACATTTTAGAAAAGCACTACTTTATTTTGAAGCCCAATTTTCTTTGACCTAAATACTTGCTTTATGCTTTATGTCAATTTAATGCCTTTAAACCATTTTACCGTCATTCTGTGCCTTTAGTGATTGCACAAAGAAAATTGTGATCTTTGGAAAACCCATTTGTGAACACAGTATATGATGAGGATAAGATGATGAACCCGCAAGTGTGGTTGTATATTAAGTACAATAGTTTCTTTGGCTTGACGATACGCAATTGCAAATTGATGTATAACCTTTTTTTTGCAGCTTAGGTTCAGTTGGTCTTACTTTCACGTCTAAAGCAGTTGTTTGTGGGTTCAAATTTAATTTCAAAGTCATCAGCCCAAAATCTATGACACTGTAATGAGGCACTGAGGACTGCTACAGTATTACAGGTGTTGTCTTTTGAATAAGATGTTAAAGTAAGTCCCTGCTTTATCAACCTGAGGATCTGCTTGTGTGAGCCTACAACTCCAGGTCCTACAACTCGAAATTAACCGACTTTCACATTTAATATAATTTTAAAATTTATTGAAATGCAACACCTTGTACTTGGTTTCAAAAATAAGCAAACACAGTTCCTTTATATCTTCTAACAGAAGTATTATTTACTTCTGCCATCATTTTTTCTAAGTCTGTTCCCACAATGTTTGTGTCCGCAATGAAAAGAAATGGCCCCAGAAATCTATTTTGCATACTTCTAATTTCTCTTTTTTTTAAAAGAACATTGCCATTTTCTGTTTTATAACTAATTGTTTTTCTCAAGCTTGCAATCTGACCCAAATCCACACCCATTCATTTTCTCTGATACTCTTCCATGTGGTACTTTCTCCGAGGCTTTCCTCCAGCTCATGTATTGTATATTTTTCCCATGCACCATATATGTTGCATCCTCAAAGAATTGTATGAGGTTTGTTGAGCATAACCTTCCCTTTTCAAGTTTGTCCCTGTTATTTTTAACTATTTTCTATTTATTTAAATATGATCCTTAATTACAGACTATACAATTTTTCATACCACAGTTGTTAAACAAACGAGCATGTAATTACCCAGATTAGCTCTGTCTCCCTTTTTAAACTTATGTCCTAGCTTTGACACTGTTCAGCTCTTTAGACCTGACCCACACTGAGTGCCACCCTGGAATATAATTTCCCAGGGTCTATTCAGTTTTTGTTTTGCTCATTTTCCTCAAGTTCCAAGGACCTTCCAGACTATGGGACTTTGTCTACCTTTGGCTTAAATAGTGTAACTAAATTTCTAGTGTTACACATTGTCCTTTGGCGGCGATACTGTGTTTCCTCGAGTCCAGAAGCTGTGAATTGAACTAAGATGGACTTTGTCTTCATTTTGTTTTCTTACCTATGCCTTCTATAATTGATATAGGTGCAGTGGTATGTTGACTTAAACCCCTTTCACTGTTTTTTTTTGTAAAAGAATACATGTGACAATAAATTACTATTCTATTCTAATCGCATTGCTTGTTTTACACTCAGTCACTCCAGATTGCACTTTGGGTGATGCTCCAAAGGATACCAGTTTTTAAAAGGAGACTGTTTTAATTGGATTTTTTTGATGTGTGAGCATAGAGGATGGCTGAGGGTAATGAGGTTGATGTTGTGCATATGCACTTTGAAGACGTTTAAACATTACACATAACTGGCTTGTTAACAAAGTTGAAGCTTGTGGGAGCTGCAACAGAATGGTTACAAAATTATTCAGGAGATAGAAAGTGGAGTTGTGGTGAATAATTTATTCTATTGACTGTCAGAAGGTATACAGTAGTCATAGAATATAGAGCCATGGAGATCTACAACACAGTTTTAAAAAAAAGGCCTTTCAGGCCATCAATTTGTACTGATCAAAAACAAGAAACCAGCTGTTCTAATCCCATTTACCAGCACTCGCCCCGTAGACTTTAATAGTCACAAGTGGTGTTCTCCAAAGCTCAGTATGAGGACCACAGTTGTTGATAATGTATAAGAATGAGTTTAAGCTAAAAATTCAAGAAACAGTTCTGAAATTTGCAAGGGACAACATTTTTAAGTGTCTAACCTCAGAGAAAGGTAGAAGTAGCCTTCTAAAGGACATAGACAAGCTGCTAGAAAAGATGAGCACATGCAAAGAAATTGAATTAATCGTGAAATGTCTGGATTAAAAAAAAATTTTCTTATGACGGTAACTTTTTTGATTGGAAAAGTCAGTTGCTGTGGATTAACTTATGGTTATTCCATGGCTTTGATTTTTCTTTCACTTCCTCAGACAACGTGGGCTTTTCAGGCAAGTCAGCATTTACTGCCCATCCTTAACTGCTCTTGAGAAGTTGGTGGTGAGCTGCGTTCTTGAACACTGCATTGTACCAAATGTTACTGGATTGATGGAGCAAGGTCCTTCAGTAGACCGTATCCTTCAGATTTCTTCTGAACTTCTTGGATGGGTGTAAACATGTGGCAATGGATTTTTCATCTAATAAAGGCATTGCAGGAGCTCCGAGAGATCCTGACATAGACTTACATGGCCCTTCCATATTTCACACCCTAATTGTCTCAGGTTGCAATGATAATTATTGGGGAGAAAATAAGTTCCTGAGAACCCCGGGTGGTGTGGTAGTTACACAAATGCAGTTAGATTTCGGCTTATTGCCTCATGCCTGTAAAAATACAGTGAAACATTCTTTCTCACACGTTAAAACTCAAAGTATCACCATGCTCTAGCAGCATTATGAAACACTGAATATAATGTAAACTTTTACTCCAATAGAATTAATCTTTCTCTCTTTTCGTTGTTACCCTCCAGTATTTCTCTGGAGGAGTTAATGCGCCTTGAACACAAAGAAAGCACATCAATAGTGAAAATCGCCTCACTCTTTACTTCTGGCTATTGGGAAAGTTATTTATAATGAGGTTCCATCGAAAATATTCCAGAGTCTACAGCATTTTGGAAGATGACAACTAACACAATTTGCTAATTTGAGGACCACCTTCTTTCTTACTCATTTAAATCATAGAATCCGTGCAGTGTGGTACCAGGCCATTTGGCCCATCAAGTCTACACCAACCCTCTGAAGAGCATCACACAAAGACTCACCCCCCTACCCTATCCCAAAGTCCTACATTTGCCATGGCTGATCCCTGCATATCCCTGGACACTATGGGCACTTTAGCTTGGTCAATCTACCTAACCTGCACGTCTTTGGATTGTGGGAGGAAAGCAGAGCACCTGGAGGAAACCCACGCAGACACTGGGAGAATGTGCTAACTTCAATCACACAATCTCCTGAGAATGGAGTCGAGCCAGGTTCCTGGTGCTGTGAGGCAGCATTGCTAACCACTGAGCCACTGTGCCACCATACTCTGAGATAAACCTTATCAGCTCCTGGGTATTTATTTGTTTTTAATCCCGTTAGTTTTCTCAACATTATTTCCCCACTAATGCTAATTTCTTTAAATTCCACCTTTCCTTTAGACCCTGCATTATCCCATATTTTTGGGATGCTACTTGTGTCCAATTTGTTAAGTCAGAACTAAAGGGAGAACTTCATTGGTCTGCCATCTCTTTGTTCCCCATTATAAATTCTCCTGACTAGTGGACGTAATCTTTCTCTTGTCACAAATCTATCGAAGCTTTTACCATTAGCTTATATGTTAAAAGATGTGATGTGTATTTCTGTTATTTTTAGGAACAATTTGGATGTAGTTTTCCTCTAGATTAGCTTTTGATTTGATAAAACACTTTGATAAAAGACCATTTTATGTATATCTATCTCCCAGTGCATTTATTCAGTATTTGGAAAATACAAAGGAATGATTACAATTACTTTTATCTTCATTTTGATAAATTATACTTATAGTGTATTGCAAAAGGAAATGGAATTTGATCTAAATTCTTTAAGGTAATTTCAATGCTGTTTTATTGCTTGTTTAAAACACAACCTAATTGAATGATGGAACAGGCATTGGGGCTGAAAAACCTCCTCCTGTTCCAAGTGCTTAGTTGGATTTTCTAAATGAGGATATATTTTGATTATATTTGGTCTGGATTTGTAGATCAGTAATTTGTCTACTGCTGTGAAGATTGGATTTTTCAATGTATAATTTCAGTCACATCACACTGTAAATTTTTGCTATAAATTCTGTGTGTTAGGATTGAGCCCTCCACTACCACCTGATGAAGGAGCGATGCTCCAAAAACTAATGTGCTTCCAATTAAACCTGTTGGACGATAACCTGGTGTTGTGTGATTTTTAACACTGTGAAGATAGACACATATTTCAAGGTTATATTTTTATTTGTAACATGAAAGAGTTCCCAACCCATGATTTTGTTTGTTCTAAACTTCTTAAAACCACTGCGGCACAGTAAGCATGTTTTAAATCAAGAGAAATCAAGAATATCCTGTACACTAATCAGAGTATATTGTGAAGTAACAAAATTCAGCGTGAAACAGAAGGTGACCCAAGGGATTTTTAATGGCATATTTGATATATAAAAAATATACAATAACTGAAAGGTAAGTATGCTTCTCCACTTGGCCACCTACAAAGATTTCTTGGAATAGTTACTTTTGGGATATATTTTAAAACAACTTAAATCAGCACCTGCCATTCATCAAATATCTGTTCATTGGGTTACAGAATAAAGCTCCTAATTAAGATCAATGTCTCCATTATTTGTTTTGCTCAGTTAAATAGCTATTTTCATAAATTTAGCATTACAAGTCTTTTGGGTTAAATTTTGCCTGGAAAGCTGAACAATTTCAGTGGTAAAAATGTAAAGACATGTGTCAGCAGGTTTCAGAGATTTGAAATGATTAATGAGTATGGTATTTAATTTTTAAAATGTGAACGTGTAAAAATTCAACTGGTTTTCCGTCATACAATTGAAAATGCATCACGAATATTGTACTTAGAAAGGACTAATAAAAACAGGATCCTGCAAGAGATGATAAACATCAAGCTCATGGACCTATGCCTTACCACCCACTTCACCTTCAACAACAAAACTTACAGAGAAACCAATGGAACACCCATGGGATCTCCAATATCAGGGTTCTTAGCAGAGGCAGTAATGCAGAGACTTGAGCAAACAGCTCTGCCAACTATCCAACCCAAACTTTGGGTCCGCTACGTGGATGACACCTTTGTCATCACTAAACGAAACAAGTTAGAGGAAACCTTCAAGACCATCAGTAATACCCTAACTGGCATAAAGTTCACTAAAGAGGAGGAAAATAACAACAAACTGCCATTCCTAGATGTCACAGCAGAGCGAACAGCCAGTGGGGAACTTCAAACCAGCGTCTACAGGAAAACAACACATACTGACCATATATTGAACTACAGAAGCAATCATTCCAACACCCACAAATGAAGCTGCATTAGAACATTATTTCAACGAGCCAGCACAGTGCAGCACAGAGAAACTACGCAGAACAGAGGAAAATCACCTGTACGTGTATTCAAAAAGAATGGGTACCCGATGAACACAGTCTGCCGATTTCTCAGCAACAGACCCAAAGAAGCAGACAAAACACATCCAGAAATCCTAGCCACTCTCCCCTACAAAAGAAGACATCTCGGAAATGACTGCCAGACTACGCAGACCTTTTGGCATTATGGTAGCCCGCAAACCCACCAACACACTAAAACAGCAGCTAATGAACTTGAAAGACCCTATACATGCAATGAGCAAAAGTAACGTCATTTACAAAATATTGTGCAAGGACTGTAATAAACACTACATTGGACAAACAGGCAGGAAACTAGCCACCGGGATACATGAACACCAACTAACCACAAAAGGTCATGACCCCCTCTGTGGTATCCTCACATATGGATGAGGAAGGACACCACTTCGACTGGGACAATACATCCATCCTAAGACTAGCCAAACAAAGACATGCACGAGAATTCCTAGAAGCGTGGCATTCCAACTGGAACTCTATCAACAAACACACCAAGTTAGACCCCATCTATCACTCCTTGAGAAAAGAAATAGGAAGTGACTTCACAGGAAATGACATCACCAACCCAAAGAAATCCAAACACAAATAGAAAGCAGGAATTTTCAGCATTGCTTCGCACAAGGTCCACTGAAGATATTACCTAGTAAGGTAACGAAACATCTGGAAATGAACCTTTCAGTTCAGCGAGCAAACCTACATTCAAAACCTCAACCTGAGCTACAAATCTTCTCAAAACTCGCTAAGATGATAAACAATTTATATATGTCAAAGAGTAAAAACTATCTTTTAAGAATTGTTCATATATTTGTTGAGATGTCTTTTGGACAAACACAGCATCATTCTACTTGTCTCCTTGAATTGCTTTTTCCTCTTTAATATATGCAAGGTCAGAATTCACATGACACCAGATTATAGTCCAACAGGTTTATTTGAAATCAGAAGCTGCTCCTTTCTGAGGTGAAACGTCAGGTGAAACCTGGTGTTGTGTAACTTCTGACCTTGTCCATCCGAGTCCAACACTGGCACCTCCACATCTTTAAGAAAACATATAGTTTTACAGATTTCTCTTGAACAAACAGTGTGGTCATACCTTTCTTTGAATTGGCTATCATGTATTTAGCCATGAAGTTGGCAAGGGTTGAAGCGTTGTGACAAAATTAATTAATTCCCTCCTTCGGCAATTAGTTTTACTCGTATGTTGAAAGTACTATTTTCTTAGGGTATGTCTTATTTCTCTGCTTAACTTCTGCCATATTATTTTTGATCAAGCACTCAACTGCTTTCAGAAATTAGATTAGCTTTTAGTTTGAGATAAAACTGTTGTCATATCTACTTTATTATTTATTATGTTGCCATCGATCAGAAAATTGTTTGCTCCAATTGTACATTTCAAGTTTTGAACGTTTGTAGCAATTTATTCATTAGCTTGTAATGTCTATGATTAGCTTATACATTTTTGTGACCTCATTTGCTGAGTTGAAGGTGATTAAGCTGCCACTTAGTTTGTAACAGGAACACTCCTTGGTAACGTGCAGTGTTGCTCGTGTCTCTCCACAAGTGCATAAAGCTTTTGGTCGGAGCCCCAGCATTGAAGGTTGGCTGCTCAGGCATTCAGACTTGTATAGTAAGGACCACTCTTGCCATGAGAATCCAAAACTGGCCATTTGACATACTGGCTTTTTCACCAAGAACTCTGGTGATTTCCCATGTTTTGCATTCCTCAATCCCAGGATATCTGCTGATGGATGTATATGGGACACTAAGATGGAAGGTGAGCAGTAGATCGTATGAGCATGTCATTATGGAGGATTATTTTCAGTGATAGAACTGTACCAGGCAAATTAATCTTATGAATACCTCTTCGTGAGAATTCATTATCATTGTAGGGATAGCTTTGAAGTACTTAGGGCTGTACAGATTGAAGTTGACAAAACTGTTCAACTGCTGAGAATCAACAAAGCCTCTGTAACAGTTGGAACCTTGACCAAAATTCTGATACAAGGCGGAGATGCGCTCCAAGTACAGCAGCACAACCTATTGTCTCTCGATTAGGAATCCTGTGAGTGTAATTTATAGTCAAGAAATGAATCTAGTCCAATTGCAGTAACTTTGGAGGAATCTCCCTGCTGTCTGCGAAAGTAATTGTAAAGATCCTAAACTATCTTTAACATCTAGAGCTGCTCCTAAAGTCATAGTATAGCTTTCACCTGTCAAGCGGCATTAAATTTAATGTAAATCTTGCTCTTTTTGCACCTTCTCTGCAGCCATAGTGTTCTATTCCTCACCGTTCTGTTACTCTTATGCACTTTGTATGGTATGATCTGCCTGTACTGCATGCAAAACAGAACTTTTAACTGTACCTAGGTACATGTGACAGTAATAAATCAAATCAAATCAAAATCATACACATGAACTTTACTGCTAAGAAAATTCAAGAAAAATGCAAAAAACTGGACCTGTAAGTGACCTTCTTTATTTCACTCGTGAGAAATGGGCATCGACGGTTAGGCCAGTATTTATTACCAATCCCCAGATGCACTTGAGAAAGTGGTGGAGAATTGCCTTGAACCACTGCAGTCCATTTGGTGTAGGTACACCCACAATGCCGTTCTGGGATTTTGACCCACTGACTCTGAAGGAACAGCAGGAAATTTCCAAATCTAGGTCATGACTGTTTTGGAGGGGAACTTGCAGGGGTTGATGTTTCCATGGAATCTATTGCCCTGGTGCTTCTAGATGGAATTGATCATGGGCTTGGAAGGTGCTTTCTCAGGAGGCTTGGTGAATTTCTGTAGTTCATCTTGTAGATAATGTTCACTGATACAACTGACCGTCACTGGAGAGTTTGAATGTTTGAATGTGGTGTTAATCAAGTGGGCTGCTTTGTCCTGCATGGTGTCAACCTTCTTGAGTGTTGTTCGGTCTGTACTCACCTGGGCAAGTGGGAAGTGTTTCATCACACTTCTCCTCTATACCTTATAGATGCTGGATAAGCTTTGGGGAGTCAGGAGGTAAGTTCCTCACTGTAAAATTCCTAGCTTTTGATTTACTTTTGTAGCCACACTATTTTTGTAACTAGTTCAGTCTCTGGTTAGTAGTAGCCCTCAGGATGTTGATTGAGGGGTATTCAGTCACAGTGATGCCATTGAAGGTCGAGGGCAATAGGCAGATTTTCTCTTATTGGAAATGGTCATTGCTTGGCTTTTGTGGAGAAAATGTCTACTTCAAAGTTTGGGAGAAAATTTGTAGCTCGGGTGCTCATTGTTGTGGTTCTGTTCGCCGAGCTGGGAATTTGTGTTGCAGACGTTTCGTCCCCTGTCTAGGTGACATCCTCAGTGCTTGGGAGCCTCCTGTGAAGCGCTTCTGTGATGTTTCCTCCAGCAATTATAGTGATTTGTACCTGCCGCTTCCAGTTGTCAGTTCCAGCTGTCCGCTGCAGTGGCCGGTATTTTGGGTCCAGGTCGATGTGCTTATTGATTTGAATCTGTGGATGAGTACCATGCCTCTAGGTATTCCCTGGCTGTTCTCTGTTTGGCTTATCTTATAATAGTAGTGTTGTCCCAGTCAAACTCGTGTTGCTTGTCATCTGAGTGTGTGGCTACTAAGGCTAGCTGGTAATGTCGTTTCGTGGCTAGTTGGTGTTCGTGGATGCAGACTGTTAGCTGTCTTCCTCTTTGTTCTATGTAGTGTTTTGTGCAGTCCTTACATGGGATTTTGTATATTACATTGGTTTTGCTCATTCTGGGTATCGGGTCCTTCGTCCTGGTGAGTAGTTGTCTGAGAGTGGCTGTTGGTTGTGTGCTGTTATAAGTCCTAGCAGACTACATCCAAAAAGCACAACAACTACTTGCAGATACCAACACCTACCAAAAGAGGGAGTTTGACCCCATCCCACAGCTCACCAATAGGATAAACAACACACTGAGGGACCTACAAAAAAATGGACAGATAACCAGGTCTGACCTACAGAGAATGAAACCTGAAAGCAACAACACCCCCAGATTCTATGGACTACCTAAAGTGCATGAACCAAACATCCCACTCAGACCCATAGTATCACTATCAGGGACACCATCACACAAACTGGCTAAAGAACTACAGCAGAAACTGAAACACCTGATCAGCGGATCCAGACACTCTATACAGTCAACACAGGAATTCTTGGACATCATCAGAAATAAACACATAGACAAGGAAGAAATTACGGTCTCATTCGATGTAACGACACTGTTCACCTCTATCGACAAAACTCTAGCCAGAGAAATAATAGCCAACCTGCTGGGCAAACAGAACAGACAACAAGACGGGGAACCTATCAACAAAGACTGCATACTCAAACTACTGGACCTGTGCCTCACAACACACTTCACATTCAACAACCAAATATATGAACAAATCAACGGCACACCCATGGGCTTACCCATCTCTGGACTCGTAGCAGAAGTGGTAATGCAAAGGTTAGAACAAACCGCCTTATCGCAAATTCAACCCAAACTCTGGGTCAGATATGTGGGTGACACCTTTGTAATCATTAAAAACACAGAAATAGAGAACACACACCGGATCATCAATGCCACGCTCACAGGAATCTGATTCACTAGAGAGGAAGAAAAGGACAAGCAACTCCCATTCCTAGACGCGATGGTACAGAGAACACAGAACGAAGAATTCACCACAAAGCCACACACACAGACCAAGTCCTAAACTACGAAAGCAACCACCCCAACACACACAAAAGAAGTTGCATCAAGACACTGTTCAAAAGTACACCAGAACTGCAAAAAGAGGATGAAGAATACAATGTATTCGCCAAAAACGGATACCCCCGCAATTTCATCAACAGATACCTAAGGGAAAGACAACGGAATGAGGACACGCCACAACCCAAAGGACTAGCCACACTACCATACATCAAAAACATTTCTGATCTGACAGCCAGACTACTGCAACCACTAGGACTCATAACAGCACACAAACCAACAGCCACTCTCAGACAACAACTCACCAGGACGAAGGACCCGATACCCAGAATGAGCAAAACCCAATGTTGTGTACAAAATCCCATGCAAGGACTGCACAAAACACTATATAGGACAAAGAGGAAGACAGCGAACGGTCCACATCCATGAACACCAACTAGCCACAAAACGACATGACCAGCTATCCTTAGTAGCCACACACTCAGATGACAAGCAGCACGAGTTTGACTGGGACAACACTACTATTATAGGACAAGCCAAACAGAGAACAGCCAGGGAATTCCTAGAGGCATGCCACTCATCAACAGATTCAATCAATAAGTACATCGACCTGGACCCAATATACCGGCCACTGCAGCGGACAGCTGGAACTGACAACCGGAAGCGGCAGAGACAGGCCACTATAAATGCCGGAGGAAACATCACAGAAGCACTTCACAGGAGGCTCCCAAGCACTGAGGATGTCCCCTAGAGAGGGGACGAAACGTCTGCAACACAAATTCCCAGCTTGGCGAACAGAACCACAACAATGTGTCTACTTGTTAGCCTAAGCCTGTATATTGTTGAGATCTTGCTGCATATGAGTAAGTAACAGTAACTAATGATGCTGATTATTGAGCAGTTGTTGGCAAACATCTCTGCTCCTGACGTTATGACAGAAGGAAGGTTATTGATGAAGCAGCTGAAGATGATTGAGAAATTTCTGCAGAGATGTCTTGAAGCTGAGATGATATTCCTCCAACAACCCCAATGATCTTTTTTTGCCAGGTATGACTTCAACCAGAGGAGATATTTCCCCCCAATTCACATTGACTCCAGTTGTACTAGAGCTCCTTGATGGCACACTTTACCAAATGCAGTCTTTGTGTTAAGGACAGTCACTCTCATCTCAACCCTGTTTTGTCTGTATTTGGACCAAGGTTGTATGAGATCTGGAGCTGAGTTTATCAATTGTATATTAGCATCAAGTTTATCCCTTTATCAGCTCTGCTTGTTATATCCTCAAAGAAGTGGAACAATTTGCAAATATGATTTTTCTGCCACAAAAACCATTATGACTATGTTTAATTGTATTAAGCAATTTCTAATTGTCCTGCTATTTCTTCCTCAATAATGGACTTCAGCATTGTGCCTTTCTTCACTGAAGGCAATGGCATGGGAATGAATTTGTGTATGTCCATTACTCTGCCTTCTCTTTAACAACATTAACATGCACTTCTGAGCACCTTGATTGTAAACAGAAAGAAAGAAGAACTGAGATAAGGAAGATGTCAGACATACCAAAGTATCTTCTATCACTTTTTAAATTCGAGCTCATGGAAAACTCTGCTGCCCATTTCTGAACTTCTCCCAAGTCTATTTTAACCATCACTCCTATGTTCTCTGATCCTCTGATCCAGGAAGGTATTAATTTTATTCTCAGACTGTTTTTAAATCCCTTCATTGTTTTGCCCCCCCTTTTATCTCTTTCACCATCTCCAGTTCCACAAACCCTTTGAGATATGTGTGCATTTTCAATTCTGACCTCAAGTGCATTTCTTTTTTTAATCACTCCACCATTATTGGCAGTCACTTAAGCAGCCTTGGCCCCAAACTCTGCAATTTCCTCCTTGAACACTTTCCTACCTTCCCTCTCGGGCATTCCTTGAAGTTTACACCTTTGAGCAAGCTTTTAGTTATTTGTTCTAACATTATTCATAGCTTGATGCCCAAATTTTGTTTGATAGTGCTCCTGTGACGCACTTTGGGACATTTAAATACAACAAAGACACTGCATAAATGTAGGTTATTGCTTTCTTAAATTTTGAAATAAGTCACCATTGCAATGTGGGAAATGCAGATTCAATTTGTGCAATAATGCACAAAAAAAGCTAATCATCAAATAATCTTTTATAGGTGCTTTAAATATTGTCTGGGACATTGGAAGAACTCCACTATTCATCCTTGAAATGATGCTACCTCTTTTCGCTGAAATGCAACATTTACTCTGATATTTTACTTGATACTTTGGAGTAGGATTTGAACCACAACTATCTGACTCAGAAATGAGAGTGCTTCCAAGTGACCCACAGTTGACACTTAATGAAATACTTCTGCTACTGGATCAGTTTATGAAAGATGGAAACTGCATTTGGGAATTTTTTTTTCCTTCCATTTGTATGTTATTATTTTGTAAAATGATTGACTAGAGAATTTAGACAAGGCAATAAATGTTGGCATAGCCAGCAATGACTACATCCTGTGACAAGCAAATTAATAGTAATACAGTCTTTAGTTTATTATTCATGCACCTGTATTAGCAATTTTTGATTTTATTTCCTCATTTTTGCACAGCTGTACTTTCAATTCTTGAGTCAGCATCACATAAAATCCTCTACCAATTTTGGACCATGCCACTGTTGCCGAGGGCAAGGGTAATTTTACCACAAAGGATAGACTTCTTGATACCACACCAGTTGTGATCGTATTCTTAATAACGAACACAGAAATTGCTGGAAACGCTCAACAGGTCTGGCAGCATCTGTGGACAGAAATCAGAGTTAACGTTTCAAGTCCAGTGACCCTTGCTCAGAACTGAGTTTTGAGGAAGGGTCACTGGACTCGAAACATTAACTCTGATTTCTCTCCAGGATGCTGCCAGCCCTGCTGAGCTTTTCCAGCAATTTCTGTTTCTGTTCAGAAATGCTTTGTCTTGCTTTGTAGATAAAAACAGGTCTCTTGCACAAATAAGCATTTGTTTAAATATGATCCCCACTCTTCAGGGGAGTATCCTTGCTTGCAGAAAACAGCTTCATATCATAGTCCATTAAAGCTCTGTTAACCAGCTGCTGAATTGTCTATATTAGTATTTGACGTTGAGAATTATTAATAATGTTACATATACATCTTTTGAATAAGTTGCCTTCTTTAAAATCACAATCTTTGCATTAAAAAAACTATTTCTTGTAACACAAACTTTGACAAATTGATAAGCTCCATTCTGTTTGTCAATTCTCTGTTCTTTAAATGCTGGGAGTTCCTTCTATTGAACAACCTTGACTAAAATACTTACAAAGGTGGTGTTGGAACTCAAGTTTAAACAGGAAATTAGCATTCTGTTTTTGCTATCCATCATGTCATTACTGAAAATTGGAATGCCTGCTTCTTTATGTGGATGTCAAAATTTTCACCTTTGCTGAAGATAAAAGCAGGCAACCGTTCATATTTGTGGAACCTGTCCCCTTGGATCTGAATCTGCTCAGTATTGGCTGATTTATATACTCTGCATTATTTCACATTTGACAAAAAACTTTGAGCAAACTTGAGATTTATTATAGAACAAAGAACAAAGAAAATTACAGCACAAGAAAAGGCCCTTCGGCCCTCCAGCCCTCCAAGCCTGCGCCTCCAAGCCTGATCTTCTGTCTTAACCTGTCACCTATTTTCTAATGAGCTGTATCCCTCTGCTCCCTGCCCATTCATGTGTCTGTCTAGATACATCTTAAATGATGCTATTGTGCCTGCCTCTACTATCTCAGCTGGCAAGGCGTTTCAGGGACCCACCACCTTCTGCACAAAGAATGTTCCATGCATATCTCCCTTAAACTTTTCCCGTCTCACCTTGAACTCAGTATTTGAGTCCCCCACTCTGGAGTAAAAACTTCTTGCTATCCACCCTCTCTGTACCTCTTATGATTTTGTAGACATCAATCAGGTCCTCCTTCAACCTCTGTCTTTCTAATGTAAGTAATTCTAATCTACTTAACCTCTTTTCATAGCTAGCACTCTCCATACTAGGCAACATCCTAGTCAACCTCTTCTGTACCCTCTCCAAAGCATCCACAGCCTTTTGGTAATGTGACAACCAGGACTGTACGCAGTATTCCAAATGTGGCCTAATTAGAGTCCTATGCAATTGTAACATGACCTGATAACTCTTGTACTCATACCCTGTTCAATGAAGGAAGGATTGCCGTATGCCGCCTTGACCACTCTATCGACCTGCATTGCCACCTTCAGGGTACATTGAATGTCCATTTCTCTGCATTCATTAGTTTTCCCCAGGGCTTTTCCATTTACCATATAGTTGGCTCTTGAATTGTATCCTCCAAAATGCATCACCTCACATTTGTTCGGACTGAATGCCATCTGCCACATCTCTGCCCAACTGTCCAATCTATCTATATTCAGTCTCCTTCACTATCTGCTACTCCACCAATCTTAGTGTCATCTGCAAACTTGCTAATCAGACCACATATACTTTCCTCCTGACCATTTATGTATATCACAAACAATAGTGTCGCCAACATAGATTCCTGTGGAACACCACTGGTCACAGTTCTTCATTTTGAGAAACTCCCTTCCACTACTACTCTGTCTCCTGTTGCCCAGCCAGTTCTTTAGACATCTAGCTAGTACACCCTGGACCCGATGCAACTTCACTTTCTCTATCAGCCTACCTTGGGGAACCTTATCAAATGTCTTACTAATGTCCACGCATATGACATCTACAGACCTTCCCTCATCAATCAAGTTTGTCACTTCCTCAAAGAATTCTATTAAGTTGAAAAGATTTCACTGCTCAAAACCATGTTGCTTATCACAAATAAGCCCATTTTCTTCCAAACGTAAATAGATCCGATCCTGCCGGATCTTCTCCAGCAGCTTCCCTACCACTGATGTCAGTGTAACCAGTCTATAATTACCTGGATTATCCCTGCTACCCTCCTTAAACAAGGGGACAACATTAGCTATTCTCCAGTCCTCTGGGACCTCACCTGTGTTCAAGGATGCTGCAAAGATATCTGTTAAGGCCCTGGCTATTTCCTCTCTCGCTTCCCTCAGTAACCGGGGATAGATCCCATCTGGACCTGGGACCTATCCATCTCTAATGTCTTTTAGAATACGCAACACTTCTTTCCTCCTTATGCCGACTTGACCTAGAGTAATCAAGCATCTATCCCGAACCTCAACATCTGTCATGTCCCTCTCCCTTTCTGTCTCCTTTTTGCATACTTCCAGTCATGTGCTTGATAGGATTCTCATTTGTGAAATCCATTTATTATCAAACTATTTATTCCCAAGAAAAGTTAGAATTTCCACACTGCAGGGTATCTATCTATCTATAATTTTTAAGTCTATTCTAATCTGCAAAATATATTGTCTGGTTTGAAACCAACCTATTTATGGGTTTGACTGTTGGAGCAAGTGGAAAGTTTGGTGAAAAACATCAATTTATTGCACCTGGTGTTCCATTCCATCAGACTAGTCTGGTAAATCTTCATTCAACGCAAAACCCAGTTTCCATTTTTTCCCAAAATTCTAGCCAGTTGCAGCTTTACACTTGATTAAGAAATTTTGTTACAATTTCTTGCTCTGGGTACAATCTGCATAGAGACTTTGAGTCTCTTTCTAAAATAAAAAAAACAGAAATAACCAAAACACAAAGTTTCACATTTTAATCTCTTTACTCATCTACCCTGAGGGGATTCAATCCCATATCCTCAGAGCATTAATTTGTGGATCTCGGTGATAAATCTAATGACATAACTATGATGGGACCATCTCCCCCTATCGATTCTTGATGGAGCTTATATGCAAATTTTTACTTCTCCAACTGATAGTGACTGTCAAAGGGTTTGAGACATTATGGCATTTTTAAAGAATGCAAGACTTTTTAAATTTTAAAACACCACAAAATTCACGATCCTATTAGCTTTTCTGTGGTCTTGCCCGTGCGTAACCTTGCAAATTCAAACTCCCAAATCCCTTTACTTCCATCATCTAACTTCCTACCATCATAAGTGTATTTTTAAAATCCAAAATATACAAGCTCACATTTAACAACTTTAAATTCCATCTGCCACTCTTTTGCCCATTCTGTGGACTGACCAATGTTCCCTTATAGCTTTCTTTGGTCCTCAGAATTTTTTAGTGGTCTCTATTTGAAGACCATCTATAAATTTGGAGTTCTTTTGTGGAATTTCTATTCCGAATGTAATTTCAAATAGGAATTGTGCCAGAATAATTCTCCTGTGTCATATTACTTATTTTGAAATGTAAAGAAATTGCTTTTAATTTTTTTCCCTTTAAATGAGTTCTTACCTAATTATAAGTTCGAAGAGCATTTTCTCAGGTTATTTTATTTCTTTATAGACCTGTCTGTGTTGCATTTGTGAAAGTAGCTGGAGTTTAGCAGTTGTGGTACTGGACAAGAAACCGGAGGTCATGAGCTCAAACTTCACCATATCAAGTTGTAAAGTTGAATTCAATAAATCTGATATTTTGAGAGTTAGCTAGCACCAGTTAAAATGACTATTAAAGCTGCTGGATTATTATAAAAACTCAACTGGTTCATTAATGTCTGTAAAATAAGAGAACTACCACCAAGCCTTGTCTGGCATTCTTATGATTCCAGTTCAGAATTCAATGCTGAATCTTGATGCTTTCAGTAGAAACTAGACAAGGAAAAAGTACTTTCTTGACGGTGTTGCCAATATCTAAGAGCAAACAAAATGCATTTTTGTGACTGAATTCATAACAGAAGTATGAATTAGTGAATGTTTGGTGTCTCTTTATTTGAAGAATCTAGTCAGTACAACCTCTATTTTAGAGAAAAGTGAAAATATTGTCACTAACATTAAATTTGCCTTTAATTTATATGAATAATACATTTTTGCTTTGTATGCTTCAAGAAATAACAGAACGATTTGCTGTGTGCTGTTAAAATAGAGTATTTTTAAAATCAACCTATTCAACATGTCATGGCAAATTTCTGGAGCATTTGGGACTTGAACCAGGGCCGCCTCACTCTTAGATAGGCACTACTGTTGTGCTACTTTTGAAATACAGTTTTCATTTCTGGTCTCCCTGCTCTAGGAAAGATGTTGTGAAACTTGAAAGGGTTCAGAAAAGATTTACAAGCATGTTGCCAGGGTTGGATAGTTTGAGCATAGGAAGAGGCTGAATAGGCTGGGGCTGTTTTCCCTTGATGTTAGATGCTGCCAGGTGACCTCAAAGTTTATAAAATCATGAGGGACATGGATAGGGTGAATAGTCAAAGTATTTTCCCCAGGGTAGGGAAGTGGAAAACTAGAGGATTTAGATTTAAGATGAGAGAAAAAAGCTTTAAAAGGAACTCAAAGGGCAACCTTTTCATGCAGGCGGAGGTGCATGTAAGGAACAAACTGCCAGTTGAAGTGGTAGAGACGGGCACAATTACAACATTTAAAAGGCATCTGCATAGGTATATGAATAGGAAGGGTTTAGATGGATATGGGACAAATAGTGGCAAATGGAACTAGATTAATTTAGGATATCTGGTCGGCATGGACTGAAAGCTGTTGCACATCTCTATGACAGAAGAGTCTTGAGCAAAAGTAGTCTTTATGCCAATAATGAAGTCACAGTGTCTGAGTCAAATTTTGCTCAGTGAGAAACACCAGTTGCAAATGAATGGGTTAAATTGATAACTTTCATTTTACTGTTGGATGAATGACCTGGTAGCAAATGTTAGACACCTCAAGCTGCAATGTTATTAAGGAGAGCAAAAAGTTAGGGAAAATTAAAATGCATATCTCCGGCTCCCTTGCAGGGCACATAGATTTAAGGTAGTTGAAAAAGGTATAGAATACTTTTCCTTATTAGCTAAAGCATAGAATACAAGACCAAGGAGATAATGCTAAAAATTGTGATGTCTGCAATGCCGCATTGAGTTCTGGTCATCACATTAGAGGAAGGATGTGATTCCATGAGAGAGATAACAAAGAGGATTTATAGAATTGTTATCGCAAAGGAGAGTCTTAGAAATGGGAGTAGACTGGATTGGGTCAGGTTATTTTATTTGGAACAAAAGGGAGATTTATTTTCTATTAATATGTTGATGAGATGTGGGTAATGATGGCTGAGCCAACATTTCCCTTGTGAAGGTGGTGATGATTGAAGTAAATAAAATTATGAGAGGCCTAAATTGAGTGAAGTGGAAGGACCTATTTTCCTCAGCAGAAAGATCAGTGATCACAGATTTAATGCAATTGGTAGGAGGGATTGAGGAGGGGCTTTTTTCACTGAGGTTGTTTGCCTCAAATTAAGATAGGAGAAAGTGTAGGCAATTCAGTCCCTTGAGCCTGCTCAACCATTCAAGATAATCATGGTTGCTGTCATCTCTGCCTCAACTCCACTTGCCTGCCCACTCTCCGTAACCCTTAGCCCATTCCAAATCAAATAATGTATTTATCTCCTCCTTAAATATACTCAATGTCCAGACATTCACTACCCTCTGGGGAAGCGAATTCCACAGATTCACCACCCTTTGAGAGAGGTAATTTCTCCTAATCTCAGTCTTAAATCTGCCACCCCTTATTTTTAAAATTATGACATCTCATTCTAGATTTCCCCACAAGAAGAAACATCCTCTCTCCATCTACTTTGTTGGTCTCCTTTTGCACCTTGTATATCTTGTTCTTCTAAGCTCAAGAGTATGGGCGGCACGGTGGCACACTGCTGCCTCACAGCGCCAGAGACCCGGGTTCAATTCCCACCTCAGGCGATTGACTGTGTGGAGTTTGCACATTCTCCCTGTGTCTGCGTGGGTTTCCTCCGGGTGCTCCGGTTTCCTCCCACAGTCCAAAGATGTGCAGGTCAGGTGAATTGGCCACGCTAAATTGCCGTAGTGTTAGGTAAAGGGTAAATGTAGGGGAATGGGTGGGTTGCGCTTCGGCGGGGTGGTGTGGACTTGTTGGGCCGAAGGGCCTGCTTCCACACTGTAAATAATCTATAGGCCTAAGCTGCTCATTCTCTCTTTGTAAGAGAAATCCCCTATATCTGGAATCAATCTGGTTGAAACTCCTCTGAATTGCCTCCAACAAATCTGTATACATACTCCATGTGTGATCTCACTGATGTCTTTTACGCTTGCAGCGACACTTCCCAATGTTATACTCTATTCATTCAGGAAGAAATGACAAAATGCCATTTACCTTCCATATTATCTGCTATTAGTTTTCTGTAATTCACACGTGAGGATACATCAAATCATGCATGAAACACACTGAAGTTTTTCCTCCATTTAGATAGGAGTTGCCTTTCCCTTTATCTGACCAAAACAGAGGACCTCATACTTAACTGCATTAAATTTCATCTACCATATTTGGCCTATTCACCTAACTTATCCACATCCATTTGTAAATTTCTTAGTTCTCCTATTGTAACTTACTTTCCCACCTATTTTAGTATAATCTCCAAATTTGGCTACAGTACCTTCTATCCTGAATCCAAGTTATTTATATATGTATATAAGCCTGAGGGACTGAATCCTGTTGCACCCTACTAGATAAATCTTGCCAATCAGAAGAAAGCCCATTTATCCCAACTCTCTGCTTATGTTGATTAGCCAATCCCCAATCCAATATATTATCCCTAACCCCCATGTCGTCTTAATATATACAATAGTCTTTTTTGTGGTACCTTAAATTCGTTTGCAAGTCTAGATATACTACATCTACAGGATCCCCATTATCCATTTTGCTTGTTATTCTCCCAAAATAGTGAAATATGATTGACTTGTTTCAAACCACACTGACTCTGATGGATCGTGGTTTGACTTTTCAACTATCCTGTTATTATTTTCTTAATAATGGATCCTCATTAACATTTGTTCAGCGAACTAGTTTATTGTTTCCTACTTTGTGCTTTCATTCTGTTTGGATAAGGGCATTCTTTTAGCATTTTTCCACATCCAGAGAATATTGGAATACTATAACCAATGGATCCATTATCTCTTCTGCCACTTCTTTTTAACACCCAAGGATGTAGGACATCAAGCCTTGGAGACTAGTCTGTCTTCAATCCCAATGGTTTGCTCAGTATGTTTTCCCTGGTGATAATGATTATGCTAAGTTCCTCCCTTGTAATAACCTGTGCATTATCTGTTGCTATTGGGAAGCTGCTAATGTACCATGAAAACTGAGGGATAATATTGATTTAATATCTTTGCCATTTCTGTGTTCTCCACTATTAACTTCCAAGTCTCATTCTTCAAAGAACTGGCATTTGCTTAAGCTACTATTTTCCCTTTTATATCCTTAGAGACTTTGCACGAGTCTTCTTTCATAATTTACCTTTGTTATTTTATTACTTTTTCTATAATTCTTCTGCTGGTCTTTGAAAGTTTCCCAAACTTCCAGTCTGCCGCTTCTTTCTTCTTAAAGAACAAGGAAGCACAAAGAAAATGTACAGCCTAGGAAGAGGCCCTTCAGCCCTCCAAGCCTGAGCCGATCCAAATCTACTGTCTAAACCTGCTGCCCAATTCCTAAGCATCTGTATCCCTCTGCTCCCCACCTACTCATGCATCTGTCCAGACGCATCTTAAACGAATCTACTATGCCTGCCTCTACTACCTCTGGCAATTCATTCCAGGCACCTAATACCTTCTGAGTAAAGTATTTGCCACGTGTATCCTTCTTAAACTTTTCACCTCTCATCTTGAAAGCGTGACCCCTCATTATTGAATCCTTCACCCTGGGAAAAAGCTTATCTCTATCTACCTTGTCTATACCCTTCATGATATTATAGACCTCAGTCAGGTCCTCCCTCAATCTCCTTTTTTCTAATTAAAACAAACCTAACTCACTCAACCTCTTTTCATACCAGGCAACATTCTCGTAAACCTTCTCTGCACCCTCTCAAAGCGTCCACATCCTTTTGGTAATGTGGCGATCAGAACTGTACACAGTATTCTAAATGCGGCCAAACCAATGTCTTGTACAATTTTAACATGACCTGCCAGTTCTTATACTCAATACTCCATCCGATGAAGACAAGCATATTATATGCCTTCTTGACCACTCTATCTACCTGTGCAGCAATCTTCAGGATACAATGGACCTGCACTCCCAGATCTCTCTGCTCATCAACTTTTCCAAAGACTTCAATTTGCTGTATAATTCTTCTGTGGAATATATTTTAATTGGGACAAATTATCTCTTTAAACATCTAACACCTGCTCAACAACTGCCCTATCTTGTAGTTTAACTCCCCAGTCCACTGTAGCCAAATTTGTCATCATACTATGGAATTACCTTTGTTTTACACCAGACCGCTAGTGTGAGACTCCAGTTTTTCACTATCAAAATGAATTTGAAATTCTAGCATGCTATGATCATTTTTCCCTACAGGATCCTTTGTTGTGAGGTCATTATTTAACCCTATCTCATTGCACAGTATCAAATCCAACATATTGCTCCAAGAAACACTCTCTAATAAAGTCAGTGAAGTCCCCTTTAAGGCTCTCCTTGCTAATTTGATTAATTCAGTCTGCGTGCATATTAAAATCACCCATGATTGATGCTGTATATTTTTACAAGCCCCAGTTTGGGAAGTTATAGATTACTTGCATCAGGGACTGCCTTCCCTTGATAATTCTTGTTTTGACCCCCACTAATTCTATGTCTTGATCTCCAGTGCCTATTTTATTTCTCACTCCAGCACTGATCTCTTCTTCTACAAAAGTCACATCACCTTGTTTCCCTTCCTGCCTATCCCCAAAACACTGAATTATCTTGGTTATTCAATTCCTAAACTTGGTCTCCTAGCGACCATGTCTCAGTGATCACCACCAAATCAGGCCCATTCATCTCTATTTACACTGCAAACTCATGAATTTTATTCCAAATGCATCATTTGTTCAGATACAAAGCCTCATTTTTTTCCTATTATCAAATTTCCCTACTCTTGTATGATTCCTTGGTGTAATATAACTTTTGCACATTCTGCCATTCCTTTTTATTTTCTTCTAACAATCCGCCTCAAACCAACCTGCAGTCTTATCTTTTAATTTTATTTGTCTAATTTTCCATGAAACTGAATGAGCCTAACCCAACCCCATTTAGTTTAAACCCTTATCTACTGGTCCCAGCATGATTTGGATGGAGCCCTTCCAACTGAAATGAATCTGAAACTCTAAACCTGGGGTAAAAAAAATCACGTGTGCAAAATGCAGTAGCCTATAATATTACAGATAAAGCACAAAGTGGGATTGAAGTGGATCACTTTTTTTTTTGACCAGTAAAAGCAGGATGGGCTGAACTGCCTCCTTTTGATTTCTATTTTTGTCTGTTTCTATTTGCTGTGAACACTAGCATGAGTAACCGTAATGTAAGTATGTACAGTGTGGATCAGTTATCTTGTTATCAATTTATTAGTAACTTTATTTATGCATGGAATCATGCAGCACAGAAGGAGACCATTTAATCTGTTGTGTAATTTAATTCTTGATATTTCCAAATACATTTGTCAGCATTTATAGCTTGTTGATCCACAATTTGTCACTACAAACTGAAACATTAAGATAATAAACAAAGTGAACCATTGAATTCACCATTAACTAAATAAAGACAATAATAATACCCCATCGGATCCTTTACAAAGTTTCTTGATTGGCTAATTTGTAAATCAGGAACTGTAACATATTTTATATTGTCTTTGGCAGCAATATAATCTTCTTCACAGATGTTCTTGTTTGGTTTGTTTTGAGAGTTCTATGCTTGAATTAAATCAATGCCTATTTAAAAAGGCTCAGTCATGGGCAGCTTGAAGATTGAAAAAGAATGGGGAGAGGTAACTGCTTGCTGTCAATTACTTGTTTGATTCTGTTAACTCAGATGATATGTGACCTGTTTGAATTAAATATCTCTTATTTTGAAATTTTGGTATTTGGTGTGTTCAATAAATTTCTGTCATTGTACCTCACAATGTATCTGTGACTTCTGAAATACAGATTTTGAATTTTGCACCTTCTATTTTTAACTCCATTTTCAACAAATATTTCTGATTGACTTATTAGTTTTGTGAGTGTCTTTACATTTGGCATAGAAAAAAGTAATTTATTGAAAATCACTCATTTAATTATTAGATGAATATTGGAGTATTTGGTATTTCCTTTCTATGTCAGACCGAACTTTTACTTTTTAAATTCTTTCCTGGATGTGGACATTGCTGACTAAGTACTGGCCTTATCTGTCCCTATTTTTTCTTAAGTTGGTGTTGAACAGATTCCTTGAGAACAAGTGAGTGGCTTTTGAGACCATTTTGAAGGTCACTTAAAAGCAAACTTTTATTATTGGTCTGGAGTCATTTTTGAGCCAGACTGTAGGCCTTGATTGCTTCTCGTGTTGTTGTGTGGGCACTGACAACTGTGGTGCACTGTGTCTGGGTTAGGAAGTGCTGAAGGGTCAGGAGGTGTGTTGTTATCCTAGAGAGCTCATTTAGATAGTTAACTAGTTGCTTTTGAGTTTCTTCCCTAAAGGGTAAAAACCAGACAGGTTTTGCAGTGGGCACAATTGATATTAAATTTTAAACTCTAGGTTAATTTCATTGAATTAAAATTTCTTAGGTAGGATTTGAACTTGTGTCTCTGAGCATATTGCTGAACTAATAATCCATTGTGTTACTGTATTTCCTTTCTGGACTTTTATATGTAAGAAAGCTCAGGGTACACCAGCCCTGTAGATTTCAACTGTCCCAGAGATCAGCTGTCACACTGGTGCTCACCTTATGCAATTCTCTGTCCTATCCTTCTATCCATTGCTATTTTTTGCCCTCCGCTCAGATGTAGAGGAGGGAAGAAAGCCTGAGTGCCAAACATTATCCGAGCTGCATCTGCTCCTCATAGTATTAATTAGCTATTTCCTGCAGGCAAGATATTCATTTTTCTGTCTCAAATGGTCAGTCAAACAAATAATTCTGTTTGATCTTGTCTGGAAAATCCAGCATGATTATGGCTTACTGTGCTTACAATTTCCAAAACCAGCTGTTGAATATTTTCTGGTTGCATTTGGCATAGCCCTCCATCACCACAATACCTCAAGTCCTAATTTATAGGTTTATTTTCCAGGATGATTTTTTTTGTCTGTGTTTGATTGTTCGACATCATTGCAGTGCAACAGTATGTTAGTTCCCATCCATGTGATGGAACTTAATCTCCATTGTCTTCACTATCCCTGAACAAATCCCTCTGTCCACCAAGACCATGTGGTAGTCTATGTGATGGGCCCACTCCACATTAAAAGAAGACAGACATTTTCCATTCCTGCAGTTTCAGGCTTAAATGTTATCATAACCCAAGAACTCTGGTGCTGTGACATAGATATTGCTGCCCTCATTGAAGCATGCTAGGCAGGAGAAGGTCAGCTCAAAAGGTAAAGTGGCAGTAACACATCTGTTTAGGCAGGGTAAATTTGAGGATGAATGCTGACTCCATGGGGTTGGTTTTGCTGCAGAAAGACAAACTTGTTGACTGTTTCAGTGAACCCTTGCAGAAAGACAAACTTGTTGACTGTTTCGTTGAGCCTTATGTGGGATATTCACGCACTTTGGGATCCTTTGGTTCACCCTAGCACAGACACAGTACACCACAGTTGGCAGTGCCTATGTCCTAATCCTAGAAGCAATAGAGGTCCGAACCATTTGTTGTCCCATGTCCGAAAGAGAGAAAAGCGGATTCACCTTGGTGATTTTAATGCCAAAGTTGGGATGAACTGAAACATCTGGAAAGGTGTGATTGGCAATGAATATGTAGGGAATGTAAACCCTATTGGCATCCCGCTTCTGAGAAAATGCTCAGTGGCTCAATGGTTAACACTGCTGCCTCACAGTGCCAGGGACTCAGGTTCGATACCCAGGTTCGATTCCCACCTCAGGCAACTGTCTGTGCGGAGTTTGCACATTCACCGGGTGCTCCTGTTTCCTTCCACAGTCCAGAAATGTGCAGGTTAGGTGAATTGGCCATGCTAAATTGCCTGTAGTGTTAGGTGCATTAGTCAGACAGAAATGGATCTGGGTGGGTTGCTCTTCAGAGGGTTGGTGTGGACTTGTTGGGCCGAAGGGACTGTTTTCACACTGTAGGAGGATCTAATCTAATCTAATCAGAACAGGCACCCTATTTCGCCATAGAGACAAATGCAGGACCTTAGTCTTACAACCTCATTGTGGACATTACCAACTGTTTGACTATATCATTGTTTTTGTGAGGGGCCGCAATAATGTTTGTACCATGATAGAAGCTAACAACTGCTGGAATCACAAAATCTAGTCCGGTCTACATTAGTTTGGTCCACATGGGGCAATAGCAGCATCAGAAATGCTGCAAGAAATACAATGATGATGGGTTCATGAATGCTACAATGAAAGATGTACACAGTCAGTACCTCATAGTCAACATGACTCAATGCATAGGACTCTCAAATGTTTCAGAATGTTTCAGAATCAGCTGTGAGAGATAAGCATGCAGATGATGCAGCCTAATGCAAGACTTCCAGAATAATTTCTCTGCTACAGGCTTAGTGTTGTTTTATTTTATTCACGTGGTGGTCTGGATGTATCTGGGTGGGCAACCATTTATTGCTCGTTTTTAATTGTCCTGGAGAAAGCTGTGGTGACGTGGCTTAAACTACGACTGAGCCATAGCTTCAGCAGAGGACTGGAACCTGAATATTGAAGGATTATGTGACATTTAGGAGGGCTAGGAAACCAGAAAAGGATGAAGGATTGGTTTTGTTAATCAAAAAGAATATTGATATGTTATACTGGTTTTGATGAATGAGATGATGGAATTAATTACTGACCTCATAGTGAAAGCATCCCTGGGTAGCAGTGGCCATATCATGATTGAATTTTGCAGTTTAAGGGGAAGAATTTTGTGACCAAGTGTACTATTTTGAATTTATGTCAGGATAGATATGAGGACATGAAAGCGGAGCTTGTGATAGTGAACTGTCAATTGAGGTTACAGGGTGGAATCAGTAGAGGAGCAGTTACAAACATTAAGGTGATGTTGCAGAAATTACAGAATAAATACATTCCAACAAATAAGAATTCAACAGGACAGATGCGCTATTGTGCTCAAATAACTCTACTCTAAAATGATATCAAACTCAAGTAAAGACATATAATTCTACAAAGATAGGTTGCAAGTCAGAAGATTGGACAGAATTTGATAACAGAGAAAAGTTACCACAAGATTAATAAGGAGAGAGAATTTAGAGAACGGGAGAAAATACCAGATAGAAAAATTTTCTTTGAAGGTTTTAAAAAAAGATGAGTTAACAATGTATGTGTTGGTCCTATATATGAGTCTGGGAATTTAGTAATGGAGAACAGAGATAACTAATAAATTGAGCCGATATTGTGCATAAGTCTTCACTAGAGAGGATATATAAGTAACATTCCAGAAATAGCTATAAATCAGGAATTGAAAGGGAGGAAGGAGCTCAAGAAAATTAGCATTACCAGGGAAGTAGTACTGAGTAATTATTGAAATTGAGAGTTCACAAGTACCTGGATCCTGATGTATTTCATTCTGGGTTCTTTAACTAAGTCATGAGCTGCTACTTTTATGTGTTTATTTTAATTTTCCAAAACCCATTAGGTTTGGCAAAGGTTTCTTCATATTGGAAGAGACCAAATGTAAATACTTTGTTCTAAAAGGCAAGGAGGCAAAAAAAAACAGAAAAATACAAGCAAGCCTGTCATTCGGAAAATGTTAGAAGCCATTATTAAACACATGAAAACAGAGCATTTGGATAAGTTCAAGGTAATCGGGCAGATTCAACATGAGTTTGTCAAAGGAAAATAATGTTTCTCTAATTTATTGGAGTTCTTTTGAAGAGCTACCTTGTACTGTAGATAAAGGAAAACAAGTAGTTTGTTTTATGGTTAAATTTCCAGAAGGCATTTGATAAGGTGTCATATCAATTATGCAAAAGCTAAAAACTCATCGTGTAGGGAGTGACGTATTGGCATGGATGGAAGATTGGCTGGCCATTGGGAAGCAGAGAATAGGAATTAATTGGTCTTTTACAGGCTGGCAGGATGTCATAACTGGTATGCCACAGGGTTAGTGCTGGCTCTCAATTCTTGACAATTTGTCAATGAGTTGGATGAAGGTGCCCAAGGTACGGTAGCTAAATTTGCTGATGACACAAAAGATGAGTAGAAAGTGAGTTGGGAAGTAAGGACCCTAAAAAAGGGAAACAGATAGGTTAAAATAAGTTGAGACTACGTCTGGAATACTGTGTACAATACTGGTTACCATACTTATCAAAGGATTTTAATGCACTGGCAGCAGTTCAGAGAAGGTTTACCATGCTAATACCTGGAAAGAATGGATTGCTTTATGAGGTGAGGCTAGACAGGCTAGGCCTGTATCTTCAGGAGCATAAAAGAGTCAGAGGTGACCTAAGTGATACACTGAGGGAATTTGACCAGGTGGATGTGGCAAGAAAGTTTCCTCTTCAGAGAGAATGTAGCACCAGAGGTTATATTATAAAACTAATGGGTCACCCATTTTAAGAGGGACATGAGGGTTTTCTTTTTGTCTGAGAATTTGAGTATCTTTGGAATTCCCTTCTTCAAAAGGCAGTGCTTGCAGACTTTCTAAATATTTTTACGGTAAATGTGGGTAGATTCTAGGTAACCAAGGGGATAAAAGATTATCGTGAGTGTGCAGAAACGTGGAATGACAACCTTCCTCCCTGTCACAACTCCCAATAATTTTTGTGTCATCTGCAAACTTACTAATCAGACCAGTTACATTTTTATCCAAATAATTTATATATATTATCAACAGCAGAGGTCCCAGCTCTGATCTTTGTGTAGCATTACTGGTTACTGGAGAAGAAGGATCTGTGAAGATGTCAAGTGTTTAGAGTATCTTTGATAGGCTATACAGGTCAAACAGCAGAAGGAGTATATGAAAATGCTAGCATCCCACCCACTGTCTTAGAAAACAGCATCTGCCCCTGTGGCAACAGCGTGGTTCCAGCAGTGGACTATTTAGTCACTTCAGATCACAGTACTGTGGGAGATAAAAGCAGACCTTTGGAGCTGACAAGTCACCAGATCCTAATGGACCTAAATAGATCTTGAAAGAAGTGGCTAGTAAGATAGTTGATGCATTTTATTCTAATTTTCTAAAATTTCCTGGACTTCAGGAAGCCTTTATTATTTGGAAAATTAGAAATATAATTCCGTTATTCGAAAAGAGAGAATGACTGAAAGCAGGAAACTGTAGGCAAGTTAATTTGATATTTGTCATAGAGGAAAGATGCTATTATCAGGAAATATTGAAAAATTCAAGTGAATCGGGCAGTGTTAAAAGTTTGTGTAAAAGGAAAATCGTGTTTAACCAATGTATTGACGCTCCTTGAGGAAGTAATATGTGCTGTGGTTAAAGGGGAACCCACTGGATGTACTGTCCTAGGATTTTGAGAAACCATTTGAGTGCCTTATCAAACGTTTTGTGAAAAATTGAAAGCTCATAGTATAAGGGAAACTCATTGACATGATTAGAAGATGGGCCAGCTAAGAAGAAGCAGAGAGTACCAATAGATGGATCACTTTCTGGTTGTAACAATGGTGTTGTGGCCTCAACTTATTCCAAAGTACATAATTTACTTTGAAGAAGAACCCTTTGCTAAATTTGCTCTCTAATTCAAACATTGGTAGGAACATAAGTTGTGAAGAGGACTTAAACGCAACAGAGAAATGTGAATTCACGAAGTGAGTGAACATGGATTTGGCAAATGCAGTTTAATGTGAGAAAATATGACATTGTTCATTTTGATAAGAAATATAAAAAGGCATTACCTAAGTGGTGAGAGATTACAGTATTCTGCAATACAGAAGGATCTGGGTGTCATACTTGAAACACAAGAGGCTATTAATCAGGTGCAGCAAGTAATTAGGCAAGCTAGTAAAATGTTATCATTTATTGCAAGGGGAATTGAATACAAATGTAGAGAGGTTATGATTCAGCTATGCAGGGCTTTGGTGAGTCTATATCTGGAATACTGTTCATAATATTGCTCTCCTTTCAGGAAATCTTTAAATATGCTGAGACTGTTTAGAGGAGGGCCACTAAGCAAATACCTAGAAGGAGCATGTTGTCGAATGAGGACTGGTTGGGCAGGCTAGGTTTGTAGCTACAGGTGCTTCAAAGTGTAAGATGCAACTTGATTGAATCATAGATTTATAAAGGTTTTCACAGAATGGATGTGGAAAGGAGTGGAGATAGAGTTTTGATAAGCAAAGTGGTCAAAAGTTATCAGGATAGGCAAAAGCATAGATTAATCAAATTGACCATATTTTTGAATGGGGGGGAGAAGGCTTGATGGATCGTGGTCTGTCCAGCTCCTTATTTGTGTTCATATGCCATCTTTTATCCTGTACCTTGTCCTGATCACCTCTCATGCCCTTTGTGCTTGCTGTATTGCATTTGTTCTTTCTGTTCTCTAACTTCTTATCCTTGTGTTTTAACACCCTTTCTTGGCCCCTCTCTAATCTCAGGCAGCACTACCCTGCAAGTTTCTCGCTGACCTGCTTTGGCTCATATGAATCCATATCTCTTTGCTCCCATTTTTCAGCCATACCTTCAGTTTCTTGGGACATATATGGAGTTTGCCCCATAAATACCTTTGCCTCTCCATCCTTCTCTTGTCCTTTTAAGACTCCCCTTATTGAGTAAACTCATTCAAAATTGCTTGCTTGTCTTCCATTTGCTTTGAATGATGAAAGTTCTTTAAAGAGCCTTTGGAAACTTTTTTCCTTTTTAAAGCAATACAAAGTTCAAATTATTGTGCTGGTGGTAATTGTTAGTGTGTTGGAATATTCTTAAATGTTATTTTTACTCCTCCATTGTGAGACATTGCAGTGTTTTGTGTGATTGCACATGTGAATATGCCGTTTTGCAGAAATATAAATGGGCATAATAAAACTCTCAGGAACATTGAACCACTAGTGTAAAATATGTCATATTGAGGAAAAAAGAGCAGGTAGATATTCCAAAGCAACTTCAACGCTTTCTGAATGGTAGACTTTAGGTCTCTCATCATTAATAGTTAAAGTGAATTCAAATAAAAGAAAATAGAAAGATGGAATGTTTGCAGTAGTTTTTTTTCTTGCTCACATATGTTTTACAGAGCTCTTGAAATAGAAATCAAACTAAAGGTGAGATCATCATTTTCTGCAGCATTTTCTTTTCCATTTATCTTGCCACATCAGGCAGACATTACAGTTGGAAGAAATATATTTAGAAGCTTACTGTCTAAGACAAAAGCAGTGCTGATAAAATAGCAATTTTCACGGAGAATGTATTCTGTGCCCTTTATAACATAATGTATTTAGTACAAGTGAGATAGACCACAGATTGTACCAATTCTTTTGCATTTAATTATGCTCGTGTGTTGTTTGAGCAGGTTTTTTTTGTGTTTTTAGTATTAATATGCATCATCTTGTAAATATTGTTAATCAATGATTTCCTTTCAAAAATGTATGTTGTGTTCTAATCTGCTAAAGTTGTGGATATTTTTGTACCTGTTTGCCAATGACAACGGTACAATACTTTTGATAATTATTGAAGGAAAAATTAAGGTGCCAGCTATTGATTGTGTATGTGGGGTCTCATTGTTAAATCAGTATGCTCTTTATGCCTTTTTATGCTTGAAAGATAGGTGTCACATATTGCTTGTATCTGAAAAGGTTAGTACTTGATTGAGTACTGCCTCCTCTGATGATGTATTGAGGAATTGATTAGAATAAAGAATGAGCTTGTAAGAGACCGGTCTTGGACCAATGTGCATGTAACATTCACTTTAAAATAGTGGTCATTTTGAAATCTATAAATAGTTACAATGATGCAATAAACTTAATGTTGTTTACTCAATAAGGTTCTTGCACTTAGATCAGAAAGCTAGACTGACACTAGATTACTTTGGGTTTGAAGAAGCCCTCAATGGAGACCAAAATCTTTACACGGTCAAATAACATTTTCCTTATTTGTTATATCTTCACATTTTGTTTCAAAAAGAAGCAAGGCTAACCTCTTGCCTGTAAGTAATAAATTGCCAGATAAGGCAAAGGGTATATTAATAGAGTAAATGGTTAACAAAGTAACCACCTGTATAACTATATTAAGTGCTTTATTAACTGGGTAAGCTTGTTGAGTTTAGGGGAAAAGTTTACAGTAACCGTAAAACATAATCTGCAACTCAAAATCTCTTAGGTCTGTAATGATGCGGACCTTAGACTGCACTTTGCAGAAGATTATGAAATAAGCGCAAATCTAAGTTGACAATTATTTTACAAAGGTTAGATAATGGCCACATCAAATTCGTAATATTGATTACAATATTTCTATCATCAGTTTGCCAGTTTTTTTCTGCAAGTCTTGTGTTTTTAGGAAAGTGGTTTTTCATTGTTTTGAACAATATTATTAGAGAAAGTGTCTTTGGAAAATTGAAGTCACCAATAGTGAAATCAGTAGAATTAGAATGATGACCTGATCAAAAATCTGTAGCACAAGTTCATCAGAAGATATTTAAATGTGGATTTTCACCTTTAAGCCAAATGCCATTGTTCAGTATTATATACTGCTCCTTGGATGCTGCCTGAACTGCTGTGCTCTTCCAGCACCACTAATCCAGAATCTGGTTTCCAGAATCTGGTTTCCAGCATCTGCAGTCATTGTTTTTACCTCATTATATATTACAGACCAATGCGAAGTAGCCTTTGTGTCTTTCAAGCTTTTATTGAATATTCATATTTTTTATATATATTGGCGGGATATGGGCTGGGCGCAGGCAAGTGGGATTAATTTAGTTTGGGATTATGGTCGACATGGACTGGTTGGATTGAAGAGTCTGTTTTCACTCTATCTGTATGACTCTATCTACATAAATATGCTCAGTACAGACACCATGTTGTTGTGAGCTGTTCCAATTTAGTAAAGACTGTAAGCATAAATTAGGTTTACAGCAGAATTCACTTGTTTCGGGATTAGTGGGATTGTTTTGTTTGACAGTTAGGATGTATCTCTATGTCCAGCCAGGCGGAACCTTGTTAACATAGCATGGCTCCTGACTGGCTGATGTCTCCTGCATACACTATTTCTCTTCCAACAATTAGAAACTAGAATTTTTAGAAGGTATAGGGTGGAGGAAATCCTGTACTAATGTTATTCCAAGGAGTGCAGTGGACAACCTGAGCACTTTGTAAAACAGGTGTGACTACCACATTGGACTTATTGGTTGTGCAAAATTTAAATTGTGTGAGATTACACTGTCCTGAATTAGGTTGTCCTCTACTCTAAAGTTACAGCTTGAAGGGATAATGCAGGGTGATTGCATCTGAATTTTATGCTGGATTTTACTGTCATGCAATTTGGGATTAAGTTGTTGTTGTTATCTTTAACCCATTGCTTGTGATTTGCCTGAGAGTTCATATATTGTGCTAAACTTTGGAAGATGCAAGTAGTTGCTTGATGTCTTTCCATCAGAATGTTGTCTTTGAGCAATTGTTTTCGCTACTTGTGTGTTTTTTTAGGTAGCTCTACTTAAAGCTTCCATATCTATGCATTAAGTTCTTGTGTGCAAAACATTAAATATTTTAAGTGTTGAGAAATAGCTCCTCTATTTAAAAGTTCTGATTATTTAAATACTGCAGACTACTTTATTTGCAATTTTCTTTTATTAGGTGTGAAATCCCAGAATCCATTGCCAACTCTGGAGGGTTCTATCCAAAATGTTGAGTTGAAGTACTGTAGCACATCATTGGTAAAATGTGTTTCGGGGACCATGGGATCAATAAAAGCTTGTGCCAAAGCCCCAGGTATGTGCAGCTGGAACATGTAAAAGTTTATTGCCTGTACAGGAGAACTGGCCTAAAAAGTCACTGAAATTAGAATTTACTTTGTCTGTCATGAATCAGCTTTTTCCCCCAAAGATTTGTTGTTTTGTCAGTGGAAGATCATATCGTGTTAACAGTTCTGTCCATAATAGACAATGATTAGGCAGTGAAAATATGAATGTTTTTCATTGTCTGAGCCAAGATGTTTTGGATGTTTATTTATATTGCCCACAGTTCACTCAAGAATTGCAGCACAAACTTTTAAGCACTGGCATCTGTGTAAGCCTGATTTAAGGTAAGAATTTGTGGTATGCCTCACATTGTTTAAAGTGAGAACATTCAGTTACGTGCTTGCAATAGAAAACAGGTCGTTCAGAACAGCACCAGACAGCATTCATTCAGGATTCTGTATTCAATGATCTAAATTTTCTTGGAATTTATTGTGACGATTCTGTGAAACAATCTTCATACAAACACAATTTGGAGAAAATCCGATTCAACCCCTCCATGCATGTACCCACAGTACTTTTCAATAACAAACACAGAGAATGCAGGAGAAACTTAGCAGATCTGGCAGCATTTGCAGAGAGATGAACCGGACTTAACGCTGTTTCTCTGTCTGCCTGACATGCTGAATTTCTTCAGTTTGTTTGTTTCAGATTTCCAGCATCTGCAGTATTTTGCTTTTATTTGAAAACTTTGTTATCAAGGTAGAATCATGCTAATATGATCTGAAAAAAATTGGTGTACTTTAAGTATAAGTAAGCTAGTTTCTTTAGAAGCAAATTTTAGATATGGTGATCACGAGAAATGAATGCTCAGCTTAGAGTAACGCTTGCTTTTAAAAGTCATTATTCACCATACAGATAAATTGTAATAAAATGATAGCCATCTTCACTTTTATTTTAGTTTGTCTGAGCTTCCTAAAGGGAAATTTTACCAGATGAGGCACAAATAAAATGAGAAAAACATGACAAACTGGCCCAGTGCGATGTGTTCCTGCTATATCCATTTTACCCCAGAATGGATGAGTGCTGAGTGCATGGCCAAAAACCAGTGCATTAGTGGTGAGAACTCAATTAAGGTTGTTGAGGAAGCACTTCACTGTAATTTTTGATAGGAGCCAATGGAATTTTCTTGATGCATGGGTGCCTGGCTTTGTTTGAAGCTCATCAGCTCACAGGAGGGATATAAGTGGGAGTGGTCAGAGTGCCATGAAAAGAAAGTGTTTGTTAAAAATGAAAGTTATAGGTAAATTAACAATACTGAAGGAGGACATCAATTCATCAAATCTATGCCAGCTCCCCATTGGGCAATCAAGTCAGTCCCTGTCCCCTGTTTGGTACGATAAACCCTGCAAGTTTAAATCCTTCAAGTACAAACATAATAAATAAATGTGAGGTGCTGCATTTTGGGAAAGCAAATCTTAGCAAGACTTATACACTTAATGGTAAGGTCCTAGGGAGTGTTGCTGAACAAAGAGACCTTGGAGTGCAGGTTCATAGCTCCTTGAAAGTGGAGTTGCAAAGAGATAGAACAGTGAAGAAGGCGTTTGGTATACTTTCCTTTGTTGGTCAGAGTGTTGAATACAGGAGTTGGGAGGTCATGTTGCGGCTGTACAGGACATTGGTTAGGCCACTGTTGGAATATTGCAAGCAATTCTGGTCTCCTTCCTATCAGAAAGATGTTGTGAAACTTGAAAGGGTTCAGAAAGATTTACAAGGATGTTGCCAAGGGTGGAGGATTTGAGCTATAAGGAGAGGTTGAATAGGCTGGGGCTATTTTCCCTGGAGTGTCAGAGGCTGATGGGTGATCTTCTAGATGTTTATAAAATCATGCATAGGATAAATAGATAAAGTCTTTTCCCTGGGATGGGGGAGTCCAGAACTAGAGGTTTAGGGTGAGGGAGTGAAGATATAAAAGAGACCTAAGGGGCAACTTTTTCACACAGAGGGTGGTACATGTATGGAATGAGTTGCCAGAGGAAGTGGTGGAGACTGGTACAATTGCAACATTTAAAAGGCATCTAGATGCATATATGAATAGGAAGGGTTTGGAGGGATATGGGCTGGCAGGTGGGACTAGATTGGGTTAGGATACCTGGTCGGCATGGACAAGTTGGACGGAAAGGTCTGTTTCTGTGGTATACATCTCTGACTCTATTTCCTTTTGAAATCAATGGTTTTTCCTGGATCCACTACCTCATGGGTAAAGAGTACCAGGTCATTACCACCCACTTGTTGAAAAAAAAAATTCCTCTCATCCTCCTCTGGCTTTTGGCCCAAATCCTAAATCTGTGTCTTCTGGTTCTTACAGCATTAGCCAAGTCAGATTAGATTAGATTTGATTTTATTATCACAAGTACCTGAGTACGAGAGTATGGGAGTACAGTGAACAGTGTGCAGAGTTGCCACCCTCCGACGCTATCTTGGAATACAATAGTTAAAATTAATAACAAAAGTCGAAATTAAAGAAACAGAAACCAAGAAAATGTCCAGAGCATCCTTGCCACTGCTGCCATGAGCCTGGCTCACCAAAAATGCCCGCACTGGGCCCAGCAATGCCATGCTGCAACTGCTCCTTCACTGCCACTGATCTCACTGCCTTGAGTCCTCCGCCTCACCGCCCCCTGCGCTAACTTAATTTTATAAGTAAAACTCCTTTAGTGCCTGGACTGGCAGCTAACTGTCTATCACCTGAAGCCTGAATAGGGCTTCAGTAGGTGCTGATTATATTGAAACTTAATTACTATTGAGTCATCCCACCTCTGTTTAAGAAAAGGACTGTTGGAGGTGCACAATCTTCACAAATAGATGGAAGTAAGAATGTCATGTGTGTATGTGTGTGTGTCTGGGAATTTGGAGCACAGTGGGAGTTTGGTGCAGAGGTCAGAGCTGATTTTTGCTTTTACTTTTGGTTTACAGTTTCTAAGAACTACTTTCTATAGTAATGAGGATTAGGGAATAAGTGCCCTGGAATAATTGATATTATTTGGTATTAATATTCTTCCCAAAAGGTTCAATTTAAATGAGTAAGACATGGCTGCTGCAGCAGTTGGGCTCATCACCAGGAAATGGCCTCATTGTCCAGAGAAAACTTAGCAAGACAAATTCACCTAAAAATTGAAATGATAGGATCAAAACCTTCAAATTGTGCTGCCTGTAAAGGATTCTCTAAAAGAGTTTCAACAGTCTGTACTCTGTTCATGTGAGAAACCTGTAACTGGTATGCCTCACTCAATCCATGTTTTTTTCACCCTCTGATCTGTATGTTCCTCCTTGCTATGATCTGCCTCTATTATTCGCAAACTAAGCTTTTCACTGTCCTTAGGTACATGTGACAATAAATCAAATCAAATTGAGGCTGCTCCTGCGGTTTTATTGTAATTGCAGTACTTTTGTGTGCAAGTGCTAGAATGGTGAGTTTCATAATCAGAAACGGTTTGATTGTCTGACTGATCAACTATTGTAAATTATTGAAGTTAGTTGGAGGGTTAATCTGAGCCTGCCTTTCAATTTTGTTTCTTTTTTGAAATTGGCTGCTCTAATTGAAAGTGATTTGATTCTCTCTTGTACAGACTAACCCACTTTTCACATTGGCATAATCTTTTCCAAGGTATATTTCTGCTGTCCATGGAAGACGTAGGAAATGATTTTGCATTAACTTTCACTTAATGAACAACTTTCATAACATAACACATCTCGAGATAGGAATAACAGTAAAAAGGACTATTACTTTACTGGTAAGAAATTGCAGCACACTGCTATACAGAGGGACCTGAGTTTCTTTGTACATGCATCACAGAAGGTAAGTCTGCAGGTGCAACAGGTAATTGAGAAGGCAAATGGAAATTTGCTAAAGGGATAGAGTTTCAAAGCAGGGAGATTATGTAGCAGTTCTGGGGTTCTGGTGAGGCCACACCTGAATACTGTGTGCAGTTTTGGTCTCCTTACTTGAGAGAGGATATGCTGCCACAAGAAGGGGTGCAAGGGAGGTTCACTAGGTTGATTCCAGAATTGAGGGGGTTGGCTTATGAGGAGAGACTGCGTCGACTGGGATTACATTCATTTGAATTTAGAAGAATGGTGGTGGTGGGGGTAATCTTCCAGAAACCCATAAAATCTAACAAGGGTATAGATAAGATGGAAGTAAAGAGGATGGTTCCACTGGTGGGGGAAACTAGGACAAGTGGGCATAGCCTCAAAATTCGGGGAGCAGATTTAGAACCAAACTGAGAAGGAACAGCACAGTGGCACAGTGGTTAGCACTGCTGCCTCACAGCGCCAGAGACCCGGGTCAATTCCCACCTCAGGCGACTGACTGTGTGGAGTTTGCATATTCTCCACGTGTCTGCATGAGTTTTCTCTGGGTGCTCCAGTTTCCTCCCACAGTTCAAAAATGTGCAGTTTAAGTGAGTTGGCCATGCTAAACTGCCCGTAGTGTTAGGTTAAGGGGTAAATGTAGGGGAATGGGTCTGGGTGGGTTGCGCTTCGGGCGGTCTGTATGGACTTGTTGGGCCGAAGGGCCTGTTTCCACACTGTAAGTAATCTAATCTAAAAAAGAATGTCTTCACCCGGAGGGTTGTGAATCTATGGAAATCCCTGCCCAGTGAAGTGACTGAGATTTCCTCAGTAAATGGTTTTAAAGCTAAGATAGCTAATTTTTTGAAGAGTAAAGGAATTAAGGGTAATGGTTTGATGGTGGTTAATGGAGCTGAGGCCACGAAAAGATCAGCTATGATCTTATTAAATGGAGGTACAGGCTTGAAGGGCCAGGTGACCTACTCCTGCTCCTGGTTCTTATGTTCTTTTCTCAAAGTGCTCCACAAACAACCATTATTTTTGAAGTATATTCAATGCAGTTAATTTGCATATTGCAAAGTCCCATAAGTATCCATAGAATCCTTACATTGTGGAAACAGGCCATTTGGCTGAACAAGTTCGCACCAGTCCTCGAGCACCCCACCCAGACCCATCCCCCGACTCTACCCTTGTAACCTTGCACTTCCCATGGCTAACCCACCTAGCCTACACATCCTTGAACACTGAGTAATTTAGCATGGCCAATCCACCTAACCTAAGTAGTAATATGTTTCCTCATAATATACACATAGGAGCAAGATTTGGTCATTTAGGCCCTCAAGCCTAATCTGCCATTCAGCGAGATTGTAATTGATCTGTGAATTAACTTGTCATGTAAGTAAATTTTGTTATCAGATAAATCTTAGCCAGGACCCAGACAAACTCTCCCATTAACATGAGTGCTTTGATTAACATTTCATCTAAAAGACAGGGCTGCACAGTGTGGTACTTCTATCATAATGCAGCAATGAAGTGCTAGTCTGATTATTGCTGAGTATTTCTAGGGTGGTTCTTCAATTCATAACATTGTGACTCAGAGGTGAGAATGGTATCACTGAGCCAAGTTTGAAGCTTGATATTTATGACTTTTAGACATTTCCCAATCTGTTTTTACTTTGGCAAGCTATTCTGCTTCACATTTGACATTGTTGTCCTTTTAATCTTTTTCTCCTTCAAATTTCTGCTCTCAGCTGGTCTCAAGCTAAATGATTCTTTTGAACCAAACATTGTACAAAAGGTCAAGTTCTCTTTTATTAATTGCACTGTCAGCTTCCTATCATATTCCTGAACAATAAAAGTTTCCAAATTAATTAGTCTTCTAAAAATCCTATTGCAATTACCATATTAATGAAAAACTTCAATCTGAACATTTTAAAAAATAATTCTCTGTGACTATTAAGGGAAGAACCTTCAAAAGAGTTGAATCCAGCATCTGAACCAACCATGAAACTTTTATTACTTTGTACGAGGTTTTCATTGTCATCTTAAATATTACAGATACTTACAGTGTTGCTCATCTTCACAATCCTGTAGATACTCTTGCCAACATGCAAGCTTGAACCGTGGCAGTCAACGTGGTTAAGATATTTCTTATGGTGGAAGGTGTAGCACCTTGGGGCACTTTGCTATGTTAATTACTCCATATGGATACAAGATGTTGTGTTTGGAATAATATGCTCCTGTCCCACAAGCAAAATTCTTAATGTTTAAGGGCTACTTTTGAATGCTTTGCTTCCAATGCTGCTTTGGTTCCTCCTGAAATAACTCCACAGAGGCCAGTATTCCTTCACCAATTATCCTTTATTTACACATGGAGAATCCTTGACACTGTTCCAGCTTCCTCAGAGCCAGCTTTCAGAGGGAACAGAACCTCTGACACTCCTGGTTATTTCTTTTTACTCCTGTTTATTTTTTTTTCTTTTTGACACTCCTGTTTATATTGCCAGCCAGGACTGCCTGATTGGATTAGATTAATAGCCCCAGTCCGGGGACTCATATTCTATGAGATCTATCTGGCTGATATCATTACAATCACTACATCTCTCTCCCTCTGAGTCTGAATGTATAAGCTCATTATTTTATTGCAGCTCCTCCTGGGGTGTTTTAGCACTGGATCAGGTTTCTCCAACTCTGTCTCGGATAGCGTGTAACGCACAGTAGCTGGCCACTTGCACCCAGAGCTCTCAGAAGAAATTAATTCTCCTCTTCGGGTGGCAAAGGCTTCGAGTGGTAACATCCGCCATGTCCATCCCAGATTCCGAATTCTTTTCATGCTTGACAGAGAGGGTGAGCCCACAGATTCCAGAACAGTTGTAAAGTTAGTCGAGGAGCCAAGCACGTTTTGCTCCCTCGCTGCTTGCAAGTTTGCAGCTTTCACATAGTCCACCTGCTTGTTTAGGACTGTCGCATCACTGTGACTTTGTATGTCACTGGACCTGACCTTGCATCGACCATGCCTCTTACCCATGCAGGGCTATTCCCATTGCTTCTGCACCAAACTTCGCTGTCTCAAGTTCACATGCTGGCATCAACTACGATGGCTTGCCGGTCTGGATCCTGAAGAAAATTTTAAGCATTTAGTCCCCAAGGCTTGGCTTTGTTTTAGAGTTTCGGCGTGGGCTGACCGAGAATCCCTCTGATCAGGATATGTCCTGAGTGAGGCAATATAAATGCCTGCACTCGAAACGTTCCCCAAGCTCAGTGAGGGTGCCCACTTCCACTGGAATACCCTGCATCTCACACGCTCCACTTGCCGCATTAAAGCCAGTTGTAGTGGCATTGGGCTTCAACTAGTAGGCGCTTTTGCATGGTTACACCATTAATCTCATGTACCAACCAGTCTTTCTGCATGTCATTAAGAGTTAAGAGTCATTAAGAGCACATGCCTCTGCTAGTCAACTTAACCTAGTCAAAAATCCCAAAACGTTTTTCCCTCATTCTTACATTTCTGAGTAAAACCAATAGCATCTCAGAATTAGAAGAGACTTGGGATCTTCATATTCCTTAACTAAATCCATCAATTCTTGAAAGGTTCTATTCTGTGGTGCCTCAGGAAAAGTTAGGCTCCTAAATTTAGGACGGATTGGAAATGGGCTTTCTCCCAGCAGACTAATCATAACCTAACAGGAGTAACCATGTCTATCACTCAAAATCCCAGCTTCATGGTGTCATACAGTTCAGGAAAAGGCCTGTTGAGTCTGTACCAGTCAAAAACAGGCACGAAATGTTCTAATTCTATTTTTGAGCTGTTGCCCCAAAGCCATCTATGCCTTGGCATCACAAGTACACATCTAAATACTGCATAATTGCTGTGAGGTTTTCTGACTTTACCACCCTTAAAAAGGCAGAGAGTTCCAGATTCCCGCACTGTTGGAGTTTTCTCTGCATCTCCTCTAAACTGTAGACCCCCCCCCCCCCCCCCGCCACCCGCCACCCACCTTAAATGTCTGTCTCCCTGCTCATCAGGATTTCCTACTCGTCCTTAGCTGTCCTCTGTTAAATGTTGTCTTGATGTTAAACAATGCTGCTCCAACTCCAGTGATTCTGGAGGAATTCCCTATGTTTTCAATAACTGGAACTGATCATTCATCCAAGCAAGCCTTTTCTGTTTGAAATATACCTATTCAAAAGGCCTCTTTCTATCTGAAATGCTCCATCAAACCTATTAAACCAATATCTTGGTTGAATTTTAGAATCAGAGGTTTGCCAAAATGCACTGTAATTAGATATCGAGACTTAGCTTCATGTGACAAGGTGTCTTGTTTATGAAATATCTCTTGCATCATTATTCAGGGCTTAAAGCCAGATCTGACTTTGTAGCTTTAACTTTACGCTATGGGTTTACATTTGGCATTTTATAAAATTGTTTTTCTCATTCAAAGCATGTAAAGTTTTGACCTCCAAGGTTGTTCTCATCTTTTAGCCAGATGACTTGATCATTATAGTGTTTGGTAATAGAACAACGTTCTTAGATCTGGTCTCATATCGGTGTTTTTGTGTGATTCCACCTAAACCTCAGCTTATGGGCGGCATAGTGGCTCAGTGGTTAGCACTGCTGCCTCACAGCACCAGGATCCCATGTTCAATTCCAGCCTCGGGCGACTGTCTGTGTGGAGTTTGCACATTCTCCCTGTGCCTGCCTGGGTTTCCTCCAGGTGCTCCGGTTTCCTCCTCCAGTGCAGGTCGGGTGAATTGGCCGTGCTAAATTGCCCATAGTGTTGGTGCATTAGTCAGAGGGAAAATAGGTCTGGGTGGGTTACTCACCGGAGGGTCGGTGTGTGTTTGTTGAGCCGAAGGGACTGTTTGCACACTGTAGGGAATCTAATCTAATCTTAACGTGGTATCAATATTTCATTTGCACCATATGGGGATTTATTCTCAATTTCATAAATCTGAATTAGGACCATGCAACATTAGAGGAAACCAATCATTCCAACATTCTTTGACAGAATGGGCCCACTTGCATTCATTCCCCTCTTCTTTCCCCATCCCATGTTAGTATTCATTCTCTTAATAGGATGTTAAATAATCTAGGAGTTAAAGGTAACAAGGCAAACAGGGTGTTATGGATAAATTAGTTAATTGCATTAAACTGTATATACAGAAGAGTCAGCCAGAAGGATGGAGCATTTTATAGTGTGTGGTTGGTTGAAATAAAACTCTAACTACAAAGTATATGCCTGGATTTTGTCTAAAAGCATTGAAGTTGTAATGCACAACATCCCACACCATTGTATTGGAAGCATTTCAAAGAAAATTCACTCGGCTGATTCCTGGAATGGAAGGGTTGTCTTATAAAGTAAGGTTAGCATAAGAACTAGGAGCAGAAATTGGCAACTCAGCCTTTGAGCCTGCTCTGCCGTTTAAAATGATCATAACCAATCTCACCTTGCCTTCAACTTCACTTTCCTGCTGACACTCCATAGCCCGTCAAACCATTGCTCATTCAGTCAATATCCCAGCATCCACTGCACGCTGGGGTAGTGAATTCCACAGGTTCATGATCCTTTTGAGAGAAGTCATTTCTGCTCATCACTGTTTTAAATCTATTATCCCTTAGCCGAAAACGATAACCTGTTATTCTAGGTTGCCTCATAAGGGGAGACATCCACTCTATTTCTACTTTGTCAATCCCCTTTAACATCTTTTATACCTCAATTTGATCTCTCCTCATTCTTCTAAACTGTAAAGAATATTGGCCTGAACTGCTCATAAGATAAGACCCTCACCTCTGGAATCAATCAGATGAAACACCTTTGAGCTGCTTCCAATGCAACTACATACCTCCTCATGTAACGGGACCGAAACTGTTTGCACTGCTCCAGGTACAGTTTCATTTATGCCTTGTACAGTTATAGCAAGATTTCCCTGCTTTTATATTTTATTCCTTTAGCACTAAATGCTAAAAATTCCATTGACCTCCCTTAATATATAAAAGCTAGTTTTCTGTGATTCATGCACAAGGACAGCTCGATCCCTCTGCACGGAGGGATCTTTGCAGTTTCTCTCCAATTCTCTCGTTAGAGAGAGGTTGAGAGGTGACTTAATAGAGACATACAAGATGATCAGAGGATTAGATAGGGTGGACATTGAGAGCCTTTTTCCTCGGATGGTGATGGCTAGCACGAGGGGACATAGTTTTAAATTGAGGGGTGATAGATATACGACAGGTGTCAGAGGTGAGTTCTTTACTCAGAGTAGTAAGGGTTTGGAACACCCTGCCTGCAACAGTAGTAAACTTGCCAACTTTAAGGGCATTTAAATGGTCATATGAATGATAATGGAATAGTCCAGGTTAGACGGGCTTCAGGATGGTTTAACAGGCTGGCGCAACATCGAAGGTCGAAAGGCCTGTGCTGTGCTGTAATGTTCTTTGTTCGAATAAGATAATAAATTGCTTTTTCAGTCTTCTGATCAAATTTTTGACATCACACTTATCCACGTTAAACTCCATCTGCCAAATTTAGCCCATTTACCTAACCTATCCCTATCCATTTGTAAATTTGTTTTTTCTGCATTGCAACTTAGTTTCCCATCTGTATTGGTGTCATCTTCAAACTTGGCTACAGTACCTTCCACCCTTGCATCAAAGTCTTCAGTGTAAATTTTAAATAGTTAGGGCCTGAGGTCCAAACCCTGTGTGACCCCACAAGTTACATCTTGCCAACTGTAAAAAGACCCATTTATCCTAACTCTGCTCTTTGTTGAAGGACCAATCTTCTGTCTGTGAGCAGATTGGGCCTGTATTTACTGGAGTTCAGAAGAATGAGAAGTAGTCTTGGTGAAATATAAATGAATCTGTGGGGTTTGGGAGGATAGGTGCCAAGAGGATGTTTCCCCTCTTGGGAAATATCAACTAAGGGACACAATTTAAAAAATAGGGTGTTTCTTATTTGAGACGAAGATGAGGACAGATTTCTTCCTTCAGAGGGTCATTTGTGTTTGGCTGAAAAAGTATGCATTTTATCAAAGCTTTTTATCTTGCAGTCATTTGGACAATTCACAGGAAGTACCACAGAAAAAGAACAGGAATGATCACCCTGTACAAGAGGAGAGCACTGACAGTTGGCAAGTGATTCCAATTGGTAGAGGCATTACCATGAGCAATAAACCAGTCAGGGATGACTGATAGTCAACTGCTAAGTCTTGTCCAAATTTCAAACCAGAAAGTTTGACTCTGACTAAATAATTCCAAAAGAAATGCACCAGTGAATGGCTGTCATCTTTTTATTGTCTTGTTTAAACCGGAACAGTGTATGAACATTGGGCAGGCTATGACTTAGTGGTATTATTGTTGGACTGTTAATCCAGAGACTAGGTACTGAGTTCCAATCCTGCCATTGCAGATTGTGGAATTTGTAATTAAGAGCTTAATGGAACCATTGCCAATTGTCAGGAAAGTCCCATCTGCTTCGCTAATGTCCTGCAGGGGAGGAAATCTGCTCTCCTCACCTAGTCTAGCCTGCATGTGACTCCAGACCCACAGCAATGTGATTGACTCTGAACTGCCCACTGGGCAATTAGGAATGGGCAGTGATGCACTCATGCCATAAATGAATAAAAAAGAAAAGTACTTTCTGTCTGCAATGGACAGGGCACTGTGTATTAAGACATGTCGCTTCCATTCACACAGATGTGGCATGCTGAGAAACTGAATAACACTCCAAAATCGGTTGTCAATGTAATTTTTTGCACACTTGGGATCATTTAGCAAATGTTTAGTTAGTCAATCACATTTTATGTGCTGGCACGGGCTGGTTGGGTATGGTCAGTACCTTGTTAGTTTCAAACAACCAAATGTCTGTGCGATTTAGATATGATCTGCCAGCCTTTGGGCTGCAAACGTTGGTACTTTGTCCATTGTTTTGCCTTTACCGGGTTGGACTTTATTTTCCTACCATTCAGTATTCTCCTTTTGTGCTGTGTGGATGTCGTTTTCTTGTTTTTTGTTTCTTGCATTTTGCCTTGATGAGATCTAATTGAGAAACTTCCACAAAATGTGTTTTTCTTCAGCAATACTCAGGTTCTGTACTACCAAAGGGTCATTTGTCTTTGGAATTCTCTTTCCCAGTGAGCAGTGGAGGCTGGGTCATTGAATATAAGGCTAGTTTTGAAATATTTTTGATTGACAAAGGAATCAAGTATCATGAGGATGCAGGTAAGAAAGTGGAGTGAAGATAACAAGACAGATTAGTGAAGATCTTATTGAGTGGTGAAGCAACCTAGATGGGCAGATTGACCTACTTATGCACATCATCCTTAGGATCTTCTGGTTACTTCCCTTTTATTTCCCAAATGCCCTACAGTTTCCTTTCCTTCAAGTGTATGTTTAATTGTCTATTTAGTCTGTTTCTGGCAATCTTTAATAGTGCTTTCCAGATCATCATAAACTGCTGCATCAAAAAAAATCTCCCCTTCTCCCCACTGGTGCTTTTGCCAATTAGTTTCAATGTGCATTTTCTGGTTACTGACATTCCTGCCAATGGAAACAGTTTACCCTTATTTACTCCAAAATGCTTCATAATTTCAAACATCTTTATTAAGTCTCCTGTTAACCTTCTATGCTCTGAGATAGTCAAATTCAGTCTCTATAATACAAAAATAACAACAGAAAATGCTGGTAATTCTCAGGTCTGGCAATGTGTGTAGAGCGAAATGAAGCTGACATTTAAGTTGTTGACGTTTTGTCAGAGCCCAGCTACTTTATTCTGTTAATAAGAAGAAATTCTTTCAGGGAATTGTTTCAGGACTGTGGGCAGGCATATTTTTAACAGACATGTCTAAACACACAAAGAAAACTGACTTTGCCATAGGTGTGATGATCCCAATGTTGGAATGATTTCTGTCTTGGGATTCTTGTGTTTCAGTGGCTGTGACCTTTCTAGTGGGGCCCAGTTCAGATGCTGTCGCAATAAGTACTGGGTGATGTGTCCAACACTGGGTTGGCCAGAGCCATCCAGGGGCCAATCGAAAGGGCAGCACGATTGCACTGCTGCCTCACAGTGCTAGGGACCCAGGTTTGATTCTAGCCTCTGGCGTCTGTCTATCTGGAGTTTCTACATTCTCCCCATGTGCGCATGGGTTCCTCTAGGTGATCTGGTTTCCTCTCTCAGTTCAAAGACGTGCAGGTTAGGTGTATTGGCCATGCTAAAAAATTTGTTCCATAGTGTCTAGCAATGTGCAGGTTAGGTGGGTTAGCCATAGTAAAAAAAACCCCATGTGTGGTTATGGGGATGAGGTGACGGGGCGGGTCTGGGTGGGATGCTCTTCAGAGGGTCAGTGCAGACTCAAGGGGCTGAATGGACTCTTTCTGTGCTGTGTAGGGATTTTATGATTGAGTGTGTCCCAGGTCATGATCTGTAGGCAGCTTCACCGTGGATTGTGAGTGTTACTTGAGTGAATGCAGGAGGATTGGGTGGTGCACAATAAAGACTACTGGAACCATTATCCACATTCTATTGACTGGCAGTACATTATGGATCTGTTTATGGGAGAAATGATTCCACCTGTGCAGTTACTTGTCTGCCGACATATTGACAGTGACCAGTTTTCTTCTTCTTCGGTCAGTCTTTATGATGGAAGGCACTTCAAACATCCTGTTAACACTAAAGATGGGGAGGAATTAAGTACCATCACCATCACTAGAGAAGTAATATTAGGCAAACTGATGGGGCTAAAGGCAGATAAATCCCCTTAACCTGATGGCTTGCATCCTAAGATCCTAAAAGTAGTAGTGACCGGGTAGTGGATGTGTTACGGTTTTAGTTTTTCAAACATCTGGTGGATTGGAATACTATTAATGTGACATTTCAATTTCAAAAGGGAGGGAGACAAAAAAGCAGGAAATCATAGGCCAACCAACCTAATCTCTATTGTTTGGAAACATGTTGGAATCAATTATTAGGAAAAATTATAATCTAATCAGTGGAGTCAGCAAGGGAAAGGGAAATCACGAGTGGCTAGTTTATTATAGTTTTTTGCGAAAATCTCAACCACTGTAGATAGTGGGGAATCAGTAGATGTGTTGTATTTGGACTTCCTGAAGTCATTCGACAGGTATCTCACTAAAGGTTAAGTCACAAGAGCCCATGGTGTTGGAGTTAGTATATTGGTATGGCTAGAGAATTTTCTAATGGCAGGAAACAGTATGGGGTAAGGAATTCTTTCTCAAGTTGATCAAATAGAGTTTTACAGGATCCGTGCTGGAAATGCAACTGTTTACAATATATATTAATGACTTGGAGGAAGGGGGCACATTTACTGGAGCCAAATTTGCAGATGACACAAATAACTCAAAAGGCAAATTGTGAGAGGACTTTAAGTAAGTGGGTAAAAAGTTGGCAAATGGAGTATGATGTGGAAAAATGTGAAGGGGCGGCACAGTGGCTCAGTGGTTAGCACTGCTGCCTCACAGCACCAGGGTCCCAGGTTGGGTCCCAGGTTTGATTCCAGCCTTGGGCAACTGTCTGTGTGGAGTTTGCGCGTTCTCCCCGTGTCTGCGTGGGTTTCCTCCGAGTGCTCGGATTTCCTCCCACAGTCCAAAGATGTGCAGGTCAGGTGAATTGGCCATGCTAAATTGCGCATAGTGTTAGGTGCATTAGTCAGAGGGAGGTGGGTTACGCTTTGAAGGGTCGGTGTGGACTTGTTGGGCCGAAGGGCCTGTTTCCACACTGTAGGGAATCTAATCTAATTTTTAAAAAGTTGTTCATTTTGAAAGAGCGAACAAAAGAACAGTATTGCATAAGTGGAGAGAAACTGCAGAAAACTGCAGCACAAAAGGATTTGGGGATACTTGTGCATGAAACATAGAAAGCTAGCACACAGGAAGACTAATGGACTGTTTGCCCTTATTTCAAGGTTGGGGGGTGGAGGGGGAGGGAGAGGGGAGTTGAGTATAAGAGTTAGGAAATTTTGCTGCAGCTGTGAGTCCACATCTGGAATACTGAGAGTAGTTTTAATCCCCTTATTTAATGAACAACATTGTTTCATCGGAGGCAGTTAGGAAAAGATTCAGTAGGATGATTCCTGGCATGCAGGGGTTGTCTTATGAGCAAAGATTGGGACTACTCACTGGAGCAGGAAAAGCACAGCAGGTCAAGCAGCATCTGAGGAGCAGATTTGGTCATAAGCCCTTCAGGAATGTTGGAGGGGAGGAAGGGGGCTGAAAGATAAATAGGAGGGTGAGGGTGGGGCTGTGAGGGAAGGTAGCTGGGAAGGCAATAGGTAGATGCAGGTGGGGTGTGATTGTGATAGGTTGGAGGGAAACATGGAGCGGATAGGTGGAAAGGAAGATGGACAGGTAGGACAGTTCAAAATGGCGGTGCCACGTTGGAGGGTTGGATCTGGGATGAGGTGGGGGGGATGGGAGCTTTGGAAACTAATGTTGCCGCCTATGCCACATACACCCCCACTGATGTCACTCACGGGAACACTGCCGATGACCATGCTGCCCCTGCACGCGCTTTTGAAAGCACTGCTTCTGTTTACACTCTCATGCATGCCACTTCCGTTCCCGCTGATGTCACTCACTGAAGCTCTGCCATGTCGCCTCTAGCCACTACTGAAAATGCCGCTACAGAAGACACTGCTTCTGCAAACACCACCCAGAGCGTCACTTCCACCCCCACAGATGCCACCGAATGCACTGCTTCTGTACCCATTACCACTCCTGTTTACGTCACGCCCTTTGGTGATGTCACCAATGCTCACATCTCAGCCCCTACTCCAGTGACAGTTTCTGCCTGCACTCCCAACTCTAGCTCTACACCAGGTCCTAGCCCCCAACCCTGCCGAGCTTTTACCACCCCCTAGACCGCCCCCTCACTGAGGATGAATGATCAGTCCTTAGTAAAGGTCTTACCTGTATCCCACTATGCTTCTGGGTCGATGAATTCCATCCATGTCGTGACATCAAATATTTCTTCTGCCACCTTGGTGCTTGCTTTTTCAATCATCAATCCCACCCATCCTCCATGGACGTCTACTCCTGCCTCCAATATACTCCATTCTCTTGGACCCCCCGTCCTAGTCTCTTAACAACCCTCGACCTCCACTTCATCTCCGCTGTGAAATTGACCTCCTCAACCTGTCCACCCCGTCACCCACTCCAACCTCTCACCATCACAACGTGCAGCCCTCTGCTTCAATACCATCCTCACCATTAAACCAGCGGACAAGGAGTGGGGGGCACTTGTAGTTTGGTGCACTGACTTCTACATCACTGAAGCCAGGTGCCAACTCACGGATCCTCCTCCTACCACCCCCTTGACCACGACTTCACCTCCCATCACCAAACTATCATGTCTCAGACTATACACACTGTCATCACCTCATGGGATCTTCCAACCACCACCTTGAACCTCATTGTTCTGCAACTCTGCACTGCCTGGTTCACCCTCTTATTCAAGATCCACTGCCCTGACTATGCTAGTTGACCTATTGTCTCCGCCTGCTCCTTCCTCACCGAACATATCTCCTCATATCTCGATACCGTCCTGTCCCCTTTGGTCCAGGAGCTCCCTACATACACTTGGGACACCACCCACGCCCTCCTTCGTGATTTCCGTTTCCCCAGCCCCCAACACTTCATCTTCATCATGGATATCCAGTCCCTGTACACGTCCATTTGCCATGGGGAAGGCCTCCAAGCCCCTTGTTTCTTCCTCTCCTGCCGACGTAACCAGTATCCCTCCATCGACACACTCATTCACTTCATGGAAGTGAATCACCCTCAACAACAACTCCTTCAAATCCTCCCACTTCCTTCAGACCAAAGGGGTAGCCATGGGCACCCACATAGGCCCTAGCTATGCCTGCCTCTTCGTAGGATACGTGGAACAGTCTGTCTACAGCAATTACACCACCCCCCATCTCTTCATCTGCTACATTGATGACTGTATTGTCACCACCTCATGCTCTCAAGAGGAAGTTGAACAGTTCGTCAACTTCACTAACACCTTCCACCCTGACCTTAAGTTCACCTTGACCATCTCAGACACTTCCTACCCTTCCTGGACCTCTCTGTCTCAACATGGGCATCGATTCCAAACCCACCAACTTACACTGCTCCTAGGAGGATCTTCCACTCCAGGACATTGTAGATGGCCTCCTATTTCAGGAATTACAGTTTCCCTTCCCACATGGTCAACATTGCCCTCCAGCGCATTTCCTCCACTTCCCGCATCTCTGCCCTTGAACCCCACCCCTCCAACTGCAACAACCCCACTTTCCTCACCTTTCACCCCACTCACCTCTGGATACAGCGCATTATCCTCTGCCATTTTCACACCTAGAATCAGACCTCAACACCAGAGACATATTTCCCTCCCCACTACATCTGCGTTCTCCAGAGACTATTCCCTCCATGTCTCTATCGTTAGGTCCACACACTGCACTTTCCCTTGCTGCCAAAACAGGTGTAAAACTTGCGTTCATATCTCCCCTCTCATGTCTGTTCAAGGCCCCAAAGGATCTTTTCACATACGGCAAGATTTTCCTGCACATGCCCCAACCTCATCTGCTGTGTCCATCGCTCTCGATGCTGTCGCCTCTACATTGGGGAGAAAAATTGCAGAGCATTTCAGGGAACACCTCTGGGACACACGCAGCAAACAACCCCACCATCCTTTCGCAGACCAGTTCAACTCCCCTTCCCACTCCACCAAGGACATGGAAGTCCTGGGCCGCCTTCACCGCCAAATCAAAGCCACCTGATGATTGGAGGAAGAATGCCTTATTTTCTGCCTTGGGACTCTTCAACCACATGACATCAACATCAACTTCACTAGTTTCCAAATCTCCCCACCTCATCCCAGATCCAAGCCTCCAACTCTGTACTGCCCTTTCGACCTGTACTACCTGTCCATTTTCCTTCCACTGACCTATCACAGTTACCCCCACCTGCATCTACCTATTGCCTTTCTAGTTATCTTGACCCCCCCCCCCCCCCCCCCACCCCCACCCCAGCCCAACCCTCTATTTATCTCTCAGCCCCTTACCCCCCAAATTGCTGATGAAGGGCTTATGCCTGAAATGTTGACTCTCCTGCTCCTCAGATGCTGCCTGACCTGTTGTGCTTTTCCAGCGCCACACTTTTTTGACTCAGCATCTGCAGCCCTCACTTTCTCCTACTGTACTCACTGGAGTTGATCTCATTTAAACATGTAGGGTTCTAAAGGGGCTTAACAGCGTAAACACTGTGAAATGACATCAGCAATTGCTGGAAAACTCAGCAGGTCTGGCAGCACCTGTGGAAAGAAAGCAGAGTTAATGTTTTAGATCCTGTGACCCTTCTTCAGAACTGAGTTCTCCACAGATGCTGCAAGACTTGCTGAGCTTTTCCATCCATTTCTGTTTTTGTTTCTGATTTCCAGCATGTGCAATTCTTTTGATTTTTTTTTGTGAGATTTTGACAAGATGTTTCCTTTCATGAGAGAATCTAGGGCCATAGGTCTCAGAATAAAGGGGTACCAATTTAAGACTGAGATGAGGAGGAATTTCTTCTGAGGGTTTTGAGTTTGGAACTTCTTGCCACAGAGCTGTGAGGGCTGAGATAGATTCTCGATCACTGTGGAACCAATGGTTATGGGGAAAGGGCAGGAAAATTAACGTGAGGAATGCCAGATCAGCCATGATCCTACTGAATGATGTAGCAAGCTCGAGAGACCAAGTGATCTACTCATGTTCCTGCTTCTTACGCTCTTAAGGGTAATTCTGTTTATGCCTCTTTCCCCTCATGCTGTACTCTTACCCTTTGTGAGGTGAGATGTAGATATAGTAAAAGTCCTGTGTACTTCCCACACATTGCCATTGCTTTCAAATCCCCATGAATTGCTGTTATAATGACCTTTTTGATTTGCTGCTGCACCAGGATGAATTGTTCCTGGGAAAAGCTGTTAATTACAGAAACGACTGCAAAATGCATAGGTGCATCTTTTTGCAGACACTTATTTTGAAACTATAAAATGAGCACAATTTCTAGTTTATTGGCAACTCATCAACAGTTCTTTACCATCTGCAAACATTTCTTCAAAAACAATATGGGTTCCTCTTTCATCCCGATTGTTATAGAACTGGTCTGTGGTGGCCTGCAGACTGCACAAGAATGCAGAACAAAGTTCACTAAGCTTTCAGTATGTTCATTCTCTGTATAAAAGATTCCCTCACATACCAAGATTCTACACAGCAAACCATTTGGTCCTCCCTGAAGATTGTGTGCTTTTATTACATTGTCATGATGCAGTTACCCTAAGGAATAATTTGTTTTGGTCAGCTGCTGGAAGGTGAGCTTACATGAAGTGAAATCAGTGTTCAATTACCCTACCAGAATGATATCCCTTGTGATATTCCAAATAAAGGGCCCATGACCTGACACTTGATAACATACTTGCAGAATAGTTTATAGTCACAGATGTTCTGTTGTGGGTTGAAAAACTTTTTGAATCATCTGAGTCCACAGAACAACTTTTTCTTGGCTAATAGGCCTGGTTTATTGTTGTGGATTTCCTTGAAAATGCTTTTCCTAAAACATATGTTGAAATCCAAGATTCCACATGATTATAAACAGGCCAGTTAATTTCTTTATTCTGGTTGGTGTTAAGATCAACAGACAATCGGTTTGGATGTTACAAATCCATTAAACAAGATAATGATTAAAATATTTTCAACAATAGGAAGGAGTGATGGCATGAAGGAAAAATTGATTCCTCTGATCCAAGGGCCTTCGGATACAAGAGAGTTGCACAAGAGCAAATGGCTCAATGAAAGCAGGAAACCTGAGTCACTGTTTGCCCCTGACCTGATAACTTTCACCATCCAGATTCCTCAGCAAATGGACAGTTATCATAACTCTGGTAAGTGCAAACTTCTTCACACTACTTTTATTTATTTTTGACATTCTTTTCTTAATTGTCAATGTGACCCACGTTAAAAATACCACATTCAAAGACAGAAGAAATAATACAAATTTGTTAATTTGCTGTCTTGCTAATGCAGTTTTTGAGTTATATAGCACAAAAACAAGTCCTTCAGCTCAACTTGTCCATGCTGACCAGCTTTCCTAAACTGAACTAGTCCCATTTGCCTGTGTTTGGCCCATTTCTCTCTAAAGCTTTTCTGTCTATCTACCTGTCCAAATGTCTTTTAAGTGTTGTAATTATATTTGCCTCTATCACTTCCTCTGGCTGAGTTTTACTGAAGCAATGACTGTGTTCCATATAAAATGCAGATATGAAATAAGATATTGAGTAGAATTGTTTGAGATAAAGAGCAACGTGTTTTGCAGATTAAAAAAAATCAATTGTTAAGTACCTTTTAAATCAATCTGTTCAGAAGTGTTATTGCACACCTCAAGAGTAATCAAGACATGAGGCTGAGCGTCCTAGCTCAAAGATAGGAAGAATAACACTGAGCCCTTCATATAAGTACCACACACTCTGACCAATTGTACCACAAGAGTGGTACATACCTTTCATTGTGTGTCCAGGCAAATATATTTGCTCTGAGTTTGAGTATATGATTCTCTTCCGCTGGTGAAAATAACCAAAACGATTGCAAGAATTTTGTCTCCTAGATTTGTCAGTGCGGTTGGTGGGAGTTTAAACTAATTTCATAGGTTGGTGGGGTATGGAGCGGAGATACAGTAGGGAGTGATGCACAAGTATAGAAGAAGAACCAAGTCTTTCTAGAAGATAGTGCATAACATATTCCAGTTAAGGCACAAAGGAGGATGGCAAGTCTGGATGGCATTTATTGTAATATAAGGGGTTTTGTGAGTGAAACAGAAGAGTTGAGGGTGTTGATTAACACGTTTACATCTGACATCATTGCTATCTTGGAGATATGATTGAGGGAGGGGCAGGGCTGTCAGTTCAATATTCCAGAACATGGAATGTTTAGGCAAGATAACCTGAGGTGTAAAAATATTGATCAAGGAGTTAATTACATAGTAAGAATGGATGGGATCTTCCTCAAATGAGACCATTTAGATAGAACTTTGTTGGAGGTGAAATATTGACTTCTAAATTGTAACAGATAGAAACCCACAGAAATTTAAGTACAGTTTATATAAACATTTGAAATGCCATAAGATGCAAGACTACAGGCCGGTTACGAGAAAATAGGATTAGAATAGATGAATACTTGATGGCCAACACAGATATGATGGGCTGAAGGGACTGTTTTCCTGATATGTTTTAGGAGGACTAAATGTTTAAGAAGTCCAAGTTGCAGCAGTCCATTTTCAGAAGATGATCTTGTAACACCTGGAGACTGTGCTGTCCCGTCTTATTTGTGAATGTCTGTCATAAAATGTGTAGTTCATCATTTAGCTTAATGCAGTGTGGCAATTCAGCATTATAATCTTTTTATTCAGTGATAGAATGTGAGCTTCGTTTTACTGACCAATCCCAATTCCCTGAAAGTTTTCACCCCAGTTGCGAAGGTAAAGAAGACAGTTGTGAACTAATAATTCCATTGACCTGACCCCATGACTTAACACACATGCACTGATAATCTCCCATCTAATTCAATATTACATTTATATTTAAGAACAAGAGTAAGTTGTTGAGCTTCTAGAGTTTTTCCACCATTTAATTAGATCACGATTCTGTAGCTCTACCACTACCTCTTTGTCGTTGTTTTATGATCTTGAAAACCATCTTCTTGCCGTCAGCACAAATCATCTGGTAAGCTTTTTCTGGTGGTCCGAACTATTCAGTTGTTTTTTGATCTGTTGCTGCATGTTGTAGCCATGTCCACAACTCTGTGAGTAATGCCTCAGTAAATTAGTCGTGGTAACAAGCTTGGTATGTAGTATTTCATCTTTCATGTTTTGTGAGTGTCTATAGAACACTGTAAATTTTTAGTTTTGCACCCAAGAGAATGGCAGGTACCCTCAATGTGACTTCTTAAGGCAGGGTAAGCAGCCAAGATCTTGTTTCAACATCTTGCCTGAAAGGTGGTACCTTTGGCAAGTTACAAAAAAGACATAGAGTTATTCAAGGAAAATATCAAGAGGTTTACAAATCTAGTTGCTGTATTTTCAGGAATGAATGATGAATAAATGTTATCCATTTCAAATATAATGCCAAGAGGAGCAGGAGGATTAATTGAGATAATTTTTTGGTTAGAAATTAAATTGAGACAGGATTATCAATTGGGTATGTGATTAAGGATTTTGACTTGCACAGTTTGAAGTTGAAGGCATCAGAAGGAACCAAGAACCTTCAGTGATGTAAATTTTAAGAAAGTGAGAGAGTGTGTTTGATTGCCAGTGGGAATGCTGGAACAGAAAACTGAAGGGTGGAATGAATTCCTGTCAGTAAGTAAGGATGCAGGGCTATTAATTTTAGAAACATGTTAAGACATCTCGTGCAATGTTTGGAAGGACGAGCTAAACAAGCCAATGCTGCTGCCAAATACATTACTGTGTAACTATGCAAGAGCCACAGAGAGTACTAAAAGAATGTAATTCAATAAATATTACTTGAATTAAGTCATAATGTATTTTGATATTATGCTACATTCCCAACACAGGCAACACCATGATAAACATCTGCCATTCATCTTGTTCTCTAATTGAGTGGTCTTGCTGTGTTTTTATTGGCCACTGCATGGCTTCAATGTATAATATATCTCTCGGATGCACAAATATTATCTTTCCTTTTTACTTCATTTATTATTTTATCTTTCATTTCTTTTTTCTTATTCTCCTGCCTTTTATCTGTGTCTTATGCTGCATTTTCTTTTTTGCCCTTTTGCCAAGAGTCTCGGTCATTGTCTGTTTCTCCTTTTTAAGCTGTAAATGTTTCTCAATCTTTTTGTAGAAATGTGTAAACTCTGTGTTGTTTGAATGTGCATTAGCTGAAATGACAAAGGTATGGATTACGTAATTGAAAGTATACAGTAATTATGTATTTTTTAGCCCGACAGAGTAACGCACTACAAAACCTTTTGGCCAACTCATTATAAAAGTAGATGCATATCACATCGATCTAATACTGCAAAAGATACAATGCAATTGGAGGTTAAAAGGTCAACATTCTGAAAAGGCTTGATAGGTAGATGCTCAGAAATTGTTATCCATATGGAAACAACGTTCCCTCTTCTTTCTGGTGCCAATGATTTCTGAAGCCAGAGGTTAATGCTGCAATCTGTGACAGCACGCTGATTGCCATGTGCAGAATGTTGGAGCAGATGTGTGCATGCACAGTGTATAGGGAACATTGACCAGAAGATTGAAATCTTGGGGGAATAGTCTGAAGATTACGGGTGGACAAAAAGTGTGAATTTATTGAATCCTCTCCCCCAGAGGACTGGATGCTGACACGTCGAGTAATTCAAGGCTGAGATCAATAGATTTTTGTAATTGATGAATTTGGCGATTGGGTGAGTAAGACACCAGTACAGACATTATGGGCTGAATGTTTGCCTTTTGCACTGCAATGATTCTGTGATTCTGTTGTGGTGTTCAGGTTGATCTAACTTGCTATGATATCCTGTTGCTCCAATCTTTTTTATGTGTAAAGATGAATTATACAGGGTGGAATGTGAGATAAGGATGCTGGAATTTTGTTTGATGTATATTTGAAGTAGAGTAGAAATACTATCTGAGTTTTGCATGTATCTTGATATTGAAGGCTGCTGATGGGCTTTTTTGTGACTTCTGAAAGGAATATATTTGAATACATTGTGACAGCACAGTGGCTCAGTGGCTAGAACTGCTACTTCACAGCATCAGGGACCTGGGTTCAATTCCAGCCTCGGGCGATTGTCTGTGTGGAGTTTGCACATTCTCCCTGTGTCTGTGTGGGTTTTCTCCTTGGCGCTCCGGTTTCCTCCCCCAGTCCAAAGATGTGCAGGTTAGGCAAATTGGCTGTGCTAAATTGTCCATAGTGTTTAGAGATGTGTAGGTTAGGTGCATTAGTCAGGGATAAATGTAGGTTAGTAGATCTGGGTGAGTTACTCTTTGGCGGGTTGGTGTGGACTTGTTGGGCCAAATGGCCACTTTCCACACTGTAGGGATTCTATGATTCTATGAATTTGAGTTGCTTTTTTACTTATACTGTGGATTATAAATTCTTAGCAGTAATATATTTGTACCATAATTGTGTTTTGGAAAAAGTAGTTTGCAAGGTGCTCCTAAGATATAGCATCCCTTATTTCTAGTATTTTGCCATTGATTGAGTACTTTCACTCTGACATGCAGAAGGAATTTGACTGATGAATAATGGGGAAAGAAAATAAGTGGTAAATATTCATGGTTCTTCTACAATTGGTTAATATATTCACTTTGGTAAAAACAATGACTGCAGATGCTGGAAACCAGATTCTGGATTAGTGGTGTGGAAGAGCACAGCAGTTCAGGCAGCATCCAAGTAGCTCAATATATTCAGTTTGCAGAATCAGAGAATAGCTTCAGCAGGGAGAGAGAGAGAGAGACCGACCATTCATGGCCCATCTTCTATCTGCTCCCTTTTGAAGGAGCAGTTCAACTAGTGCTGATCCCCTGAATCTTCCTCACAGACTGCACATTTTCCATTTCACCTTTTTGACAGACTCCATTGATACTGCCTCCACCATACTATTAAATAATGTATGCCAGATTTCACCCACTTGCATGAAAATGTTTTTTTCTTCTCATATTTCTTGTAACAATTACACAAAAGTATGTGCCCTTTGGTTCTTGATCCTTCCATCAATGAGAACAATTTGCTACTATTCTGTGGAGACCTCTTATGATTTTGAAGAACTGTACCAAATCTCTTCATCACCTCTTCTCTAAGAGACACAGTCCCAAGTATTTTTTAAAATTTATTCATGGGACATGGGTGTTGCTGGCAGGCTAGTATTTATTGCTCATTTCTAATTGCCTAGAGGGCTGTTAAGAGTCAACTGCATTGCTGTGAGTTTGGAGTCGCATGGAGCCAGACCAGGCAAGGCTGGCAATTTCCTTTTATAAAGGCATTAATGAACCAGATGGGTTTTTTCAACAGTTGACAACAGTTTCATGGTCATCATTAGACTGTTAATACCAGATACTTTTTTAAATTGGTCAGCGCTTGGAGGTTGGAGGTTATGTTGTGGCTGTACAGGACATTGGTTAGGCCACTTTTGGAATACTGTGTGCAATTCTGGTCTCCCTCTTATAGGAAGGATGTTGTGAAATTTGAAGGGGTACAGAGAAGATTCACAAGGATGCTGCCAGGGTTGGAGGGTTTGAGCTATAGGGAGAGGCTGAACCGGTTGGGGCTGTTTTCCCTGGAGCATTGGAGGCTGAGGGGTGACCTTATAGAGGTTTATAAAATCATGAGGGGCATGGATAGGCCCATTTTAATTCTCCTTCTCATTCCCTTTCTGACATGACCATCTTTGTCCTCCTCATTGCCACAATGAATCTAACCGCAAACTGGAGGAAGAACACCTCATCTTCCGCTTGGGCAGGCGACAGCCCGGAGGACTCAACATTAAGTTCTCCAATTTCAAATAACCTCCCTTCCAAGCCCCTCCCCCTTCCTTCCATTCCTCTCCGCTCCTTATTGGATTCCTACCTCCCATCGACCAACCAGGTTGTACCCTCTACCTGTCTCCACATATCCTTGTCTCACCACCCTGCCCCCCCCCCCTTATCTGCAGCTCCCCATGTACCCACCCCTAGTCATGAAGAAAGGTTACACCTGAGATGTCGACTTCTCCACCTCCTGATGCTGCCTGGCTTGCTGCACTCTTCCAGCCTTCTGCTTGTGCAACACTAATATAAGGCTGTCTGGTTTGTAATTCGCAGGATTATCCCTATTCTCTTTCTTGAACAAGGGAATAACATTTACCACCCTCCAGTCATCTGGCACTCCTCCAGTGGACAGTCAGGACGCAAAGATCATTGCCAAAAGTGCAGCAATTGCTTCCCTCGGTTCCTGTAGAAACCTAGGGTATATCCCATCTGGCCCGGGATATTCAGCTATCTTTATGTTTTTCAAAATTTTCAGCACATTCTCTTTCTTAATATCCCCCCTCCCATTTAATTCTCCACCCCCGAGGCTCCTAGCATTATTCCTGATGAAGGACTTTTGCCTGAAACATCGATTCTCTTGCTCCTCGGATGCTGCCTGACCTGCTGTGCTTTTCCAGTCTACTCTAATCTTAGCTTCTTAATATCAACCTGTTTGAGCATATCAGTCAGTTTCACGCTGTCCTCAGAAACATCAATGTCTCTCTCAGTAGTGAATACTGAAGCAAAGTATTCATTAATGTCCTCCCCTACTTCCTCTGACTCGAGGTGCAATTTCCCTCCACTATCCTCGATCTGCTCTACCCTCACTCTGGCCATCCTCTTGTTCCTCACATATGTATAGAATGCCTTGGGGGTTTTCCTTAATCTGACCCACTAAAGCTTTCTCATGCCCCTTTCTAGCTCTCCTCTTCAGTCCTTGTAACCCTGTAGCATCCTGTCTGATCCTTGCCTCCTCAACCTGAAGTAAGCTTTCTTCTTCCTTTTGACTAGATGTTCCACATCCCTTGTCACCCAAGATTCCTTCACTCAACCAGCCCTTGCTTGCTTCAGTGGGACAAACCTGTTCAGCACTGTCAGCAAGTGCTCCCTAAACAGCCTCCACATTTCTGTTGTGTGTTTCCTTGAGAACATCTGTTCCCAGTTTAGGCACCCCAGTTCATGCCTAATAGCATTGTAATTCCCCTTCCTCCAATTTAAATACTTTCCCATACCATCTGCTCCTATCCCTCTGCATGAGTAGAGTAAAGGTCAGGGAGTTGTGATCACTGTCACCGAACTGCTCTCCCACCAAGAGATCTGACACCTGGCATGGTTTGTTGCCAAGCATCAAATCCAATATGGCCTCCCCTCTAGTCAGGATTTCTACACAGAGAGTCAGCAACCTTTCCTGACAAAAACTGCTCCCTCCAAACTATTTGAACTAAGGAGGTTCCAATCAATACTAGGGACGTTAAAGTCACCCATGGCAACAATCCTGTAACTTCTGCAGCTTTACAAAATCTGCCTCCCAATTTGCTCCTCCATGTCTCTGTTGCTATCAGGGTCTGTAGAAAACTCCCAATAAAGTGACTGCTCCTTTCCTGTTTCTGACTTCCACCCATACTGACTCAGTAGACAAACCCTCCTCAGTGACCTCCCCTTCTGCACCTGTGATGCCATCCCTGATTAGCAATGCCACTCCTCCACCTCTTTTACCCTTCCCATTCCTCTTGGAGCATCTTAACCTTTGGAATATCCAGCAACCATTCCTGCCCCTGTGATATCTCAGTCTCCGTAATGGCACAACATCATAGTTCCAAATACTGATCCATGCCCTAAGTTCATCATCCTTATTCCTGATGCTACTTGCGTTAAAATAGACACACTTCAACCCATCAGACTGACTACAACTTTGCCGTATCAAGTGCCTGTCCCTTCTCGCAGACTCTCTGCATGCTGTATTTGGCTATTCATTACCTACTCCATCATCTGATCCCTAGCTCAGGTTCCCACCTCCATGCCAATTTAGTTTAAACCATCAAGAAGAGCTCTAGCAAACCTCCCGCCCAAGATACGGGTGCCCTTCTAGTTTAGGTGCTACCTGCCCTCCTTCCCCAGAAGGTATCCCTATGATCCACATGTCTGAAGCCCCACCTCCTACACCAGCCCTACTGCCACATTTTCATTTGCACTCGCTCTCTATTCCTATCCTCATTTGTCCATGGCATTGATAGCATCGGTTACAACTCTGCTTGTCCTGCCCTTTAGTTTTCAACCTAACTCTCTATATTCTCTTTTCAGGTCCTCTACCTTTTCCATACCTATGTAATTGGTACCACGACTTCTGGCTGTTCTTCCTCTCCCTTAAGAATCCTGTAGACTCTATTTGAGACATGTCTGACTCTGGCATCCACGAGTCTCTTTTGTGACTACAGAATCTCCTGTCTGTTCCTCTCACAATTGAATCTCCTATCACTATTGCTCTCCTCTTCTACGTGCTTCCCTTCTGATCCAGACTCAGTGCCAGAAACCTGGCCACTGTGGCTTTCCCCGATAGGTGGTTCCCCCTCAACAGTATCCAAAATGCTGTCATTAGTATTGAGGGGAATGGCTACAGGGGATCCCTGCATTGTCTGCCTATTCCCTTCCCTCCTGGCAGTCACCTAGCTGCCTTTATCCTGTAACTTAGGTATGACTACGTCCCTTTCACTCCTCTCTATCACTCCCCCTCAGCCTCCTGAATGATCCAAAGTTCATCCAGTTCTAGCTCCAGTTCCCTAATATGGTCTGTAAGGAGCTCAAGTTGGGTGCACTGCCCGCAGGTGAAGTCAGCAGAGATACCAGTGGTGACCCTTGCCTCCCATATTCTGCAAGAGGAGCATGCAACTGCCCCAGCTTCCATTACCTCTACTCTAAATTGCCAAAAGAGATTGAGTAAATGAAAAAAAAAGCCTTCTGTTACTAACCCTTCACACACAGTCTTTATTTTTGGTTAGAGGAGGAGGAGGAGGACGGGTGGGAAATACTACATGTGTCGTGTCTTGAGTTTAGCCATGGCCCGAATATATCAGTTCACGTGCCCAGCAATGCCCGTGCTCATGATCGCCCCTGTTGAGCCTTCGCTCTGCCTATGCATGAGGTAAGTCTTTAAGAGGGATATCTACCTTCCCGGCAGTCCCCTGGTCCGTGCTGTCGTCATCTCTGGTGCTCCACTGAAGGTCTTAGTTGGCAAATATTGCCTCAACAGCAGATTTCCTGGAAGAAATATATATAAGTGCTTCAGCTAACATCCAGCACTTTGATTGATTTCTCAGCTGGTGAAACCATCAAGCAGAAATGCTTCTGTGTAATATGATCAAATTTATATAAACTCAAATAGAAAATTGGGATGCACAGAACAGTCTTCTGAGAGACTTAATGAGATTAGAAAGGACAAAACAAATTAAAATAGACATTTAAAAAGTCCTCCTGAAATGAAAGAGCATAAGCAGCGACAAGTAAGTAAACAGAATACATTTGTATTTCCACTTGGAAATGTTTCATTCATGATTCATTTATCTGTAGAAAGTTACAAGTACAGTTCTAGTGCATGTGTAATCTGTTCACGTTAGCTTCCACACAGATTTGTAATACCTGAGGTGCCTCATCTTAATTTTTTGCCTCTCTTTTTTAAGTTGCTGACTTGTATGCTGACAGTTCCATAGGTCCCGAGTGCTAAGGGATGCAGAATTGAACATTTTGAGAACACAACTGGTTTAGCACAACACTTCATTGCCAAATTTGCTGATGACCAAATGCAACACAAGTCTTTTCTCGGCTCAAGTTTTTCTCTATTCCAAAATCTTACTGCAGTTCAAAAATACCCCCTGAATTACCTCACAACCAGCAATTGTCTTATACTCCTTTTCCTCCCTCACCCCTTAATGTTGTGACTTTACTTATTGGTCAATTACTTGGCAGATTAATTAGATATTCTTTGGAACTCAAGGCAAATTCCATCTGCAGTTGGATCCTGGTCTTCTCTCTCTTTTTGTGTCTGAGAGAATTCAGTTGTGTTTGCCAAGAGGGAACTTATCACTTTGAAATCTATACTGATCATCTATTTTGATATACTCTTTCACTTTTTGTTTTATGGATGTTTTCATTCTTGACTAAGTCAAGTCACATCTGTTTGGGGAATGATAATGTTAACTTTGAGTTTCTAGTTATCTGGCAGAAGAACTAGTTTTGAAATTATTTCTGTGGTTTCAAGTGAGTAGAATGCAGTTTGTGGTTTGCAAATCATTTTTCGCAGAACTTTAGGAAGAACTTAACTGAGACTTATGAAAATTGAATATTAGGTTGCAAGAGTGTCTGTGAAGATCTTGTAGCAGTAGAGTTAAATAATTCACAGCTCCCTTCAGGATTGAAAATCACTATCGATCACTAGGAAATACAGTGGAGGAAAGCAAACCAATGCTCTTTGGGCTGTACCTTGCAAACTTGAAACGTCGACTGCCAAGAAAGACAAGGACAGCAATGACATGTGAAAATGCCATCACGTGCAAGTTGCTCTTGAAGTCACGTATCACCTTAATTTGCAACAACATCATTGTCCATTCACTGTTACTGGTCAAAAACCTGGACTTCCCTCCCTAACAGCAGTGTGTATACCCAACTGCAGTGGTTCAGAAGGTAACTTACCAAAACCTTGTCATGGGAAATTAGGGATAGATGACAAATGTTGCCACATCTGGGGACACCCACATCCCAAGAGCAAATAAAAGAAATCCCAAAGAATTAAAACCAGATTTTCACTCTGCATGAGGTTTATTTTCTTAGGAAGAAAGCAGGATAACGTAGCACTACAGAACAATTCTCAAGTGAGAAAACAAGTAGAAAGTTACTGAACTCTATGTAAAAGTGAAGTCTCTGTCTTAAGCTGCATACTTATCTGGTACAAAATAACAAGAATGCGAAGTTTAATATTGAACAGTACAGTTCCTTAACAGATCTAATTTTTGCCACTAGTTCCTGAGCTTCAGCCAAGCTCCATCTTTTGAGGTGGGCAGTAATGTCGTCTTTGAGGTGAATATGAGAATTGGAAACCAAAAACAGGCACGAATATTTTCTCTGCTGAAACCTAAATAATTCATTGGTGATTTTCCTCCTTCTCACCAAGTTATCCCACACAGCTGCACTAGGACTTGAATTGCCATGTATGTAGTGTTGAAATAATGTCCTAGTCCCTTTTTATCTATCCCGAGAGCCTTTATGCTTCTATTAGATGGAACATGTATTGTTTATCATCATCTTCCTTGAATCCTTATATTCTTTGTTTATATTTTTCTCTTCTGTCCTGTCATCACAGTGAATTGATCATTTTTCCAGATTTTCATCTTCACTAAGGTTACCCTGATTGAGTGTCCTCCTTTTGACTTTCACTGTTTACATTAATTCCACTGCCCATACCCAGTGATATTGCATCATTCCAATATTTTGATTCCTGACAAGCCAGCAACAGCAAATTGCATTTATAAAACAACTTTTATTATAATAAAAGGGCACTTCACCAAGCCATCGGAAGGGAAAACGGAGCCAAGAAAGGAGATATTAGGGCAGATGGTTAGTAGTGTCCTCAAAGGAACATATTTTGAGAAATGCCTTAAAGGGGGATAGCATGGAGAGGTTTGAAATCTATTTCTGAGTTAAGTGCCAAAGGACTTCCAATGCTGGAATTAAGATCATTTGGTGTAGGAGCAGAATTAGGCCATTCAACCCATCGGATCGATTTAGTAACATCTGATTATAGAATCATTGAATCCCTACAGTGCGGAAGTAGGCCATGTGGCTCATTGTGTCCATACTGATGCTCTGAAGAGCATTCCACCCAGATCCACTGCATCCCTATAACCCTGCATTTCCCATGGTTAATCCAGCTAGCCTGCACATCCTTGATACAATGAGCAATTTTGCATAGTCGATCCACCAACTTGCATATCTTTTGATTGTGGGAGGAAACCGGAGCATTCGGAGGAAACCCATGCAGACATGAAGAGAATGTAAAAACTCCTGACAGACAATCGCCCAATGGTGGAATCGAACCCGGGTCCCTGGACCTGTGAGGTAGCAGTGCTACCCATTGAGTCACCATGCTGCCTAATCCTCAACTTTTCCCCATAACCTTGATTCTCTCGCTGATTAGAAATCTGTATCTCAGCTTTGAATATACTTAATGACCCAGGCTCGACAGCTCTCCGTGGAAAAAATTCGAAATTCCCTTCCAGGTCCCATATTATCCTAACTTGTGACTATATCACTGTTTCTTCATTGTCGCTGGGTCAAAATCCTGGAGCTCCCTTCTGAACAAAACTGTGGCTGTCCTTACACTGCAAGACCATGATGGTTCAAGAAGGCAGCTCACTACCACGTTTTTGAGGACAGTTGAGGACAGACTATAAATGTTAACCTAGCCATGGACAGCCAAATCCTATAGATGAATTGAGAAAATAACTAAGGGGATAAGAATACAGAATAAAAAACTGAAACTTGTGCTGAGCTTCGCTGGACCACTGCAGCAAACCTGAGACAGAGACATTAGCCAGGAAACAAGGCAGTGTCTTGACACTGCAGGCAACAGGAAGCTCAGAGTGTTCTTTGAGGATAGAACACAATTGTTCTTCAAAGTGGTCACCCAAGGCTTTGTTTCTCCAATGTAGAGGAGACCATTTGTGAACAGCAAATGCAGTAGACTAGACTGAGTGAAGCACAGCCGGTCAGGCAGCATCTGAGGAGCAGGGAAATCGATGTTTTGGCATAAGCCCTACATTCCTGATGTAAGGCTTATGCCCGAAACGTTGATTCTCCTGCTCCTCTGATGCTGCCTGACCTGCTGTGCTTTTCCAGTACCACACTCTTGACTCTAATCTCCAGCATCTTCAGTCCTCACTTTTTCCTAGATTGAGTGAAGTACAGATAGAAAAATAAATACATCTGGAAGAAATAATAGTTATGACATAGACTATAACCAGTTAAGCAGGAGCAGTGATCAACTAGGTAAATGGAATGCTGAGTTTTAGTGCCGGATCAATACAGGATAAATCTGAGGCTATTACACTGGAGCTATTTAATGTTCTTGTTTAGGCTACAGCTTAAATACTGCAAACAATGCTGTTCAACAGAAACCCATCAGAGTCAAAAGTCTGTTTTTTTACTGCCAGAATAGTGACTTTTCAAAAAAAATGTATGAAATGTTGAACTCTTTGATCTTGAAAACAGAGGAATGAAAAAGAATATTACAGGTACATCAAAGATTCAAAGTGGAATAGGTGAGGTTCATCTTGAACACCACTTCATTTGTACCATAACCAGACATGAGAGAAGAACCTGATTAGAGCTGAATAAAAAAGTGATCAATACAGTCTGTAGAACAATGGAAGTAAAAGGTTGACAGTCGTAATCTTGGGTCCCGAACACTCTGTTGCCTGCCTGGTGCCTCGGCTAAAGTAATCTCTTTGAATTTGGAATGGAACTTGGAGTTGGAAGGGAGTGTTTAATTTGTTGTTATTAAAATAGAACAATCCCAGGAAATTATCTTAGATCAGAAGATTTATAATCCTGGTGGGTGGAGGTACAAAATAACAAGAAAAAGACAGCGCTAGTGTGACTAGGCTATAGGCCCTCAAACAGAAGTTATACTGTCGAACAAAAAATACATCTGGAGTTAATGAGGGCATGTTTTATAAAAAAAGTAGAACATGTTTATGAGCAGAGGTGACCATGGAAAAGAATTCATAGAGTGCATTTTGGATGGTTTACAAGAACAATATGCTCAAGATCCAACCAGGGATCAGGCTGTTTTGTATCTGGTAATGTATAATAAGGCACATTCAATAAATGATCTCAGTCTGAACAAACCCCTAGCAGACAGTGAAAAGCCAGGGTAGATTTTTGAGATTGAGAAACTTGGTCTGAAAATAACTGTGCTAAACGTAACTAAGGGCATTTGTATTGGAATGAGGACAGCGTTGGCTAGAGTAGACTGGGAAAAGGGTTTAGCAGAATAATGAACAATGGCAGATGTTTAGAAATAGTTAATGATTCTCAGCAAAGATATATCCTAATGTGAACACATGATAGGGGATAGACCAACCATGATTAAATATTGAAATATAGAAAATAGGAGCAGGAGTCAGCCATTTGGCCCTTTGAGTCTGCTTTTTATTCTTTATGATCATGACTGATGATCTATGATTCTATGATAAAGAAAAACGAGTAGGTACATTATATTTAGATTTATAAAAGATGTTCGATAAGTTACCACACATAAGGCTACTTGAGTTTTGGGAATAAGTATACCTGTATTAGTAACACGGATAGGGGATGGCTAACGAATCGCAGATAGTTATTCGCGATTAAGTAGACATTTTCAGGATGGTGACCTGTAAGTAGTGTAGTTCTATAGGACTCAGTGTGGAGCCTCAGTTGTTTACAGTGTATATGAAAGACTTGTATAGTGGATGTGAACATGCTTTCACTAGAATTGTGGATGACATAAAACTAGGTGGAAAGACAAGTAATCTAGGAATCTAGACAGGTTATGACAAGTTATCTAAGTGAAAAAAGACTTGACAATATACTATGGGGTAATGTGAGGTTATGAACTTTGGCATGAAGAACAGAGGAGCTGAATATTAGTTAAATGGAGAAAAACTGCAGAAAGCTGCAGAACAGAGATTTCGGAATTCTTGTACCAAAATCATAAAGAAGCTAGCATTCAAGTTCAGCAAGTAGTAGAGAATGCAAATGGAATGTTGGTCTTTATTTCACATGGAATTTTGTTAACACCATACAAGGCACTAGACAGAACACAGCTGGAATACAGTAATCCATTTAGAGCTTATCTAAGGACATACACTAGCATTGGAGTCAATTCAGAGAAGGTTTGCTGGGTTGTTCTGGGGTATGGAGGGGTTTTCTCATGAGACGAGTTTGACTAAGTTGGATTTGTGCACATGAGAGTTTAAAAGAACGGCATTTGACCTTACAGAAAAAGAAGGATTCTTGGGGAACTTGACAAAGTAGAGTCAGAAGGGTTGTTGCCCCTTATGGGAAAGTCTATAATTTCAGATGAAGAATTACTTATGGCAGATGAAGAATTTTTTGTCTGAATCTGTGGAATTTTTTTTTTAAACGGCAAAGTGTTTTCAAGGCTGAGTCATTAAATATATTTGAATCTGACATAGTGATTTTTTACAGAGAAAGGGAATTCAGGGTTATGAGGAAAAGGCAGGAAAGTGGAGTTGAGGATTATTAGATCAACTATGTTCTCACTGAAGGGGTGAACAGACTAGATGGGCTCCTTTATCTTATTGTCTTATTGAGCAGGCAGCTATGTTCATCAGAATGGAGGTTAATAGCAGTTTCCAAGGAACGATGAAGCAGATAGCCTGATTTTTAAAAAATAATTTCTGATCTCTGAATAGGGGTAAGATTAATAAAACTGCATTTATTGTTTATTCTGCAAGACAATAGGGGTCTGGATTTGTACAACAATTGTTTTCTTTGTTTCTGAATAGTCATTTTAGAAAACTCTAAATGCCAACAATGCTGTATAGAAACTGCAGTTATCGGCAAACTGATCAGGCTCAGCTGGCAGGTTCTTATCTCCAAAGTATGATCCAAATGTTTTGGTCTTTTTTTTCCCCACTGTAGATTGAATGGACTTAACACTCGAAACTTGCCATGGTGGGATTTGAATTTCACAGTTACAGCTGACCACCTCTTCATTAAGCATTTTTCGAGTGAATGGAAATCTGATGCAAAGGTTGAAACAGTCCATAATTCTACAAAACACTGTCCCACAGGAGTATTTTTGAACTTCTAGAAACAGGGCCATTATCTTTGACTCCTCAACACCTAATCTGGATTAGTGGTGCTGGAAGAGCACAGCAGTTCAGGCAGCATCCAAGGAGCTTCGAAATCGACGTTTCGGGCAAAAGCCCTGCATCAGGAATGTCAATTTGTGCTATTAAAACCATTTGCTATAAACCTATGATTTCATCAGTCCATATCTTGCTGCACTCCTATCACTGTTTATTGTGATGAAGCTTGGAACAGAGAACTTGCTTTTGAAGTTATGTGTCAGGCACATGGATGATGTGGCCGTCAGGCCTCAGCTGATTGACAGTAACCAGTGCCTCATACTGGTCTTTGAGAGGACACTGATTTTGGAACGCATATCCCGCCAGTGAATTTTCAGGATTTTGAAGGCATCATTCGTGATATTTTTGTAGGTATTTAAGATGTCAACTACAGATTGTTTATGCCTGTGACACACACAGAAGGGCAGGAGCACTTCTATCCTGTAGATTATGAGTCTAATGCTGGATTTGAGGTCCTTTTCCTCAAACAGCCTATTTCTTCTACTGTTAAAGGCTGTGTTTGCCCTTTATCCCTGATGAAGGGCTTTTGCCCGAAACGTTGATTTTACTGCTCCTCGGATGCTACCTGAACTGCTGTGCTCTTCCAGCACCACTAATTCAGAATCTGGTTTCCAGCATGTGCAGTCATTGTTTTTACCCACTGGATATTAATGCCTGCCCTTGCTGAAAGGAGGTTCCTGAGATAGGAGAATTGAGCTGCACTGAGTCTCACCATGGATCCTTTTAGTTTCCAGGGACAGTGTGGTAGAGGATCATTTGTCTTCCAGATGTTTAGCCTAAAGGACATTCTTTATGGATGTGTTGCAGTGTTGTTGCAAAGAAGATGGAGAACAGCATTGGCTGTTTGATCCCAGTTTGTACACAAATGTGTTTTTGGTGAAACGGTTGGTGAAGTTTACAGCTTGGATGTTGGCACATAGCGGTTAAAAAAATTCAAGGACGCAGCCAGACATGAGGATATTCCATTGTCCCTTCAATTGAGCGAGACAAAGGCCTGTGTGAGGGTTAAAAGGCCATATTTAAAGAGTGCTGCTGTTCTCTGTACTTTTCTTGAATTTTCTTGCTGTGGAGATCATTACCACTGTGCCTCTTGATGAACAGAATCTGCATTGCCTTTTCAGCAGGAGCTTGTCAACCAGTGGAAGGAGGCAGCTGTGATGCCAGTATAGGTAATGACATTTGTTTGAAGAGCCAGTGCAGGCACAGTGGGCCGAATGAGCTCTTCCTGTGTGTAACAATCCTGTGTTTCTATGATTGAAGAGGATTTTGCAATGATGGGGAGTGGGGAGACTCCACTGTAGTTACTGGAATTGGTCTTATCCCCTTTTCTTGAAAATTGTGACAATTATGGCAGCTTGGCAATCTCCTGACATGCTTTCCTCCCTTCAGATGATAGGGGTTAGGTCATGTATTTTTGGCAAGAATGTTTCTTCACTTCATTTCAGTATTTTTCTGGGGACTTCTGTAAATATAGTATAATTCATCAGTGCTTATTAACACAGTACTTGCCAAGATTATAGATTTTAATTTTATTATGTTTGTAATTTTCTTGTCTTTTTGTTTTCATTTTCTTTACCTCTGCTTTTTCTCCACTGCTTTGCATCTGTGGTATTTATCTCTGTTAGAAAGGTGTTACTGTTGAACTTATAGACTCCACATTAGGCATTATCAATTATGGCAAGTGTAGTGTTGGAATAACATATTCATTTACTTCAGAATTGCTGTAGTCTAGTCATGGGCCAGAGAAGCCATCAAACCTACTCTTGCCATTAATTTTCTTATTGTGTTTCTGAAACTAATTTTGAAACTGCAAGTGTTATTTGGCTTTGAACTACTGAGTGATATACTGAGGTTGTAAAGGTACTCTATAATTGCAAGTTATTTCTTCTTTTCATAGCTTCCTTAATAGGAATTAATCCAGCCCCTTTTAAAAACCAGTTGTTGTAATTTGTTTGCCAATTTCACAGCACTACATTTAAACTTTGGAGAACACTGGGATATACTACCTCAACCAAGTGAAAAACAGCTAGAACTATTGAATGCTGAAAAGAGAAAGAAGGTAGTTTTGGGATTCAGTAACAATGGTAACAGGCAATGCTTCTGGAACGATGAGATTGATAGGTCTAATGCTTGCCCTGCACACAGATATGAAAGAAATGCAAGGAAAAGATCCAGCTAGTCCATCCAGCTTCTCCCAACCAGACACACTACAGTTTTGGCCATCGTTACCTCTCCCTCGTCCTTCCTAATGTCAAGCAGACTCCTGAGAGAATCTGAAAAGGCAGAATTAAAAGTTTCTATTTTTGGATGGGGATTGTGTAGACTCTACTGCTACAAAGGTGGGAGGAGAGAAATATACAAGGCTGAGATTTTTAATTTCATTCCACCAGGTGAAGTGTCACAGCAGTGATTATTTTCTCAATTAAAAATCCTGATTAAATTAAAATCCTGTGGAAGTTATTCCAATTTGCCATTACACATTTCCTTAGCTTTCCCTTGAGATTGCACCAAGTGCTGTTGTTTTGTAAATGCTGCCATTTTTTTCTACTTGCTCCCACTGGATTTCAGCTTTGGGGGTGGGGCGGGGGGGAAGCGAAAAAATGTTATCCTCTTGATGACAGAGTTGCTTGGATGATTTCATGCTTGTAGCATTTGTTCACGGGAATTTGTAAAAAAAAATGTAACTGCAACAGGGCACTGAAACTATTAATGTTAGTTTTAGTTTTAGGCATTGTGCTACAGACTGAATGAGGAATTGCAGGTGTTCTATGACCTGGTCCTGTGGGATTTTATGATGGTAGATTTTAAGAAGAAAGTTACATATGTTTGCAGAGTAAAACAGCAGCTGTGAAAGATTTATGCTTTTGACAGAACCATAAGATTTAAAAATGTAACATTTAATCAAATACATGGAAAGCAGAACAAATTTTAAAGATGTTGCATAGGAACATTTGGTTTGATCTCTTTACCATAACAGCAGCTTGTGGGAATATTGGTATTGAGTGCTGTACAATCTTTATTTAAATATGGTAAATGGGATTATGTGAGAAAAGGTCACAGGATCTTTTTTATTACTTTGCAGCTTGTAGGAGGACCACACTTGAACACATAATTACTTTAAAAGCCCTCTTGTTGCTTTATAAGAATAATTACAAGTCCATTGAGAATTAAGAACCTCACCAAGTAGGTGATGTACAGGATAGACTTTAATCACCATGTATTTAATATATTTATTTCTTATGCTGACGGAATCCCATTCAAATATTGGTTTTGGATGCTTGTTTCAAATATTTCGGAGTCTTAAGCATCATTAGGACTGGAAATGCTTTTCCGAAATTTGTCTCTAGAAATTTAAAATATACACGTAGATGTAAGTTTATTCCTCATTTGATTCACCATTTGTTTGGAAAGTGGTCTACAGATGCATGACCGTCCACTGCATATACTCACTTGGTGATATGTGATAAGTAGAATTTGGGGTTGCCGAGACCTTTTCCACTGTGGTCCTCTGAAATCATGGATATTCATACTTCGAATTTGCTTTACATTGTTGTTGATTATCAATCAAAGAATATTACATTTATAGACATTTAGCATGTCCTAACTATGCTTCAAAATTGTTCTACAACAACTGTGTTACTTATGAAGTGCTATTGAAATGAAGGGAAACGTGAAAGCTGTCACAGGATCTCTACTGGAACAAGCAGGTAGTTTGGTAGTTTACAAGAATCTGACAAATGACACAGCAATATATATGCTTGAGGGTAACACAATGTAAGTGCATAACTCACTCATACCCACACTGTTTGTGCTCAAGTTTATAGAGTTGGTTTGGGCCTGTGACTTTCTGAATCAAAGTGATAGCGTTATCTCTGAACCAAGGCATCATTTATAAGCTCATTTCCTAATAGCGAAGGTGGTGAGCAGTGGCATGGCATTGAGAAAACTGTGGAGTAAAGATGTAACGATTAAAAGTATGGAAATTGTGGTGAGCCTTTAATTTCTATAGAATGAATATTCTAGATGATGCTAAAATTGATTTTTTATTTCTAGAAACATTGAAAGACGGCCTGGCAGTGGTTGTCATGGTTTTGGATCTATGGAATTCATTACCCTGGAGTGTGATGAATGCTGGGACATTGAGTAAATTTAAGGAGATAGACAGATTTTTAATTAGGAATGGGTTGAGGGCTTATTGAGAGAGGGAGGAAAGCAGAGTTGAGGCCTACTTGAAATCAGTCATGATTGTATTAAATGGTAGAACAGGCTCAGGGGTGAATTCCACACTCCTACTTCTAGTTCTTATGTTCTATTAAAATTATGAAGGTCTGCAATAATGTGGATGTAGTGAAGATTTTTCTACTTGTCGGGGAGAGGAACTGGGAGTGTGAGTTGGGGTTGGCGTGTGAACCAAGGGGTCATAAATACAAGGTTTTCACTATTAAGTTCAATAACAGAATTCAGAAGAAACGTCTTAAGCAAGAGAGTGCTGGGAATGTCGCACTTTCTACCTCCAGCAGTAGTTGAGACTAATAGCAGAGAAAGAATTCAGGAGAAGCTTAAAACACACACAAGGAGAAAGACAAAGTAAGCTATGTTGACAGAGTAGTAATAGGGTCGAGTGTAGTATAAACACCAAATCACTTATTTCTGTGTAATTTAAGAGAATTCTTGATATTCCATTAAGCTTCGAAATATTTGCCAATGTCCCACAATCCTATTTTGTATTTGCTGCAAAGGTAGTCTGTTTACAGCTTAACGTTTGCTTGAAAGTATAACATTTTAATGTGGCTGTCATTACAACAATTTTGCATTCATTGTTGTAAGTAGTACCAGGAGTTGTTTAAGGAACAATGTTTTATGACTTTTAAATTCTAATCTTTTTTTATAAATCAGAAATTCTGGAAAGTGGCTACAGCTAATAAAAATGAATACACAAGCTTTTATTCTAGTAACTGAGATTCCCCCCCCAGAAATGGAAATTATCTACTTGCAAAGTGCTATTACATGGCAGGATTTGCTTTTAATCGCAAATTGAATTTGTTCTTACAGGTCAATCAAAAGAAATCTAAAGACCAACAAAGTTTGTGGTGTTTATAGCTCATGCTCAAAACAGTACAAATTATGTGGCTTGCTGATCCTGATTTCGAAGTCACCAGCATCCCAACCAATATTGTTCATGACACGACCAATCTTTGTTCCATATTCTTTTCCTAAATTATTTTTGCAGCATGGCCACTTCAAATTGCCTCAAAGAAGATTTTCAACATTACTTATCAGCTGTGCATAGATGCATTATGCAGCAACAAGGATACTTTGAATTGTTCTGTTCCTCATGAACGTCATGTTTGTCACTTGAACCATTCAATAAGATCATGCTGATCTGTTCATGTTTTGACTTCCACCATCCCATCTATTTCTGGTGCTAATATTAAAAATGAGTGCATGAGTTGCAACAATTATTCATTCCTGTCTGGCTCAAAAGGAAAAGAGGAAAAGTAGCTCAACCATGGATAGTTTTAGCACCAAAGAGACATCTACAATTGCCAGAAAAAAACCCATTGAGGATTGGGAGCATTTCAGAATTCAGCCAAAGAGGACAAGATATTTGATCAACAGGGAGAAAATAGAGGATTGGAGTAAAATTATAGGGAAAGTAGAACGTTTTATGGTCATTTTCTACAAATATGTAAAGAGAAAATGATTGATGAAGACAAGTGCAGGGCCCTTACAGTCAGTAGGCAGGGAAAGTATAATGAGGAACAAAGAAATGGCACAAGAATTGAACACATACTTCATAAAAGAGAGTACAAATAACCTACCAGAAATGTTTGTGAACCAATGGTTTAGTGAGAGGGCAGAATTGAAGGAAATCTATATTTCCATGAAAATAGTACTGGGGATAATTAAAGGAAAAGAGGAAAGGTAGCTCAACCATGAATAGTTTTAGCACCAAAGAGACATCTACAATTGCCAGAAAGAAAAAGCATTCTGAGGAAGAGTCACTTGACCCAAAAAGTTAACTTTGATTTCTCTCCACGGATGTTGCCAGACTGAGGTTTTCTAGCAATTTCTTTTTTGTTTTTGATTTACTGCCATTAACAGTTTTCTTTTGGTTTTTAATGGGGTTATTGGCTGATTAACCACAGCCTTTAAGGTACAGTCAGAGTACAAAAGAGAGCGGCCCTGGAAATATTGGATGCACAGACGGTCATCCAAAATTTGGTGGACTCTGGAGCAGAGTCCAGTAATTCTACATTTTAGAGGGTAGAAAATGTAACCTCACTATTTAAAAAGGGAGGGAAAGAAAGATCTCAGAATTACAGGCCGGTTAGCCGAACATCAGTAGTGGGGCAAATACTAGAATCCATTATAAAGGATAGGATAATAGAACATTTGGAAACTGGATTGGACAAAGCCAGCATTATAAGGGGAAATAATGCTTAACAACTGCAATGAAGTTTTTTGAGGAATCAGCAAGAAGAATAGATGAGAGAGAACTAATGACTGTGATGTATTTGATGTATTAAGGCTAATAAAGTTGGCAGGTGGAGTTAAAGCAGACGGGGAAAGGTGGTCGTATATTGGCATGACCAAAAATGAGTTGACAGACAGAAAACTGAGAGTGGAAATAAGTGCAGACAACATGAAAGTAGTGGAAAGGCAGGTTGTGAGAGGAATATAAACAGCTGATAGAAAGGCTTTGAGAGGTTAAGTGAATAAAATGTTGGTAAATGGAATATAATTTGGGAAAATGTCAAATTCACTTTGAAAGGGAGAAGAATATTATTTAAATAGGGAGAAACTGCAGAAGGTTTAAATATTAAAAAAAGACTTGGGGTACTTATGTATGAAAAGCAAAGTTAACCCACTGGTGCAACAGATAATCAGGAAGGCTATTGGAATGTTGATCCTTATTTCAGGGGGTTGGAGCATAATAGTAGGGAAGTCTTATTGCATCTGTGCAAAGTGTTTGTGAGACCACATCTTAGAATACTATGAACAGTTTGATTATATTCCCTACAGTATGGAAACAGGTCCTTTGGCCCAACAAGTCTATATCGACCCTCCGAAGACTAACCCACCTAGACCCGTTCCCCTCCCCTATATTTACCCCTGACTAATGCAAACAACACGATTGGCAATTTACATAGCTGATTCACCTGACCTGCACATCTTTTGGATTGTGGGAGTAAATTGGGGCACCAGAGGAAACCCATGTAGACACGGGGAAAATGTGCAAATTCCACACAGACAGTCACCCGAGGCTGGAATTGAACCCCGGTCCCTGGTGCTGTGAGGCAGCAGTGCTAACCACTGAGCTACCGTGCTCCCCATGGTTTCCTTATTTAATGAGATAGGTTGTTTCCTTGGGGCAGTTCAGAAAAGGTTCACCAGAGTGACCCTGGTATGGTGGGATTGTCTTGTGAGCACAGTTTGGCAGTTTACTCGCTGCAGTTTAGAAGAATGAGAGGTGATATTATTGAAACATATTAGATTCTTAAGGGGCTTGACAGGATAAATGCTGAGAGGATGTTTCCCCTCATGGGAGAATCTAGGACCAAAAAACATAGTCCCAGAATAATTTAAGACTGAGATGAGGAGGAATTCCTTCTCTCAGTAGGTTGAGTCTCTTTGGAACTCTCTGCCCCAGAGAGCTACGGGGATAATATATTGGTACTTGTATGTGTTTCAGATTGAGATAAGTATATTTTTGAACAATAGGGAATCAAACGTTACATGATCCTATTGAATGATGGAGCAGGCTTGAGGGGCCAAATGTCCTACTTCTCCTATCTCTTATGGTGTTTTCCGTGGGATGTGCAGTGACTGGTGGGGCACCACAAGGAGCAGTACTTGGGGCCCCAACTATTCACAATGTGAACAAATTATTTGGATGAAGGAATCAAATGCAACATTTACAAATTTGCTGACAACACAAAACTGGATGGGATTGAGTGTTTTGAGGAGGCTTCAGGGTAATTTAGACAAGCTATGTGTGTGGAAAAATATGTGACAGATGTAGCACAGGGTGACTAACTGTTATACATTTCGGTGTGGAAAGAAGGGTAATATTTAAATGGTGATATATTGGGAAGTGTGGCTGTACAGAGGAATTTGGGTGTTCTTGTACACCAGTCATTGAAAGCAAACTGGAAAATGTTGCAGGCCATTAGGAAAACAAATGGTATATTGGCCTTCATTGTGGGGAGGATGTTTTCCCTGACTGGGGAGTCAAGAACCAGTGGATGCAGTCTCAGGATATGGGGTAGATCATTGAGCACTGAGATGGGGGAAAATTTATTTTTTTGAAGAGTAGGGAACTATGGAATTCTCTGCCACAGAGGGCTGTGGAGGCTGAGTTACTGATATATTCAAGAAAAGAGAAAGCAGCTTTTGTTTGTCATTTATAATAATTGTTTGACCAAGAATTTCGGTAACATGGTTAGTCAGGGTGCAAATGACGCCAAAATTGGTGGTATAGTCGACAGGGTAGAAGGTTATCTAAGGTTACAAAGGGATCTTGGTTAGTGGGGTCAATGGGCTGAGGAGTGGCAGATGGAGTTTAATTTGGATAAATACAAGGTAATGCATTTTGGTAAAGCATATAAGGGCAGGTCTTATATAGTTAATGGTCAGCCCCTGAGTGGTGTTGTCGAACACAGAGACGTCAGGATTTAGGTACATAGTTCTTTGAAAGTTGCATCACAGGTAGATTGGGTGGTTAGGATAGTGTTTAGCACGCTTGCCTTCATTGCTTAGACTATTGTGTATCGGATTTAGGACCTCAGGTTGAAGCTGTAGAAGATGTTGATGAGGCCCCTTTTAGTGTACTGTGTACAGTTCTGGTCACTGCTTCAGGAAAGATATTAGAATCAGTTCTTCTGTAATGCGATTGTTGTGTTCTCTTGCGACCTTGCGTTATAGAAAATTGTGCAACAGAAATATGGGGGGAACCACCAAAAATATCAGTAAAAATCGAAATAGATGTAGTAGTTAGCCTAACACAAATGGCAGCACAGTGTAAATAAATGTTGCAATTGTATATTTCAGTGAAATAATGCAATAAATTTAATACTTTACCCTCAAAAACTTGAAGGGAAGTTGAAAGGGGTTTCTGAGTTTGCTGAGTTACAGTACTGTATGAAGACAAGGGCTGACTGCCATCATCAGCATTATCATTACTTTCGGGTACACTTCTGGGTGCAGGGTTACGATGGAAAACAAATTCAGTGCAGAAGTGAATGGCTGTGGTTCATTGTCAGACTGTTTCCTGGGGTTGGCTTAAAAAAGGTATCTAGTATTTGCTGCTTTGCCATCTTTCTTATTTCATGAAGAAGCTGTTCATAGTGTCCCAGTTAAGACTTTATACTCTGAACTGCTATCCTGCTGCATTCTGCATTGTAGTCATTGTCTTTTAAGAGCTGCAACTGGTTATCAACTCCCTTTAGGATAGAAGACAAAAGAGAAATGGAAGTTCTCATGGTGCTGCATCCTGAACTTCCTCGTCTTCATCTCAGCCTCAATTTCCCCCTCAGCAACAAATTGTTGTAGATCAGCTGTGGAGAGGTCTTTACAATGGGTCTCGAGATCCCCTCGATATCCTCAGTCTCCACTTCTTTAAATCCAACTTGCTTTCTAACAGCGACACAATGTTCTTCGATTGTTGGAAGCTTCTCTGCCTTTAAAATTATTAAATAAATTTGGGAGAAGCCTTTGCTAAAATGTATGCAAACTGGCCTGACTGGCATCACCCCAGGCCTCCACAATGATGTCAACGGTATTCTTGATAGAGTCATAGAATCATAGACGTGTCTCGGAGAAAGTGAGGACTGCAGATGCTGGAGATCAGAGCTGAAAAATGTGTTGCTGGAAAAGCGCAGCAGGTCAGGCAGCATCCAAGGAGCAGGAGAATTTAAGTTTTGGGCATAAGCCCTTCTTCAGGAACGTCGATTCTCCTGCTAAATTCCTGAAGAAGGGCTCATGCCCAAAACGTCGATTCTCCTGCTCCTTGGATGCTGCCTGACCTGCTGCGCTTTTCCAGCAACACATCATAGAGATACCTCCATGGAAACAGACTCTTCGGTCCAACTCATCTATGCCGAGCAGATGTTCTAACCTGATCTAGTCCCATTTGCCAGCATGTGGCCCATATCCCTCTAGACTTTTCCTATTCATACACTCAACCAGTTGCCTTTTAAATGTTGAAATTGAACCAGCTTCCACCACTTCCTCTGGTAGCCCATTCCATGCACGAACACCATCTGTATGAAAAGGTTACCCCTTAGGTCTCTTTTAAATCTTTCCCCTCTCACCTTAAACCGATGCCCTCTAATTTTGGACACCCCAACCTTGGGAAAGGACCTCATCTATTTACCCTATCTATGTCCCTCATGATTTTATAAATCTCTATAAGGTCACCCCTCAGTCTCCGATGCTCCAGGGAAAACAGCTGTAGCCTATTCAACCTTTTGCTGTAGCTCAAACCCTCCAACCCTGGCAACATCCTTGTAAATCTTTTCTGAACCCTTTCAAGTTTCACAACATCCTTCCGATAGGAAGGAGACCAGAATTGCATACAATATTCCAAATGTGGCTGAACCAATGTCCTGTACAGCTGCAACATGATCTCCCAAATCCTGTACTCAATACTCAGATCAATAAAAGAAAGTATACCAAATGCCTTCTTCACTTATCCTATCTACCTACGACTCTACTTTCAAGGAACTATTAACCTGCACTCCAAGATCTCTTTGTTCAGCAACATTCCCCAGGACCTTACCATTAAGTGTATAAGTCCTGTTCTGATTTGCTTTTTCCAAAATGCAGCACCTTGCAGTTATCTGGTAAAACTCTTCTAAAATTGAAGAACACTGTCCTTATTATCTCCCTCAGTAGCTTCAATCAGCTTCCTGAATGTGCGCCTTAAATAATAAGCTTTAAAAGCTACTATTGCACCTTGGTCCGTGGGTTAAATTAGAGAGGTTTGTTCAGAGGTAGAAATAGCATTTTGATGTTCTCAGAAAGCTCACCAATGGTGGGAGGATGGCTTGGTGCATTGTCCAGAATGAGGAGAATCTTGTAAGCCAAAGTTTTTTTTCTCCTGAAATAATTTGTAAAACCATCCTTGACAACAACATCAGAAAACATTTGTCCCATCATTCTAATCTCTTTTGCTTGACCTGAAGTAAACACCTAGAGTGGACCTAAGGTCCATGGGTTGGCAGAGTGATACACCACCAAATGCTTATGCTTAAAGTTTCCACTAGCATTGGCACCCAACAACACAGTCATACAATCATTTATGATCTTAAAACCTGGAGCATGTGCTTCATTCTTGGAAATGTAGGTGCTGGATGGCATTCGCTTTTGATATAAACCTGTCTCGTTCAAACTGAAGATTTGACCTAAGGTGTAGCCTTCTTCCTTAATCAACTTTTTTCAACATGGGAGGAAATGACAGTGGACGGTCCTTATTTGGACTGGCGGCTTTGCCACATAACTTCACATTATAAAAAATATAGTGGTTCTTAAATCCAGCAAATCAGCCACCACTAGTACTGAAGGCAGGCACATCTGCAGGATTTTTAGCTTTTTTCCTTAGGTCCTCATAAATTGATGAGGCTTTCTGTTTTATGGTGAAAAAGGTGGTCCCAGATCACTTTATCGATTTTATCTTCTATCCACACATTTAGAAGCCACTCCATCTCCTCAAGTTCCTTTGTTCATAACTTCACAGATTTGCTAGTACTTCACAGAATTTCCGGAGTCTCATTCATCTGATTAATTCCTCCGTGTCTGTTGCAAGACCCATGGGGTCCATTTTGATGATGGGGTGGAATTTGAGACCCCTGGTAAGAACTTCAATCTCTTCTGGTTGAAGGGTGTGGTCCAATAAGCTGACAGTCGACTTCCCCACTGTGATATTTTCCACTGTGGTGCCAGGTCGGCTTGGCTACTGCTGGTGGTGATGCCAAGTTTCTTTAGTTTCTTGTTCTTGGTGTGCATGTACGTGGCGTAGTTTTGTCGCCTTACCTGTTTGGCAATGTCCTGTGACTGTATTGCTGTATCCTGAGTGCAGGCTGAGAGTATGGACTGTATCTTAATTTCAAGGTTGTAGCGACTGCTGCAGAGTTAGTGCACGAGACGATTGAGGAGTTTGAAAGAGGTGTGGTGGCAAAGTCTCTCCGTGTAGTCTGTTGTAGGTTGACTTGAGTGGTTTCGTGATTGGTAATCCCTTTTGGGATTGCTAGTACTCAGACTTGTTCCAGCAATGCAGCTTGCTTTAATTCCTTCTGCATTGTCTCCAATGGTGCGTAGTGTAGACTCCTTTATTTTGGTTGCATGAACACTATTATGTATTCTTTCGTTACGCTCAAAACACTTTATAACATTAGCTTCTGTTCAAGTGTTGTAGCCTTTCTTCTCTGGTCACCACCCACAATTTTTTCACGTGGACACTTCTTGTTGGCATTCCTGTATGTTTTCCTTCCATATTCACAGAAAACACAGCAAGATTTACAAAACACAGGCGCGAAAAATATGGATTACAGCTCTCTACCTTTCAGGAAGCACTTCACGACAAACTGTGCAAGTTGAGTGACCATGTGATGTCAACGTGGAGTCCAAGTCTCCATGCACCACGACACCTAGTGCTGGGGTTGGAACCGTGTAATAGCCAGTGAAAGTTCGCATTTTAAAAACATCATTCCCCAATTCACCAATCACATTACAGCCAAATCGCATTGATGAAATGCAGTTATAGCGGAACAACTTGTATTAAATTGGAGAGAATTCAGAAAACATTCATCAGGTTGTTGCAGGGATTGGAGGGCTTTAGTTATAAGGAAAGGCTGGGTAGCCTCAGACATTTTTCCACCGGCATGTAAGAGGCTGATATAGAGGTTTATAAAATCATAAGAGGCATAGAAAATGAAAGGTCTTTTCCCTCAGGTAAGGAAGTTTAAAACTAGAGGGCATGTTTTTCAGGTGAGAGGAGAAAGATTTAAAAGAAATTTGGGGAGCAATATTTTTTACACACAGGGTTGATTCATGTGTGAAATGAACTACCAGAGATAGATGCAGGTACATTTACAACATTTAAAAGACATTTGGACAGATACATGAGGAAATGTTTAGTGGGATGTGAGCCGAACACAGATATATGGGACTAGTGTAGTTTGGGAAACTTGGTCAGTATGAACAAGTTGGACTGCAGGGTCTGTTTCCGTGATACAGAGTCGGTCATAATAATTTTGAATGGCTGAGCAGGCTTGAACCCCTGAATAGCCTACTTCTCCTAGTTTCTGTGTTAACCCTTGATTCTTCTGCCTCAGAAGAATCTCTCTATCTCTTAACATATCTTAAAAATACTCTATGGTCTCAACCATATTATCTTCAGTGTCAGAGTTCCAAAGAGAAAAAAAAATCTCCTCACCTCTGTCCCAAAGGGGCAGCCCCTACGTTTTAAGTAGTTCACTTAATGTTGTAGGTGTTTCTGGCTGGACAGCATTCATTTTCCATTCTTAGGTGCCCAGAAGCTGGTGGTACACTGTCTTCTAGAACTGCTGAAGTCGATGTGAAATAGGCCGACCCAAGATGATATTGGGAGAGAATTCCAGGATTTTCACCCAACAACAGTGAAGGGACATAATCCTGACGATCTCATGAAGCTGAGGTGACTGACCTTCAATGATCTTCAGTTGTGCCAGATATGATGCCAACCAGCTACACCTGGTCAAATGCAGTTGTAATGTCAAAAGAGATCTCTGTCACGTCCCCTAATTTTAAAACAGTGTCCCAAGTCCTGGACTGAACTCAAAGAGGAAACATTCTTTCCACATTCACCTTGACAAAACTATTCAGGGACTTAAATACTTGAATCAGGTTAACTCTCACTTTCTTCTAAACTCCTGTGCCAAGAAGCCCATCTTATCCAATCTAAGCCTTTGAAGGAACATTTGCTTCAGGTATCTATCTGGCAAATCTTTTCTGAACCATCTTCAATATATTAGCATCCTTTCAAAAAAAAGGACACAAAAACTGCACAGAATATTTGAGATGTTGTTTCACCACTGCCCTGTGTAACTGAAGCATAGCCTTTTTACATTAAGTTCTCCCACAGTACAGAATACCTCAAATTTTAAGATTTAATGTTGATCTCACTTTTTGTGCACCATTTATGCATGAGTAACATTACATTCTTCTTTTTGTTCAGTTGCCTTAATGCATATAGTAGGGTATAATCTGTCTGTACTGCATGCAAAACAAACTTGGTACATGTGGCAATAATAAATCAAATCCAATCAAAAAAGCCTGCCATTAATCTTACTGATTATATGTTGTAGCTACAAACTGACTTTTGTGACTCATGTACCAGGACCACCAAGTTATGGTGGGAGCTTTTGGTGTGTTTTGTTGGTCACACCATAGTCTGCAGAGATTTGTGGGGAAGCATAATGTGCTACAAGCAAAGACAAAGAAAATATTGTTAATGGCTGTTTTGGTACAGGGTGAAGAGTGAGAGGATGACTGGAAATCAAATCGGACAGATTCAGGTAGAATTCAGTTTGTGAGATAGCTGTAAGATCAACGAGTCCCAGCCTGTTTTGTTGATTTATTCAAGTGATGTGGACGTTGATGGCTAGGCCAGCATTTACTCCCTAATTGCCAAAGGGCAATTAAGAGTCAGTTGTATTGCTGTGGGTCTCGAATCACGTAGGCTACATCAGGTAAGGGTGGCGATTTCCTTTCCTAAAAGATTTCATTGAATTAGAGATTTTTATGACAATTGACTGTGGTTAAATGTTGCTAATTAGGTTAGCTTTTTAATTCCAGATTTTTATTGAATTCACATTTCACCATCTGCAATGGTGGGTTTTAAGCTTATGTCTTGGGCCCCACACCTCAGGGGGGACGTACTGGCACTGGAGCGTATTCAGCGGAGATTCACACGGATGATCCCTGGAATGGTAGGTCTAACATATGAGGAACGGCTGAGGATCCTGGGATTGTACTCATTGGAGTTTAGAAGGTTAAGGGGAGATCTAATAGAAACTTACAAGATAATACATGGCTTGGAAAGGGTGGACGCTAAGAAATTGTTTCTGTTAGGCGAAGAGATTACGACCTGTGCGCACAGCCTTAGAATTAGAGGGGGTCAGTTCAGAACAGAAATGCGGAGATATTTCTTCAGCCAGAGAATGGTGGGCCTGTGGAATTCATTGCTGCGGAGCGCAGTGGAGGCCGGGACGCTAAATGTCTTCAAGGCAGAGATTGATAAATTCTTGATGTCACCAGGAATTAAGGGCTATGGGGAGAATGCGGGTAAGTGGAGTTGAAATGCCCATCAGCCATGATTAAATGGTGGAGTGGACTCGATGGGCCGAATGGCCTTACTTCCACTCCTATGTCTTATGGTCTTCCTAAATCTCTAGACTAGATTACTTGCCCAGTGACGTTACCACCACTACCTCTCAAAAGAGAACTTAGAACTTAGAACATTACAGTGCAGTACAGGCCCTTCGGCCCTTGATGTTGCGCCAACCTGTGTAACCAATCTGAAGCCTATCCACCCTACACTATTCCATTATCATTCATATGTTTATCCAATGACCATTTAAATGCCCTTAAAGTTGGCTAGTCTACGACTGTTGCAGGCAGTGCATTCCACGCCCCTACTACTCTCTGAGTAAAGGAACTACCTCTGACATGTGTCCTATATCTACCACCCCTCAATTTAAAGCTATGTCCCCTCATGCTAGCCATCACTATCTGAGAAACAAAACTCTCACTGTCCACCCTATCAAACCCTCTGATTATCTTACATGTCTCAATTAAGACAAAACAGCCTCAAGTCCCTCAGCCTTTCCTCATAAGACCTTCCCTCCATACCAGGCAACATCCTAGTAAATCTCCTCTGAACCCTTTCCAAAGCTTCCATATCCTTCCTATAATGCGGTGGCCAGAACTGTACACAATACTCCAAGTGTGGCCGCACCAGAGTTTTATACAGCTGCAGCATGATGTCATGTCTCCGAAACTCAATCCCTCTACCAATAAAAGCTAACATACCATAAGCTTTCTTAACAACCCTATCAATTTGGTTGGCAACTTTTAGGGATCGATGTACATGGATGCTGAGATCTCCCTGCTCATCTACACTACCAAGAATCTTACCATTAGCCCAGTACTCCTTATTCCTGTTGCTCCTTCTAAAATGAATCACCTCACACTTTTCCACATTAAAGTCCATTTGCCATCTCTCAGCCCAGCTCTGCAGCTTACCTATGTCCTTCTGTAAACTGCAACTGCACTATTCACAATTCCACCATCCTAGTTCCTTCCGCAAATTTACTGACTCATCCTTCTACACCCTCGTGTTGGTCATTTATATAAAAAAAAGACAAACAGCAGTGGCCCCAAACAGATCCTTGTGGTACAGCACTAGTAACTGAACTCCAGGATGAACCTTTCCCATCAACCAACACTCTCTGTACTTTATGAATTATTAGCTCATGCAGGTTTAAAATGTATAACAGTCTTTCAAAAAAAGTATGATTGTTAATTATGTTTTCGGGGCCTCTATGGATTATCAAAAGATTTACAATTTGAGGCATGAAAACCACTTGAAGGGTTTTCATGCATTCATAATGTGGGTACCACCTTTCTTGAATTGGGACTATCAAGTCCTGGTGCAATAATATTAGTGTAAATCTAGCTAAAAGAAACTTGTAAATAACCAAAAGTTAATGTGTGAAAATGTTGAGTATTTAAATTTTGTTTGAAGAGTTTGGGGAAATATGGAATAGTTGGACTATGGTAGATCTTCTGTTTTTGATAGGTTGCTCATTAAGATATAAAACAGCTTGTTTTGGTTAACTTCTAGTTGAATTAATAGTTTATCGCAGAGGAACAACAACTTGGATGCAGATTTAGAAATCTGGAATGCAGCATATTGAAAAAGCACAGACTTTGGTTTGTGAACAGCTGGAAGACTTTGAACTTTTGTATCAGCTACTGGCACTGGCTGAATTTGGAACGAGGAGATGGGATTAAATCTAATTACTGCCTAAAATCATCAATTGCTGCAGCTGCTCCCTCCTAACTTATCTGTCCACTTATTTTCAGGATTATTTGGAAGAGGTGGCCTTTAATATAGGAAATGGACAGTAAATTGGAATGTTTCTCTCAATGACTGATAATGGGTGGTCATCTTATGTATTATTATGTGTGCACCCAGTAATGGTGTTAATTGCTCTTTCGTGACATGCTTGAGAAGTTGTTACTGCTATTTCAAACTAACGTTGCAACATTGGCTAAAGTTTCTGGCATTGTTACATGGTGTTCCTGTTTTTAGAAGCATTCTATGAAATCCATTAACTGAAGGAGTCCTTTCCTTTTTGAAACTCGGATAATAACTTATCTTATACTCAATCAGTTTTTAACAATAAAATCTCATCCAGTGGTTGGTTTAAATAAATTTTGAAATCAGTTTGCTGAAACTACAATCTCTGCCTTCCTACGTTGGTTGCGTTGGTCTGTGTGATATACTCTGAGCTTGATTTCAGGTTGAATACTGTTGTCTTTGTTAGTTGAAAAGAAATGATTAATATTTTTGTTACTGTTATTCAGTCTTCCATGCAAGCAGCTAAGAGCAAATGCAATGGCTAAAGAAAGGTTGTAATCATTGGGCCAAATTACACCAATACGTTTGATTCCCATTTCAGAACCACTTACCTATCCTTATTCCATATCCTCTTTTAATTTTTTTTAGATTCGATTAGATATTATATTACTCACAGTGTGGAAACAGGCCCTTCAGCCCAACAAGTCCACACCGACCCGCCGAAGCGCAACCCACCCAGACCCATTCCCCTACACTTACCCCTTCACCTAACACTACGGGCAATTTAGCATGGTCAATTCACCTAAACTGCACATTTTTGGACTGTGGGAGGAAACTGGAGGAACCCCATGCAGACATGGGGAGAATGTGCAAACTCCATACAGTCAGTCGTGTGAGGCAGGAATTGAACCCAGGTCTCTGGCGCTGTGAGGCAATCGTGCTAACCACTGTGCCGCCCACCAATATTTATTCCGTAAAGTTGATTCACAAAATGCGCATCATTTTAGTGGGAAAAATAGGCGATTTAGAGATTCTTTTATCCTGCAGCTGAAGAATTGTAAAACTGGGATGCTAGAACATCACAACTGATTGGAGGCTGTGATTACAGTGCAGTGACTTTCCAGGGCATTTTTCACATGCAAAAAGTAAAAGTGCTACTTCTGGGTAGAATGGAGATGATGATAGCTCTCCTGTGAGGTTCACCTGGAGTTAGCACTTCTGATAATGAATGGGACTCTTTCTCTGCCTGCAGTTTGTGTTTTTTTAGCTGTCCTCCGGTAACTGAACGAGAATGGTGTGATCAGTATGCTTATTGGGAAAAATGTTAGTTGTTAAAAAATACCTACATTGAAAGAGAGACTTCCTGTGACAAGTTTAATTCACATCCACTGAATGATATAGGAAATTCATGCTGTGTAGTGCGTTTCAGGAGTTATGTAAACAGTGAGGTACTGTTTTGTTAAAAATAAAAGCAAAATGCTGCAGATACTGGAAATCTGAAATGATCGCAGAAACTGTTGAAGAAACCCAGCAGGTCTGGCAGCATCTGAGAAGGGAAAAACTGAATCAGTGCTTTGAGTCTGGTATGAACATGAATCATACTGGACTTGAAATGTTAACTGTTTTTCTCTCTCCACAGATGCTTTCAGACCTACTGGATTTTTCCAGCACTTCGTTTTTTTATTGCTGTTTTTGCTAAACCGATCCACATTGTGCATCTTGAACAGCACCTCTTGCGTTTGCACATTTAATCTGGCATCTGTCCTTTTTCTGTAATATTTACACATAAATAATTGCAATTCCTTTATTAGCCTTAGCTTGCCAATAGTATTTAACTTGATTATGACCCAGTATGTATTTTTTTAATTAGTATTCATTCAGGAAGGAATGCTGCACATCAGACTTGGAGAATTCTTGTCTTTCTTTGAGTTTACATATAATGTCCCAAGTGAATCCCCATGTAACAAATTCTATGGAATACCATTGTGACTAGGAAGATAGAGACGGAACTAACAGTATGGAAATAATTATTTGAAACACTCTAGATAGCAAAAATTCCACTAGTTTTGGTGTATTTGCCTTCTGTGAAATAGCTTTTGTTCTAATTTTCATTCAATATCAATGTGTCAATTAATCAGGGAAGCTGTAATTTGTTTGAGTCTCTTTCAACCCGCAGATGGAACTACCAGTTGAAGCATTCCCATTATACGTTTTTTTTCTGAAGTTGACACCTGAAGAGAGAGTATTTTTCTTGGCCGGTGTACTAACTTGTTCGGCTGTAGATAACTAACAAGCAAGAGTTTAAATCCCTAGTTAGAAAGCAGCATATTTGAAAGCTGCTAGAACATCTCATCCAAAGCCAGGTGGTTTTTGACATGCTTTTTGAAGACCTTTCCACATTTTTGTTCAGAACAGCATTTAAGATTTATTTTGTTTACAGGATGTATGCTTTATTGTCTAGGCTGGCATTTATTGCCATCTCTAGTTGCCCTGGTGAAGTGGTTGTGAGCTGCTTCCTTGAAACACTTCAGTCATTGGGTGTAGGGACACCCGTAGTGCTGTTAATGAGGGAGTGCCAGGACTTTTTAATCCAGTGATGAATAGTCTTCATTGACTGGGCAAAACAATGTAGAAACTATTTCCTTCTCTTGAACTTATTTTATTGAGTGCAAGTTTAACTTACATTTGTGGGAAATCCAAGGGATGGAGTAGAACCCTAGTTAAATAAAGCAGAAAATATTCCTCTCCAAACAATTCAATGAACAGAAAAACAGAAATAAAAACAGAAGGGAGGAGAATGAACAGTGAGCACCAGTTTGGATCCAGCCAGTTTCCTGCTGGAAAGTTTGGACTAAAATTGCCCACATTATGGGTGCTGCGTATGGCACCAATCTTGTCAGTCTTCTTGACAGATTCTTGTAAAAACAGTTAGTGTCAGTGACACTGTGCATATTGCTCCACTGAAACCCTGATTACACTTTAGTTTTATAAGGGAGTGCTGGTCTTTGACACAGAATCAAAACTGTGTAGCTGTGGCTGACACAGGCTTGTCAGGAGGTGCACAGTGGTCTGGGAATGGTTGTTTTTACTTCTCGACACTCATCAAGTCCTTCTGTCTCTTCCTACCAAAGTCTTTTAAGCTTAGTGTCTTATCAGTATGAAGAGTAATGACTGCAACCTGATTTATTGTGTTAAAACATGGTGGAATTCAGCAATATGTTATTTTCCAGTGGATCATACCTGTAGCATTTGCAACTTTGATCTGGAAGTTACTACACTTCAATTGTTTGCAGCAAATAACATTAAGTTAAAGTTCTGTCAACTCATGGTTAACTTGCAATAACAAGCACAAATCCAAATTGGATATAATACATTGATTCAGGTAATATATTGATCAATATTTTGAGTATTTTCAGGTACTCCTCTTGGAAAGTTTGTTCTACTTTTTTACCAGTTGACACAAATTCACATAATAGAAAAATGCATTCACTTGTGTTGGTCAGTTAATGTTAGGAGTGGATAATGGAATTACAAGAGACTGTTAGTTGACAGCCTGAATTTCTTTTTTGCCAAAACAGATGTGGAAATTTAAATATTCACTGTGTTCCAAGTGTCTTGTTGCTGTAAAATTTTATCTACAGGTGGAAAAAATATGTTCTCATTCACCCTTTATGTGCTGAATATCTAATTTTATTTTTCCAAAACCTCATAGAATTGAATGGCTCTCTTGACTGCAGTAAAGCAGGATAAGGATAAATAATAACTTTCTAACTCTTTAGGGAAACCATATTTGTTCCTTTATTGCCCATCTTTGCAAGATTTTATTTTCCCCATATTTACGTTTTTCCTTTGTTTGACTGTGGAACACGAAATCTATCTACTACCGTTCCAGCTGGTAGCTGAATTGGCAATTGCCAGTCAGTTATTCTGTCCTTTGAGGATTGCACATGTTCTGAAATGAGAATATTTGTAGTGTTTTGACAAACAGTCAGCAATTAACTGGTACCAAATCATTGAGGTGACATTGATTGAATGGAACCTGGTACTGAGGGAACGTGAATAGTTTCTTCTTAAATAGGAGAAATCCTCAAACTGCAGGTTATTCTTGGCCATTTGTGCACAGTGTGTAAAACTGCTATAACACAGGGCTGGATTGTTTTGCCTGTTCTTCTACTTGACAACCAACAAAGTATGCAAAGGGGAGAAATTTATAAAGGAGAGAAAAACTATTTTACAAGAACAGGGCAAAGTAATACTGTCAACAAAGATATCTTCTTTGATTTTAAATATTTTTCAAATTTTACTTGAACTCATAATATTAGAATTCCCAGTGATTTTTGCAGATGTTTTGTACTGAAAATCAATCGCAAAGAAAAATTCAGCCCTCAAATGATTAAAGCTAATGGTCTTAAACAGTTTCCTCACTGTTTATGCCCTTTTCCTCAACACTTACCCAGTAAGATTTCATCAGCCCTTTGAGCACCAAATTCCTTCAGACTTACAGTATTGAAACATATGTTCAATCACTTAACATATATTTGGGTAATATTCAGTTAAATTACAGTCCCTTAGACAATGGAGTAAGAAAGCACAACATGACAGATTATATAGCTTATTATTTGATTTGGTTTAAATATGACAAATGATTTAATAATATCAAGAGACCCTATTGCCCATTTAGGAATTCAACTATTATTCCATTGTACTTAGGAATATTTCTTGCTGTTCCACCTAATCTTATTTCCAAAATTTTTTACGTATGGAGGTAATTTGAAACCTTTACACCTTCCCATGTCTTCACCCTCTTTCATAGCCCAACACAAAATAACCTGCGTAATCCTTAAATGCTTTCAGTACTTTGTATCCTATTAGCATGATGTCTGATTGTTATCAGTGAGAAAGACAAAGTAGTGTTCCTGCAGGTGGAGATGTCTCACTTCTGTAAGGTTACTGCATCAAATTGAATGGGAAGTTAGGTCCACATGTGCAGTTGCTTTGAACAAGTCACGTCTGAGCTTTTAACCTTGGACTGCATGAAATAAGAATTTCAAGTGGTTGCCTTTGTATTTAGAAGGAACAGTGAAATCAAAGTTTTCCTGTTTCACCCTTGGACTTGTTTGGAAACAAAGCACAATTTCCTTTTCCTTATGGAAGCCAGCAGCAGAATGAGAGAGGCCCTGCTTATTCTGAAATTTCTCAAGTCCAGCCTGTTACTGACATCATTCCAAGTATTATGCAAGTGAAAGCACACACTTTTGCATACCAGTCATGAACCATAAAAGGATTTTCTTTTGCTTATAAGTGAAACATGAAATTCCAGGGCAGCAGTTAAACTGCCTCCATCTAAATGTTTGGATTATTTGAAGGCATAAAATCAAGATGTCTACTGCAATAGAATTGTCCAAGAGGTCTTCATTTTGATTTGATTTGATTTAATTTCTTATGGTCACATGTACTGAGATACATTGAAAAGTATTGTAATGCATGCTAACCAGGCAGTCATACCTTACATAAGTACATCAGGGTAATTGAAAGAATGCAGAATATAGTGTTATAGCTACAGAGAAAGATCACCTCTAATATATGAGAGGCCTATTCACAAGTTTGATAACAGCAGGGAAAAGCTGTGATTCTGACGCTATTTTGGATGCCTTTATTCATTTTAGTGAAAAACACTTTAACATAAAGATATGCAGCACAGAAACTAGCTAGTCAGCCTACTCAGTCTATTCTGGTGTTTTTGTTACACTTGAGCCTCTCCCATTCTTATCTAACTTTATCGGTAAAAGCCTTTATGTTCTTATGTTTCTCTTTCTCTTTAACTCTTTGTGGAGTGCAACAGGATCAGTGCTGGGCTATAATTAATTTCAGTACATATTAATGACTCAGATGAGGAAAGCAAACGTACTCTCGCCAAGTTTGCAAATGACACAAAAATAAGCAGAAAGGCAAGTGGTAAGGATAACAGAGAGAGTCTGCAGATTAACAATAAGTGAGGACAGAGAATTGGCAAATGGAATATTAAATAGGGAACTGTGAAATTATGCATTTTGGCAGGAAGAACAGAGGAGGTGAATGTTGTTTAAATGGAGAAAGCCTGCAGAAAGCTATAGAACAGAGGGACTTGAATCTTTGTTCATGAATTACAAAATCACATCCAAGATTTGTAGATTATTGGGAAGACAAATGGAAGGTTGGTCCTTATTTCAAAGGGAATGAAGTATGAAGTAGGGAGGAATTGCTGAAACTAGACAAGGCACTAGTCAGATGACACCTGGAAGACAATGAACTGTGACCTGTCTTGGACCCCTTATTTAATGAATGTATACTGGCATTGGAGGCAATCCAGAGAAGGTTCATTAGGATTATACTAAATATAGAGCAACTGTCTTATGGGGAGAGTTGACATTATGGGGAGAGGTTGACTAGCTATTGCCTGCATTCATCGTAATTTAGAAGAACGAGAGTTGACCTTGTTGAAACATATAAGATTCTTAGGGGACCTGACAAGGTAGATTTGGAATGAAAGTTTCCCCTTATGAGAGAGTCTGGGACCAGAGACCATAATCTCAGAATAAAGGGTCACATATTTAAGACAGACCTAAGGAGGAATTTCTCCTCTCAGAAGGTCATACATCTGTGAATTCTTTACTGCAAAGGGCTGTCGAAGCTGGGTCATTAAGGCTGTGATAGATAATTTTTTAACCAGTAAGGAAGTCAAGACTTAAAGGGAAAAGGTACTAAAGTGAAGTAGAGGATTAGCAGATAACCACGATCTCATTGAAAAGTGAAAGAGACTCGATGGGCTGAATTATTTCAAGGAAATTTGTGTGTTGCTGGATGAGCCAGCACTTATTATTGCTGTTCATCCTGGCGAACAAGTTGATGAGCTGCCTTCTTGAACATCTGCAGTTCTTGCGGTGAATGAGCATCATCCTTTGTGCCAGATATCACCCTCCCTGCTAATTCCCAACGACTCCAGCTGTGTTAATGCCACACACAGTCAAATGCAGCCTTGATGTCAAGAACAGTCACTCTCACCTATGTCTGGAGTCTAACCCTTTTGTCCGTTTTTGGCTGTAATAAGGTGTGACCCTCGTAGGAAAAGAATGGAGCATAGGAGATTGAGGGTGACCCTATAAAAGTTTGTAAAATCATGAGGGGCATAGCAAAGGTGAATAGCAAAGGTATTTTCCCTATGTTGGCGGAGTTAAATGACTAGAGGCATATTTTTAAGGTGAGCTGAGAAAGATTTAAAAGGAAGTGCTGGGCAATTTTTAACACACGGTGGTTCGTATGTGGAATGAACTGTCAGAAGATCTGTTAGATGCAGGTGCAGTTACAACATTGACATGAATAGGAAAATTTTAAAGGGATATGGGCCAAACGTAGGCAAGTTGGACTAGTTTAGTTTGGAAAACTTGGTTGGCATTGACATGTTGGACCAAAAGGTCTGTTTCCATTCTGTATGACTCTTATGACTCTGGATTATTCCTTCATCAGAACTGCTTGATAGCCCAGTAGATGCTGGTGTTTTCTGTTCGCAAATAGCTTTGTGAGGAGAATGGATAGTTTGAAACATGAGCACATCATGAATGAAAATAATTGGCAATTAAGCTGTGTCCCTACTCATCAGGATTAATGAAACTTCATGAAGCCACATTGAGGAGCTTTACATAAAACATCTGCTCCCAAGGTGCCTTAGTTTTCTGTTTCATTTTATATTTAAACAGATGTTAAATTATGTAGAATTTGAATCCAATGCCTATATTTCTGCTAATTCCTGAACAGACAGGCAGGAGGCTGGAAAAACAGAGCAAGCCAGGCAGCATCAAGAGGTGAAGAAGTCGATGATTCATGTGTAATTCCTGAAACCAGTCTGTTTCAAATATGACTGGCTTTTGGAATGAGCAAAGCAGAATGGTCTTTAGCCCTTCCACAGCTAAATTATGCAGCAATTTTTCCCAATTACAACATGTGAGTCTGTGCAAGAGAGAGGATGCAGAATGGAGATTTTGATGTTGAGATTGTAAATCTGACTTGTCGCTTTTAGAATGTTGTACATGCAGCAAAAGAAATTTGAAAAACTGCAGAAAGATGAATTTTGCTTCCTGCCTCTGCACCATTACCTCTGATGCCCTCTAAGGATGTATCTTTGACTCCTCCTGTTCTGTCTATATGCTTCACCTTGGTGTTATCATCTAACAAAGCAACGTTAGTTTTCACATGCAGTCTGACAATAGCTTCACCTCAGCACACCACTGTCAACTCCTCCATTGAAGCTAAATTATCAGAGTTTATAATGTAGCAGTATTGTTGATTAGGGGTTAGATACTGCTTTCTGAAACAGTGTTGCGGGATCTTTTATGTAAATTGGAGATAGAGGCCTCAATTTAATAGGTCATTTGAAAGATGAAACTCTACAAGTGTAGCACTTGTAGGGGCAAGCTAGCTCACTCGACTAGATGACTAACATTCCCAATGAAGAGCTTATGCTCGAAACGTGAACCCTCCTTCTCCTTAAATGCTGCTTGACTGGCTGTGCTTTTCCTGCACCACATGTTCTGACTCTGATCTTCAGCATCTGCACTCCTCACTTTCTCCTCGATGGCAAGCATGTTGTTGGCATGTGGTTCATTCATTGTTCAGTTCCTGTTTCAGTTGAGATAGGCTTAGGATCTGCCCCCTTCAGTGATGATGGAAAATTAACTTGGGATGAAGTACCAATTTTCAATGGTCTAGGGACTTCCAAAAATAACGAGAGCACACACATGATTGAATGACTAATGCATGTACATTTTGCTTAACTGTATACTATGGGCTCGAATCCACAATCTATTTTGACTTGAAGATGACAGTGCAAAATAGTGAACCATAGCTGAAGTTGAGATTTGATCTTTTCTCAAGGAACGCTTGCTTTCTCGTGTCCACATAATTAGTTCCCTTTATAGTGAGATGACTTGGTAGTTCACAAAAGCCCCAATTAAATAATTGCCTGGTCTTTATATTGTTGCAGTAGGTCCCTGCTAATCCTGTACCCCATTCATTGCTCCTTTGCTAGCAACACTTGCAAGATTAAGTGAAGGGATTCTGACAGAAAGCTTTTTGGAGAGCTGAACATGGAATTGGATGGTGATCAAGACCTTGCTGAGGAAAGGAAGGTTAGGTTTGGTCAGTCGTTCAAAAGGATAAAGGGTTTTTTTGTTTAAGGGGGAGATAATGGAAGCTTAAACAAGAGAGAATGCTACCTCAGCAAAAGATTAGAAAATTCCCCTCTATTCATTCCATAACAAATATCTTGCACAGTGCTTCCCAATAATTTTCAATTTCAACATGTTTTAACAGCTGAAAATTAACATGAACCCAAAAGCCAGGACAAAACAGCACAGCAATAAAACGAAACAGATAGATTGAGTACGTGATATGTTTGTATGTTGTGTTATCTTATGATTATGCATCATTAAAATATGAAAAGCTGTGTTTCCAAGCAGTTTTAAAATTTGTTATTATTTTATGAAGTTCTGCAGATTTTTTGCAAAACTCTCCATGTTCACTGATGACAGATGATTCATGAAACCTCCCCAGCCTTGTAGATAACTTGTAATCAGTCACTCTACCTCAACAAATACATCCACGTACCCACCATTCTTTGCCAACACCCCTCTTTCCCCATATATGCACATGAGATTCTCTTGCCAAAACAAATCTGCACACCTGCCCAGCCCACTCTGCAACTCCCATACACATGAACTCACCAGCTGCTCTCCCCTCTCCCCACTTTTGGATTTGTTGTGTGTTTGGCAAGATCACTAACCTAGAGCCTGCATAACAGACAGTCAAGAGCTTAAATGCAGTAAAGTTTGAAACCACCTCCCTGTCTCAGCTATATGAGTGCCTAGATTTTCCTTAATTCAGCCAGTGACTAATTTGCACTTGCTGACCTCTGTCTCCACCCAGTGCAGAAAGACATTCTGACAATGCTGGTCTAGACCAAAAAAGCAAATGTACTGCTGGATATGTTTTCTGAAGTTTGTGCTTTAAGTTCATGTCTGCCTCATATTATTTGCGGAATTGATACAATGGGTCCAGGATTGCTCCTGACCACCAGAGCCAGAGTGTCCAAGCTAAATTATCCCTCTCTACAGTCAGCGTTGCTACTCAGAGGTGGGACTACTTCTGATCTTAGATGTGGCCTTTGCAACCTAGGTTGGGAACCCCTAATCCCTGGACTGTCATCACGTCTATTTAATATCAACTTTGTGGCAACGTGTACAGTTATTCTAAACTCTTCTCTATATCTCTTACTCTCTGTTCTCTTCTCCCTCAGCCAACCACACCCACTAAAATTATTTTCTCCGTATATATTAATTCAATACATAATTTCTCCAATGCCTCTTTACTTACCTCTTCTAGTTATCCTCGATCTTGTGATTTGTACCCTGCTCACCTGTTACTGTTGCTAGTGCTGACTTAACTAGCTCTGTTCCTAAATTCAAAATTCTTGTTTGCAAATCTTGGCAATCCTAAAACTCCCCTTGTTCTTTGTTGAGACCATGTCCTGTGCTCCTTTGAATCCTGTGCATAATCCCTTCCTGATTTTTAGTTACCCTTTTTGAATCTTCATAATGAATTACTTTCACTACTTTTTTCTCACCTTGAAGCACTATTGAATACTTTGTTCACTTTGAAGGCTACAGATGTGAAACTTATATTTTGAAGAACTTTGGAGATGCGCTTAATTTTTATACTTTGCAACTATAGGAGTTGCCAACATTCGTTCAAATAATTTGAACAGTTTAATCTCCAGCAAAGTGAGAATGTAAGAAAAATCTATTCTTGAAGAATCTTCTGTCTAGGATTGATATAAACGTATGAACAAGTAACAAGAATCAGCTGCTCAGCATTTCAAACCTGCTCTGCCATCAGTAAGATCATGGTTGATCTGATTTTAATTTCAACATGAAAGATTCCTGATAATCTTTCTTCCCCTTGATAATGAAAATCTATCTATCTACTGCTGCTTTGAAAATATTTAAAGATTCTGCATCTACTGTCTTTAGAGGAAGGGAATCGCAAAGAATTACAGCTCTCTGAGATAAAACAATGTTTTCACTTTTCAGTCTAACATGACAACCCTTTGGTTTTAAACTGTAATCCTTAGTTTTAGACTCTCCCAGAAAATAAGACATCTTTTCAACATCTACCATCCCAGTTCCCTCAGGATCTTATGTTTTAATTAAGTCACCTCTGATTCTTTGAAGTCCAGAGGATACTTGTCTAGCCTGCCTAATCTTTCCTCATAAAGCAAACTGCTCATTTTTGGTATTAGTCCAGTAATTCTTCTCTAAACTGCTTCCAACACATTAGCATCTTTCTGTAAGCACTGGACATAGCTCACCAAATGTCTCACCAGTGCGTAATAACTGAAGTATATGCTCCTGACTCTTGCATTCAATTCCCCTCACAATAAATCAGAACATTCTATTAGTTTTCCTAATTACTTGTTGCACCTGCATACTAACCTGATTCATGCACTAGGATATTCAGATCTCTCTGTAGCTCAGAGCTCTGCAATCTCTCACCATTTAGATAATATGGTTTAAACAAAGTCCAAAACATTCCAACGACAATCTTCGACAAACTAGTAGAATGTCCAAAAAAATTTACTGAGATAAACTCTTTCAGTTTAGTTATATAAAATGAAGTTCCATCACATTGTAGACACAGTAGTTAAGAATGCCTTCATTGTTCAGACCCTTCAGTATAGGAGTTGGGATGTCATGTTGAGATTGCAGAGGATGCTAGTGTGATATCTGCTTGAGTACTGTACCCAACTCTGATTGCCCTGTTAAAGGAAGGATATTATTAAGATAGGGTTCAGAAAAGATTTACCAGGATATTGCCAGGAATGGACTGTTTCAGTTCCAGGGAGAAGCTGGACAGGTGGGACTTGTTTCACTGGAGTGTAGGAGATTGAGGAGTGACCTTTATGGAGGTTTATAAAATCCAACGGGGTATAGATAAGGTAAATGGTAAGTGTCTTTTGTCTCGGGTGGCGGAATTCAAGGTGAGAGGATAAAGATTTGAAAAAAGCAATTTTTTTTTACATAGTGCACTTTGTGTGGGGAATGGAGTGGTGGATACGGGTACAGTTACAACATTTAAAAGACATTTGGATAAATATATGAATAAGAAAGTTTTGGAGGGATATGGGCGGAGTGCAGGTAGGTGGGACTAGTTTAGTTTGGAATTATCGTCAGGATGGACTGGCTGGACCGAAGGGTCTGTTTCTGTGACTAAAATGATTCATTTTCCTGTTGAAGTGTAGTGCATCTTGAAGTATTGATTGATGCTTATTTATACATACTTTATGGCATTTTAAAAATATTCTTCAATGAATTATTACTGTTACTGACTAGGCAAACATTTGCCATCCGTAATCGTTTTTGAGGTGATTGTTGTAAGTTGCTGTCTTAAATCATTGTCCTCCATATGATATAGGCATAGCAATAGTGCTAGTAAGATAATTCAAAGCACTGAATAATATTCCTATGAAAGGGTAAGGTATTGGTACTAAGTTTGATAGCGAATGTTACTGGTGGCATGCAAGGCTCAAAATAAAGATTCCTTTGAGTAGGAGCAATTAATAGTACTGCAAAGGTGCCAACTTGGCATACATAGCATCTTTAATGTAATAAAATGTCCCAATGTACTTCATATATACAGTGACACAAAATCACATGGACAGTTAGATTAGATTAGATTAGATTAGATTAGATTACTTACAGTGTGGAAACAGGCCCTTCGGCCCAACAAGTCCACACCGACCCGCCGAAGCGCAACCCACCCAGACCCATTGCCCTACATTTACCCTTGCACCTAACACTACGGGCAATTTAGTGTGGCCAATTCACCTGACCTGCACATTTTTGGACTGTGGGAGGAAACCGGAGCACCCGGAAGAAACCCACGCAGACACGGGGAGAATGTGCAAACTCCACACAGTCAGTCGCCTGAGGCAGGAATTGAACCCAGGTCTCTGGTGCTGTGAGGCAGCAGTGCTAACCACTGTGCCACCGTGCCGCCCTAAAGTTATTAAGGAAGAAGTGTGTTAAAAGAGGAAAGTGGAATAGAGATGTGGAAAAGTTGAAAGAAGAAATGCTAAAGCTGAGATTTTGTCCGTTGATGGGATGTAAAGGGCACCAGTTTGAAGGAATGCAGGGATTTATGTTCATCATGCTCTCTGTCTATTCTAAACATATAAATCTTAGACATTTGGGTGGATATCCATGATGATAATAGTGCAAGAATGCTGTTCTCCCTTTCAAAGAATTGTAAAACAGATCAGTAATTTGCTGAATGGAATCTCCAATCTTTATTTTCCTTCTATATAGACATGTTTTCAAATGTGCTGCTGGTTTCCAAGTGAATGTTTAGGACGATGATGTGTTGCAGCAAAAAATATTAGTGCTTCAGTCTAGCATCTAAGCTTCTCTCTCTAGTCTGATCAGAATTTGGCTCTGCGTCGTTGTTTGAGATGCCTCCCAAACTAGGTAAATATGTCACATTATAGTCTCTTTTTCACTTGTGACCTGTAGATGCTATCATCTGTGCAAAAATCTCTTGAAGGCAATAATATTTTAACATTTGAACCTTTAATACTGGGTCATTCATTGGTTTAGGTCTTCTGTTCTTCAGATCATTGGAGACTGGATGCACAACCTAAACTGTATGTCCGGACCCAATGGGAGTCCTGAGAGTTTGGCCTCTAGGAATGGACCAGGAAGTTTGAACTTACCATAAGCTGTACCCCTACTCCAGAACTCTCTGCGAAAGTCTCAGAGACTGATATTTTAACCAGTTTGGATTTACTTCCCTGAGTAATTACCCAAGAAATGTTAGACAGAAAAATCCTATTGGATAAATATAAAAAGTGAGCACATAGTCACTCTCTGACCACCCCCACAATACCAGATTTGACCTAACCTGATGACCTCTCAGAACCACACTAAACCCCAACTAAAACTGATTTGGACCAATTTGCACCATTTTGGTAGAATTTAAGCAGGATTTCTTTAAAGTATAGCTGTTTTTCTCAAGGAGGCTTAGCACAAAGGGACAGAGGCCAAAAGAGACTTAAAACGAAAAGTTGCTTTTTCCAATTGGAGTTGGAAAATTCCATGGATGTTGTTGAGGTGACCTCTATGAGTTGGACATACTAGATCTTTGGCACAAGGACTATAAATATTTTTGTACTTTACCAGTTTTATTCTCTTTATAGCTTCATGACTCCTCTGTTTTCCAGTGTGAGTTCAAAGGCCTTCTTATTCATCATTCTTCTTGTCCAACTAATTTTCAGCATATGTCTGAACCTTTAGCATCATAACCTCTAATTTATGATAAATACCTTTCAGAGTAATGCACTCGTTCAGTTTTTGATCAGTCATAAGATTCAGTTTTACACAAACCATGCTGAACGCTATTCAAGTGACTAATTTTTTAACCAGCTGATATAACATTACAAGTTTATAAAACCAACACTTTTTTTGGCTAAGTTTCATGCATTTTCAAGAAACCTGAAATGGTAAGCACAGGTGATGTGGCACCAATATAATTGAGCATTTGCCATTTTCGTGTCATGTCTATTTGTGTATGATATCAATTCAGTCGATGTTTATGTAATATATCATGTAATAAATTTTCAAGATACAATCTGCCTTAAGGCTGACCTGCGCCTTTTGTGTTTGTGCTGGGCCTTATTGATGGAAAGATTGATTTGAATGTAGTGTTAAAGAGCTGATATTTCATCCCACTTATAACAAAAAAAAGCTTTCCTTTACATAATGCCTGTCATGACCTTGGGACTACCTAAACTGATTTACTGCGAAGCAAGTACTCTGAAGTGTAATCACTGTCATAGGATAGGGGACAGCCAATTTATACATGGCAAAGTCCCACAAACATTACTGTGACAATGGCAAGAGGGTCTGTTTCCAAATGATGGCTGATTAAACGATAAATGTTGACTAGGTTACTTTGGATATTTCTCCTGCTTCTATTTGAACATGTGCCACAGGATTGTTCGTATTCATTTTGGAGAGTAGTTGGGATTTTAATTTTATGGCCCCCTTGCAAGTAAGTCTATTGGAAATGCTTATCTAATTTTATGCACTCAAGTTTCTGAAGCAGAGAATAAAATGGTACAGCAAGGAATGCTAGAATGCTGCCATCTGGGCCACAGTTAACAGAGTGGAACTTGGCCCAAATTAGACGGTAAAAATGCAACATTTGTGATTTGTGCACAAAGAAATTATTGTAAGAACAGCTGAAAGTTAGACTGAAAAAGTTCATTGTCTTTGAATTGAGGAAATGCTCTTTTTCCAGATCTTGACACCATCTTAATGTTTAGCATTTAGCTTTGGTTATCTTTTAGTTTGGGCAAAATGGTGCTGCAGTGAAAATGCTGAAAATGTGTTGCTGGAAGCGCAGCAGGTCAGGCAGCATCTAAGGAACAGGGGTATCAACGTTTCGGGCATCAGCCCTTCTTCAGGAATGATGCCCGAAATGTCGATTCTCCTGTTCCTTGGATGCTGCCTGACCTGCTGCGCTTTTCCAGCCACACATTTTCAGCTCTGATCTCCAGCATCTGCAGTCCCAACTTCAAGGTAATATTGGTTATAATCCAACAGGTTTATGTGGACGCATTAGCTTTTGGAGCACTGCCACTTCATCAGGTGGTTGTGGAGAATAAGATCCTAAGATACAGAATTTGTTGCAAAAATTTACAGTGTGATGTAACTGAAATTATATATTGAAAAATACCTGGATTGTTCGTTAAATCGCTCATCTTTTAGAATGACCAGGTTGTTTTTAGTTCTAATATACGTAAATCTGAGTTACATTCTCAAGTGAACTTTAACAATAGGTGCCATGTTGACCCAGATAATGCATTGATGGTGTGAGGTGCCCTGTGTGAGGCTGTCTATGCCCTAATGTTCAGACTAATTCTATTTCTAAAAAAGGGATTTACAGGATCTTAGATAAATTCATGTAGTCTTTGAGCAAAATAAAATGTAATTCTGCAAGTACAAATTCACCGCACAAACTGGTGTGTGTGTCTGCAGGAGGATATGAGTGTCTGTGAGAGTGTGTATATGTGTGTGAGTGTAAAAGGGTATGAGTCTGTGAGAGGGTGCGTGTTTGGATGTGAGCGTGCGAGTTTATGTGTGAGCGTATGAGAGAGAGTCTACGTGAGTGTATGCGTCTGTAAGAGTGTGCATTTATGTGTGTTGTTATTCAGTACTTCCCAGTAGCCAAAAAAAGGATGCCATATTCTTCGCAGTCTGCAATGCATTATCAGTGAGGATGAGCACCTCGCCATGACCTTCCCCACACCTCCACTTCTTGCCTGTAAACAACTACCAAACCTCAAACAGATCATTATTCGCAGCAAACTGCCCGGCATTTAGGAACACACCATACAACCTTGTCACGGTAGACACTGCAAGACGTGTCAGAATGTCGTCATGGATACCACCATTACACGTGGGGACACCTCCCACAATGGAGGTGGCAGGTACTCATGTGACTCGCCCGACATTATTGAGGTATGGTACATTGGGCATACCGTGCAGAGGCTTTGGCAAAGGATGAATGGACGCTGCACAACAGTCAATGTGTTCCCTCCCAGTCAGAGAACACTTCTGTAGTCCGGGACATTTGACCTTGGACCTTCAGGTGACCATCATCCAGGGTGGACGTCGACAATGCAATGTGGCTGAGCAGAGGTTGATAGCCAAGTTCGGTAACTATGGGATGGCCTTAATCAGGACTTTGGTTTCGTGTCACACGACAGGTGACCCCACTACACTACACACATACACACACACACTCTCTTAAGTTTGTGGGGTGAATTTGCTGTGCAGAATTACATTTTATTTTGCTCAAAAACTGCATGAATCCATGTAAGATTCTGTAAATCCATTTTTTAGAAATAGAATCAGTCTGAGCATTGGGGCACAGACAGCCTCACACAGGGCACCTCACACCTTCAATGCATTATCTGGGTCGACATGGCACCTATTGTTAAAGTTCACTTGGGAATGTAACTTTAAAAAAGTACTGGGTTTACATATGAAAGAACTGAAACCAACATGGCCAGTCTCAAAGATGAGCGACTTCACAAACAATCCAGGTATTTTTCAATATATAATATCAGTTACGTCACACTGTAAACTTGTGCTCTGAATTTTGTGTCTTTCGATCTTGTACTTCACAACTACCTGATGAAGGAGCAGCACTCTGAAAGCTAGTGCTTCCACATAAACCTGTTTGACTATAACCTGGTGTTGTTTGATTTTTAACGTTGTAAACCCCAGTCCAACACCAGCACCTCCAAACCATTGATAATACTTGGTTAAGTTTACCTGGATTCAGTATTATTATTCAGCATTATAAACAGGAAAGCAAATGCTGTCTGTTGGGATGCTACTTATTGTTACTTTATGCAAGAACAAGAATAATAAAAACGTTTGGAGGATAGAATTAAATGTAAATTTAGAATACATGTAGGCTATTTTCCCTTCATGTCCTCTGTGCTATTTCTCACACTTATGGCTGATCTGTTTTTGTTCTAAATTTCAAGTTCCTATTTATCCTCAGTAACTTTTGATCTTTTCAATGACCACCTTGCCAAAACCATTCAAGATCTTACAAATTTCAGTGGAATTATCCCTTGCTCAGCTGAACTCCAGTAAAAACAAATGCTGTATTTCCAGTCTTTCCTCGCAAGGCAATCTGCTCATTTCAAATCTCACCTGAACCACCTGCAATGCATTTGTATCCTTCCTCAAATAAGGAGACCAAAACTGTCACGGTATCCGAGACATGCGTTATGTAACTGAAATATAGCATCCTTAATTTTTATGTTCATTTCCTCTCAGAGTAAAGGTTAGCATTCCATTAACTTTCCTGATTATGTGTGCACCTGCATACTAATCTTTGTTTGACTCATGCACTCAAGCACCTAGACTGCTTTGCAACTTGGAATCCACAGTTGTTCTCCATTTTAAGGAATACTGTACTTGTTCACTTTGACAAGAAGAATAAATAAGTTTAAACTTTCCCATTTTATACTCCCATTTGCTTGATTTTGCTTGCACACTCAACCTATCTATATCAGTCGACATCCTCATTATGTCATCTTCCACAACACACTTTCCAACCTATTTTTGTGTGATTTCAAATCTAGCCATCGAGCCTTTCATCCCCTCATTGAAGTCATTGACATAAATCATAAAAAGCTGAGTCCGCAGCACAGATCTCTGCAGGCCCCCACTTGTGACTTCCTGCCAATCTGAAAAAGACCCAGTCAATATTCTATCTGTGCTAGTACATCAGTCACTACATAAAGAGCTCCCACTTTGTGCAGTTAACTATTTAGAATAACCCTATTGAGGTGAAATCTGTTCTTCAAATACCATTTCATCGTATTGATGTCTGTGTTATAAATCAGCAGTGAGTGAAAGGTTGTGTTCTGCAATAAACTTTGAATTGTTTAGCACCTTTAATGTACACAAATGTCCTAAGATGCTTTGCAGAGAAACAGTATTGACACCGCAGCAAAGAAGAAGTAATGACAAAAAAACTTCTTCATGGGATTAGGTTTTTACGGAGAGAGATTGGGAGCTTTGCGAGGGAAGATAGGAGGGGATAGTGATGGGAGGTTGTTAATAAACATTTGTAATATAGTTCTACCCAAAAATATGACACCGAGCCAAACATACATGAGGGAATGTCCAGAGACTGTCAAAAAAGTAGCTTTCAAGGAAGGTCTTAAATAAGAACATTGAAATAGATTGATTGTGGAGTTTAGGAAGGAATTCCAGAGCTTAGAGCCCAGGACATAGGTGGCATGGCCATCAGTGATGGACAAATTAAAAACAGGGATGACCAAATGATTAGAACCGGAGATGTGCAACTAACTCTAATGTTATTTTTTGAGTCCTTTTCTGAGTGGTAAACAGTTACTAGTGGGTTACCACATGGCTTAAACCCCAACTGTTCACAGTATATATTAATGATTTAGATGAAGGAACTAGCTGTAATATCTCCAGGTTTGCAGATAACATGAAACTGGGTGGGAGGGTGAACTGTGAGTAGAACGCAGAGATGCTTCAGTGTGATTTGAACAAGTTGAGTGAGTGGGCAAATGCATGGCAGATAAAGTATATTGTTAATAAATGCAAGGTTGTCCACTTTGCTGCAAAAATAAGGAGGCTGATTATTTGTTGAATGATAGTTTGGGAAAGGTGGAGCTGCATCAAGACCTGGGTGTCCTTGTGCATCAGTTGCTGAAAGTAAGCATACAGGTGCAGCAAGTGGTGAAAAAGGCAAATGGCGTGTTTACCTTAATAGTGGGAGGATTCAAGGATAGGGGCAAAGATGACTTGTTGCAATTGTACAGGACATTGGTGAGACCACACCTGGAGTATTATGTGCAATTTTGGTCTCATATCTGAGGAAGGATGTTCTGGTATTGGAGGGGATACAGTGAAAGATTACTACACTGATTTCATTGATAGCAGGAGTGACATGAGAACAAAGGCAGGATTGGTTAGGACTATATTCACTGGAGTTTAGATGAATGAAGTTAGCTCTTATAGAAACCTCAAATTCTGTCAAGATTGGACAAGATCTTCCCAATGACTGGGGTGTCTGTAACCAGGGGTGACAGTCTAAGGACTTGGGGGAAGCCATTTAGGACTGAGATGAGGAGAAATGTTTTCACCCAGAGACTGGTGAGCCCATGGAATTTTCTGCCATAGGAAACAGTGAATTGAGGCCAAAACATTGAATGATTTTAAGAGGGAGTTGCATAAAGTTCTTGGAGCTAAAGGAATCAAAGGGTATAGAGAGAAAGCAGGAACAGGGGACTGGTCAGCCATGATCCGATTGAATTGTGGAGTAGGATTAAAGGGCCAAATGCTCTATACCAGTTCCTATTTTTATGCTTCTATGTATTTAAGGCTGGAAGAGGTTACAGAGATAGTGAGGGGCCATAAAACGGAAGAGTTTGAAAACAAGGATGAGAATTTTAAGTTTTAAACATTATTTAATTGGAGCCAATGTTGTTATACATATACAGGGATAAATAGGGAAGGAGATTTTGTGCAAGTTAGGTCACAGGCTTTAGAGCTTTGGATAACTGCAAGTTTATGAAGGTAAAATGTGGGAGGCTAGTCAGGAATGCGTAAGAATAGTCAAGTCTCAAGCTAATAAGAGACCAGAGTAGGAGAAAAAGCTTTTGTGGAGAATTGCAGTGCTAGAGGAGGTATTCAAGAAAGAGACAAGTGAGATCATGAATTTGAACAGAAGATTTGGTGACCCCAAGCCAAAGTAGATCAGCAAATACAGAGATGAACAGCCTTTGGTGCAGATTAAGATATGGGTAACAGGCCTTTATATGGAATTTGAGAGGCTAAGGCGAAGGCATTGCAGTAGTCTTTCTGATGAAGGGCTTTTGCCCGAAACATCGATTTTCCTGCTCCTCGGATGCTGCCTGACCTGCTGTGCTTTTCCAGCACCACTCTAATCCTGATTGCAGTTGTCTTGTCTGGCTTTGAAAAAAAGTGTGGATAATGATTTTCGCAGTCTGAGAATGGGTAGAAGTATGTAATGTTATACAGATGGAAGTTGATGTCATCATGATGGAGACAACATGGGATCAGAAAATACTCTGGGCATAGATGGAATCAGTGGGAGTTGGGTGCAGATCCTCATGGTATTTTCAGTCTTTCCAATGCTCAAACAGGAGGTTGTGACTCCTTCAGAACTAGATGTTGGACAAGAAAGCCGATAGCACAGGCAGTGTAATGGCTGGGAGAGATTGTATGGACAGCTGGTATTCTGTATGTACTTGCAGATCCTGACTTCGTATCTTTGAATGGGCGTACACCATTCATTAAGGTGTCCCTGAATAAGCTTCTCAATTTTTTAATTGTATAAATGTGTACGTTTGGAATAAGAGTAGGCCACACAGCCACGTGAGCCTGTTCTGCCATTCAATAAGATCATGGCTCATCTAATTGTTTGTGTTCCTGTCTATCTCTGATAATTTTTCACTTCACTGCTCATTGAGAACCTAGCTACCTTTGCCTTAAAAATATTCTTAGGCTCTGCTCCCACCACCTTCTGAAGAATAAAGTTCCAAAGACTTATGGCCTGCTAGAGAAAAAAAAATCCCTTTGTTACTCTCTTCATGTGGGAGGCCTCTACATTTTTAAGCAGTGACACCCTAGTTCAAGATTCTCCGAGAAATGAAACATTCTTTCCATATCACCACTGTCCAAACATATAAGGATCTTACCTGTTTCAATCATTGAAGCATAGAATCCCTACAGTATGGAAAACAGCTGGTTGACCCATCGTGTCTGTGCTGACCCTCCGAATAGCATCCCATCCAGATCCAGCTCCCCCATCCTATCTTTGTAATCACACATTTGCCAAGACTAATCCACCTAGCTTGCACATCCCTAGATACTATGGACAATTTAGCATGGCTAGTCCACCTAACCTGCACATCTCTGGATAAGTTGCCTCTCACTCTTCTAAACTCCAGGAAATAGAAGCCTAGCTTTTCCAACCTTCCTTCAAAAGACAATGTTACAACTAACAATTTGTTAGTTTAATCAACCTTCTCTGAACTGCTTTCAATGTATTTTCACTCTTTCTCAAATAAAGAGATCAGCAATGTAATACTAGTCCAAATGTAGTGTCACCAATGGCCTGTATAGCTCTTGTACTAAATTCCCTTTACAATAAATGATAAAGTTCTGTTAGTTTTTGTTTAATGGCCTTTTATAATTCATTCAGTGAAAGAATCCGATCCCTCTGCATCTCAGAACCTTGCAATCTCTTACCATTCGGCTGATATTTGCTTTTTTACTCTTTCTGCCAAATTTTAGGCAATTTCGCATTTTCTGACATTATGCACCACTTGCCAGATCTTTGCCTGTTACTTTATCTGTCTATAACCCTTTGTATCGTCCTTACCTTGTCTTCACACCCTACCCCTCTCAGGTATCTTTATGTCATCAGCAAATTTAGCAACAATACTTCTGATCCTTTCATCCAAGTCTTTTATACGATTTGTAAAAAATGGGGAAATGTACTGATCTCTGTGGCACACCAGATTTGACCAATGAGAAAAAGACCCATTTATGACTGCTTGCTGTTTCCTCTTAGCTAGCCAATCTTCTGTTTATACCAGTATGTTACCTCTTATACCGTGAGCTTTAATTTTCTGCAATAACCATTGATGTGGCACCTTATTAAGTGCCACCTGGAAATTATTTCTATTGCTTATCATTTTGTGTAAACTATGCCCAGTCATTTGTACCTTTAGTGGCCATTAGTGTTCCGGTCTCATAGTGAAAGAACAGGACAGTCCCACTGCTAAATGTTGGCACATTCCTGTATGTTTATGCAATAACAAGTATAAGAGTTGAAGTGCTGACAGATCTGTCTTCTAAGAATCAAAGCTAAATTTAGCATCACCTGGCTCAAAACAATCCCACAGTCCAAAGATGTGCAGGTCAGGTGAATTGGCCATACTAAAAAAAAATTGCCCATCGTGTTAGGTGCTTTAGTCAGAGGGAAATAGGTCTGGGTGTGTTACTCTTCGGAGGGATGGTGTGGACTTGTTGGGCCGAAGGGCCTGTCTCCACCCTTTAGGGAATCTAATAATAATCTAATAAAAGGAACAAAATTGACTTGCAGTAAACACGTACCACCCTTTGGATGTTAATTTTACAACAAAGTCAGAAAATACCCAGTTCTGTAAGGTTCAGTGTAGATCTCATAGAAATAGCAGGAGTTCTCGGGGCTTTTAAAAGTAATTTCCCCTTGTTAAACTTCAAGGAGATTTTATTTTACGGTGGTGCAGGAAAGTTAATTGAGCGACGCTGTAAATACAATTCTTGAAGCAGCAGATAACTTAATGATGGATGCAAAGTGCTTCTTGAACTACATGGTGCAGTTGGCCCATTTAATACAATTTAAGCAATAATGGCAAATAGTCTGTGGCATTAGGCTGGTATAAGTGGCTATCTGGGATATGTTAGGGTGTTAAAAGTTGTAGGTTCTTTTATTCACTTATACTGTTTACCCAACCATAAATGTATTTCAATTTTTACATGCATGGTAATTTCTCAAGTGCAGCATTAAATCTATGAAGAATTAATTACACTATTTAATTTACTGAAATGAAATATTGAATGAGTAGATTTGCTTGCATTTTGTGCACTTTTAAATAAATGGGCACACTTTCCAATTATTTTAATATGAATTTTTTATTAAGTGCAACTTTTCAAATTTCAGATTCCTCAGACTAGCATGAAGCTCACTGTTTAAAATCTCTGATACTTAACTGTGGTTCAATTAAGTCAGGTTCATTCTTCTATTTTTAAAGTGTCGTTTTCAGAGCATTATATTTCAGCTGCAGAAACCTTGTGTTAACTTAAGGTGATTTGTAGTCATTAATACTTTTCCACTATGTGATCAAAATGCAGATAAAATAGTTTTGTATTTCAAGCTAGTCAACAACTCTGAGCTAGCAGATGCTGTAGAGCAAAGTTCAGATTTATATAGCAAATAAGTCTGTGTGATTTTCTGTCCCATCAATGGAACAAATTGGAGTTTCCTTGGTCCGGTGCAGAAAACTAAATAGCATGCAGTGTGGGAGGGTTATCAGCTAGTTAGACTCACTCATTTATTGGTGAAACAGTGCAGTGAAACTGAATTTTCCCATGCCATACTCTTGAGCTGAATATGCCAGGAGTTCTCTTGATAAATTTATGAAGTGTGCAGCAGTAAGTTACCAGAAAACCAGGAATTAGAGAAGGTCATTAATTGTCGAATTATACTCCTTATCCTTGAAACTAGTTGAAAAGCAAGTTTGTTTTGAACTTCATTGGTAGAATTGGCTCTCTTTTTCATTCTGATTTAGTTAATTACAAATTGATCAGTTTTTGGGGAATGTAATATGGAAATATGTTTTAAGATCAGCATAAATAATAATTGTGGTAAGCATGCTTTTGGGGGGAAATTCTGTTAAACTGGAATATACTTTTTTAAACATCCAGGGAAAACATTACACAACTTAATTATAAATTGTGAAAACAGTAAAGTTTGTGTCTGTCTGTCTTCTGATATGATTGCAATGTAAATATAGAAAAATGCACTTGTGGACAAACTCTCAGTGCCAAAATTGCCCAGCCATGTTTAGGTCATCTGTTAAAAATTATATTTGATAATTTATGGCAGCTGCTAATAGATGCTAATCTTCTTCATAAGGTCATAAGAAACAGTAGTGGAGGTAAGCCATTCAATCCATCGAGCCTAGTCCATCATCCACTAAGTTCATGGCTGTTCTGGATATGCCCTTTACTCTATTTCATGCCTGTCGCTGCTATAATTCTTACCTCGATTCTTGATCAGAAATTTCTCCATCTCAGACTTGAACACGTTCAATGATCCAGTCTCCCCTGCTGTTCCAAAAGGAGAATTAAAAAGGTAAATGATTATCCAGTAGAGAAAAAACAGTCCACCTCATCTGCTTCTTAGATGGTAAACCCCTTATTTATAAATAGTGCTCTCATAGTAGGTTCCCCCAAAGAGGAAGTATCCTCTCAAAGTCTACCCTGCCAAAGCTGTATAGATTTGTATAAGATGAGCAATATTTCGCCTTAGTCCTTTGAGGTTGTAAAGGGCATGATCATCTGGGATTTCTATTCTGATCACAATCTAACATCATCTATCGGCAGTGCACAATCATCAATGTCATGTGTATGAAGGGATGTGCTCAACTATAATGGTCTGTTGTTGAATACCCTGTTCATGTTTGTTGCTGAGCCTGGCCTCTGTGTATTACTGAGCCAAATTGTGGTGTTTGTATAGGTACAATTTTAATTTAGTATGATAGAAGACAAACACTTTGCATTTTAAATCAAGTCTCCAGTTGACCATTATTTCCATTCACAAGGATCTTCCAGTCTATCTGTCTGCTGCTTTATGAAAGGAATTGTTCATCCAGAAATGTTCTCTGGATTGCAATCTTAGTGAAATAGCTCATATGCTGCGTCAGAACTTTGGTGCCTTCAATATTTACACTGATGGCAGTCCAATTTGGGGCAGAGTGCCAGGAGCTAGTCTGGTTATAGTGTAATTCTAAATGTTTACACTGGAGGCTTATGAAATGAAACCCAGTTTCGACCCTAACAAAGACTTCTGTGTAAACAAGTCTAAAGATCATTTGTTTGTCAAATCTTATTTGTTATTGTCCCATAAAAATTTTAACTACACATCCAAAGATCAGTGCAGATAGGACCATAATTTTTAAAAATTCTTGTACAGTAACTCCTTACAGCTTTGGGGTACGTGATTTTCAATTAATCTTGTTGCAATGAATTACACAGTACTAAAGCACAGAAACAGGCCATTTGACTGAAAAGGTTATGTCAATATATGTGCCTCCTCCCATCTGACTCATCTGAATGGGCCTGGAATACATTCCCTGGAAGTGTGATTGAGACAAGTCGATTGAAACATTCAATAGGTAATTATTTGAGTACTTAAATAGAAACAAGGTGCATGCGTATGGGGAATGGCACTAAATTGTGATGCTCAATTGGAGAGCCATTACAGACACAATGAGTTAAGTAGCCTTCTTTTGAGGAATCTTGAACTAGAGTATATAGTTACAGAAGAAGGGTAAGCTCATTTTAAACTGAGATGTGAAGGAATTTCTTCTCTGAAGGTTGTGAATGTCTGGAAATCTCTACTCCAGAGAGTTGAGGAAGTTTGAAAGTATTTAAAAAGTGGGTAGGTAGATTTTTGAAACATTGAGAAGTTGAGAGCTATGAGGAAATGGCAAAAAAAGTTGAGGCCTGGGTTAAAGCAGTCATGTTCGTGTTTGAATGGTAGTGCATGCTTTAGCAGTGGAATGGCCCACTTCATTCCTTGTTTTCGTTTCTGTCCTGCGCTGTAATATTTCTGTGATCCTGTGTGGACAAATCTGCCATCCCTTTTTACAATGTGATGAAATCGCTTCTCATGTCATAGCTTGGTGCACCAGAGAAGTACAATTACCTGTATTTATTCAGTGCTGTCATTGTGGTTTAAAGTGCATCACTGGTGCAGTATCTGACAAAGATTTGGCACTGGTCTGTATGAAATGTAGCTGCTTTGCTAAAATCATGGTCAGAATGGTTAAGTCAACAAAAGAGAGAGAACTGGAGATATGGAGCAGGTTTCTAATAGGAATTTCACAGATAACCAATGTTGTCAGACATGGGCATCTACCTTGCCTTTAGTTTCCTGTTAATGTCAAAGGGCTAATTTTGCTGGACCAGCATTCACTTTATGCCAACTCTCTCTTCCTGAACATTCATGCTGCTGAAATATCCTACCAAGCGCTTCTGTACTTCTAGTGTAGGGAATCCTGCACCATGATCTTGGTGCATCTAAAATTGCAAAATACATGGTGGAACTAAGAAAATGTGTGTACAAAACAGTAAAACTAAAGTTGAAGTGGGCTGAATGCTTAGTGAACTCTAAATTTGACATATTCTTTGTCACTATCCTTTGCTTTCAACTTGGTTAAAATGGCCAGTCCCCAGTAGCCTATTATACTTCACTTATTTTTCTTTCAAACATTTGTCTTATATTTTTGATCATCATACCATAAAGCTAGGTTGCTGGAGAAATCTGTTTGTTGTTTTCTGATAACATGTACCAAAACCACAGTCAATCTCCATGATATTCTTAAAACTCTAAAAGTCATTTAAACGGTTGTTTAATTGTGCTGTACTGCTGATACTGAGGTAGATAGTTGACTCATTTAATAAGCTCTGGTTAAAGTAGCAACTTATTATTTGAAATTATTAATAATAAGTTACAGGTTTTTGACCAGAACTATCAATCATGCAGCACATTCATTCAGCACATTACAGCAATGATGGACTTCTACCTTTTTTATTTTGTATGCGTTGCAAAAAACTAACAAGTCTGCTTTTCCGCTTTACAGATTTTGTACACACTCCTCAAAGTGGCTAGCCTGTATTGGTCATCTTGCATTCAGAGCTGTATACACTTATATTCTTGTCTCATTTACTAGCTGTATTGATGTCGAGCACCCTTGGCCCCCATCGCTCCAACCCCCTTTCTCCTTATACACATGCTTATCTCAAAGGTCTTTCTCAGGTCAGGGAGAACTGTATCTTTCCTTCTCTGACTGTTCTTGACCTTTTGGAAACCCTGTGGCTCTGCTTGCCTTTGTGTTGGCTTAAAGATTGAAGTGGTTTACTCAAATGCTGAAAACTTCCCACACTTCTCCCAAGAGTCTCCAAAATGTGTGTTGCTCCGAGTACAGATTAACAGTTTGGATTTCAGTTTGAAGTGCTACAGGACCCATGCTAAGACAATAACTTTCCTTTTCTAAATAGTAGCACACTAAATCTTGAGTGTGTGTGTGTTTTGATGAACAGAATATGGTATTGACCAAAGTGAAGAATTTTCAAAAGCAAGCTGTTGCTGTAATTTTGGGACCTGGAAACTATTGTAATGCAGGGTGAACATGCTTTCTTAAAAGAAAACAGTTTAATTTGATTTTTTAGCAAAAATAATTTAATGTGGCATGTTTTCATGCGTTATCTCGTTGAAAGTGATGTTTGTGTAAACTTATTGCAACACCATTCACCCATGTATAATTCAAGTGCATGTGCAGTCTAGATCTTGCACAATTCAGCCTTTCATCTGTCAAGATTGAGTCGGAGCTAACTGGCATTGTATGGATGCATGGTTGTAAATTTTCACAGTAGTAAAGATAATACTGTGGTGGATGTCAGTGGATTTGCACAATTAAATATAGTAACTGTCACCATTTCAGCACTGAGTGTTGTGATAGAGGAACAAATGTTTCTTTGACAGGAGAAAATGATTCATACTTAAACTGTCTGCCAGTATTTCAAGTTTCTTTAATTTATATGAACTACATTTACAAGGTCTCTCATGACAATTCAGTGGATGAATGAGGTTGATCCATACTGAAACATGGGCAGATGTCAAGAGAAGTTGCTGTTTGTTTTTATATGTTTCAGTGTTTTACAATGATAACTATCAAAGACGTAGCAAATCTATTTAAAATGTGAATTTTTTCATATCACCATTTGATGGAGGTTGGTTTTGGAAGATCATTAATCAACTACAAGATCGATTTATCATATTCAAATCTTATCTAAGTGATAATATCTTACTCCTCAACAATTTCCACATTCTAAACATTGAACTTAAATTATCAAAATAATACTACCTATTCCGAGAAGGACCATACAGCTGTTTGCAGAAAACTACAACAATGTTCAGATATTGTTCTGAAACAGGGCTCCATGAGGTAAAGGAAATCTCAAACCTTATCCTGATCAGCTGTTATTACCCTTTGCTGATTATAATTCTCCTACAATGTGCAGTTCTTATCACTGTCTTTTCTATAAGCAGTATAGTTGAAACCATGTTCTGAATCATTTATCATGACTCACTGTATCATTGATTGAATTACTGTTTACAGTCAGAGTGCTTGTCCAATCAATTTTGATTTTCGTCCCCTTCTCAGTCTCATCTGTCCCTTTCTCTTCCCACCTGTCTCGTGCTGATGTATCCCGCATAATTTCATTCCCATTCTCCCATTCCTTTCTCTTCCCTCCATCCCTCACCCCAAGTCCCATCCTGACACCTGATGCCAACCTTGTCCTTCCTTGCGTCCTTTCTCCTCTCCTGCCCATCTCCCCCAACCAACGTGTTTGCCTGTTCACTCATCTTCCTGTTCTCCTTTGCTCCTGACTCCCTCATTATGTTGGGAACTTGTATTCCAAATTTTAATGGCAAGAATTTGCACATCTGTTGTTTTTCAGTACTGTGTAGCATGTTCAGGCCTTTTTGTAAGGAAACATCTGAATATTCAGCGTTTGTTGTAATTCAAAAGATAAAGCCTCTTTTACAATCAATTCAAACTTGTAAAATCCACCCCAATCTACTCCACATTGTTGCCCTCCTCCCTCATTAGAACAAACATGATTATTTTCCTGCGAAGTGTTGAATTTAAAATGAGGCATTTACTGTATCAAGTTAAAGTCTCAAAATGGCAGCTTTGATTAATGCTGCTTCTAGAGTCAAACAGTTGTACCTTGTTTTCATGAACTATCTTATTCTTGATGTAAATTGTCAAAGTTAAACAAATTAGTCAGATTTTTTGAGGCATTTCCAATTTGACAAGATGATGAATGGTCACATGCTAAATGGTAACTGGTACGAGTTATCAATGCTCGCTTTGATCAATTTCTTATGGTACATGGAAAAAATAGAATTCAAAAGACTTAAGGAGAACCTGATTTACCTGAATGGTTCAAAATATTTAATACTTGTTAATGCTGTTGTTTCTAGTTGTAACCTGTAATATAGATGTTACAATATGATGGCTGTCAGAAATAACTGGTATCAATCCTTCCTGAATATTGCTTCATGGTTATTTAGCTTTTTTTGCTGATGTTCTGCACACATACATCAATAAGCACATTAATTGATAACAGAAGTACATCATAAAATCCACCGTGGTGTGATTTATTGCAGTGAGTTTCGTTGTAGCAAACTCGTGTAATTCATGTTGATTGATACCAATGATTTTCTTAGCAATCAATCTTGATTTCTTAATTGTACAATACCACGCTACTGTTACAAGTGAGCTTACTGCCAGCAAAGCACAGCTGTATTAACTTGTACAAAGTTAGACTTTAATAATGTGTGAGCTGTAAGGATCCACAATTTGTTTTAATAGATTAACCCTGGAAATGTATGTAAACCACAGCCAAAAAGGTAATGCACTTAATTTTACTTCTTGGTGTTGATATTGCACAGTATATATCTTGAACATTTTGTTCAGGTATTGTACTGCCTTTCTAATCAGTCTTGCAGTTGGCAATTTAACTCAAGCTGGGCCCGAGGACTTTTATACATTAATCAATTTGGTTTCAAATTTGAAGGAAAACATCTCATTCTTGGCGTATACACAATTGTACTGAGTTGGCTAACCTGCAGTAACTAGTTTGATTTTTGATGTGGATGGTCTGGCTGGGTTTGAATTGTTTTAAATTGAGATTGAAGCCAAATTAAATATTAAATGAAGTGTTAATTCATAACAAATCCACATTGATGGACTCTTCTCTTAATAGGTTTATGATTAAGGAATCTCTATAGTTTTGTTGACCCAGTATTCTGTGAATTCTCCTCATAAAACTGGCAAAGCCCTTTCAGTGTGGAATGTTAATGGAGTGGAGTAATGGGTACAGCTTGTGGATGTGACAGATCTGATAGGAGCATGTGCTCAACACTACAAATCTAAAGACAGGCGATCCTTTTGGGACAGTAGCATTACTGGCAGATAAAAGCAGTGGGGAGGCTGTAAACCCAGCAGTTGATGATGTTTTTCACTAAAAGGGTCAACAGAACCCATCGGGAACTTGGTTCCAAGCTAGGTAAAAATAGAAAATAAACATATTGGCCATAAGATATATGAAGGAAGGATTATTTTTAATGTAAACAGCAGAGCAATAATATTGGTAAAAGAAAGAATGTGTGCTGTTGGGAGGACTGATGCAGTCAAGTTAAAAAATGCAAACAGAATTAATATGGAGCTTAATGATTAAAAGGAGCTCTTTACATTAGTAGTGAGTGTTGGACCTCCAAATTGTGGGAAGAAAATGGAAGAAGATATCTGCATGTATATCTGCATGTCATATGAGGAAGTTGAAAACTCTGGGTATATACTTGATGGACTTTAGAAGGATGAGGGGTAAGCTGATTGAATTTTACAGGATACTGTGAGGTATGAATAGAGTAGATATAGAAAATATGTTTCCATCAGTAGGACAAGAGGACACACCCTCGGAATGAAGAGATCACCGTTTAAAACTGAGACGAGGAGGGTTTTCTTCAGCCAGAGGGTGGTGAATCTGTGGAACTAACTGTGGCAGAGGGCTGTGGAGGTCAAGTCATTGAGTGTATTTAAGACGAGAGATAATTATGTTCTTCATTGGTAAGGGGATGAAGGGTTATGGGGGGAGGGCAGGAGAATGAAGTTGAGAAACATGATAAAATGGTAGAGCAACCTCAATGGGCTGAATGGCCACATTCTGATCCTATGTCTTATGGAGTCTGATAGGTAGATTAGAAAGATAAACAGGAATAACAAGGTTTTTGTTCAGTAAGATTTTGATTATCTCATGTTTATTTAGGACAGAGAAAAGAAAAAATTAATAAATGAATGCATGATGCAAGTAGGAAGGATTTGTACATTTGTGCATGACTCAAGCAGGATGTTAATCGGCTGATGAGTGAAGGAGGCAGTGTTAGGTCTTGTGTATGACTAGGTAAATGAGCTAAATAAGTGAAAATCTTGAGAGTAGTGGCTCTGAAGCGATAAGGTTTAAGATTTACAGATAATTAAACAGGAAAAAGACCCATACAGAGCCAGAACAGTAATTAAATCTGGAAAACTTTTAGGAAAATGAAGATTGAAGTGGTGTCAAAAGAGAAGATTATCACTTGGGACTACAATAATAGTGGCATGTTTAAAAATATGGTCAGTTTATGAAGTGAATAGATTTCCTAATTTTATTTAAAAGCTGTTAGTATTTTTAGGAGTCCACACTTAATTGAAGGGAAAAGAACTAATTAAAATTGATGGGAATTGATGGCCAATGTAGAGTACAAGTATAATAATATAAAGTTAACAAACAGGATAAGGAAAGCCAAGACAAAGTAAATGCTGATGTAAATAGGTGGGAAGGCACATAGTGAGGATGACACACACAAACAGAGGAGGGATATAGAAAGGTTCAGTGAGTGGGCAAAAACATAGCAGATGGAATGTATAATGGAGAAATGTGGATTATGCACTTCTTAGGAAGAATAGAGGAGCTGGATATTATTTAAAATAAAGCCTTCAAAAAGTTACTGAGCAAAGGGATTTAGGAGTCCTCATTCAGTGTGTAATAAGGTAGGCAAATGAAATATTGACCTTTTATTGGGAATGGAGTCTAAATGTAGGGAGTTAAAAATCTCACAACACCAGTCCAATAGGTTGATTTGGAAGCACAAGAGGTTGTCAACCACCTGATGAAGGAGCAGTGCTCCGAAAGCTAGTGTTTCTGAATAAACCTGTTGGACTTTCACCTGGTGTTGTGTGATTTTTTTTTAACTTTGTGCACTCCAGTCCAACACTGGCACCTCCAAATCATAACAGTAGGGAGGGAGGTTTTCCTGAACTACACAAGATAGTAATCAGACCACACCTGGAATACTGTGAACAGTTTCGGGCCCCTTACGTCAGGAAATGTGTTGCAGGCAGTGCGGAGAAGGTTCATGAGGCGGATACCAAGTTTGGAGAGACTCTCTTTTGAAGAGAGATTGAGTAGATTGGACTTGCACTCTTTTGGAGTATAGAAAAATGAGAGGCAACATTATTGAAACAAACAACATTCTTAGGGGACTTGACAGGGTCAATGTGGAGAGGTTGCTTCCCCCTGTGGGAGAGTCTAGGACCAGAGGGCATAATCTCACAATAAGGGGTCATACATTTGAAACATAGATGAAAAGGAATTCCCTTTTTCAGAGGGGAGTGAATCTGTGGAATTTTTTTACCATTTGAGTACTGCTGAAGCTTGGTTATTAAATATATTCAAGGCTGCGATAGACAGATTTTTAATCAGTAAGGGAATTGATTGTGAAGAAAAGGCAGGAAAGTGGAGTTGAGGATTATCAAGTCAGCCATGATCTCATTCAATGGTGGAGTAAACTCATTTGGCTGAATGGTCTACTTTTGCTGCTACATCTTATGGTCTTAGGGAGTAAAAGCAAAAACAGATCCAGGGTAACGCAAACGTTGTCCACATATATGATCTAAGGAAATGTTGCTGGTGATGAGAGTCAAAGGATATTTATCATTGAGACAATTAGGAAATAATGCTCAAAAATAATGGAGCACACTTCTTTTTGCATTTGTCTTTACAGAAGAGAAGGATTTCTGGAAAGAGGTAAATTCTGAAGAGGCAAAGATTAATATCAATTTTGTTTTCTTTCATTTAATATCATTGTGATGATAGTTAATGTTAGGGTTAAAAAGTCTAAATAAAACACAGGAACGGGAGCAGATTTAGACCATGAATCCATTTGGGGCTGCTTTGCCATTTAGTGCGTTGCTGACTGGGTTTCTGCTTATTCAACTTTCCTGTCATTTCCATATCATTCAAATCTCAAAGACATCAAAAATACGTCTATCACATCCTTAAATATATAAAGTACGGTCAGAATTCCAAAGGTCTTCTAGCCTAATGTAGTGTTCTCAATCATATTGAAGATATGATTGAAGCGGGCGGCACGGTGGCACAGTGGTTAGCACTGCTGCCTCACAGTGCCAGAGACCCGGGTTCAATTCCCACCTCAGGTGACTGACTGTGTGGAGTTTGCGCGTTCTCCCCGTGTCTGCGTGGGTTTCCTCCGGGTGCTCTGGTTTCCTCCCACAGTCCAAAGATGTGCAGGTCAGGTGAATTGGCCATGCTAAATTGCCCATAGTGTTAGGTAAGGGGTAAATGTAGGGGTATGGGTGGGTTGCGCTTTGCCGGGTTGGTGTAGACTTGTTGGGCCGAAGGGCCTGTTTCCACACTGTAATGTAATCTAATCTAAATCTAAAAAAAATTCTCAGTCATAATCATCTTTATTATAGCAATAATTGTCTTTAACAATGGAAAATGGAGGGAAGGAAAATGTTTGATAGACATAGTGTTTCATTCATACTGTTGTGGATAGATCAGAGCAGGGCAAATTTCGTTTCTTCCTAATATAGATCATGTGGATGCTGCAGATCACCAATTCTTGAAGCTTAATGTAATTCATATGTTGAAGTGAGAGTTGTAAGGTAGAGATAACTGGTGGTGGAAATTTAATTGGGTTTACAAGTAATAATTTAAATTATGCTGCCTCTTTGTTTATGTTTTATTATTTGCAAATCCTTGAACTTTGAGCGATTAGATTAGATTACTTACAGTGTGGAAACAGCCCTTCGGCCCAACAAGTCCACACCGACCTGCCGAAGTGCAACCAACCCAGACTCATTCCCTTACATTTCACCCCTTCACCTAACACTACGGCATGGCCAATTCACCTAACCTGCACATTTTTGGACTTTGGGAGGAAACCGGAGCACCAGGAGGAAACCCACGCAGACACGTGGAGAATGTGCAAACTCCACACAGTCAGTCGCCTGAGGCGGGAATTGAACCCGAGTCTCTGGCACTGTAAGGCAACAGTGCTAACCACTGGGCTACCGTGCCGGAATCTATTACCATTGAAGGTGGTTAATGTGGGGAGGAGTCTTCTCAGGGTCGTAAAACAGTGTTTGCTATCGCCTCTCTGGGTTGGATGAGGGATAACTTTGGCCCCTGCCATATTGTGTTTATCCAAAACTAAGTCAGCTGTCCATTTTTAGTGACCAGTTTGTGAACTCATGAAGTTTAGGCTTCAATGTATATAGAGTCCAAGTGAGTCTGATTGCTTTGTGTCTCTAACCTCAGCTGTCCTGCACAGGAAGGAACGCCAAGCAAGCGTGAAAATTGCCATGCTCCAAACATTTAAATTAATGTCAAGGTTCAAACTGATGCAATTTTTTTTCCATCCATGGGGGATTCTTAGTACTTCACTGCAGTCAGGTTGTATAAGAGTCGAGCTTTGGATCACTGTTTCGGATCACTGTGAAGGGTAAACCTCTTCACACCAACTCCAAAGTTACCAGCATAAATGTACCCATGGGCAATGAGGCAAGTGAGTGTGAATGACACTTGAAGCTGGAATTTGAGATTCATGCTTCTGTGGGTTGCGAGTTCATCACTGCTGCTATAGATATTGGACACCTCAAACCCTACAGTTATAAGTCAGATTAACTTTGGAAATTCACCAAAAAAAGCTTTCTCTTGACCACATTTTAATTACTGAATTAGATCAGGACAGACTATTATTCAAGAAATATTAGCCAACTGTATTGAAAAAGGAACTTGCAAGGAAATCCCTTGAATTGAATTATGAGAATTAAGAGGGTTATAGCAATATTGAAGTAGAATGATGAACTGTGCAGGAGTAGCAGACAGAGAATGTGTTTTAAAAGATTGCTGCAAGCTAGTACACTTTATCAGATTGAGGTGGCGTTTAAAAAAAAATTGATGCATACAACAGTTGCTAAAATTCAGAGTTTTGTTGCTAGTGTAATATACTTAGATGTTGAAAAGAGGTTGCTGTTTACTTGATTTGCAAACAATAAATTGATAAGTTAAATCAATACCATCTGTTTTTTGAGGTCTATCCCTGTGGATAAGGAAGTTGTTAGCATTTGTTAAGCCTTTAATCCATCTGAAATTCCTTCTTGCATTCTCATTGTGCACTTTTCGACTTTGACCAAGACAAGGTCACAGGTACTTTCTGATGTAACAAGTTCAGCTAGCGCCAGGTGCTCAAGTAGCTGGAAATGAGATATGGCATTGGGCATTGAGATAATACAGTAATCTCTGTATCTAGGTCTGTAATTATTGTAATATCATGAACTGTTTATTGGTTTATTTGATTCAGTAGCTGTTGATTTGCAACAGGGATGTCACAGATTTGCTTGTAACTTCTCAGCTACTCTGTTTAACGCATAAAGTGAATTTGGTGATGATGGAAAAGCGAGAAGTCACCCAGCTATTTTACTTCAGAGTCCTTTGTTAATGTTTGATTTTAAACTTTGGGGATTTTAGGTATCAATGCTTTTCCTATCAATTACACTGTTGATGCTATTAGATAGATGTTGTTTTCTGCAAGAGTAGGTGTCACATTAAAACACAGGTTGAGCTCGCTAATCAATTAGCAGATATGTTGAATTCATTTTCACAGTATACCGCAATGGGTTTTGGATCTGAGACCAGAGATACTCATCTCATTGTCATCACCACATGACCTGAGCGATATTCTGTTGTTTTCCAAACAGATCTATACCAAGAAACAGGAATTAAAGCTAGAAAATCAGAACTTAATGATTTAATTTTTAAAAATTAAAGATCAAAGCCCATCTCCTCTCCTTCTGATCACCATTACATGCATGAGAACCACTTTAATTATTAGAGAATATTTACTAGAATGCATAGTTGACACAAAATCATCATTTTGCAATTTGATGCAGATATAAATTTGAATCAAATTCATGCTTGGCTGAAATGTAAAAAGGAGTTGAGCTTTAAACATTAAACATGTTTATGGCTTTATTGATTGGTATAAAATATGTAGCAGTTTTAAGCTAAAACTAAGCATGTGGATACTGGTGCGTTTGGGTGGAATGTGAATTTTACATGATGTTCATGCTTGTCTCTGTTGATTCTGATGGAGATTACACTTGGCTGGGTAATAAAGCCAGTTTTGCCTCTGACCTGATCATTTCCATGATAGTTATTTCAAATTTAAATTATCCCTGATTGTATATTTGTCACTTTGTTCAAATTAAATTGATGTCCAGCTTGTAAAATAAATGAAAATAATAAATTCGTACAGTTGCCTGAAATCGATCGCTGCTGGTTAACAGGAATGCCTCTCTTTTAAAAGATTTTACCCTCATTTTCAAATTACTCATGGCCTTGGCCCATCTCATGTTTGTAACATCCTCCAGCCTGTCAACCTGCTGAGATATTTGTGGCGCTCTAATTCTAACCTCTTACATATCCATTACTTCAATCACTTGATCTGTATGTTTCTGTCTAAGTGTTTTTACAACTTCTGATCTGTACATCCTTGCTTACTATGATCTGCCTATGCTGCTCAAAAACAAAGCTTTTCACTGTACTTCGGTACATGTGACAATAATTCAATCACTTGTTCATTAATCAGCCAAAGACACAGCCACCTCTGTGCTAGGATTTGTAATTTGATCCCTAGTACTCTTTGTCTCTCCTTCTCACTTTCCTCCTTTGAGATTTGCGTCAAGCTCTTTGGTCAAGCTTTTAGTCGTTTGCTCTTAATTGCTCCTTGTCTACCTTGGTCTACAATTTTGCCTAATAATAGCTCTCCCGGTAAAAGTTGATCTGGTGTAAAAGAGGGCCCATAATTTTGACTTTAAATTTAGGGATCAAAGTCCATGCACCTCCTCCTAAAATTACTTTACACACATCGTGAAAGGTGGCAGGTAGGGTATATGGTAGAGGAAAACTTTGGTGATGATCTGCATATCTAGCTGGAGCTGCTAGAGCAAATCCTCCATTTCTGTGTCTGGACAGTTCAAACTACAGCTGTGCCTGTGAAGGAGCAATAGTGACAGAATGGTGTGTTGATGTGATCCCCTAACCTGGGCATCTGGATTCAGACCTTAACAGGGCAACTGATCCAGTGATGGTCGATTGGATATTGCCATTGTCCCATCTGTGTGACATCAAGAGATCAAGGACAATTGATCAATCAGTAAGAGAGGCCCAGACCAGCAAATTCATGCACAAAATCAATGTAAATATTTAGAAATGTAAATATTTAGAAATATTACTTGTGTGAAAATCAAATCTTATTTCCTTACACTTAAAACAAAACTAGTATCAATAATCAAACTTTTCTGCAAGTATATATGCTAAATACAAATTGTTGCTTTTTTATGGGGTGCCAAGAGAACAAAATGTTGCTATTTGCTGTACTGAAGTTTGATTTTTTTTGTCTCCGTTCAAGGGAAGCAGCTGATATAGACAGCGATTTTATGATTTTATATATGTTACGCACTATCAAGAGTTGCATTTGGTGATGATTCTTTTTCTCAGTTTATTAGATTTCAGTTCAAAATTAAAAACCTTCTTTGTGTCTATTTCTGCAAGGGACTATTCACTTTATGCACTTTATACGCTTTTGTGTCTCATTGCTTCCTGCCTTGAAAGAAGATTTCCAAAGAATGGTGATCGGGAAGATCTCCAAAATGTATGATGCTCTAGAGTGGGAGGCAGTAACACTGAAGCAATCCAAAAGCAGCTTCAGTAATCTTTTGGTGTTCCCTCTCACTGATAAAGTAAGGCAACTTTAATTTCAGTTTATTATCATGTCAAAGGTCTAGACCTGCTTGATGAAAAACAGGCCTAAAGGTACAGGCTACAAAGGGGCTCAGAGCTGTCAGGAAGCACATGATTGGATTATATTGCTGATTTATAGGTCTGACTGCTGGAAGAATTCATTGGTGACAGCCAACTCCACTGTTAACACCTTCCTTATCACATTCTTTTTGAATTCAATTCTCACTTATTTCTCCATTTCCTGTATTATGGGCATGTCAAAAAAAAGTTCTTAGTCTTCTTTAGCACTGATGAACCACCCAGCGAGGGCAGCATTTGCAAGGAGATTTTGAAAGTATTGGCACACACTGCAGTCTGTGTGCGGTTTAGTCATGCTAGGAGGATTGACATGCTCGATGACTCTTTACTGAAAGTGATCATGTTACCCCCTACTGGGTTGGAGTCTATTGGGTTGACTGCTTCCGCAGGAGCGTAAAGAGTCTCCTTCTAGCATTTGTTGCTGTGAATGTTTGTTCTGTGGAGTTGTTGGGTGGAGAAATTGTCACGCATGATGACTATAGGGTTCAATAAAAAGTTGTTGGTATCGTTGCTTCCATAATCTACTTAGGGCCTGTGTCACTTAACAAATTAGTTTTTCTAAAATGTGCATGGTTGTGAAGTTAACGCTAGTGTTACTGACATAATTAAAAGTAAGCGTGGGAAGTGCAATTTATTTCCAAATGCTAACAGTTGCTTGGAATTCACACCGACAACTTGCTAGCTCTTTGCTAATTGTATGTTTGTGCATTTTTGTACTGCTGATATCGTCTTCAGAACAAAATGCAATAGAGAAACTGACCAGGTTCACTAGTTTAATACCAAATGTGGAGGGACTGTCTTATGTGTAAATTAGGCCTGTACTCATTGAGTTATAAAAGAATAAGAGGTGACCTTATTGAAGCATGCACAATTCCTAGGGAACTTATCAAGGTAGACGTGGAGAAATTGTTTCTCCTTTTGGACCATTTAGTATCAGAAAGCGTATCTCAGAACAAGGGGGTTACAATTTAAGATGGAGAAATTTCTTCTCTCGAGAGTTGTGAACTTGTGAAATTCTTTAACACAGAGACCTGTAGAGGTTGGGTCATTAAATGTATTCAAGGCTGAGATCGACAGATTTTTAATCGGTAATGGGGAAAAGGCAGGAAAGTGGAGTTGAGGATCAGCCATGATCTTATTGAAAAGCTTGATCGGCTGAATGGCCTACCTTTGTTCCTATGTCTTATGGTCTTATCTTACATACTTGGTGAAAAAGGTTAAAACTCCAAAGATTTCTATTCAGAGGGGAGTATGAAGGGGGAGTATGAGATGTGGCATTCCACACAATTTAAATTAAGTTAAAAATCTCACAACACCAGGTTCGAGTCCAAAGGTTTATTTGGAAATACAAGCTTTTGGAACGCTGCTCCTTCATCAGGTAGCTGTGGAGCAGGATCATAAGACACAGAATTTATAGCAAAAGTTCTCAATGTCATGCAATCTAAATTAAGTATTTAGGGAACAATGTTAGAGTAGTAGAGTAGAGTAACTTTATTTGTTGTTTCTACTATATACAGCTGGTACAATAAAAATGAGACAAAGTTCCTCCCGGACCAAGGTGCTATATGAACACACAGACTGCATGAAAGTATAATCATAGACAGGATAGCAAAAAATGCAATACATGCAAGATCGCACAGTAATTCCTGACAGGACAAGACAAGACGATAGGCACAGTGATGGTCAAATTACTATGTAACAATCAATGATCATTAATAAAACATTGTTTTAGCAGCAATTCAAAAAGTCATCCGAAAATTGCAAATGGAATAGAGTGTTTTTACCTATAATCATACAGTGTTAAGGAGCCTGATGGCTTGGGGTAAGAAACTATTGCACAGTCTGGCTGTGAGGGACCAGATACTCTGGTATCTTCTGCTAGCTGACAGGAGGGAGAAGAGTTTGAGTGAGGGGTGTTTGGGGTCTTCCACAACGCTGTTAACCTTTGGATGCAGCGTGTGGTGAAAGGGCTGCAATGGAAAGAAGAGAAATGATCTTCTCTGCAGTCCTCACTCTCCTTTGTAGGGTCTTATGATCTGAGACGGTGCAATTCCCGAACCAGGCAGTGATGCAACTGCTCAGGGTACTCTCAATGAACCCTCTGTAGAGTGTGGTGAGGATGGGAGATGGGCTTTCCTCAACCTATGCAGAAAGTAGAGACTCTGCTGGGTTTTCTTGGCAATGGAGCTGGTGTTGAGGGACCACGTGAGATTCTCCGTCAGGTGGGTGCCAAGAAATGTTGTGCTCTTCACTATCTCCATGGGGAAACTGTCGATGTCCAGTGGAGAGTGATCGCTTTGTGCCCTCCTGAAATCAACATCCATCTGTTTCGTTTTGTACATGTTCAGAGACAGGTTGTTGGCTCTGCACCTCCTGTCTGTATGTTGACTCATTGTTTCTGCTAATGAGACCCACTATTGTCGTGTCATCAGCGAATGTATTAATATGATTTACTGTATTGCTACACAGTTGTGTGTCAACAGGTGAACAGCAGCGGTCTGAGCACCCAGCCCTGGGAGGCTCCCGTGCTGGTGTATTATCCAATTATGCAGCACAGATATGTGTGTGGTGTGGGGTACCATTTAGGTCATTGTGTAGGTTCTCGTGCTTTGGACGACTTAACCAATTAGTTTCATTTTCCTGCTTTTTCCCCAGGATTCCACATTTTCTTTTCCTCTTCAAGTATTTATCTATAGGGGAACCCCAATTTCTGAACATCTGAACATTATGAACACTTGTACTTACAAATGCGATCCTATACAGTGCTGTAATTTTGCAAACCAAACTTAGGAAAATTTCCATACTTACAGATGTCTGCTTTATATTGTGTTCCAACTTGTGTACAAATAGATTTGGGAATGGAACCTGTTCGCAATCCGGAGACTGCCTGTCATCCTTTCCTAAAAAATTCCTGTTACATTTGCTTCCATGCTGTTTCAGGTCGCACTTTTCAGATCATTGGTAGTTCCCTGCATGTAAAGAAACCTCTTCATCCCCCAAGTCGTCATCAGAAGTAGGATGAAGAATTAGGGCCAGACAGTTCAGGAGAGATGTTAGGAAATGCTGGTATACGGAAAGAGTGATAATAATGCAGCTTAAAAATACGGGGTAGACCATTTAGGACAGAGATGAAGAGAAACTTCTTCACCCAGAGGCTGGTGGCTGTGTGGAATGCTCTGCCCCAGAGGGCAGTGGAGGCCCAGTCTCTGGATTCATTTAAGAAAGAGTTGGATAGAGCTCTCAAAGATAGTGGAATCAAGGGTTATGGAGATAAGGCAGGAAGAGGATACTGATTAGGAATGATCAGCCATGACCATATTAAATGGCGGTGCAGGCTCGAAGGGCTGAATGGCCTACTCCTGCACCTATTGTCTATTGTCTATTGTCTAATGGAAAGCTGACAGTCAATGATGTGAAAGTGATGGCCCTTGACATCAAGGCAGCATTTGACTGAGTATGGTATCAAGGAGCCAATGGGAATCTTGGGAAACCCAGCTAGTTGGAGTCATACCTGGCACAAAGGAAGATGCTTGTGGTTGTTATAGATCAATCATTTTAGCTCCAGAACATCTCTGCAGGAGTTCCTCAGGTTACTGTCCTTGGCTCAACCATCTTCAACTGTTACATCAATGACTCCCTCCAATATAAGATCAGAAGTGGATGTAATTTGCCAATGATTTCATAAATGTTCAGCACTATTTGTGACTCCCCAGATACCAAAGTGGTCCATGTCCAAGCCAACATCCAGGCTTGGTCTGATAAGTGGCAAGTTACATTTGCATCACACATGTACCAGTTAGTGATGATTTTTCTACAAGCCTGAATCTAACCATCATCCTTTTGACATTCAATGATATTATTGTCGCAGTATTCCCCACAATCAACAAATGGTGGGCTATCTTTAATCAGAAACAGAATTGAATCAGCCATATAATTACAGTTGCTTCAAGAGTAGGTATGTGGTTAGGAATTCTGTAGCCAGTCTCCTGTCTCCCCGGTACCTGTCCACAAGGCACAACTCAGAAGTGCATGGGAATATGCTCCACTTGCCTGAATGAATGCAGTTCCACAAGAAGCTTTACTCCATCCAGGAAATAGCAGCCCACTTGATGGCAAACCCAGGCAACACCTTCACTCCTTCCACCACCAATGCATAGTCATAGCAATATATATCATCTACAAGATATATGGTAATAATTTACTAAGGCTACTACCATAGCATCTTCCAAACCAGTGCCTACTTCTATTTGGAAGAACAAGCACTGTAGATACATGACAACACCATCAACTGTCAGTTCTCTCCAAACCACACACCATCCTGACTGAAACATAGGAATAGAAGCAAAGGCATGAGTATACCATTTGGCCCTTCAAGCCTGCTTCCCCATTCAGTATAATCATGACTGAACATCCAACTCTGTACCTTATCCCTATTTTCTCCCCATATCCTTTGATACCTTTAGCCTAAAAGTTTATACCTGATTCCTTCCTGAAACATTCAATTTTGTGGCAGAGAATTCCACAGGCTTGCCAGTCTGGGTGAGGAAATTTCTTGGACTTGGAACTTTCTCACTATTCCTTCATTTGTCTCTGGGTTAAAATTCTGGAACTTCCTTCCTAACGAGACCAGGTGTCCAGGGACTGCAGTGGTCTAAAAAGTTGGCTCACAATCACCTTCCCCAAAGCAGTTAAGAATGGATAATTAATGCTGATCAGTCGGTGACACCCACACGCTGTGAACAAATGATACAGGGAATAGGGAAATGGCAATTAATTATAATCAACATATTGTATCAGTACATGTGACAATAAATTCAATTCAATTCAGTTATAGTGGAGAACATTATAAACATTCAAAAGAGAACTGATAAATAGGGTGCTAGTGGGAAGAAAGATTTTGTTACAGTCTCTGTCATGAGGGATAAATTATTTGCACTAAAGGCAGACAAGTCACCAGAACCTGATGAAGGGCTTTTGCCTGAAACATCGACTTTCCTGCTCCTTGGATGCTGCTGTGCTTTTCCTGCTGTGCTTTTCCAGCACCACTCTAATCTAGACTCTGGTTTCCAGTATCTGCAGTCCTTGTTTTTACCAGAACCTGATGGACTGCATTCAAAGAGTAGGAAGCATTGGTTGAAATATTCCAAAAGTTGCTAGATTTATGGAGGGTTCCAGCAGATTGGAAAGTGATAATGTGATGCCCTGTTCGAGAAGGAAGGGAGATAAAGCAGGAAATTAAAGGCCTCTTTGCTTAACATCAGTCATTGGAAAAATGCCAGAGCCCGTGATTAAGGAAGAAATAGCAGAACATTTACTAAAGCTTAATGCAATCCAACAGTCAACATGGTTTTGTGAGAGTGAATTTATGTTTGATAAATTTGCTCGTTATTTGGGGATATAATAAGCAGAATTGGTAAATTGGAACCGATATATGAAGTATGTTTGGATTTCTATGATGCTTTTGATAAGGTTATTGCACAAGATAGAAGTTCAGTGTTGGGGGTAATGTATTTGCATCGCTGGAGAACTGGTTAACTCACAGAAGACGGAGTTAAGATTAGTGTTTTTTTCACACTGGGAAGATATAAAGGCAGAGGTGTGCCACAAGAATTACTCCTTCAGTTGTTTGCTGCCTATATTAATGAGTGTGAATGAGGACGGAGTGTGATGCATCTAAATTTGCTGATGACCTGAAAATAAGTGGGAGGGCCTGTTGTGATGAGAATAGAAGGAATCTGCAAGGATACATAGAAAGAGTCATAGTGTCATGGAGTTATACAGCATAGAAATAGACCCAACTCGTCCATGCTGACCAGGTTTCCTAAACCACTTGCTTGCTTATATCTCTCCAAACCTTTCCTATCCATGTCCTTTGATTAGATTAGATTACTTACAGTGTGGAAACAGGCCCTTCGGCCCAACAGGCCCACACTGACCCGCCGAAGCGCAACACACCCAGACCCATTCCCCTACATTCACCCCTTTACCTAACACTACAGGCGTGGCCAATTCACCTACCCTGCACGTTTTTGGACTGTGGGAGGAAACCCATGCAGACGCAGGGAGAATGTGCAAACTCCACAGTCAATTGCCTGAGGCGGGAATTGAACCCCGGTCTCTAGCACTGTGAGGCAGCAGTGCTAACCACTGTGCCACCCCATACTTGTTTGTATGTCTTTTAAATGTTGTAATTCTACCCGCCTCTACCTGTTTCCATAGGTTCAGTGAGTGGGGAAAAAGCTTGGTCAGTGGAGTTTAATGTAGAAAAGTGCATTAATGAGGGATCTAGGTGTTCTTCTACATGAAACGCACAAAATCAGCATGCAGGTCCATTATTAGTTAAGAAGGCAAGTGAAATATTGATCTTTATTGCAGGGAGTAGGAGTTTAAAAATAGGGAAGGCTTGTCACAATTGTACAGGGTATTGGTGACGTGTACCTGGAGTACTGTGTACGGTTGTGGTCGCTGTGTTTAACAAAGGGTATTCTGAAATTGAAAGCAGTACAAAAAATATCGACCAGGTCTAAAGGATTGTCTTATCAAGAACAGGTAAACAGGTTAGATCTTTATTTAGAGTTTACAAGAATGCGAATCTTAGTGAAACATTCAAGGTTGTTAAGGGCCTTGACAAGGCAGATATTGAGAAGATGTTTCCATGTGTGGGTGAGTTTCAAAGTAGGGACCATAGTTACAAAATGAGGGGGCACTCATTTAAAAGTAAGATGAGAAGGAATTTCCTCTTTGAGAGTAATCTGGAATTCTTTACCCTTGGGGAAGAAGTCGTGAAGCTTCTTCATTGAAGGTGTAAAGATGAAGTGGATAGACTTTTGAAATATTAGGGTGTTTGGTTTATGAGTTGCCATGAAAGAGGAGTTGAGGCCAAGGACAGATAGCTGTGGCCTTATTGAATGTTGGGGCAGGCTTGAGGAACCGAATGACCTACCCCTGCTCCTATTTCTTCTGCTGCAATGTGGCAGAGGCATTTCAGACGCAATTTCTGTTGTACCTTTTAAGTTTTTTTGAGGCACACTCCAGGTCTCACTGCAGTGCAGGCATGTGATGACAACAGTTGCTCTATACACTTAGGCTTTCGTTGACTCATGGGAGTCTTTGATGTTAAAAATATACTGCTGTACTTAATTTTGAAGTATTTAAAATGATGAAAGGATTAAACTCTGTGCATAAGCGTTTGACAGTAGATGACGGGGCATGCATTTAAGCTAAGTATAGAACTTGATTATGCTTAAAGAGTGATTATATGCTGCACCATTCAACATCCCACCTATCTTTTGTACACAGTGATATAAACCACAGTTAAAGGGTGGCAAGGTGGCTCAGTGGGTAGCACTGCTGCCTCACAGCACCCGGGGACTCAGGTTCAATTGCTGCCTCGGGCAACTGTCTGTGTGGAATTTGCACATTCTCGCTGTGTCTGCATGGGTTTCCTCTGGGTGCTCTGGTTTCCTCCCACAATCCAAAGATGTGCTGGTCAGGTGAATTGGCCATGCCTAATTGCCTATAGTGTCAGGTGCATTCGTCAAGGCTAAAAGAGGGTAGGAGAATGAGTCTGGGTGGGTTACTCTTCGGAGGGTCAGTGTGGACTTGTTGGGCTGAAGGGCCTGTTTCCACACTGTAGGGATTCTAATCTAATTCCAGTCTAATCTAAGAATTCATTCAGCTCTTCATTAAGTTCTTGCATTGATCACACAATCCAAAAACTTCTATCAAGCATTGGGAACTTTTTGGGTGGAGTGGAACCCCTGGACTTGAATTTGATCATTTTGATGGTTTGAAAGGTATTTATGCTTGCTTATTTTCTCTAAGTTTTTACACAACTTGTTGTCTGTTTTGTTTGTCCTCTCCAAAGTTTACATGGCTATTGTTGCTAGGATGCAGCGGGGATCCAAATGGTTAGATATATAATGACACAGACAGTCTCAGTTGACTAACCAGTCATTTTGAATCTTTTGTGTGTGCTTGTATAACACCAGCAGGGAAACTAGACACAATCTTTGTTTAAACTTCCATTTCTTCTGAAAAACTGCATCGTTAACAAAGAGATCATTCAAACATTTACTGGAGTAAATCTTAGATTGTATTCAAGGTATAGCATGTGCCCCATTTTGAACATGAGCCACTGGTATTACCAAACTGGCATCAAAGCTAAATACTGTGAATTCTGGAAATATGAATTTTAAAAGCATAAAATGCTGGAACCATTGAGCAGATGAAGCAGCTTCTGGAGAGAGAGAAAAACAGTGTTACGTTTCATGTTGATGCCCTTTCATTTCAATGTGTTGATTTTTTTTGGGAGCTTGTGATCGCAATTATCTAATATAGTCAGTTGACTTCTTGTGATAGTTTATTAAGAAGCAGTAGTTTAAATACAATGCATTGGTTAGTGAGATTAAGAAAGTATAGAATCTTGACAATAGGGGATGGTTCACCAGAGGACAAACAGGCTGTGATTGCAGAACGTTTGTCTTGTTAAAGAGGTGGGAGGAATAGGAGTGGTGGTAGCATCTTGCCCTACACCTGAGGTGTTGGGAAACTCTTCCCTCGGTCTCCCTTATGCCTGTTCAACTTTCTCCTCTTCAGATACATACATATCCACCTCTCAATTAGAAGTTAAGATTGAAACTTCTATTGCCCTTTCAGGTGATTTTTAAATCATCGTACATTTTCTCATTGAAAAAAAGTAAAACTTTGACTCAGCTTTGACTCTTTTGCCAAAGACTTTAACTCTGTCTTCTGGCTATGGACCCTTCTGCTATTGAAAATAGTTTGTTAGCTAATTCCCAGTGTTTCCATTGCCTCTTTAACCAATGTTGTTCATTTGATTGCCCAGTTTTGTCTGTACGATGGTATCCAACCACTCTCCACAGCACTCTTTCAGTTAAAAATACTTTTTGCCCACAAAGTTGCTGAAAGTGCAGCTAATAATGTTACAAAATGTGGAGAAGCAGGTTATCTGGGTCCTGACTGAACAGAACCAGAAGCAGTGGAGCTTGTTAACTGATTTGGTTTAAAGATAAAAATCACACAATACCAGGTTATATTCCAACAGGTTTAATTGGAAGCACACTAGCTTTCAGAGCGCCGCTCCTTCATCAGATGATTAGGTTTAAAGATTAAGTAAAGGAGGCCCTCTTTTAGTGGTGGGAGAGTCCCTATCCCTGGACCGGGAGGCCCAAGTTCAAGTCCCACCTGTTCCAGAGGTGTGTAGTAACATCTGTGAACAGATTGATGAGAAAAATAAGCTTAAGAAAACGATTAAGAAATACTATGTGAAAGGACTAAGAGGGAACTGCATGATTTATAAGTCATCATGCATAAGAAGAAAAATGGTATGGGAAAGAAGGATTGGATCAAAACAGAAAAAGATGAGACAAAGAAATATTTTTAAAAAAATCTTAATGTTTTTCGAATCTCCTAATAATGCTGAATGGTCCATCTGAATGAATGAGACTCCATATTTGTAACAATTAATTTTTCTGCCAGCAAGCTCGATTGACCGTAATTAACATTAACATGTTGTTAACAGGGTAACTACATTTGAAATGGCAAGATCATTGTGACAGGTTTAACTTTGCTCTCTTGTAGTAATGAAGCTGCAATAATATCATTGCAAGAATACCTCAGGGTAGTGTCCTAGACCCAACCATCTTTAGTTGCTTCATGAATGATCTTCCCTCCATCAAAAGGTCAGCAGTGAAGAAGTTTCCTGTTGATTGCAGTGTTCAATTTAATTTGCAACTCACCAGGTATTGAGGTTGTCCATGTTCATATCCAGAAATATGTGGACATTATCCAAGCTTGGGCTAGGTTGGATGTAACATTGACACCACACAAGTAACTGACAATGGTTGCATCGAACAAAGAATAGTATAGCCACCTCTCGATTACATTCAGTGACATTTCCAGGTGATTTCAAGATTCTGGTGACTGGCATTCCATTAATTTGAATCTTAACTGAACCAGCTTTATTAATATAGCAGGGCAAAGGCTAGATATACTGAAAGGAGGAATTCACTTTGATAAGGATAAGTTAACATAGTATTTAATAAGGCAGAAGTGGATACTGCAGATGCTGGAGATTAGAGTCAAGGTTAGAGTGGTACTGGAAAAGCAAAGCAGGATAGCAGCATCCAGGAAGCAAGAAAATTGATGTTTTGGGCAAAAGCCCTTCATCAGGAATGAATGAATGTAGAATTTAATAATTCCAACTGATGGTCTGAAAACATTAGTTCAATTCCTTCTATTACAGTTGCAAAATTAAATTTGATTAGCAAACCAATCTGGAACAAAAAGCTAGATTCAGTAATAGTGGACATGAAACTACTGCACTGTCACAAAAACAAGATGCCCTTTTATGGAAAGAAATCTACCTATTTGTGACCTTAGACAAACAGCAAAGTAATTGACTCTTCAGTGTCCCTGAAAAAAACCTAGCAGTCTACTCAGTTGTATTCAAGAAAGTAGCTCACCATCACTACTTCGCAAGGGCAGTTAGGAATGGGCAATAAATTTTGATTTCATCATCGATTTCTACATCCATGAATTAATCTACAGAAAATGTCTCCAGACTCCTTGTTGCCTGTCCACCTCTGCAAGGCACAAGAGTGTGATAGTATACTGTCTGCTTGCCTGAATGAGTGTGTTGAAAACAGCATAACTTAACACCAACCTGGGCAAACCTCCCCATTGCTGCGAATAAGCTCAAAGTAATCTGTTTTTTCCTGCCAATGTCGTGCAACAAAATTGCATATTGAACCATGCAAAATGGTATTAGTGACAGATGCTGAAAAATAAAGGGAGGAGGGAGAGGTTTAGGGATGTAATTCCAGAGCTTAAGACCTAAGCAGCTGAAAATACAGCTGGCAGTTAAAATTGGTGATGAAGAAAACACCAAACTTGGAGATGCACTCGTATCTCAGGGAATTGTAACGGATTTGGTGGGAGTTAGGAAACGGACAACAGGATTTTGCTGAGAATCAGTATGAAAAATCCAATGAAGACTTAATTTTTTCAATGAGATAAATAATTGTTAAACTTTCAACTGAGTACATAAGAAAAATCTTCAGTGGGCAGGATTTTAACATTCTTTTAGCAAGAGAAAAGAGACAATCCAGTTCATTGTAAACATTTGATGAAACTGATTTAGCTTGCCAAATTTTCTTTATTCATTTGAGCTGTAAGCGTTACTAATGAGACTAGCATTTGTTGCCCATCCTAAATTTTCTTTGAGGAGGAGGTGGTGGTGTGCAGTCATCTTAAATCACTGTTTAACATGAATAGAGTCCTCTGTCGTAGCTATGCCTCCTCTTTCGATATGTCGTTTGCTCCTTGCATATTCTCCTGAAACCCCATTGAAGCAGGATCAATCCTAATTTGATGGTAATGGTTGTTTGGGATTGTTGTTGAATATGCTTCTGCTGCTAATGTCCCACAGTACCTTGTGGGTCTCCAGTTTTGAGTCACTAGTCTCTGAATTAATTTTGAATTCATCCCAACTCACATAGTTGCAGTGCCACACAATCCAATGAAGGGTAACATAATTCTGAAATTGTCATCACAAGAATTATTATGGGCAGTTGCATTTGTAACAGGTAGATTGTTAATGGTGAGGTTAGGTAGGATTTATTTCTTCTTAGCTTGGTTCTCCTACCATTTGCCAAGGGCATAATCTGGCAGATATGACCTTTAAGACTTGGTCAGTGATGGTTGAATGAGCCTCACTTGGTGATTGAGATTGAAGCCTTCCACCTGGAGTATATTCTACTCTTGTTTTCTTCCAAGTTAATATCAGCATAGAAGAATGTTGATTCATCAGCTGAGGAAAGGTAGTCAGTAATATGAAGCAGTAGATTTCCTTGTTCATATTGACCCATGAGACCTCATGGGGTCCTGAGTCAATGTTGAGGACTCCTGGGGCAACCTGACTTGTACAGAACTGTTCCAGTCGCACAGGACATACCCAGGGATGCTGATGGAGGAGTCCAAGGCATTGTCTGCAAGATATGAATTGGTGAGTGTGACTAACTGTTGTTCTTTGACTGATCAGTGGAACAGCTCTCCCAATTTTGCACAGTTAATGGGGAGGACTTTTCACAATCTGCAGGGATGAGAATTTTTTTTTCTGTGGCCTAAAGTGATGCTTGGTGACTAATACGGGTTTATAACTTTTTAATTAAGACAGTAAACTCATTTTCTGTCAAATCTCTTTCCACGAGTGAACGTTGTATTATTCCCTGTAATTTAGAAGATTAAGGGGTGAGTTTATCAAGTTGTTCAAAATGTGTATGGGATTTCATATTTCAGTTGGAGTTAAACTATATCCATTGGGACACAAGCTTAAAACTCTGGTCTTTTATGTGTGAACTTAATAGACAATTCCACATGCAAAGTTTGGTAACAGTTTTTAACTCTTCTGCAAATGACAGAAAAGGGATTTCTTTTAAATCTGACATTGATGGACCTTTTAATCAAAGTTATTATGGAATTATGGGACTTAGGATGGGTTATATCACAGATGGTGCTCGCTCAGAGATCAGCTGTTACCTCCTTGATAGGTGAGCAGGATAAAAGATCTTGTGTTCCATACTGTTTTTGTGGAAAAAGGCAGTCAGTTTTCTGTAACTGAGAAGTAGCATTATCTTTGACTCAAATGTGCAACATTCTCGAAGAACTCTTCATGTTTAATAGTAAGCTTCCATTTTAAATTTGAACAATTGTTAAGTTATCAAATTGCTTTCTCCAAACCTCTTTGAATGTGCAAACATGTGTTTGTGTTGATGTACACTGATTTAGCTTGGCAAATTTTCTTTATTCATTTGAGATGTAAGTATTGCTAATGAGACTAGCATTTGTTGCCCATCCATGTTTTAGAACCTTCCAACCATTCTTGTAGGCATGTCTTACTTGCTTTTACAAAATAGAAAATGCTGGAACTAGTTCTGATGAAAGTTGCAGAACTGAAATGTTAGCTCTGTTTCTCTCACCACACTTAGTGCCAGACCTGCTGAGTATTTCCGATGTGTTTTGTTTTTAATTTCTATCTTGCAGCATTCACAATAATTTTCTTTTATCACTTTGTTGGTACATTGATGACTCTTTCTGAGTTAGATGTTAATGTGCTCAAGTCCCAATATAGGAGCTGAACAACAAGTTCGGTCAACATGTCAGTTAGAAATAGCAGGAGTGCTAACACCTTTTGATGGAGGTACTTTGTTGGGTAAGATTGTAAGACAGACCTTCAACTACTATGCCCTAGAAGAACAGGGGTTGCATTGTAAAATGACCTGCTACAAGTTCCCTTCTTAGCTACACACCATCCTGATTTGGAACTAGATCACTGTTCCTTCATTACTTCCAGATAATAAACCTGTAACTTTAGGGTGTAGGTTTGCTGGCTGAGCTATAGGTTTGATATCCAGACGTTTCATTACCTGGCTAGGTAACATCATCAGTGGCGACCTCCGAGTGAAGTGAAGCTGTTTCTCCTGCTTTCTATTTATATGTTTGTCCTGGATGGGGTTTGTGGTGATGTCATTTCCTGTTCGTTTTCTGAGAGGTTGATAGATGGTATCTAGATCTATATGTTTGTTTATGGCGTTGTGGTTGGAGTGCCAGGCCTCTAGGAATTCTCTGGCATGTCTTTGCTTAGCCTGTCCCAGGATAGATGTGTTGTCCCAGTCGAAATGGTGGGTTTTTTTTCATCTGTGTGAAGGGCTACGAGGGAGAGAGAGTCGTGTCTTTTTGTGGCTAGCTGGTGTTCATGTATCCTGGTGGTTAACTTTCTTCCTGTTTGTTCTACGTAGTGTTTGTGGCAGTCCTTGCATGCAATTTTATAGATGACGTTGGTTTTGTCCATGGTTGTACTGGGTCTTTTAAGTTTGTTAGTTTTTGTTTAAGAGTATTGGTGGGTTTGTGTGCTACTAGGATTCCGAGGGGCCTTAGTAGTCTGGCTGTCATTTCTGAGACTTCTTTGATGTATGGTAAGGTAGTTAGGGTTTCTGGCTGTGTTAGGTCTGCTTGTCGTGGTTTGTTCCTGAGGAATCTGTGGACTGTGTTTTTTGAGTATCCGTTCTTCTTGAATGCGTTGTATAGGTGGATCTCCTCTGTTTTCCGAAGTTCGTCTGTGCTGCAGTGTGCGGTGGCTCGTTGGAATAGTGTTCTGAATCAGCTTCCTTTGTGTGTGTTGGGACGGTTGCTGGTGTAGTTAAGTATTTGGTCAGTGTTTGTCAGTTTTCTGTATACGCAGGTTTGTAGTTCTCCGTTGTCCTTTCTTTCGTTGTCCTTTCCAATCTATCAACCCCTCAGAAAATGAACAGGAAATGACATCACCACAAACCCCAGGAACCCCATCCAGGACAAACATATAACTAGAAAGCAGGCGACAACAGCTTCGCTTCACTTGGAGGTCGCCACTGATGATGTTACCTAACCAGGTAATGAAACATCTGGGTGTCAAACCTACAGCTCAACGAGCAAACCTACATCCTAAACCTCAAACTGAGCTACAAACCTTGCAAACACCTATGGGCACAACATGCTACAACTTGCCCGAAGATGGGAAAGGAATGCCATCCGAGAGAGTTCCACCTGTGAACAACTGTATTTCCTGCATGAATGTTTGAGAAAACAGGTACTGCCAAAATGTCTCCAATGCAAACCGCCGATAAAATCACCTCAAATCAGAAGTTTAACAGAATGAAACGGCCGCAGAATGCTCTGAGAACTAATCAATGATGCCCACCATAAACTCTGAAATCTATCAACCTCTCCGAAAACAAACAGGAAATGACATCACCACAAACCCCAGGAACCCCATCCAGGACAAACATATAAATAGAAAGCAGGAGACAACAGCTTCGCTTCACTTGGAGGTCGCCACCTAGCCAGGTAATGAAACGTCTGGATATTAACCCTACTGCTCAGTGAGCAAACCTATACCCTAAACTTCAACCTGAGCTACAAAACTTGCAAAAACCTGTAACTCCTTCACTATCAGCACTGTGGGTCTATACTCCTTGAGGTGTAGTAGTTCAATAAATCTAATTATATGTAACTGGATGGTTAGCAATGGTAGTTATTTATGATGTTCCTTGAAGCAGTGAATTCAGTCATACTGGTCCTTTTGCTGTGGCTTTCCTTACCCTTGTTGTCAGTTGCATGTTACCTGCTCATGGCATACTGGTGTTAAACTTTAGAATTGACAACATTTTCAAAAGAAAAAGAAAGATTTACATTTCTATGGTGCACTCATGTTTCAAAGGGGCCTGAAAATACTTTACAACCAATGAAACACTCATGAAATGCAATCACTGTTGCAGTATAGGAAACATGCTGGTCAATTAGTATGCAGCAAGGCTCTGCAAACAGCATTGCGACAATCTGTCAAGGACTGTTGTTTGAGAAACATGAAGAAGGTAGGTAGTAGGAGGGCTCTGTTACAACACCTAAGTATGCAATGCCATACCAGTCTCCTTTATTTCTTTGTTAAACTTAAACCTGCAACCATCTGACTGTCATGAGAGTATAACCATTTGAGCCACTCGAGAAACCTCTGTGGCAATACAGGAGAGTGACTGGAAGAGTTTTGTATGCCTGTGAATCTCCTTATCTGATGTATTCTTTGTCTCTTTCCAATTCCACTCTTCCCCGCCCCCGCCCCCGCCCCCCCCCCCCCCCCCCACTTCTCAACTGAACAAAACCACTACCACCACCCCAGGAATCAGTCAAATAAATCCGCTGTGAACTGTTTCTAATGCATTTATAATCCTTACACAAGGAGACCAAAATTATACATATTCCAGATGTAGTCTTACCAATGCTTGGTAACAGTGCAACAAAAATATTTATATTTTTACATACTATTTTTCTTGCAATAAAATACAAATGTTTATTGCCTTTCATAATCACTTGCTGGAATTGCATATTAACTTTTGTGATTCATCTATCAGGACACCCAGGACTGCATCCCTTCATTCTATAATATGCTGATTTTCTCTTCTTTCTGTTAAAGTTGGACAAGATCACGTTTTCCTACATGTGGACTCCATCTCCTCTGTCACTTTATCTATATGCCATCACAAATTCCTTATGTGCTCTTCACAACTGAATGTAAACCTTTTTATAAAATTTTATGCCATTATTTATTATTTTTCACCCTTCTATTAATGTAAGTTGGCTTCATAGTATCTTTGTATAATCCAATATTTGTTATTTCTCTTTTTTTTTGCAGCTAGTAGGTCAGATTGTTTTGTCACTGAAATAAGAACATTTTCAATTTGTTGTTGACTGGGAAAGCAATACTCTGCAATTAAGGTGATTGAGATTGGATTAGAATTAAGCATCAGATGTTTGATTTAATTGGTCATCAATTTTATGATGTGATTAAATGTTAGTTTATAATATAGACTGAAAGTAAATAGTTGAGTAACTCAAGGCAAAGAGCTTCAGGCATGGGCTATCAGAGTAAATGAGAGGTCTTGAACTGACAATCATTAATGAATTATAGAGAGCTGTTTTTTTCACAGCTTGGTAGCTAAGGAACGAACTGTCAAGTACAATTAGACATTTATTTTGTTAAAAAAATGTGTTGTTGCACAGTATCCTGGAAGATGTCATACTTGAGTGTTATCAAAGCCACAATTAACTTTGTGAATGCCCCTCACTCCAGAACTATGAGGTTTATAAAAGCACTCAGTGAATACATAAGGAAGGCATTTGTTGTGAAGGAAAGGCCATGAATTTCTCGAGACTGAAAAAAAGGCTAAAATTGCAACATTTTTATCCAAGAAAATTTGTGACTATCTGATTAACCCTAGTTTGGCACTGACATAGCGGGGTCTGCAAAGTTACTCAAACATTAATGGGTCCTTCCAGAAAGATAAGCGTAGGGTCACGACAGACTTCACACACCATAGGGCTGCTCTCATGAGAGAGAGATGACTGGGGGTGGTGTAACCTGAGGGTCTCGGGTGAGGGGTAAAAGATTGAGAAGAACAGTTCTTGATGGTATGAATTGAACCCACGCTGTCAATAATCATCTACATTGCAAACCAGCTGTCCAACCAGTTGAGCTAACTGACCCCCATATTACCTTCTAGTATACTTTTGAAGAAAACTTGAGCAATTCCTTCATGCTTGTATTACATGAGCATGGATCAAATCCAGTTAATTTAGGCAAAGCCTTTGATGCTGGTTTAAGTTAGATTTTAACTTAAAAGCCATTTTAGTTTTGATTTATTTTCATGTTTCTTTATGGTTAAGTCTACTATACTTTGTTATTGTGCATGCATCCACATTTTTTGGACTTTCTCCCATCTATTCAGAGATACTTAGAAGCTGCAATGCCTTCCCAAATGGGCAAACCACAAGACAGTTGGATAGATGGGTTAACTCCAGGAAAGGTAGGAGTGGAAGGCAGGGAGTGCAAGAGAATTCTGTGCCTATCCCCATTTCAAACAAACGTGCTGTTTTAGAAAATGTGGGGGACAATGGACTCTCAGGGGATGTAGCAAGAACAGCCAAGTTTGTGATATCGAGGCAGGCTGTAATGTAATGAGGGGTACGTCCCAAGCGCTCGTTTGTGATAGGGGACTCTCTAGTCCAAGGCACAGACAGATGTTTCTGTGGCCAGCAGCGAAAAATCAGAATGTTATGTTGCTTCCCTGGTGCCAGGATCAAGGTTATCTAAGAGAGGGTGCAGAATGCTCTCAAAGGGAAGAGGGACCAGCAGGAGGTCATTGTACATATTCGAATTAATGACATAGGAAGGGAAAAGGATGAGATTCTGAAGGAAGAATATAGAATGTTAGGTAGGAATTTAAAATAGAGGTCCTCGAGGGTAGTAATACCTGGATTTCTCCCGGTGCTTCGAGCTGGTGAGGGTAGGAATAAGAGGATAGAGCAGATGAATGTGTAGCTGAGGAGCTAGTGCAGGGGAGAAAGGTTCACATTTCTGGATCATTGGAATCTCTTCTGGGGTAGAAATGATCTGTACAAGAAGGACTGATTGCACGTGAAATGGAAAGGGACTAATATACTGGCAGGGAGGTTTGATGGAGCTGCTCGGGAGAATTTAAACTAGTAAGGTGGAGGTGGGGTGTGGGGGATCCCAGGGAGACCGTGAGGAAAGGGATCAATCTGAGACAGTTGGAAAAGGGAGCAAATCAAACAATCAGGGCAGGTAGGAACAAGGTAGGACTGATAAATTAAACTGCATTTACTTCAAAGCAAGAGGCCTAACAGGGAAGACAGATGAACTCGGGGCTGGAACATCATAGCAATTTCAAAAACATGGCTCAGGGTAGGCAGGACTGGCAGCTTAATATTCCAGGATACAAATGCTATACAAAAGTCATGTGCATTGGGGTGGGTGGTGGTGGGGGGGAAAACAAGAGAGAAGGGGGAGTGGCATTTCGATAAGGGATAGTGTTACAGCTGTATTTAGGGAGGAAATTCCTGGGAGTACATCCAGGGAAGTTATTTGGGTGGAACTGAGGTACAGTTAGTAAGTTTGCAGATGACACCGAAATTGGAGGTATCGCGGACAGCGAGAAGGGTTACCTCAGAGTACAATGAGATCTTGATCAGATGGGCCAATGGGCCGAGAAGTGGTAGATGGAGATTAATTTAGGTAAATGCGAGGTGTTGCATTTTGTAAAAGCAAATCCGAGCAGGACTTATATATTTAATGGTAAGGTCCTGCAGAGTGTTTCTGAGCAAAGAGACCTTAGACTGCAGGTTCATTGTTCCTGGAAAGTAGAGTTGCATGTAGATTAGATTCTTACAGGTTGGATTTCCTACAGTGTGGAAACAGGCCTTTTGACCCAACAAGTCTACACTGACCCTCCGAAGAGCAACCCACCAAGACACATTTCCCTCTGACTAATGCACCTAACCTATGGGCAATTTAGCATGGCCAATTCACCTGACCTGCACATCTTTGGACTGTGGGAAGAGAACGGAGCACCCGGAGGAAACCCACGCAGACACCGGGAGAACGTGCAAACTCCACACAGACAGTTGCCAAGGCTGGAATTGAAACTGGGACCCTGGTTCTGTGAGGCAGCAGTGCTAACCACTGAGCTACCGTGCCGCCCCAATAGATAGGATAGTGAAGAAGGTGTTTGGTATGCTTTCCTTTATTGGTCAGAGCATTGAGTACAGGAGTTGAGAAGTCATGCTGCGGCTATACAGCACATTGATTAGGCTACGTTTGGGATATTGCATGAAGTTCTGGTCTCCTTCCTATCGGAAAGATGTTGTGAAACTTGAAAGAGTTCAGGGAAGATTTACGTGGATGTTGCCAGGGTTGGAAGATTTGAACTGTAGGGAAAGGCTGAATAGGTTGGGCCTGTTTTCCCTGAAGCATCAAAGGCTGAGGGATTACCTTATAGAGGTTTATAAAATCATGGAGACGACAAATAGACAAATCATTTCCCTAATTTGGGTGAGTCTAGAGAGCATAGGGTGAGAGGGGAAAGATATAAAGATATAAAAGAGACCTAAGGGGCAACTGTTTCACAGAGAGAGTGGTGTGTGTATGGAATGAACTTCCAGAGGAAGTGTTGGAGGCTGTTACAATTACAACATTCAAAAGGCATCTGGATGGGTACATGGATAGGAAGGGTTTGGAGGGATATGGGCCAAGTGCTGGCAAATGGGACTAGATCAGTTTAGGATATCTGGACGGCATGGACGAGTTGGACCGAAGCGTCTGTTTCCATGCTGTATATCTCTTTGACTCTATAACTCTAATGGAAGAGAAGCAGCAGAGGTAGTCATTCAGTTAATTTTTAAAAAAATCATTTGGGTCATGTGGGCTTTGCTGGCTGTGCCGGTATTTGTTACCCAACCCTAGTTGCAGTTGAGGAAGCGGATGGGTTCCAGATGAGTTCCCCTGTTGAAGCACTGTCATTTATTTGGTGTAGGAATACCACAGTGCTGTGAGGGATGATGTTCCAAGGTTTCGATGCAGTGACAGTGAAAGAATGACAATATATTTCCAGTTTAGGAGTTGCGAGAGTCTTGAAAGGGAACCTGTTGGTGGTTCCCATGTCTCTGCTGCCGTTGTCCTTTGAGATCGCTGTGGTCATGGATTTGGAAGGTGTTGTGTCAGAGCCTTGACAAATTTCTGAGATATGTCTTGCAGATGGTACACAGTGCTGCTACTGAGTGTCATTGATGAAAGGAATGAATGTTTGCAGATGTGGTGCCAAAGTAAAGTGCTGTCTTGTCCTGGATGGTATCAAGCTTTTTCAGTGTTGTTGGAGCTATGCTCATCCAAGCAAACAAAGAGTATTCCATCTCACACCCTGATTCGTAACCTTAGTTGGTGGATCAGCTTTGGGGACTCTAGAGACTGAGGAACAGTGACAAAACACAGCAACTTCAGTGCCATTACTCTTTTTGGGATGATGCATGCACTTGTTTCACACTAGTTTTCCAGTGTATGTGAGTTCCACACGAAAGGGAAGGTGGTGGCAAAATCATAGTATTACTTGACAAGTAATCCAGAGGTCCAGAGTGATGCTGTTATGACAGTAATGCGGTTAGATTCCAACATCACAGCTGTTGGGATTTAAGTTCAATTTTACAAATCTTGACTTGAAAGTTAGTCTCAGTAAAGGTGATAATAAAACTGTTACACATTGTTGTAAAACTCAACTTTTCACAAATTTTGCCAAGGAAATCTGAAAGACATTCAGATCTGAATGAAATTTGTGGCCTTGCCCAGCTATGCCCATATCCCTTAAAAGAATAGTGAATGTAGTTATTGACAGCAGCAGGATCGCCCTAGAAACTAATGTGCACTATGCTGTACTACAACATAAGTGTGATCCTGCAATTCTGTACAAATTATCTTTGAATTCAGAATGACCCTAGATCATTGAGGTTCATTTTAAAGATGTAGAACTTTGCTCCAAATTAAAGAGGAGCTTCCTGATAACCTCTAATGGATAATGTAGAACTGAGTTATAAAATACTAATTACGTGAATATGTGTTCACTGAGACTGCACTGAAGAAAACTTCTTAATGCAGAAACGGTGCTGTACCCCTCCAAGGATTATGCCGCTCAACGATTTCCTTCTTTTGATTTGACGTGAATGGATTAATACTGTGTTTTTACAGTGTAATTTTAGTAAGATTGATGATTATTGCTGGAATAATTTTTGTTAGACTTATGTGTTTTTTTTAAATGTTGGTGTTCTTTGCACAAATTTAAACTTAATTGGTAGAAAATTCCTTTGAAGATCCCAGCAGACCAACATAAGGTCTGAACGTGCTAGTAAAGAATAACTTGGCAACAGCTTAAACAGTTTGTGTCTTAAGCCTCCTTTAAATTGTAATTAGTTCAAGCTCAGAAAATAGCTGAAAATTCTTGACACTGGATTATAAGCTAGTTGTTACTTTTTATGTTGGGAAGAGGAGACAATGTTTGCTGAATTAAGCCTTAAAGATTGCAGTAGTAACACTTCAATGCTTGCATCCTACTTACTGCATCAACTCTGGAACTCATTTCCTGACAGCACTGAGTGAGTACCAATCTCATTTAGGACTATAGCGGTTCAAGGTGGCAGCTCACTACTACTTACTTCAGGTGTAGTTAGGATTGGGCAATAAATGCAGGCATAGCCTACGATTCCCATATCCCATGAACGAACAAATAAATTACTTCTTGCCATTCTGGTTTGTCATCCAGCATTGCCTCAAATTTTCAATGTTTATGTTTGTTTTCCAATCATTGTGTGGCCAACTCCATGACCTTTCCCACACTGACAACTTTATGAAACTATTTTGTTTCTCCAACTGAAACTTCTTGTACAACTTTTCATTTTTTTTACCCTATTACCTGTGACCATAGTTGAATGCCAGTCCCCTTGTTCAAGCCTTTGGTCATTCAAAGCAATCTCTTACACTCTTTTTCCTGGAGTGCTCCCCCCACCCCCGGAGCATTTTGGGTTATTTTTCTACAAGTTATGTAAACGCAGATAGTTGACATTATTGCATTTCACACAATTTATTTTCCAATGAGAAAGATGAGAAAAGAATACTGTAAATGAAATTTCCCATTTAACCTGCAATTCTTCTTCTCAGGAGACACTTGTACTTCCAATCTTCTCATTATTCACTAGATACTCACCATTTAGATTTAACTCCCTCAGTTGATATTGGTTGTAGTGATAAGAAAAAAAATGACTGCACAGGAAACCTTAGATCTCCTTGCCATCTTCAGCTCTGGAAGTGGATTTGGATATAATTCTGGCAAGGACAGTGTCTTAATTTGGTTGTGCTGAGTTCTCTGAGAATGGTGCATTTTTATGGTTCAGATATTTTCCAATCATCATTTCAGATTCTAAAAGATTTCATCAGACAGATTTAGCTACTTTTGATTGTCAGGATGTAAAATATATTTTCAAATTGGTACATTTTGAAAATACATTGTTAACAATATACGAAGTTTAAAGTTGTCTGCAATTAATCAATACTTACTGTAATGTTGAGAAGTGACAATGTGGATAATCTGTTGGAGAATTTTATCTGAATTCTGCAGAGTTTCTTATGGAGTTGCTTGCTGGCAATATCTGAACGTAGCATTCTATTTGTGCAGGGCATTTGGAGGAGTGATACCCAAAATGAGTAGGTTCCATGTAGAGAGAAATATAATTGGAAGCTCAAATGACTGGGAAGCTAGTTTCTTTAAATTTAATTGTTATCCATGTGTTATGCGAATGTTGGATTAACTTTTACTGAAAACGTGCTTTATACTTCTTGCATTTCTCCTTTTAGTTCTTTTCATAGAGGCTTTTCCGAGGCACTCATTTTTCCTTTGGTTTAAATCTTCATTTGTATAGTAGCTGCATGTCAAGACCATTTATCCTTTGACAATGCATAAAGTGTGAATAGTCCTAACATAATAATTCTAATACTGGGCTTGTGGTGGTGGTGTCTGGATAGAGGTTTGGGTGGGTGGTGTTGGGTTTCATTGAGGCAAAGACAAAGATGTATGCAATAATGTATAATCAGCTGGGAGTGAACTGAAAAGGAATGGCCTATACACAACTGACGGTTTCTATGTTAAAAATCACACAACACCAGGTTATAGTCTAACAGGTTTATTTGGAAGCTCTTCCTTTCAGAGCGCTGCTGCTTCATCAGATGAAGGAGCAGCGCGCCGAAAGCTTGTGCTTCCAAATAAATCTGTTGGACTATAACCTGGTGTTGTGTGATTTTTAACCTTTTGTACACCTCAATCAACACTGGCACCCGCGTCATGATGTTTTCTATGATTTGTAAGTGTGTAGCTTGCTAAATACTTCCAAGGGCCAGAAAGCTTAATGCTTTTGATGTGGAATGATTCCCGCATTAATGTTTGATAGAATTACTGGAATTCTTCACATTTGAGAGCCAGCTATTATTGGAAAGTAATTTATTGTCTGCATGTCTTTTTTTTCCATGGTAATTTACTTAATGACTCTGAGCCTCTGAGTGGGGTAGGGGAGGAGCCCAAAGATGGTGATGAAAATGTTCTTGTCATTTTCAAAATAGGAATTATTCTGTAAAGTTTTAAATATAGTTAGTTTTTTTTCCCAAGTTTAACTCTGTTAACATACTGCTTTAGAAAAAGAAGTTGCACAGGGTTAGAATTGTGCTGTCATCTGTGATTCTACCACTGTGTTGTTGAGCTGAAATAATAGCTGTACATTTCTTAAAACAAGACTTCTGTAATTCCACTGTGTGTCTCATCAACTTTGCAGGACTGTCCATGACTTGAAACGACTTTAATATAGAATGTGAAGGCCATAAAAATATGAATTCTTTGTTTAACTGGCAGCTTTAAACAAAAAAAATCATTGCTTTACCTCTGGGCATTTACTCTGGTCTGATTTTGGAATTCAGCATGGAACTCATCACTCCCATAGTTTCTTGCATGACACATATTAATGGGGCAATGTCAGCAAATCTTACCTCACCCTGTTTCCACCCTCCAGAATTCTTAACATCTGGGTAACTGCAGTGATTATAGTTGTCCCGTTGGAGTCATAAAGAGAAATGTAAACAGGCAGCTTTTAATGCACTTTTAACTATTAATATGCAAGTAATAGTAACTTGCTGTAGTGTGTTTTCCTGTGTACAGTAGAACAGAAGTTAACTGTGATCTACAATGGCGTTAAGTGGAATTGCATGTCTGGCATCTAATATAAACGAACTGCAGCCTGTGGTGCAGATAGTCCTGCTTTGATATTTCTGTTGTGCTGACAGTGAAAATTGGTCTTTTGTCCCTTTAAGCATTCAATTGTTGTTGAATTTGCAAATTTATTCACTTGTATTTTGTGAGGAAGTGCAGTCCTGTCACTTACAAATAATTTTCATCACTTCAAATTTACAATTAACAAATAAAACCTGTCTATTTCAGGAAATAGATCAATTTAATTTAATTATTCTTGAAATATTTTCTTTCAAAAGCTAAATTAGAATCATAGAATCATGACAGCACAGAAGGTAGGTATTCAGATTGTTGTCAGTTCCAAATTACAAAAGTGCAACTCAGATGGTCCTACTCCTTTCAGGCTAAATAATTTCATTTCCACTAATCCCAGCAATTAAATTTGCATTGTGAGCAGATCAGTAGAGGGGATCTTTGAATTATTGCTTAACAAGGGTTTGAACGTACATGCAGAATGTTAATAGATGTTCACTTCATTATGCTCAAGTTTTTTGTAAATGGTCTCAGTGACTAATTTTTCATCAATGCAGCTTTACTATGTTACAGCATTAGGTCAGCCTATTCTGTTCCAGACTGAGTTGAGGACGATCTTTGACATATTTGAATTTGGAGAGAATTAAATTTTCCATCAAGGATGGATTTCATTCTGCAAAGTTACTCCGTCAATTCCTGAACTTTAGAATATACTAACAAACAAATGTCTCCTGCCTCTTCCTGATCAAACATGTTGAAAGTGATGAGATACAAAGGAATTAAGGGATTTTTTTTGCAGCAAATTGAGGTCAGAGTTTAAAAAAATAATTCTTGAGTGGAGCAATATTAGCATTATATTTACTAAACTTGTTAAACAATTTAAGTGTATGCTTGTTTCATATTGACATGTGGAAAACCAAGCCAAGCGATCTGGCATTAAAAGTGAAATGTTAAGCTACTGAATTTGTGGTTCCTTTAACCTGTGTGACAAGTACATTTGTTTTGTTTGTGGATTGATCATGGCAATTGGCAAATAGTTTTGTATAATCTTATAATGGAGAGGAGTTTCCCTGAATAGTGTTAAATCAGGAGACCTCAGAATCAAACTGTAACTAAATATAAGTTATTTTGAAGAGTTGGGATACCAAATAACACAAAACCATGAAGGTAGGAAGTAAGACATTAGGAAACAATGCATCAAGTGAATAAGAACGTTGCATTTTAAAATCTTTATCCGAGTGTTTGAAATTTTCTAAAGATATAATGCTTTTTCAGACTCTATTGGGGTGAGCTAAAAGAACCGTTTGATTTTTATACTGTTTATGTTCGTGATCTGTCCCTCAGCTATTTTTTATATTGGATGTCTGCGTTAATGATGGCTTGACTCTGTAGGGTACGGATTCTGTAAGACCATACTGTCACCCTGTGGACATAGCTGGTACAGCTTAAGCATACTTGTCAAGGTTGAATTTCAGCGACTGATTAGGAACAAATATGTGACACATTAGAGCAGATGTTGTTTTATTTATGTCACAGCTGATATTTGTCGGTGCTTTTGAGTGCCTGAACAGAGGGCACCAGTATTGTTATAAATTGAACCTGGAAAATAATCGTCCATGTTTATTGATCTTTATGAAATGTTTATTAAATTAAATCAAATATTCTTAATTTTTATTGTGCAGTATACTGAGTAAATTCTGTTCATTTCTTGTGCAGTCTAGTACAGAAAGATATCTTTATGTATGCATTTAGTTCTGTATTTAATGTTTGCCTTCTGTTGGTCTAATACCATGCTCGAAGCCATTACAATTTGCTTCTCAATAAAGACAAGCTTAAATACTAAAGGTCAAGAAAATAGATCACATATTAACTGAATCGTTGCGCTGCAAAGTTTTATATCCAAGGAGTAAATGAGTTATAGCCTTTTTAAATATTTGTGGCAGTGGACCAAATATTTCTTCTTATTGTTATTTTCATTTGATCTAATTGCAAGTAATTTAAAATAAATACATTTTTTAAAAATTCGCTTAACAACTCAACACTCTCTTCCAGTTATTTAATCGGATGGCTAGTGGTCATTTTTTTTTTGTTGCGTGATGTGCTTTTTATGTTGGTGGATGACAACCTAAGAATCCATTTAGAGTTTAAATCGACACCATGTGCTATCTGATTTAAACATCTCGTAATGGTCTTATGCGTACTTTTCGTTCAACTAGGGAGGAGAAACCACTGACACAGGAAGTCACTTTTTTTTTTAAACCACGTTTTGTTTTCCCTTTTTCCAGTTCAAAAGCTGGAACTCTTAACATTATAGTTATGCTGGAATTATGATACTTAATAGTCGAATACACTCTTTGACCAAACAATGAGTAGATTCATTTTACAAATAAACTTCTGAGAAACAAATTTTACTGTAATTTTCTAAATATTGATCGCGTAGAATCTTCAGACCCTTTGAGACATGAGAATGGTACTTTTTGTTTATAAAGTTTGGCTGAGTAAAATTTGTTTTTGCATTTAGTAAACATAAAACCCATTTAAATACATGGTAAATTAAAGTACAATGGTCTGCATTGCTGAAAAATTAATAAAGATTTTACTATACTCATGTTTCTTTAAATTTTGAGTTGAGAAACTTTGATATTTTTAATTGGGTAATGTAATGACTGGAATGTGACTATTTAGAGTTGCCATCAGATATTTTTAAATATTTCCAAATTTGGAGTACTAATTCCCAAATTTGAGTTGTTATCTATTTAAATGTGCCAGTGGCACTCTAAAATTCAAAGTATAGTTTATTTTTGATTTTGATTGAAAAAAGATGACTTGTTCAAAATCACATTTTCAGTTCTTATTATTTCAGCATTTTTAAAGACCAGATGTCCTTTGCATTTAAAAATAAAATATACCTTTTTGTTAATTCCACTACAGCTCTGATGAACTTTGTGGTTTTTTAAAATTAAATGGATTTATCTCATTGTTATTTTATTTGCTTTGTTACATGTATGGAGTTAGCGCTCAGAACTGCCATGATTTCATTAAATGGTAGAACAGGCTTGAGGGGTGGTGTAGCCTGCTCCTATTTTATATACATTTTTATGTTATTTGATTTGGTTAGTAGAATAGCATTTTGGAACACATTTTCCTAAGACAATGTTATTTTTAAAATTTGATTGTACAGGTTGTCTTTCATGTAAAGCAACCTCATTAGTAACTACAGCCAGAATGCAGTGAATGCTTCATGTGGAAGTTTCATTAATATATTCCCTAAATAAATGTGATAGCTGACAACTGTACTTGTGAATAATCTTTTGATTTATATTGTTCAATTTTTATTTTACCTTTATTGATAGGATTAGCTTTCATACATAATGCACTTTAAGAGATCTAAGTGGTATTGAAAGTTGTGCAACAAATAAACATCTTGAATGAATAGAATAAATGTGGTTTGTAGTGAAATTAAGTAGATCTGAACTTTTTCCTTGAGCTTATATTTAGTTACTTTTTTAATTTCTTTGTTTTCACGCTAAAACACAGAGAAAAGTAGAGATTTTGGTCTTGAAAAATAAACTCTTCCCTTGCAGACTCTTATGGCTGAATTGTGAATGATACCCAAATCACTGAGTATAGGTCAAAGAAAATAAGGGACTTGCACTTACAAAATTCAGTTTTCCAACCAATACACATTCCAATCAGTGAAGTACTTCTAAAATGCTATCACTAATAAAATGCAAAGAATACGTCTGCCAATGTATACAAAGCAAGATGCCTTGCTCATCAAGAATTCCAAAGAGAACTTAAGACAGTTATGTTGGTTGATGGATAAACCTGAGACAAATACAGGGGAAGTTCCCAACTCCTCTTTGAATAGTGCCACAGTGTCTTGATGTCCATTTAAGAATCCAGATAGGACCTTGGTTTAATGTCATCCTAAAGATGGAAACTCTGATACTGCAGAGCTCCCTTAGCATTGCATTAAAATGTGAACGAGCATTGTGGACTCCTATCCCAAGTGCAGTTTGAATCCATGACCTTTTTAGTCAGGCATGACTGCTACCCAATGAAGAGAAGCTGATATTTATGAAATTAGTTGTTCTTTTTGATTTAAGTTTTTCCTGTTTGATATCACTTGCAGATAATTGCATTTGTCTGTGTGTTAAAATCTCAGTAAGAGTTACTACTTTATGTTTACGTAACATCTCGGGATAAATTGTGACTCTTTCCATTCGTGGACCATAGAAAATTCTCTAAATAGAGCATAATCACATGATTTGAAGACCACGGTGCAGGACCACAAACTTCAATATTTTTCATTTTAGGTTAAGTTGTGAATAAAAATGCATTCTGAAGATTGTTCTTTGATTGCAATAAAGACTGACTTTCAGTTACCGTTTTGTTAGGATTTTAAAATTCAGAATAATTAAGTTTGGTGAAGAGAGAGAAATATATTGGGGGTACTTGTTGAATTATTTATCCAGTTTACATTTCTCTTCACAGATAGATTGATTGCAAAGATATTTCTTTGTTACGGTCGGCTCATGCCATGGTGATCTTCAGTTTACAAAATATTTGCAATGGATGTGTTTGCCAGAGTTAAATTAAATACTATGACTTAAACTGACCATAGACTATCAGCTCTGTGTACTTCCTGTGGAAAAAAAATGAATGTACAGTGACTCTGTGAATCAGGAAATTAATTGCACATACTGTAAATTGGAAGCTGTATTTCAGTTGAGACCTACTGGCTTGATTTAACAATTAAAATCCCCTACAGCTTAAGGTAGATATGTTTCTGTTGCTTTTGTGCATCGGTTTTGGAAGTTATCTTGTGTAACTTTTGAATGATCCAACTCAGGAATAAGTGAGGGAAAAATTAAATGTAATTAAAACCTGTAATTCTGTTGTTGACTCTGGATAGTCCTTTTAGTTTTCTACAGATATCCCTGCGATTAATTCAAATAGATCTTATTTGTGTCATTTTAAGTAAAACCTCAAATTGTAAAATGTTGAATATCAAACTCCAGAGTAAGGTTTTATTCAAATTAATTTCATATTCTGTGTGAAGCACTATCAAATACATAAATATTGTTCTGGAGTTGTTTTGCATAGTACAGAAGGACATAAAGTTGTTTCTGGAGAATACTGCAAAAGAAAATATTACTTTGAGAAATTCCTTTAATTGTTGCTATTCGTAATGCTGCAGTTGCATCCTTCATGACTTGATTTGCTACGTATTTATCCTAATTTTATAAAAGGATGAAAATGTCACTTCAGTTATGTTGATGCTCATTGGCTTGGTGTTCTGTTTGCATTTGTGTCAGATTCACATTCAGACCAGTTATGTGGTTTAAGGGACTGCAGTGCTTTGGGCATATGTGTAAGCTCAATGGGGCTAAGTTTCCTCAAAAATTTTAAAGCTATTCATCAATGCTTCTGCCTGCACAAATTTCCACTTGCAAATCTATTATGACCCACCCCCAGCTTTGAGGGTCTCTTCATGCTATGAAAAATTTATTGCAGTTTTTTGAGTGTTTCTTCTCTTTATCATCTCTGAGACCTCCTCTCTAAGTACTGTTTATTTAATTGTAGCCTTTTGGCAGAAGAAATTAGATTTTAAAAAACTAAAGGGCACCTTGATTTCTGGTTCTTAAATATACTACTGTATTCTGAATGTACATTATTGGGTGTATTGGGCTAAGTCTTTAAGTACTGAAATATAGTTTGTGGGTTCAGCACTTGCTTTCTCATGTATGCCCATTCTGTGTGTGTCTGTCCTAATAAGGTTTTATCATTGTTTTTCAAATAATCATGCATAATTCATATACTCATACTCAGATATGACTCAATTATGCAGGTAAACTTTGGAGGGGGATATTTAAGTTTCAAAACTGTCAATATGCACAGGACTGCACATTTGAGTGAATATTAACAAGCTTTACTGAATATAACTGTATTCGAGGGATAGGAAGAGAGGGCATCTTGCAGATTCAGCCCATGTAATGACTTCACAGTGAGAGCCCTTTTTGCATAGGCTGCGTAGCTACTAATTAACCTTTGTGCAATAACAAATTTATGTCATGATTTTCGTTGTTCAAAATTCTTCCTTGATTGCAACCAAAAATTGACATTTTTCCCAAAAACACCCCTTTTTGCTTTAATAGTTGACTTGGAGATTTTAACAAAAATTTCCAACCATTAATTAGGCTAATCTAGTGTAATCTTCACATACTATTCAAACACCATCATGATTTTCAGTTGCATTAAGTTTTATAATTCTTTAGGAGTGATAAACCTGTGTCCACCATCTTTTGAGGATGAGAATTCCAACAAATCACAATCCTCTGTGAGAAATAGTTTCTGCTCGATTCTTTCTGAAATGGGCAATGACTTATTTTTAAATGGTGACCCCTAGTTCTTGATTCTCTTGTAAGGCAAAGCATCCTTTCCACATCTGTCTTAGAATCTTGTATGTTTCAATTATATTTCAGCTTACCCTTCCCAACTCCAGTGGATACAAGTTTAAGTTGTCCGACATTTCCTTATAAGCCGACTTGGCCATTCTCAGTAAACAGTCTTTGAACTGCTTTCAATGCATTTAGACATTTCATAAATAAGCAGACCAATATTCTGCAAACTTTTAAAATGTACAACTGAAGCATAACTTCACTTCTGTTGTTAGACCTCTGATGAGTCATCTAGACTCAAAACGTTAGCTTGCTCTCTCCACGGATGCTGTCTGACCCACTATGATTTCCAGCATTTTTTGTTTTCAGTATAGATTCCAGCATCTGCAGTAATTTGCTTCTTCCCTTCCTTTGACATCAGTTCACCTCACAATAAATGATATTTTATGAGCTTTACTAATTACTCCCTGTACCTGTATACTGATATGTATATACCACCTGATGAAGGGGCAGCACTCAGAAAGCTAGTGTTTCCAATTAAACTTGTTGGACTGTAACCTGTTGTTGTGTGATGTTTAACTTTGTACCTGTATACTGATATTTTGTGACCAGTACACTAGGATATACAGGTCCTCTGCATCTCAGAGCTCTGTAATCTCTTGCCTTTCTTTTTCTTATTCTTCCTGCCAAATAGACAATTTTCCACTTCTCCTGCATTGTACAGTATTTGCCAGGTGTTTCCCCACTCTCATAACTTATTTATATCCCTTTGTAACCTCTTTATGTTCTCTTTAAGGGTTTATTTTCTATCTACCTGTGTGTCATCAATGAATTTAGAAACCATTTCTTTGCTCCTTTTGTCCAAGTCATTCATATGAATTAATAAAAAAAAATTAAGTCTGACCGTTGATCCCAGTGGCACACTTATCACATCTTACCAAGTAGAAAAATGGCACATTTATGCATACTGTCTGTTTCTTGTTAGTTGGTCAGTCTTTATGCCAATATGCGACTTCCTTTACAATGATCTCTTATTTTTCTCTTGATATTACACCTTATCAATTACTTTGGACATCTGAGTACAGTACATCTGCCAGTTTCCCTCTATCCACAGCAAAAAATGGGCAGTTCCTTCTTTGCACAAAACAATATTGACTCTGCTGATTACTTTGAATGTTTCTAAGTTCCAGGCTATAATGTTTCAGTTAGGAGCTTCTAGCATTTTCCATGTCACATGTTAAACTGAAGGGCCTCTATTTTTCTGCTTTCTGTTTCTTTCCCTTGTTGAATAAAGGAGTAGATTTTGCTGTTTTCCAATCTTATGGAACCTTCCCCAAATCCGGAAGTTAACAGTATTGACTGTCATACTAATCTCTTCTTGTAAGACAGGAAGAAATCTACCAGGATCTGACAATTGTTGTTCCATACCTCTATTGATTTATTCAGTAACACTTCGCTGGTGATTGTACGTTTTGTGAATTCCTCCCTCCCTTTTAATTCCTGATTTACAGCTGTTTCGAGAGAGTTGTTTTATTAAGTTTTTAAATGCTAGAATTATCTATTGATTAACTCTTAGATTTGCTTTCTCTCTTTCACAGTCTGTTTATCATTTCACACATTAATGTTGTTATCTCTTAGTTTATCTCTAATTTGCCACACATTCCTACAATTGATCACTTACCCCTACTATTAGTTTTCATATCTCTCTCTTTCTCTCTCTCTCTTTCCCTGGTCATGTGGCTCACTGGTTGCACCATGATTCACGAGAAGACTGTTGTAATGATGAGTGCCTGCTTTCCCTAATACTTGTGCCAGGTCCCCATAAATTAGTACCCACTTCCACTGTACCAATCTTTGGTTGCTATTATATTTCCTCTGCTATTTTATTGGCTAGTTGTGGATCAAATCAGGATCAAATACAATTTTAATTTTACTTGAATTTGCCCACATATGCCTATACCTTTTAGTAGAGTGGAATTTTGACCACTGTGGTGAATAAGGAAATAGGCCCCACTGCTCTAAGTTAAGCTCTTGACAAGTAAAGACAGATGAGCCAAGATTATGCAGTGGATATTTAAGTAAGGCTGTTGTTTGGACTGTGCATTGCTATGGTGATGACACCACACTAGTAAAAGCCTGAACAAATAATACTCTGCAGAACTCTTTTTTTCAAAATTCCCCAATGGCCTACTATGATTAGGTCAGCCAGGTAGCTTTGAGGTTAGAGAACTGAGCTCCTGATAAGAGGAAGCTGAGCTCACATCCTTAGAATGATTGTCATTTGGAATGAGAAATGCACTTCCGATTGACCAGTTGTGGGACATCACTGATTGAGGCAGCCCTTGGTTCTGCTATTAGACTTTGAGATAAGAAAAGTAATGGGGGAAAAACAGGAATTTATCATAGGTTATTTCATAGAAATGATGATGTTTAACTTTTGAGTTTTATTTCTGAATTTACCACTTTCCCTACATTTTTCAGATAAGCAATTGACTTAAAGATACTGGATCACAATACATAGAATTTTTACAATAATCTGCCCCACTGCCCAAATGTGCTGTTTTTCCAAAGATTATTCCATAGAAATCAAGAAGCTTAATCAATTTTCCTGATACTACTAGGTTTAGAATTTGAGGTCCGTTGTTCTCTTCTATTTCTTGGAGAAAATTAGTAATGCTCACTTGGCTGAACCGGAGATCAATCAGTGTGTGCATTTGATAGGGGCTTATATGGTCTGTTGTATGCAAAAGTAACCACTTTCTGGTTTAAGAAGAATATTCTTGGAAAGTAAATAAGATGGTGTTCATCTAGATGAAGGGAAATGGTGATCATGATGCAGAGTCTGCAGAGGGATGTAGACAGATTAGCAAGTGGGGAAAAATTTAGCAGATGGAATATAATATGGGAAAAAGTGAAATTATGCACTTTTGCAAGAAGAATAGTGGATTGTTAATAAACGGACAAAGACTGTAGAAAGCTGCAGCATGAAGGGATCTAGTAGTCCTGGTCCATGAATTACCAAAAAAAAACTAGCATCCAAGTTCATTTTAGTAGTAGAAAATGCAAAAATGTAATATCGGCCTTTATTTCAAAGGGAATGGAGTATAAAAGAAGGGAAGACTGCTAAAGCTATACAAGGCACTTGCCCAACCACAAGAATAAAACACACAGAACTGAAACAGAATGCTGGAGAAACTCAGCAGGTCTGGTATTATATATAGAAAGAAACAGAATTAATGTTTCAAGTCCAGTTAGCCTTCGTAAGAACGTCGTCAAAACTGTTTTGATGAAGGGTCATTGGACTTGAAACGTTAACTCTCTTTTTCTCTAAACAGATGCTGCCAGACCAGCTCGTCAGACCAAGGTGGAATACTGTGAGCCTTTTATCTAAAGAAAGTTATATTAGCATTGGAGGCAGTTCAGAGAATGTTCATTAGACTGATATCAGGTATGGAGGCAATGTCTTATGAGGAGAGTTTGAGTTGATTCGGTCTGTACTCGCTGGAATTTAGAAGAGTGAGAGGTGACCTTATTGAAGCAAACCAGATTCTTAGGGGTCTTAACAGGATAGGTGCAGAAAGGTTGTTTCCTTTTTGGGGACAGTCTAGTACCGGTGGGCTTAATCACAGAGTGAGCATTTATGCATTTAAGACAGAGACAAGAAAGAATTTCTTCTCTAGACAGTAGCGAACTTGTGCAATTTCCTTACCACAGAAGTCTGTCAAGGCTGGATTATTAAATATATTCAAGGCTGAGGTAGACAGATCTTTAATTAATAAAGGAATCAAGTGTAATGGGGAAAAGACAAGAAACTGGATTTGAGAATTCTGACTTTTCCTTGTATGACTTAGTCTTATTGCTTAATGCAAATATTTGCATGTTGTATGAGAAGGCACTACATTACTATAAATATTACGAGGACCTATCCTTGTGTCTGAATCACGTGATTCTATGTTACTCTTACAAATTCCCAATGACATCATCACAGTGGGTGGTATTTATTATGCATTAAATCTTTCAGATACATTTACCAGACCATCTATTTCAGTTGTGTTCCAATGTTATTTAATATATGGAAAATGATAAGTCAGAAACGAAAGGCTTTGTTGACGGCTTTGCGGATTTGGATACATTTCTGTTGGTCATTGTAAACTAGAAAGCTTTTGAACCATCAGAAAGGAATTGGTTTATTGGAGAAATCATCATTAAACAGATTGTTCTTTGCAAATTTAATTGCATTCATTTTAACAGTGTGACAAACATTGACCAAGATGCAGTACAGTAAGGGAAAATGGTAATGTTCTTTGATTGTGGTATCGATAATTGTTTTCAAGAATGTTTTAAAAGGTCTTCCAGGAGTTTGTATCAATTGTAAAGTGATCATTGAAATAGAGGCCCATATGAGCTGGCAGACCCTGACCTTAAAACAGTGCCAACAAACAGGAAGTTAACATACAAAATTCATGTTGATGACAGACACAGAGGACAACTGTAGTTAAAAGGAGTTGCTGCAGGGGAAGAACACAGCAGGCACGTTTACAGGGAGCTGTGTGCAATACTGGTTAAAGAGAAGAGTAAACCAAAGATAGAATGGGAACAGAGAATGCCAGTCAGAAAATTCTACTGCTGTACTTCAGTTTTGCCAGAACCAACAAGCCTGCCAATAAGATTTATTAAAGTAGACAAAGAAATCTCTGGGGAATCTGTGCCATTAGCATGGTTGTAAACCTAGCTAAAGAGATTTAGCTGCGAAGCATCATTGGCTGATGGCTGTCTGCAGGACACTTAGCTAGATAAAAGCTGCCATTGCAAGTCATTTGTGGACTAAATCCATTGACTGAGAAGATTGTGAGAATCATGTTATATGATTGGTAGTCTTTCTGAATTTCTGTTTTATTCTAACCTTTGAAGAAAAGTCTGAAATAAAATTGGTTGATAAGACCGGTGTAAAAATTAGGGACCATCAAATGGTTGAAACAAAATTGGAAGCATCAATAAAATCAACCAAAAACAACAAAGCCTGGTTGAAACCTAAGGTCATTACATCATCTAAAGCCTGGGTTGCAAGAAATTCAGTGTAAGAAAAGTGGGTTAATTTGAAGAAAGGAAAACCTTAAAACATACTTCAGAATCCTAGCTAGGAATTTCAATATTAGTTTTTATAAAAGCAAAATACTGTGTATGCTGGAGTTCTGAAATTAAAACAAGAAGTGCTGGAGAAACTCCACATCTGTGAAAGTAGAGACAGAGAAACCGAACTTCAAAATTGAAGTAGAGTCATTTTGGACGTGAAACATTAACACACTCTCTGTCTCCCAATATGTTGTCAGATTTTCTGAGTTTCTCTGGCACTTTCTGTTTTTATTCTCAGTTTTTGTTGTTTTATTAAAGTTTCTGATTTCTAAAAATATTTAATGGTCCCTTAATTTTATACAGGCTTGACTCCTCAATTCTGTTTTCAGACGTATACTTCCCTTTTGTAACACTCTTTCAAAAGCAGAAAGAACATGTTTATTGAACATCATTATAGGTCCAACAAATAGAACATAGAACATAGAACAATACAGCACAGAACAGGCCCTTCGGCCCACGATGTTGTGCCGAACTTCTATCCTAGATTAAGCACCCATCCATGTACCTATCCAAATGCCGCTTAAAGGTCGCCAATGATTCTGACTCTACCACTCCCACGGGCAGCGCATTCCATGCCCCCACCACTCTCTGGGTAAAGAACCCACCCCTGACATCTCCCCTATACCTTCCACCCTTCACCTTAAATTTATGTCCCCTTGTAACACTCTGTTGTACCCGGGGAAAAAGTTTCTGACTGTCTAAATGTTGTAAGTTAAACCTGTGGCCACTTGTAAACATAAATTCATCACAGAGACACAGTAGTGGAAGTTTTTAAACATTATTTGAAATAAAATGAGACTGATGGAGAGAGAACTGAGGAATAGATTGCAGTACACAAATTGAATACACACATATTCACAAACACAGCTGATAAATTGTCATGGAAAAGACATTCAAGAATGAACAGACGTGTAATTTAGTGAGTTCTGAACACTGAGAAAGGGAGGTACCAGGGCAGAAAGCAAAGCACCTTTTAGGTATTCCGAGTTCTTGCTGGTTTTGCGAGGGTATATGATGAAAAATTGTCTTGATTTGTTGGCAGCAAGTATCACCAAGTTAAAGTTTGCTACACAGAATTGTTCGAATGTGGAATGCCATGCTGCAAATTGTGTTGATGTAATCTAAAGAGGAATTTAGATTAGTATGTGAAAATAAGGAATGAAAAATAATGAAAGGTTAAAAAAATTGGGTTGGAGTGTATAGTTCCAGCTGAAGGATTGGATAGTATATATAATGGCTGTAAATTCTGTGGATCATCAGTTTTATATTTTTATGTATCAAATTATATGTGCTCTGCTTTGTGATACAGAGTGATTCTGTGTGGTAATTTTTGCCCTGTTGTGAATTATTTCTACTGAAGATATAAAATTGTGAACTTAAAGCATCAAAAATTCCTTTGAAATTTATCAATAGCAGAAAATGTTTATTTTGACGAAAACGGATCTCATAAATTTATACTGAAGTTTGCAGTCTTAGTAATAAATACTGAAGATGTTAAGGCTGCTGTGAGTGTACCAACTGAGTTCTAATGGTCTAGCTGAGCTCTTGAGCACAGTTAGTTGTAATTGGAGTGCAGTTGTGCAATATAATGTGTTTCTACAGAACCTTGACTCAACTGGGTCAAGATTTAACTATAAGGCACTCTTCTAGCCAGCATGCACCCAATGTCTTTTGCTAAAAAGTTACTTGCTATTCACTACAGTTTGTTCAGTTGCTGTTAATTCTCTGTCCTTCACATATATTTTTGATTTGTATGTGGAACTTCATGGAAATTCCTTTTGAAATGCTATAGTGAATGTGATTTCAGTAAATGGGTGAGACACAACATGTAGCTTGTTGGGTGGCATGGTAGCTCAGTGGTTCGCACACAGGCAATTGTCTGTGTGGAGTTTGCTCATTCGCCCCATGTCTGCATGGGTTTTCACCCAGTGCTCCAGTTTTTCCCCCACAGTCCAAAAATGTGCAGGTTAGGGTGGATTGTCCATGCTAAATTGCCCATAGTGTCCAGGTATATGTGCAGGCTAGGTGGATTAGCCATGGGAAATGTTGGATTACAGGGATATGGGGGGATGGGGCGGGATACACTTTGGAGGGTTGGTATGGACTCAATGGGCCGAATGGCCTGCTTCTCTCACTGTAGGGATTCTATGATTCTATAACTAGTTCAGTGCATTTAGACACTTTTGATGAACATTAAAAGCATTCTGTACAAAAAATGCTGTGGAACGTTTCTTCACTCTATTTTTTGGGAAACTGATCAGTAATTTCCAGCATTCTGAGGCTTTAAGGTGTCGCTGACCCTGAATAAAAGATGAAATACAGACAACAATATGATTGCAAGCTTTGGCAACTTCACCCTAAATTGAGATAATGCGGTTTATGTGTTTTCTGTGTTCTTTTACTTCTGAAAATGCAGTGGCTTATTTTTACAAAAGTTACTGTTGACTTGTTTGAAGTGCTAACAGACTTTAACTAATAGTTCAAAGTTAAATTATTTGTTTAGTTTAGTGTGTCCATTGCCAGCAAAATAAATCTGCACCTGAACAAGCTTTATATCATATCTTCAGAGAGCTGTATTATCTGCATGCCTCTGATTAACTAAACAGATTCTAATTTTTTTCCTTCAGCAATGTCAGCTCTTTGCTTTTGAGTTGTGCCAAAAAATGTCCACATATGCTGGAAAAAGCAAATTGCACTTCAGCTTTACAGTGTGACGCATAATTAATCAACTTAGATTTTGGTTTGTTTGTGCAGAGGACACAAGTGCAAATCCTTGAGCAGGCAGGGAAAATGCTTCCTTCTCAAAGTCAGGGAACCTACAGTGTTTAATTGTTTATTGTTAAATGTTTAATTTTTAAAACGTTACATTGCCTGTCCACTTTCTGTCTACTCAAATATCACTGTCTGTCACAGATTACTGACTTTCACAGTGGTTCGATGGGTTCTGAGTTGACTTTTAGTCAAGGAGTGAACTGCACCACCTTTCACATGTCAGACAAGTAATGTTTGGAGGGGCAGATTCGGGGCATTAGGGGCCAATTAGCTCAGTTGGTTGGACATCAGATTTGCAACAGTGATGCCAACAGCATGCGTTCAAGCCTTGTAATGGTTGAAATCACCACAAGGATTCTGCCTTCTCAACCTCGTTTCTCACTGGACGTGCTGTAACTGTCAGAGAAAAGCTTGCTGAAAATGTGTTGCTGGAAAAGCGCAGCAGGTCAGGCAGCATCCAAGGAACAGGAGAATCGACGTTTCGGGCATCAGCCCTTCTTCAGGCTGATGCCCAAAACGTCGATTTTCCTGTTCCTTGGATGCTGCCTGACCTGCTGCGCTTTTCCAGCAACACATTTTCAGCTCTGATCTCCAGCATCTGCAGTCCTCACTTTCTCCCCAGAGAAAAGCTTGCCTCTGGTCATCTCTGTTCAGTGAGATAGCTGCCTGTTGTTGTCTGGACTATCATGGCTTTCACTTTTCAGATGAAATTTTGGGACTTTTGTGCGTTCTCTCAGATGCCTCAACTTTGCCAGGAGCAGGCTGTTTAGCCCCTTGAGCCTGCTCTACCATTCATTAGGATCATAGCTTAGCTGACATTTCTCATGTCCTGCATTCTTCCCTGTAACTCTTGATTCACCTACTCAATCAAGAATCCATCTACCTTTCTATCTCTGCCTTAAATATACATAAGGACTTTGTCCCTGCAGCGGTCTGTGGCAAGAAGTTCCAAAGATACTCAATCCTCTGACAGAAGAAATTCCTCCTTATTGTAGCCTTAAATTTGAACCCCTTTGTTCTGAGTCTGTATCCTCTGGTCCTAGACCCTCCAATGAGGGGAAACATCCTCTCAGCATTCACTCTGTCAAGCCCCTTAAGAATTTGTCATATTTCAATGAGAACCCCTCTCATTTTTCGAAACTCCAGTGAGTAGACTGTTTGCTCATAAGACAGTTGCTCCATGCCAGAGATCATCCTAGTGAACCTTCTCAGAATTACCTGCAATGAAACAATATCTTCCGTTAAGTGAAGAGACTGAAACTACTCTCTGTAGTCCAACTGAAAAATCACACAGCACCAGGTTATAGTCCAACAGGTTTATTTGGAAGCACTGGCTTTTGAGACACTGCCTCTTCATCAAGTGGTTGTGGAGCAGGACCATAAGACATAGAATTTAGAGCATATTAAAGGTGTGAGGTTAAAGTCTGTCTGTGTCCCAATGTTAAGTCAGACTGGTTCTATTTCTAAAGTGGGGATGACAGAATCTTACATCGATTTATGCAGTTTTTGAGCAAAATGAAATGTAGCTCTGCAAATACAAATTCACCCCATAAACTTTCTTGTTAGAGAAGTTGAAGCTATCTTGAGAATGGAACTTAAAAGGAGTTCTGGGATTTACATATTAAAGAACGAAAACTAGCATATCCCATTCTAAAAGATGAAAGACCTAATCTAAATTTGTTTAATATATCATTATAGCTCCATGACACTGTAAACCTTTTGCTATAAATTCTGTGTCTTATGATTCTATTCCACAACTACCTGGTGAAGAGGCTGCTCCTCGAAAGCTAGTGCTTCCAAATAAATCTTTTCGACTATAACCTGGTGTTGTGTGATTTTTAACTTTGTCCACCCTAGTCCAACACCGGCACCTCCAACTCAGTACTCAAGATGTAGTCTCACCACCACCCTGTACGGTTGTAGTGAAATTTCCCTACTCCTACACTTCAAACCCCTTAGATTCGATTAGACACATCTACATATTCCTTATGAAGCCTCCAATCTGTTAGCTGCTTCCTGAATGAATCATCATCTTTTTGGTTGGACATAAACTGGGTATTCCCATGCAACCTGTTCAGAGAGCATCCTGTTTTCCTGGGAGTCTCCTGCTATGAATATGTTCCAGCTGGAGAAGTTGCTCCAGGAAATTGGTGTGAAATGTACGTTGAGAATTATTATGCCTTCCTAGTTATGAGAGAAAAACAATTATTAGAATAGGCGGTTGCTTTTGACTGGTGCAGAATCAATAGCAGAACAGCCTTTTTCTGTGTTATAGACCCTCTATGTAGTCTATTAATAAGACATGATCAGCATGAAACTGCAAACATGATGTACAGGGAGACCTTGGGGTTCAAGTCCATAGTTCCCTGAAAGTGACCACGAAAGTAGATAAGGTGGTGAAGAAGGTTTATGACATGCTTGCCTTTATAGGTTGGGGAATTGAATACAAGAGTCGGTATGTCATGTTACAGATTTATAAGACTTTGATTAGGTCACACTTAGAGCGCTGCATTCATTTCTGGTCACATTACAGGAAGGATGTGGAGGCTTTGGAGAGGATATGAACTATAAGGAGAGGCTAGAAAAATTCTCTGGAGCAGTGGAGGCTGTGAGGAGACTTGATAAAAGTCAATAAATTTGAGATGCAAAGGTAGGGTTGACGGTCAGAATCTTTACCCCAGAGTTGAAATGTTTAAAACTAGGCAATGTACATTTAGGTGAGAGGGGGAACGTTCAAAAGAGACGTGAGGAGCAAATCTTTTACACAGTCAGAGATAGGAGTGTGGAACACGCTGCCGGGGTGGTGGTGGTGGTGGTGGAGGCAGATATGATAAGGGCGTTTAAGAGACTTTCCCATAAGCATATGAACATACAAAGATTGGAGGGAAATGAACAGGCAGAAGGGATTAGTTTAATTTGGCATCATGTTCAGCACAACATCGTGGACTGAAGGGCCTGTTCCTGTTCTGTTCAGTTCTGTGTTCTAATGTGCAGTTTTCAGTCAGTGCAAGTCATACATTTTAAAACAAGACATTAGCACCAAAATTCCCTGCAGAATGCTGTTGAAAGTTGTATATAGTTCATTGGCTTTGCCAGTCCATTTAATTCCAGTGATATTTTAGTTTTAGTTGTTGGAAGTGGGAGGTGGAAGCAATGCAGCATTCTTGACTGTGTGTCTGGGACCTGAGTGAATGTGGTAAGAAACTATGTATCTTAATCATCAGATTTAAAAATTGTGAAATGAACAGTGCAAAGTCTGAATGAACAATGCAGGTTCAGGTGGATGAATTGAAATGCACTGACCCTCCGACAGTGCAGCTCTCCCTCAGCACTGACCCTCTCACAGTGCAGCACTCCCTCAGCACTGACCCTCTCACAGTGCAGCACTCCCTCAGCACTGACCCTCTCACAGTGCAGCACTCCCTCAGCACTGACCCTCTCACAGTGAATTGAAATGTCAAATTAAGTATTAAAAGAGTAAAGGGGTGTGAAAGCAAGATTGCATTCAGGGGTGAAACAAGTAAAGCTTTTATTTTAGTGCTTTTCTTTTAAATCTACAATCGCAAAGAAAATCTGACGGGATCACACTTGTGACAGTTTTTTCTTCTTGTTACCCTCGAATTAAATGGCTTGCCAGGCCATTTGATGGTAATTAAATGTCAACCACATTGCTGCAGGTTTGGAGTAACAGACCAGACTGGGTAAGAATGACAGACTTCTTCCCTAAAGAACATCAGTGAACCAGATGAATTTTTGCAACCATTGGTGGCTGTTTCAAGGCTATATAAACTTTTATACACCACATTTATTATTTGAATTTAAATTCCATGAGCTGCTATGGTCACCTGAGAATTAGTTTTTTTAGAATTAGAATTTCCAGTGTGGAAATAGGCTCTTCGGCCCAACAAGTCCACTCTGAACCTCTGAAGAGTAACCCACCCAGACCTATTTCCCTATTACACAGTGTTTATCCCTGACTAATGCATCTAACCTACACATCCCTGAATACTATTGGCAATTTAGCAAAGCCAATTCATCTAAACTGTAGATCTTTGGATTGTGGGAGGAAACCGGAGTACCTGGAGGAAACCCACACAGACGTGGGGAGAACTGTTCACACAGCAGTTGCCCGAGGTGTGAATCGAGCCCAGGCCCCTGACGCTGTGAAGCAGCAGTGCTAACCACTGAGTCACCATGCTGCCTCTAATTCTGTCCTCTGGATTACTAGTTCAGTGGTATTACAACTTTGCCGCCACCACCACCTCATGTTTTCAGTCTTGGAGAGGTTGACTTAGACTCATGTTTTGTCATAGTAATATAATAATATTCTTGTCAAGTTTAGTTCACACCAACTACACAAGTACAAACTTGCAATACTGTTCAATCACAGAAACACAGAATTGTTTTGGTGCAAAAGGAGGCCATTTGTTCCATTGTGTCTGCACTAATTCTTCCAACATGTATCATTATCTAGTATCAATTAATCTGCTTTTTCCCATGTCCTTGCTCACTGTTTCTATCCAAATAATAATCTAGTGCCACTCGAATGCTTCAATTGAACCTGATTCCATGATATTTCCAGGCAGTGCATTCCATACCCTAATTTGTCACTATGTGAAAGAGTATTTTCTTACTTTTATTGCGCATCACTTTAAATCTTGTGCCCTCTTGTTCCCTCTTGTTCTTGTTTACAAATGGAAACAACTCTTCCCAATCCAAAGATGTGCAGGTTAGGTCAATTGGCCATGCTAAATTTCCCATAGTGTTCAGGGCTATGTAGGTTAGGACATTAGTCAGGGGTAAATGTGGAGTAATAGGGTAGGGGAATGGGTTTTTTGGTGGGTTACTCTTTGGAGGGTCAATGTTGACTTGCTGGGTCAAATGGCCTGTTCCCACACTGTAGGGATTCTATTCTTCTATAATTCTATTTACAGTATTCAGCCTCCTCAAGATTTTAAAAAGCTCTACTAATATATTCTCAGCCTTCTATTCTTAAGTAGAAGAGTCTTCACTTCTTAATTAAACAATCCAAGCTTCTTCAATAAAAAGTAAAATATCACGGATGGTGGAAATATGAAACATTGATAATGCTGGAGAAACTCAGCAGATCTGGGAGCATCTGTGGAGAGAGAAAAACAGAGTTGACCTTTTGAGTCAGGTATGACTATTAAGAGTTCTTCAGATTTTTCAGATGCTGGCAGACCTGCTGCATTTCTCCAGCATTTTCTGTTTGTCTCAATTTCTTACATCTATCTTCATTACTGAAGTTTCTCATTCCTGGAACCATTTTTTGAGCAATACATTTGTATAGAAAGCCAGATGAATGAGATGCTTTTTTTAAGTTAATGGTGCAGTCGATGTCCATGATGGTCTTGCAACACCTTCCGACTTTTGATTTCTTTCATACTTGTGCTGTTGCCTGAGGTTGCTGTGTTATTTCCGTATCACTGTGCAATAGATATACTGTTAGCTAAGATATTTGTTTCTGTGACATGGACAATAGTTTAAAGCCAAATTTTCACAGCAGTTGTCGAGGTTTTCACAAGTTCAGTGGATGGTTTCAATGCAGAATGCCTTAAAAGTTGCATTTATCGGGGCCAATTGTCACTCTTTTCTCTCTGAGGGCACTTCACTTGGAACTTTTCTTCTAATTTTCGACTGGGTTATGTTTTTTTTCTGCTGAGTGGTTCAGATGCTATTCTTCCAGACATTTGCAATGCCCTTCTGGCAGTAGGGATGCAACAGAGTGATTCCAAACCTTCCATTTTGTTTTCCCTTTTTGTTTTCTTGAGATGTCTGACCTTGCCTAAGATTGGGAATTTGGTACAGTGGAAGAATAAAGCTATCCAGGTACTTGGCCCTCCATTACACTGTGTGCATTGTACGCCAGAAGAAGAAAGTAGCACACATAGTTCTGACAGTAATAGATGGAGAGTTTATATATAATTTGCTTTGTTAATGTGAGAGCATCAAATTTGTTCAGTTTTTCAAGTTAAACAATAGATCTGCATTGAGTATTATTAAAAAGATTTGCCATTGAGCAACAAAAAGGTGAGTAAAAGCTTGTTCAAAGAGAGGTTTTAAGGAGCCTACTAAAGAAGAAAAAGGCGGTGGTGAGGTTTAGGGAAGTTTTACTGGAGCTTGGAGTCCAGATAGCTGAAGGCATGGCTGACAACAATAGAACAATTAAAGTTGGAGGTGTGTAAGAGACTCATATTGAAAGAGTTCAGAGACCTGAGAATTTTAAAGCTGAAGGAAATTCACTGAAAAGGAGAGGTGAAACAATGAAAGGATTTAGAAACAAGGATAAGAACTTTCCACTTAAAATGCCATTAAAATTAGAGGCCAGGTAGGTCAACAGGTTATTGGCAAATGGGATTGTGAGAGTTAGGAAATGAAGAAAGTTCAGGATATGTCACAGGAAACTTAGCATTTTTCTCCTCTTATTTTCTCCTATATTACAATTAATGGCGGCGCACGGAAAATCTTCTGTAAACTTTTTGATGGAGTTCACTTTAAGAATGAACCTTTTTACCTGCAATGCCTATTGTGCCTAGAGGTGGCACTGTTATAGACATTTTATTCAATTCAGTCTAAAAAGTAGTAGCTGTCATTGCATATAGAAACACACCTTCACCTTGCAAAATAATCTTTGTATTTCTAGAATTGCTTACCTTTTTTTCATTTATTGTAATAATGTGTAATAATTTTGTATTGTGGATCGGTAACCGAAACAAGTTATCGCATTCTTGGGATGAAGAACAAAGTATGACCAAAAGACAGAGGAGCAGAAGGAAGCCATTCAGCTCATAAGCACAGCTCCACCACTCAATGTTTTGAAAGCCAATCTGAAAACGCTTATCTCCACTTTAATGCCTTTTCTTGATAACCCTTGATTCCCTTACTGATTTTAAAAAAAGCTGTCTACCGTGGCCTTGAATATAATTAATGACACAGCTTGGACAGCCTTCAACAGATGCACTATCCTCTGATTGGGGAAATTTGCTTTAATTTTTTTTAGATGGGCAACCCCTTATTCTGAGAATATGCAGTCTGGTCTTAGATTCTCCCAAAACTTTCCACATCTACTTTGTCAAGTCCCCTAAGAATCTTGTGTTTCCATAAAGTCACCACATATTCTTTTAAACGCCAATGGGTACAGGCCCAACCTACTTGACCTCCCTTCATAAGCCAGTCCCTTCATAAATGATGTCAGCCTGGTTAACCTTCTCTGCACTACCTCCAGTGCAATTATATCTTGCCTTTGGTGATTTTCCAAGAACCATCCACCGTATTCCAGCTATGGTTTGATGAGTTCCCTGTGTTGTTTTAGCAAAACTTATTTTATAGTCATCCCCATCTGCCTTTCCTTGTACCTGCTGAACTTAGATGCTAACATTTTATGATCTGTACATAGGAATTTGACATTTCGATGCTGTCTTCCTCTATTTAAATAATATCCAGCTCTTCTATTCTCTTGCCAAAGTGCAGAATCTCACATTCTGCCAAGTTTTTGCCTGCTCACTTAACCTGTCTATATCTCTCTGACATCCTAAACTTGACTTCCCACCTATTCTTGTATCATCCGTAAACCTGGCAATAGTGTTATGACACAGGTTACTCCCACTCCGGCTTAATTTAAACCAGCAACACAGAAACGCTTTATCCCGGGCAGTAATCCCGATTAAAATTTATCAGAAATTTAAATTTCAAAATCAGCCAACTGTCGAAGCTTGTCTTTATATCTTCCTCTGTCTTCTTTTCATCTTGTTCGGAATTTCTGTTTCACACGTCATCGATCGATCAAGGTACCTTTCAAAGAGCTATTTTTTTAGGCAGTCTGTACATGCTAGTGGTTCAATTGTCCTAATTGTTCAATTTTTCCCAGTCTTTTACCTCACAGTGTCATATTGTTTCATTAGTTTTTAATATTGCCAACATACTAAGTTCGAATTTGATTGGAGGTTGGTGTTTTGGGGTATAATTTAAACTGATTGGCCAAATTCAAATTTGTTTTGTCATTTCCAGGCAACCAGTTACATTAGCTAGGGGACCAAAAGGTAACATGATATCTTGTTCAGAACACTTGGTGCTGTTTCAGGTAGTTCTTTTAACTCCCTTAAAGGTACAATACCGCTTACACCTTTATAATGATCATAATTCACTTTCCTTATCCAAGTCATTTGTATAGGAGACAAGAGGGACTGCAGATGCTGAAGAAATTAGAGTCAATAAAGCGTGGTACTGGAAAAGGCATAGCAGGTTAGGCAGAATCCAAGGAGCCAGACAGTTGACATTTCGGGCAAGGATCCTACCTGAAACGTCAACTCTCTTGCTCCTTGGGTGCTGCCTGATCTGCTGTGCCTTTTCCAGCGTCACGCTTTATCAAATCATTTATATATATTGTGTATAATTGTAGCCTCTGTACTGACCCTTGTGGCACTCCCGTGGTTATAGGTTGCCAGGCTGAAAATGGTCTACTTATCCCAATTCTATCTTCTGCTAGTTAGCCAATCATCTATATGTGAATATACTACCTCAAACACCTTGTATACTTATCTTATTAAAGCCTAATGTGTGGTATTTTATCAAATGTCTTCTGAAAATCCAAATATATTACATCCATTGATTCCCTTTATCTCTCCTGCTTGTTACCTCCTCAAAGAATTTGAGTATATTTATCAGGCATTTTTCTGCATCTTCATGAAACCATGTTGAATCTGCTTGACCTAGTTTGTATTTCTAAAATCTGTGCTATTACCTCCTTTATAACAGACTCTGACATTTTCCCAATTGCTGATGTTAAGCTAACTGGCCTATACTTACCTGTTTCCTCCTTGCCTCCATTGCTTTTTAAAGAAAGGTGTTACGTTGGCAGTTTTCCAATCTGCTGAAACTGTGTCAGAATCTAATGATTATTGGAAGATTACAACTAGTGCATTCACTATCTGTGTGGCTACTCCTTTAGTGTCCTCAGATGCATCTCATCAGGTTCAAGGGATTTATTTGTCTTTAGCCTCATAAGATTCCCTAGCACTTTTTCTTTTGTGATAATTATTGTATTAGTTATTATTATTTTATTCCTTATTATTTAATAATTTTAGAATGCTGTTACTGTCTTCTACTGTACTGATGCAAAATATTCAGTCACCCATCTGAAATTTCCAAGTTCCCCATTGTTATTGTGATGATACTATGGCTTTAAGAGGTGTATCTTGTCCTGGGTTTTTTAATGAAAAAATTGTTGAGAATGAGATCCCGAGCAGTCTGCTCAAAGTCAATAGAGTAAACAGGTTGCAAGGCCTTTGGTTTTTAAAAAAAGTCGAAGCAGGCTGATGATGCATCACGTGAATATTTGTGAATGTGGTGCCAATCAACTCTGTCGCTTTGCTTTGCATGATGTCAAGCTTCTTGAAAAATGTTGGAGCTACATTCTTCCAGGCAAGAGTGGAGTATTCCATCACACTCCTCCTTGTGCCTTGTAGATATTGGACAGGCTTTGGGGTGATGGAAGGTGAATTACTCACTGAATAATCCTGACCTGTTATTGTAGCCACTTATATTGCTCATCCAATGCAGTTTCTGGTCAGTGGTAACCTCCCTAGGAAGTTGATAATGGAGAATGCAGTGATGATAACACCATTGAATGATAAGGGTAATGGTTAAAAATCACACAACACCAGGTTATAATCCAACAGGTTTGATTGGAAGCACTAGCTTTTGGAGCACTGCTCCTTCATCAGGTGATTGTGGAGTATAAGATTGTAAGACACAGGATTTATAGCAAACGTTTACAGTGTGATGTAACTGAAATTATATATTGAAAAAGACCTGGATTGTTTGTCAAGTCTCTCATTCGAATGACTATGTTGGTTTCAGTTCTTTCATATGTAAATCACAAAACATTTTTAAAAGTTGTATTCTCAAGTGAAGTTTAACAGTGTCATGTTGGCCCAGATAATGTATTGAAGGTGTGAGCTTCCCTGTGTGAGGCTGTCTGTGCAACAATGGTCAGTCAGATTCTAATCTAAAAAAAATGGATTTGCAGAATCTTATGTGGATTCATGGAGTTTTTGAGCAAAGTAAAATGTAACTCTGCAAGTACAGATTCACCCCACAAACTTTTGTGTGTGTGGGAGTGGTGGGTGGTTTGAGTGTCTGTGAGAGTGTGTATGTGTTTGAGTGAGAGTGTAAAGGGGTATAAGTCTGTGACATGGTGTGTGTGGGAGTGTGTGTGTGTGTGTACACAGACACACACACACGTTTGTGGGGTGAATCTGTACTTGCAGAATTACATTTTACTTGGCTCAAAAACTGCGTGAATCCATGTAAGATTCTGTAAATCAATTTTTTATATTATAATCTGTCTGACCATTGTGGCATAGAGTCTCACAAGGAAACTCACACCTTCAATACATTATCTGGGCCAACATGACACCAATTGTTAAAGTTCACTTGAGAATGTAACATTTTCAAAAAACGTTTTGTGATTTACATATGAAAGAACTGAAACCTACATGGTCATTCTAACAGATGAGAGATTTAATGAACAATCCAGGTCTTTTTCAATATATAATTCCAGTTACATCACACTGTAAACTTTTGCTATAAATTCTGTGTCTTACAATCTTATATTCCACAATCAACTGATTAAGGAGCAGTGCTCCGAAAGTTAGTGCTTCCAAATAAACCTGTTGGACTATAACCTGGTGTTGTATGATTTTTAACTTTGTACAGCCCAGTCCAACACTGGCATCTCCAAATCATGGGTAATGGTTACATTCTCTCTTGTTTCAGATGACCATTACTTGCCACTTGTGTGCCTCAGATGTTACTTATGACCTTATGATAGAGGAAAGGTCATTGAAATAGTTGAAGTTGGGTTGGGCTAAGGACACAATCCTGACAAGCTCCTAGGGAGATGTTCTGAAGTTGAGATAACTGACTTCTAGGAATCACCAACATCTTCCTTTGTGTCAGGTCCGATTCCAACCAATGGAGAATTTCCTCACTGATTCTGATTGACTGTGGTTCTATTGTTGCATTGGTGCTGGTATTATAGTGATATTCACTAAGCATGTGTCAAGCGCAACATTTAATGGAGAAAAATCTAATGTGATGCATATTCTTAAAAGGACTGTGGAGACACAATGCACTAATAAGGGGCATTCTTGTTATGGGTGTGCAGGATCACAGACCTGGATGTATTTATGCAGAAGTTTTTAAAGGTGGCAGGATTGATCGAGAGAGCCATTAATAAAGCATATTGGCTTAATTAATAGGAGCATGGAGTACAACAACAGGGAAGTTGTGCTGAACCTGTATAGGACACTGGTTAGACTTCAGCAGCAGTATTTTGGATAGTTTGGGTTACTCTTTTGGAAGAATTCACTGGAGATAGTACAGAAGATGTTCACAAGAATGGCTCCAGGGTTAAGAAACTTAAGTGATGAGGAAAGATTGGAGAAGTTGGGACTGTTTTTCTTGGAGAGGAGGCGGCTGAGAGGGGATATGATAGAAGGTTTTAGAACCACGTCAGTCTGATTAGTTGTTATCCCTGGCTGTAATCTGATCAAGAATCTGAGGCCATGGTTTTGAAGTGTTTTGCAAAAGATGTAAATGCAAGGTGTGATTTTTTTCACACAGCAAATCGTTTGGGGCAGAAATGCATCACCTAAAAGTATTATGGAGGTTCAGTTGAGACTGTCGAGAAGGCATTGGAGAATTATATAAACTAAAATTATGTTCAGGTTTACAGGAAAGAGGCAAAAGTTTGGCATAAAGTCAAAATGCATAGACAGCCAGTGATGACATAATGGGCTGAAAGGCCTCTTTCTGCAGTGTTCTGATTGTATGATTCATTCATAATAATATGAACCTTGACTTCTCGCTGTTCTCTTTTTCTCCCTCAGAATTCTTTGCAGCCAGTCAGTGACATTCTTGACCCAGTGAGGCAAAATAGCATCCTGGAGTCACGCTTGGAACTGCAGAAATGCCTAGCTGCTCTTAGGAAATGATTTCCCAACCATTATTATTTTCCTGATTTTCCACTCACCTGTACAGCTAAGCCATCAACGGCACTGAAAAAAACTGATAAAAACCAGAGCCAGTGAATGGAAAAAAAAAATCTGTGATTACTCACTGACTCCCTGAGGCAATTGAAAGTAGTCCAGGAGATCGTTCTGCCCTGAATTCCTGAATAAACTGACCTGTTAAGAAATGATTTCCTCCCCAGCCAAAAACAGAAACTTGAAGGAATTCAGCAAAACACTGTCCTTCACAGAATGTTGCAGGCGTTCACAATCCTGAGTCGAGAACCACCTACTGATAACTAATCTGGAACATCTTATACAGTGTGAAGTTGTGACATCCGATTCTCCCTAACCTATTTAATTGGAACAAATTGTGAAGTTGACTACAATCTATTTCCTTCACTATCATATAAATTTCAGTCAAAGCCTCTTTCCTTTTTCTTTCCCTTCTTTCCTCTTCTCTTCCCTCTGTGCTCCAGTGTTGTCTCTTGACTCACCCTTTTTCTCCTAACCTGCCCCCCCCCCTTCCTTTTCCAATTTGCCGATTCCTCTTGCCATTGTCCAGTTAGCCACAATACTGACAGGACCTAAATATTGCACAAGTTCTTGACTGGACTTGTAAAAAGCCATGGGTGAATGACTAGTTATAATAATTTAAGATGGATTCAAATTCAGAACCTGGAAGTACTCCAGGTCTTTCAAAGTAGATTATTTAACTCAAGCATAGACACTGAACTGGTATACCCAGGGACTTCAATCTTAATGCCGGCTTTAATGTACTACTGAGTCATGCAGCTGAAAGTTTGACTAGCTTTATGACCAGCCATTAAATGAATTATATTTTAGGATTTAATATTGAAGGATTGGAGGTTCTGGTATGTTCTGATCATCAGAAAATCTCCTGGCGGTTATTCTATAGCTATGCAACAATTTATATTTAAAAAGTCCTATTTATTTTAAGAGGTTTAGTTATTTTATATGATTTCTGTTGGTGGAAAATTGATGTCATGGTCGTAAGGAAATGGAAAACAAATCCACTATGTGCACCTGAATTGAGAGAAATAAATCATTGGTGTTTCTTTGTTTTTATTTGACAAAAAATTGCTTGAGGATTGATGCAAGCAACATCTGAAGAGATTTACAGGCTAAAGCTATGCAATCAACTTCTTCTAAGCATCCACTCATCTACTTTCCAAGTTTCTTGTCGTCTCTTGATTCTTTGTAGAAAAAAGATAGGACAATAGCACTGCTACACTGAATGGAAAAGATTCAATGTTGGTGGTCTGAAAATTTGTGCATGTAGACATTCCCACTAGCCTGTCTACTTCCACTAGCTGCCTTAATCATGTTAATGCATTAGATTTAAATGTATGCAGTTCTGTGGCACTTTTTTTGATGTTATCAATGACTATCTTACAGGTGCAAGTGAGGTGCTCCCCTCAAGTTCACAACTTCACTCTAACAAGAACACAATTCATAAGTCCAGCTTCTGACTAAAGCCCTGATTGTATTCATATTTGGGAGATTATTAAATCCTGCCAAATACAAATATCATTGAACTAGGAATTCCTTCATGTGAAACACAAATGTCAGAATCTAATGTCATCCACGGTTGAAGTTTGACAGTACTTGCAATCAGTAAAGACCGATTTCATTCATTATACCAACTTACCATATGCAAGAATGAAACTTCAAAAGAAAATTCTGCTGCAGTGTGGCAGTTTTTAAGTACATAAAATACTACTGTGGGTGTAAGGGTTATCTCACTCAAGCGAATGGTAAAGTGAACTGTTTATATTATCAATATATATGCAGCTGTCAAGTAGTGGACATTATTTAAACAAAGAAAATGAATGAGTAGAAAACAGTAAACCTGGGTACAGACTTGCTCTTTGAGGTAGTGATGCATTGCTAACCACTTCCTACAGTAAATGATAACCTTCAAGAATGGATTGCTTACGAGAATTGGGAGTGGACTTTGCATCCAAACAGAGGCGAACCAACGTCAGAATGAACTCGCTTTTGTTTACATCACCATCATCTTAATAATGGTCTGAATCAAGGTTCAGCAACGTCTGCAGGGACAAAAACAGGGATACTGTTAAGTGTTTTCTGGAGAATCTGAAGCTACTGAATGTAAACCACTTGTTAAAAGTGGCACAAAATTGGGATCTTTTAATTTCCACAACAAATCAGACATGGAGCAATTTATTCTCAGCACAGTAGTAAACCTCATCATTCTTCCTTTGGATATTCTAACTGGGGGAATTGATTTCATGGAGCTCTTACCCACACTGTGTGTGGCATTTCTAGAGAGTTGTGATGATTTTTCTTAAGTCTGTATAACATTTAAAACATTATTGCAACTTTCACGGCACAAGGCAATAAAACTTGGAAAACATTCTACAAAGCAGCAGCAGCACTGGATTTATACCATGAGCTTATGGTAACAAGTGGTAACTAGATAGAGTTGGAAATAATATTTGTAGGCATTTAAAACTGCAACAGTTTGCAACTCAAACTAAAGTGGGGCTTTGAAGGCCTATAATGGGGTTCAGTTTTTGCTGATACCATCTTAGTGTGTGTAATCCTTCACACACTAAGGGCTGTGTAATTTTGTGGTCATTCCATATAAGGTTTGTTTTCCCTTTATCTGGTAAATCTTGTAAATTGTTCTGATGATTGCAAGACGAAAAGCTTTGATAAAATCTCTTTTTTTGTTCAGCAATACCCAACTGTGTTTTTCTAATCATAATAAATTAGTAGAGTTGATAAGTATTGTGTCTTGTGTTATGACTCATGTGTCTTTGGACAAAAATGGGTGATGGCCTCTTTGAGAAGTAGGTTTTTCTAAGATCTGAATTTTTGGTAAAGCATCCAGCTTTCAGTAAATTACCATGTCACTGGGACATGAGCAATAGAAAGAAAAGGGTCAACAAGTTAATTATCGGGCTGAGTAATTTTGTGTTCAGGTAATTCTGCTTTAGAATTGAAAACAAGCTGGAGTGAAGGAGAAATAGTTAAAATCATGTTAACTGTAGACCTATATAAACAGTTGAGGGAACAAGTGAGAGAGAGATACAAAACTCTATAATTCAAGAATATTAGAAGATGGAGAGTTGTGACTCTTGTTGGCTACATTTCAGATGCCAGAGATGTCTATGTTGGATGGGGAATTTAGAATCTTTGGAAAGTTAGAAGATATTTCAAGAGATTATCTTGCTATAAGTAAACAGAAAGCTCAAGAAATTACAGCCTACATAAAAATTGTTGAAACAGTACTCAGACCAAGTGCTTAATCTTTACATTTTTGATGAGTATCACATTTGAGGCTCATAGGTGTGTGAAAGGAGTTGAGATCCAGATTATCAGTAACAGTTCATTCTGCCTTTGAATAACTGACTATTTAAAGTACTGTAGATTAGATTTATTAGGATTCAAGTTTTTTGATCTAATTGTAGTAAAATTCTTTTGTTTTAAATTGTGAACCTTGTAGCCTCATTCTTTTACCTAATATCTAAGTTTTCAGATTCTTAAAAATTAAACATGCTCCTGTTCTCTGCCATCATTGTCTCCTGATGTTATAAAACAGCACATCCTCTCACATTGATTGAGCAATGCTACTCCGAGTCAAATTTGGTAATGTAACATGATAAAATATGTGTGGAAAAACCAGTCGTTTATAAATTCATTGGGAATATGGGAATTATTTTATTTCAAAAAACTGGGGAAGAGGCATGGAGCTCTCAGATTTCTCTCCCGCACACACATCCACCCACATCTTCTACCTAAATGTTATTCAGAGTTCATATGTCCAGCTCCTCTCACAAGTGGTCAGATTGGGTTGGTGGTATTGTCTTGAGTGAGTAATCCATAGAGTCATAGAGATGTACAGCATGGAAACAGACCCTTCAGTCCAACCTGTCCATGCTGACCAGATATCCCAACCCAATCTACTCCCACCTGCCAGCACCTGACCCATATCCCTCCAAACCCTTCCTATTCGTATACCCATCCAAATGCCTCTTAAATGTTGCAATTGTACCAGTCTCCACCACTTCCTCTGGCAGCTCATTCCATACACATACCACCCTCTGCGTGAAAAAGTTGCCCCTTAGGTCTCTTTTATATCTTTCCCCTTTCACCCTAAACCTATGCCATCTAATTCTGGACTACCCGACCCCAGGGAAAAGACTTTGCCTATTTATCCTATCCATGCCCCTCATAATTTTGTAAACCACTATAAGGTCACCCCTCAGCCTCCGACGTTCCAGGGAAAATAGCCCCAGCCTGTTCAGCCTCTCCCTGTAGCTCAGATCCTCCAACCCTGGCAACATCCTTGTAAATCTTTTCTGAACCCTTTCAAGTTTCACAACATCTTTCCGATAGGAAAGAGACCAGAATTGCACGTAATATTCTAATAGTAGCCAACCAATGTCCTGTACTGCTGCAACATGACCTCCCAACTCCTGTACTCAATACTCTGACCAATAAAGGAAAGCATACCAAACGCCGCCTTCACTATCCTATCTACCTGTGACTCCACTTTCAAGCAGCTATGAACCTGCACTCCAAGGTCTCTTTGTTCAGCAACACTCCCTCGGACCTTACCATTAAGTGTATAAGTCCTGCGAAGATTTGCTTTCCCAAAATGCATCACTTCGCATTTATCTGAATTAAACTCCATCTGCCACTTCTCATCCAGAGACCCATCTGGTTCACTAATGTCTTTTGGGGATGGGAATTGCTGATCTGTGTATGAACCCAGGTCCACATAAATATGGTTGAGCCTTAACTGCTTTCTGAAATGGCCAAGCAAGATATTCAGTTGTATCCAAGGACAACATTGGGCAGAAAATGCTGGCCAACCAGCGACACGCACATCCCACAAATGAATTTAAAGAAACACGGTTGAATTTGAATGTTGGTTAATTTTCACGAGACTTGAAAAAAGCAAACATTTTTCTACAAACACCTTTTGAATTCTAAATCCAGCTGCCAAGCATTCTAATCAACTTTATGCTTCACTTTTAACAGAGAAGTTCTTTGGTGTAATTTTTTCTGTGGAACTTTTACTGGAGAGAAGCCTTTTCTTTAAAAAAAATCTCCAATATCTGGACAAGTTGATACTTACTTTTATGCCTTGTGAAAAGATCTTCTCTCTAAAATAATCCAAATAAATATAAATTGATGCAGTTTCCATACACCTCTAAACTCTAGTCATACTCTTCAAATTATGACAACCTGTGAATTGAACTTGCAGCCAAACAGCAAAGTAAACTAAGTTTATTTACTTAGCAAACAACAAAGCAAAAACAGGCTATTTCTGGAGTTTATTGAAAGTGATTACCAACAAACAGATTCTTTTGTAAATTCAATCCCAGCCATTTATGGCAACAGCAGTCCTTGGGCATGACTGATGGGGTAATCACCCTCTCTTCAATCTGGCAGGAATGATGGTGTCACTAAATGGTGGCTACTCGCATTGCTACCTTTGGGCTCAAAGACAATATCTGGAAGTCTCTCCATAAGGTTGAAGATGCAAAAAGACATTATATTAATTTCCCACCTACCTCTGACCATTTAGTTCTGTTTTGAGCTTCACAAACTTCTCCACAAGTTTACAAGCATTGTTCAAGGTTTGCAATCAGCACCAAACTGCTGCTAATCTCAAATCTGCCCTTGAAGGTGCATCTCCTCCCTTTTTCATTCTATCTCAAAATGTAGGGGAGCTCCAAGGATCCAGCAACAATGATGTTACTGAGCAGTCAAAGTAGTCAATCACATTGAAGAATTCTTAGACAGCAAGTCAGGAAATGAAATGTAATTATCAGTCACACCTCTAAAGAAAGCTATATGCGTAGGTACATGCATGTGAGAAAAGAAAGAAGAGAAAATACCATTAACTTTATATTTAATATTTTACTTCAGAGCTGTTGAACTTTTGACATAATAGATAGGTGATTTTTTTTCACAAATTTAAAAACAAAGGATGTTTCAGGACTAGTTGCATTCATTCAACAAGTCAGGGTTTTCTTTGTAGAGATATTGCAGCATAATTGGAGAAGCTCAAATCAGTTTAACTGATTTTAAAGATTGCTATCTGCAAGGACTTCAAAAGCGCCCCATGCAGGAGAGAGTAGTGAATAACTGGCAACATCTTCTGGTCCTATATATTTTAGCATTGCAAGTGCAGACTCATGCTATCTAGTACTGATGATTTCACCGTGATTAAAACTGCACAATCCATGCCCATAATTGAAGCTGAAGGGCAAGCAATATGACACATGGAACCACCACACATGACACGTGGGCGCCTTATCTAAGGAAAGATATATTGCCATCGGAGGTAGTCCAGAGAAGGTTGACTTGGCTGATCTTGGTGTGGAGGAACTCTTTTATGAGGAGAGGTTGAGTAGTTTGGGTCTCAACTCATTGGAATTTAGAAGCATGTAACTTAGGAGACATGATAGGGTAGATGCAAAAGTTGTGTCTCCTTCTGGGAATATCTAGGACCACAGGGCATAATCTCAAAGTTAGGGATTGCATATTTAAGACAGATGAGGAGAAATTTCTTTTCTGAGGGTAGTGAATCTATATAATTCTTCACCACAGAGGGTCATTGAGGTTGGGTAATTAAAAGTCTGTCTATCTCAGCCTTGCTTATACATAATCAGTGAGGAAATCAAGGGTTATGGGGAAGAGGCAGGAAAATGGAGTTGAGGGTTGTCAGATCATCCATGATCTCATTGAATGGCAGGTCTGAATGGCCTGTTTATGGTCCTTTTTTTGCCTTGTATTTTTTTGGATTTCAGGTGAGATGATTCATGCAGTGAGCAATTTAGGTGAAACCAGGTTGAATGGGATCAAGGATTGTTTGGAGCACGGGGTAACGTGTGAAGCAGTAAAGCCAGTAACTAGTCCAGATCTGCATTGCATCAAGGCAGCACTGAGCTGAAATGTCCAGGTTTTTAAAAAAATGAATTTTACTATGTTAAAGTTGACACGTGGAAGGTGATTTAAAAAGTCAGTTTTTGAACACGACCTGTTTTGAATGCTGGGTTTGAGGTACTCTACCTGTATTATTTTACCAGCTGATACCTCATGCTGCCGTTAGGAAGTGGTGAGGTTTGTTTGAATAAGAACTGTATCATATAGATACAATCTTTCCCACCTAAATATACAGTCCTGTTTCTCTGAGCCAATAAACTATCATTGCCTTCTTCAATTGGATGCTTGAAATGAATTTCTGACATTCATTTATTGCTAAATATAGATAAATGGTTGGCCCTTGAGCATTGCAGATTGGGGTTAGCCTTGTCTATTTCCGTTTGTAGCTCAGAAGTCAGTTTCCAATTACTATATAAAAGAAACACTTTATTTCAGAGTTGCATGAATTTGCTGATTATCTTTTATGTCTTTTAATACCACTTCTAACTTTATACTTCAATCCTAACCCTAACCCTAACTGGAACCTGATCTCAGAAGTTAAGGTTTCAGCTTCAAGGCTGATTTTATCCCAGAAAGTTGCATGGTACTTCCAACCACATGCATCTGTGCATTTGCACAATTTTCCAGTCTGCAGTCTGTACCTCAAATGGCATTGAAAGGGTGGAAGGAGCTCGCCTGTTTTTCTTTTGATGGTTTGTGAGGGTCTTTGATTTACACTCCCCAAAAAGATTTGAAGCAAACTGAAATTTGAATTCTTCTTGTGTGATATGAATGTTAATTCTCATTTAATATACTAAGCTCTCATTCTGCATTTAGACACGAGCTATTTCAGAACTTAGTCATAGAGATGTACAGCATGGAAACAGCCCCTTAGATCAACTCATCCATGCTGATCAGATATCCTAAATTAATTTAGTCCCATTTGCCAGCACTTGGCCCATATTCCTCTAAACCCTTTCTATTCATATACCCATCCAGATGCCTTTTAAGTGTTGTAGTTGTTATAGCCTCCACCATTTCCTCTGGCAGCTCATTCCATACACATACCACCCTCTGCATGAAAAAGCTGTCCCTTAGGTCCCTTTTAAATCTTTCCCCTCTCATCCTAAACCTATACCCTCTCGTTCTGTACTCCCCCAACCCAGGGAAAAGACCTTGTCTGTTTATCCATGCCCCTCCTGATTTTATAAACCTCTATAAGGTCACCCCTCAGCAACCGACACTCCAGAGAAAACTTGAGTTGAGAATTTTAATCCTTTCACTTCAAGTAAAGTGATAGGGTTGAGTATTTGGAAATAGCATATCATAAAACTCTAGTTTCCTGTCTATAAATTTCAAGAAAGTGGAAATAATCACTAAATTCTTTAAGGAAGAGAATTAAAGAATGGAACTGGCTAGTGGGTATCGGGCTACAAATGAGTCTGTGTACAAGGTTGGAGAAGCAAAATAGCTGTGTGAATATAGTGAAAGATTGGGATGTAATGTTTTGAATGGAACCAATGGTGCCATTCTCCTTTGTCTTTGTATTCCATAAAGCTGCTGGACACCAATGTTGACAAATCTAGTAAGTCCCTAGGACTCGCCTGAATTTTTCAAGTCTCATTCCATTATATGTTGTCTCTGTCAGTCTCTCAAAACCATTATGTCATGTAAGCAAATGTGCTGCACATACGCTGCTGGGGAAAAACGACTCTGTGCTGAAGCTGATCAATGTGATCATCTCTTTCCATGGCAACATAGAATTATAGAGATATACAACTCTGAAACAGATCTGTCAGTCCAACTTGTCCATGCCAACCAAAAATCTTAAATAAATTTAGTCCAATTTGCGAGCATTTGGCCCATATCCCTCTAAATCATTTGTATTCATGTACTCATCCAGATGTTGCAAATGTTGCAATTGTACCAGCCTCCACCACTTTCTCTGGCAGCTCATTCCACACATGCACCACCCTCTGCGTGAAAAGGTTGCCCCTTAGGTCCCTTTTAAATCTTTCCCCCCTCACCCTAAATCAATACTCTCTAGTTTTGGACTCCCCCACGCCATTTTTCCTATCCATGCCCCTCATGATTTTATAAACCTCTATAAGGTCACCCCTCAGCCTTTGATTAGATTAGATTAGATTAGATTACTTACAGTGTGGAAACAGGCCCTTCGGCCCAACAAGTCCACACCGCTCCGCCGAAGCGCAACCCACCCATACCCCCACATCTACATCTACCCCTTACCTAACACTACGGGCAATTTAGCATGGCCAATTCACCTGACCTGCACATCTTTGGACTGTGGGAGGAAACCGGAGCACCCGGAGGAAACCCACGCAGACACGGGGAGAATGTGCAAACTCCACACAGTCAGTCGCCTGAGGCGGGAATTGAACCCAGGTCTCTGGTGCCGCCCCAATGTTTGCAGGTGAGCTATAAAGATAATAGACATTGACAGTAACATCTGGAAGACAGTCACAGGTGGCTGTAACCTCTGGAAGATGATTGTTTGAAAAGGGCTTTGGAAGAGATGAGCAGAAACCAGAGTTCAGCTGGCTGAGAAAAGAAGCTGTAGAAAACTGAGATCAGCAAGTTGTGCACCTATACAGCCCACTGTGTTTCTTTGCAACAAATATAGCAGAGACAACAATTTTAGAGTGGAGCTCCTGAACCATGAAGCCAACAGGCAACGCTTAACACAGTGTTGACCACTATGACACATTGTCTTAGAAGGCCTTAGCAGATATTGGACTTGTTAAGGCACATCCTGGATTGTAGCACGTGAAGTTCCCTGACTGGTTTGGTTCATGTTGCTGAGCCAAAGTTTGTATTTCACGGGCCAATTACATAAATGCTTAATACCCTTGTCTCTGCAACTGAATATCACCACTTTGCCATTCTTCTGTGTTGAAAATTACCTCTCTATAAATTATTTACCTTCAACTGTGCTCTTTTCTCCTCATTACCTTCATTCCATCTTCTTTGCTCAATTTTTATCTTTGATTTCGACAATAAAACACATTCTAAAACATATGCCTGAGGAATGTGAAGCAAAATTCCTACATAGTAGCACGTGTGAAGCACTTAACATTTTACCATTTTTCATTCCCCAAAATGATTGTTTTCCGAATTATTTTATCTAGATTCCTAATAATTAGGACTGATGCTCGACTTAACCTGGTAGCTGCTTGCATTGTTTACATTAGAACACGGCAGCACAGATAGACTCAAGTAGCCTTATTTTCTCTGCATAAGCTAATCCATAATGGACAAATTATAATGTCACCAAATTAGACTTGTCGTTTGTCTTCCTATATTGGGCAAATTATGGACATTTTGACAGACACATTACAGTGAGGTAAAAATGAATTAACAGCACACTCCATCTCCGTCAATGTGGAGTATGATGTTTGTCAAGAGTTACTTGAATGCTTCCATATGTCTGCTAGCTTCTGCTTTTCTGTGTGAGTTTGCAGATGAAAACTGAGGATGGGTTCCATGCTGTTCTTACTGTGTGACTGCATCTATCATCAGGAATGACCATTTTCCAATTTATCGGTATTATTAGTGCTGTCAAGTAATCTACCAATTACCAAGAATAGGAAGCTTTAAAGGTGAAAACTATGAGTAGGATATTGTGATGTACTTTTACTCATTATTGTCTTTACTCTTCTGTGAAAATATGACAGGACACAGAATAGCACAGCACAGGAACAGGCCCTTCAGCCCACCAAGCCTGTGCCGACACACAACACCTTCAAAATGGAAAATCTTTTGCCTCCACACAGTCCATATCCATCTATTCAATGCCTGTTCATGTATATGTTAAGATACCTCTTAAACATTACTGTTGAAATAACTCCACAGAGGCCAGTATCCCAACACCCAGTTATTTACGCATGGAGAGTTCTTAGCACTGATCTAGCTCCCTTCAGGCCAGCTCTCAGATTGAATGGAATGTCTGACACTCATGGGCTTATCTGTCGACCAGGGCTCCCTAATTGGGGCTGTTAATCTGGTCCAATCAGGGAACTCGTATTCTATGAGCTCCACCCGGCTGATCCGATTACAATCTTTAGAGCTAATTTATCAGCTTCTATCACCTTCTCTGGCAGTGTATTCCAGGCTCTTACCAAACTCTCTGTAAAACAACTTGTCTGTCACATCTCCTTTAAACTACTTCTCTTTTACTTTAAATCTACATACCCTAATAATTGCCATTTGTACCTTGGGCAAAAGGCTCCAAGTATCCATTCTATCCATGTCTCATAATTTTGTAAATCTCTATCAGGCAGCCCCTCGACCTCTGACATTCAAGTTCTTGTATGTCCAATTTCTCCTCGTAGATCATACCCTCCAAACCAGGCAACATCCTGCTTAACCTTTTCTGTACCCTCTCCAAAGCCTCCACATCCTTTGGTAGTGTGGTGACCAAAACTGCATGTATTTTTCCAATTAATGAGAGTGTTAAGACTAGGAAACAGGTTTAACAAAATAGCCTACTAAAAATGTTTTAAAACTAATCCATCCACATAAGTTAATTTTCAATAGACAAATAAGATAAAATTCATCATTTAGGCCAAACCAAGAATATTTTTTTCAGTTAGCATCTGATTTTTTTCTTTCACCTACTTGTTCACTGTTGCTGCAAAGATGATTGTTGGTTCAAGATAAGAAATTGGTTCCAGAGATGATAAATCTCAGTTATTCAGATAATTTGGAGGTGTTCATATTATTTCCTTTGTAGAGGATAAGGCTCCGAGGAGATTCAGTTCGAGTATTCAAAATCATGAAGCACATTGAGAACCTATTAATGCTTATAAAAGAATCAAGAATTAGGGAGTACAGATTTTCAGTAATTTGTAATAATGTAAATAAGATGTGACAAAACAAAACTCTTTTAGCAGCAAATGGTTTGGTTCTGGAATGCACTGCCTGGAAGTGTGCTGGAGGCACGTTTAATCGAGGCATTCAAAAAGACATTACATGATCATTTAAATAAGAACAATGTGAAGGGGCACCGTGTTGTAGGGTAAAGCAGGAGAATGCCATAATTTATGATACTCATTTGCAGAACTGATGCAGACACAATGGGCTGAATAGCCTCCTCCAGCGCAATAACAATTCTGAGATGTTAAGCATTGTTTAATAGGTGGATAGGTGGGGTCAAGTTATTTTCAGAGAGCATGCTATAGCGTTCTAATATTTGCTTCAAAGATAGGACTGTTTACTCACATGTCTGTTGGGGATATCACCATAAATAAAACTCATTTTTAAAATCTTTGTGAATAACATTTGCTTTCTTAGGTGCTGCATTGGCAAGTACCATTTCCAACAACATACATCTTGTTGCAGCTGTGTCCCTTTTATTTGATAGTTTAGGATCGCTGAAGTTGTTAGATTAATTATGTTTTCTTGAATATGGATCAAAGATAGTCAAAGCCTTTTGTCTTGATAAATAAGAAGTAAAGAATAAGATTTTCCTGTCTGAACTTTGAATCACTTGCCTTTTTTATGTCTGTTTCACTGTTTGAGGGAAGATAAAATGTAGGACATTCTGTCCCTGAGAAGTTGCAGCTTTACAAGGAAATGATATTGGCTTGTTGAAAATATTCTAAAACCACTAGTAACTGCACATGTTTTTCTTAATACCCTTCAATTGAGATCTGCAATTTTTGCTTCAGCTTTCATTCTTATACTGGGGATGCAACTAAAAATGATTGCGGTATCCTGGGACAGCTAATTGCTAAAGCCTGTGTGGAATGTGGATCACTGAGCCACTTTGGCAATGAGCTGAGTAACAATGCACACTTTTTTCCTGGCTGAGCCTGAACTAAAATTAAGCAGAGCGAGATATTTTCCCCCTCTGTGATTTACAGCAGATTTATTGTGAGTCAACCTAATATCCAGTGCTAATAGCCTGGACTCCCTCGCACAAAGAAGTCAGTATTTCTGTACTGTTTCTGGAACCTTTGGTACAGATCTTGGGCCCTCAAAGAACAGTTACAAGTTAATTTTTTAATTGAACTGCTAAATTTTCTTCATCTGGGCTGGGCTTACTTCAAGTTGGACCCATCCTGTATGTGAATCTGCCCAAACACCTGTTCAAATTCTTTATTTTTATGAGATTATTTTGATAGCATAATTGCTAAGTGCTGTGCTGAAAATAGTCACGGTTTAGGTTGATTTCTGATACCTTAGTTTTGAGTTTTTTTTCCCCTTAAAAGGCCATTTTTATAATGTTTTTGACAGTGGCATACAGTTTGAATGTGAATTATTAGAAACTTATTACATCTGGTCATAGCTGGTCACTTTTATTTCATTCTAAATCTTATGTTTGTCATGAAAGTACCGTAAAAGTAAAACAGTGGGGAATTTATTACAAGTACTGTTCACACTTAAGTGGATCATTTAAGCTGACCATGTGTGTACCCATCCTCTTTCCAAACATATTCCACTCTAAAACCCAACAGGAAGAATGAGAAACTTGTATTTATGCAGCTTTCTCAACAGATTAGCATCCTTAAGAACACTCAGAGTCGTGAACTACTTTTCCAAGAATAATTGCTGTCATAATGTTGGAAACATGGCAGCCATTTTATTTTATTCATTCATAGGAGTTGGACATCACTGGCTGGGTGGGCTATTGCCCTTCCCGAGTTCATCTTTAACTGAGTTGCTTGCTAGGCCATTTAAGAGGCCAGTTAAGTGTCAACTACATTATTTTCGTCTGGAGTTATGTGTGGGTCAGACCAGTTCTCCAAAAAAATGATATGTTGATGATCAGTAAATCATTTTTTATGATGTTGGTTGAGTGATTAAATATTGGCCGAGACAAAAGTGCTACGAATGATCCACAGCTGAAAGGATAGAATGTTAATGCTGAACTGAAGTGTTGTTGGCATGAGAGACGAAGGACATGCAACATTAAATCTGTTCAATGGTGGTGGGGTGGACTTTGTTTTACTTTTGCTCATGGCTGTGAAGGCTCTGTCACAGGTATCCCATGCAAGCTGTCAAATGACATTGATTTGTTTTCACTGTCAGTGCCTGTTACCAATGGCTGTAACTACCGGTAGTTGTGGTGTACATGCCAGCTCAAAATGTCACCATTTTCTTTTTCTGTCAGCTCGTGATGTTGTGGAGCAGGAGGTGTCCATTTGCAAACAATACAAGCATTGACTGTGTCATGGATAGCTGTAAGCTCCAAAATTATAGAGATGGTTTGGTGGAGTGGGCAGGCATGTGGCACATGGAGTTAACCTCTGATATGTGTGAGATAATGCAATCAGGCAGGTCAAACAGTAAAAGAGAATGCAAAACAAGCAAGAATATACTGAGAAGGGTAGATGAAGTGAGAGATCTTGGTGTGCAAATGCACAGATTCCTATAGGTAGCATTACAGGTAAGTAAGGTTATAAAGAAGGCATATGGAGTGCTCTTCATCATTGATGGAGGTATAGAAAGCAAAAGTAGGAAAATGATGAAACTGTACAAGACACTGATGAGGCCACAATTGGAGTATTGTGAGCAGTTCTGGTCACCACATTACAGGAAGAATGTAATTGCTCTGGAGAGTGTGTAAAGAAAATTTATTAGAATGTTGCCTGGGCTGGAGAATTGTAGAGATTTGAGAGGTTGGGATTGCATTCCTTGGAACAGGGTAGAAATAGAGTATGCAAGAAGAATATATTTCCTTTAGTTGAGAGTTCAAAAACCAGAAATCATAGAATCAAGCTCAGTGGCAGAAGGATTAGAGGAACAACTTCTGTATGCCCCCTTTTGTGCTGTATCATTCCTTTGATCCCATGTATGAATAAACCAGCGGCCCATTCTAACCCCATTTCCCTGCACCTAGTATGTAGCCTTGCAGGTTATAATACTTAAAAGGAAACTGGATCTGTACTTTAAGTAAGTTGAGAGCTTTGGCCTCAACCACCAAATAGGGCAGTGAATTCCAGGTACTAGCCTCTTCTGGGTGAATAGGTTTTCCTCATATCCCTTCCAATTCTTCTCCAGTCACCATAAATCGGTGACCTGGTGACAAAAGGTCTCTCTGCTAGTGGAAATGGGTGCTCCCTGTCTGCTCAATTCAAGCCCCTCGTATTGTATTTTTGAAAAGAAAAATGAAGCTCTGTTATTCATTTTCCATCATGAGACATAGAAATGAATGTACAGGGATAAAAAGCATCTTGTCTTAAATTTAGTAATGCCAGAAGCATTTTTTGCAAACGTGTAATTTGAAGTGAATAATTCCTCACAATACCTCACAAGCCTTGCAGCATTGCAGAGTATTTCTCACGTTCATTCACTGGAATGGTTCTTGCTGACAGGAGTGGGATTCTGTTTAAATAACACATTGCTTGCTGGAAGTCATGGTCAATTGAACACATTTTATTAGGTATATTCTTGTCGATATTTGCATATTTTCCTTATTATTCTTTAGCGTTGACTTGGCCATATGTTGCCTGGGTCAGTGGAGAATTTCAGGAAATTTGGAGGTAGATCCATTTTTGGCTTCTGCCGATTAATATAATTTGGCCCCCATATTGACTCCAGGAGACATTTATTGCATTTATGACCACACTACTGAATTGAAGCCAGCCAATATCCTTTTAATTCTTAGGCTCAGGAGAGATTCCTGTGAAGTTGTATTTGCACATGTACCGGCATTTGCTCTCAATGATTAAAACAAGTCTTACTATCGACGAATTTTAATGTTCTTCCCAAGGTGAGTTTAAAGGCAAGAGGCATTTATTTGAATTTGTCAGTTTTGAAATAGTATTTAGATAATTTAGATTAGTTTAATTGGTTTAGCCTGCCAAATTAAAATTCTTGATGTCATGCTTGAAATGGTTTAGCTCAGATTAGTGCTTCATAAACTTTTCGCAATGGGACTTTATTCTGAGGTTTGAAAGTTGTTTCGATCCCTTGATCGGAGGGAGCATGGAGCAAGTCAATATGAGAGCACAGCCTCGGAAATCGTGATTCCACAATCTCACCTCATGATCTCTCTTGGGGCTCCAATCCCCACTTTGGAGAGCCCTGGTTTAGATATTTCAAATTCAATAGCCATGCTATCAGACAAGACTAGAAGATGAAATTAGTAATAAATTTCATTGAGTATATTCAAGCTGAATAGTTCATCAACGGTGAAGGACTATTTAAGTAATGAACAAAAGACACAAAATTTATCTTGTCAGAAGTACAGGACAGATTTCAAATTGGATATGCAATACCCAGCTGACAAATTGGCAAACTCTTACTTCCTTGTATCAAAAAACTTCCAGTTTTTGTGTTGACAGAAATCTGTGATCACTGCCCTGAAAACTATCCTTGCTTAAATGAATATCAATCCTGGTCTGAGGCACTCTTTTTAGAATATAGTCACGTGTACTTTTACATGAAAAATACAGTGAAAAGTTTTATAATTTGCTCCATCATTGCTTCTACATGAATGACAGAAGTTGTACGTAACAATAAAAAGTAAAGTTCAGTTAAAAGCTTCTGGGTTTAGGGAAAGCTGATTAAAGAATGATGGAATAGCGTGAAGATGCAGCTGGATCGAGACCCCCATGCAGGTGAGCTGGATAATAGGCTGGAAGCCTCTGCCAAAGAAAACCACCATGCTGTGCCGAGGCTGCCACTCCTGGATGAGACAGCCTCTTGGGCTGCTGGAATACCTGGAAGCCAAAGACGAAGATCTCTACATGTGGATGGAACCTCCACCCTGGCACCAGACTGTCAATCTCGGACAAGACTGCCACAACGGAAGAATGACACATGGAGACCACCACGCCAGGGTGAGACCACCTTTCTCCTCCAGGTAGTCAGGCCTAGCTGCAGGCCTGAGCCCCGCTGTAGCCTGTGAGCTCAGGTTGGTGAGGTAAGTCAGGATCTGTTCCTCGCTCGCCAGGAAACCCCAGACTAAGGTGGTGCAGCATCTGTGTCTGGCTGATTCTTGCATTGCTGCCTTTGCCATCAGAGACTTCCACAGGACACAGGAACTTAAAAACATGGCTCTAGAAATCATTTACGCCCAATTTAGAATTGACTCTTGCCACCCCACCCCCTTAATTAAGCATTGTTGAAATTGAATTTTCTAATAATATAATCATTTGACTTGTCAACAATTTGATTTGGTTGGATTTAAGATTTCTTTGGTTCTGTGCATGTGTATACATTGCCTCTCACTTGAAAAGAATGAAATGTGTTTGTGCGTTTACTTTATCTTGTGCATGAACAAGCTCTTATTTTTGATAACTTGAGTTTCAAGGATAATGCTACTGATAAGATTTTGGAGGTGATTGATCAGGGCTTTCCCATTGTTTTAACAAAACTTCTCAAAAAAAAGTTCATGAAATTAGGAGAAATTAATAAAATGCAGCCTTTATTCACCACTGATTGGTGAATTGAAAGTGTAATTAAGGTGCTTCAAACCAGACATTTATTGGTGACTGGTTGCTAATCATTATTCTGTTTTATGAGTGTCCTGAGATTATCACTGGAAGCATAAGATGGCTGTCCGCTTTTGTCAGATAAGCGGAACCTACTGAGAGCCATAGAGTCATAGAGATGTACAGCACAGAAACAGACCCTTTGGTCCAACTCGTTCATGTTGACCATGTATCCCAACCCAATCTAGTTCCATTTGCTAGCACCCAGCCCATATCCCTCCAAACTACTTGTTTGTAAAGGGTCTCTAAAAATGGTCAACTTTTGCAAACCAAGTCCAGAAAAAGAAACGTAAAGCCCAGGTCAGCTTACAGGTTGTCCAATTATGAATAGTTCAAATTAATATTAGAGGACTTGAATTCAGGTAAAATGTCCGTCTTTCACTGTGGCCTAATTCAGAATTGATGTGATTTCAAGTTAACAAAGCTAACCCACTGACCGTGATGGCTAATTAGTAATTTTATTAAACAATGATGCTTTTATTTCCTTCTAGGTGCTGTTCTTTTGGCCTGTGTGCAGGGAATTGCAGTCAACGTGGACCCAATCTTTTATGTATGGCTTCTTCAGCTGCCTCAGAAAACGAATGTGAAACATAGATCACAGGTAATGAGACCATGATGGGATGAGTGTCTGAAGATTGCAACTTGTCTGCATTTATTTTGTCATGAATATCATGCTCTGTAACTTTATTGAAACCAAATACCATTGTGTTATATTTTGGCATTGCAATGAAAACAATCAATAAATGTTACTATAATTGGGTTAAAGTTAAGAATAAGTATGATACACTGGAATATTCCCACTGTCTAAAAGTGAACATAGTTTCTGTAAGAATTCTGAAGTGGCACATACGGGTTTACAAATCTATACATGTAAAGAACAATATCCACAATTTTAGATGGAAATGTAGATGTTGAAGTACTTTGAGCTGAGTGCCTTACCTGGCCCAAATTTGCATGTCTTTAATGGGTTATTTTTTTTTACAACAAATCGCATATCTCGAGTACCTGACTATGTTCTGATTTGTAAGAAAGTATAAATATTGTCGAAGACACAGAGCAAAATAGGGTGCCTTTCCTCATTAATTTTAACTGGAAGTCAATGAGTTGAACTTTGACAGCAAACATTTAAGCCATAATGGTCACTTTTTTTCTCCATAGTTAATGATTAGCATGGAATAGAATCCCTGCAGTATGGAAGCAGGCCATTCAGCCCATTGAGTCCTCACTGATCCTTGGAAGAGCATTACATCCAGATTAATTATCTGGGATCATAGATTTGAACCCCACCATGGCAGATGGTGAAATTAATTGATCTGAGAAGTCAAATTGCTGTAATGTAGACTGCTATCGATTGTCTTAAAAACCCATCCTATTCACTAATGTCATTAAGAGAAGCAAATTTGCTATCCTTACCTGGTTCTGACCTACAGCAATGTGTTTAACACTTAACTTCTTTTAGCAATGGGTAATAATTACTGGCCTTGCCAGCAATGCCTACATTCCATGAGCAAGTACAAAAAGAACCTTACTAATTTGATACGGTTAGGTCCTTATTACCTTGTCGGCTGATTCGCTTAAACCCTATTTTCTCTTTTGCTGCTGAAGCATGAATTGCTTCCCCCTTGAAGATCCTCCAAATTGCCTTGTAATATTGCAACACTGTTTGATAGTTATTTCCAGCTACTGCATTTTGTGTTGCATGAGCTGACCTTTAAAAATTAGTAAGCGTGATGAGATTAAAAATACAGATAAATATATTATAAATAAAATGAAGGCTGCTCCTTTAGTTCTGCAGAACACTGAATGAACTTGTGGAATGTAATCCCCAAGGCATCCGTAAAAAATCCCACATTACTACTTAATAAAAATGAAATTTGGTTTATTTGTTCACAGTAAATCATAGCCTAGGCATTGACCTTCATGGCAGTAGAATTGCTGTGATTATTTAACAATTATTTCCTTATTCACTCTGAGCACCACCATAGCAAATGTATGCAAAAATGTAGATATGTATACGCAGTGATTGAAATAACAGTTAATATATAATATAAATAAGCATGTTGTAAAATGTGTTCTAGTCAAACTCATTTACCTATAAAATGCGCAAAACACTTTCATGCCACATATCTCTATGTTCTTTGTCAAAATTGACAGGACCAATTGAAATAAATAGTTCCATCAATTTTTATTTTCCTTACTGAGATTTTAAAATTTAATTTAATTTATTGTTTGCTTTCAGCTGGTCAGTCATGGTATTTCATTGCACTTCAAGAAAGATTGAAACCAGCAGTAATTTTATTAAAGAGAAAATCCACACAACCTCGGAACCTAGCCCCATTAATGAGCTGCTTTTTAAAACGGGTCTATAAAATGTGATTGGTTTATACATAACATTGGGCATTTTTGAATGTTCAATCCTGTCATTTAGTGTATTCCTAATATATTTATGGCAGTCAAAATAGCAGTCAATTTCCATTAGCTCACATATAATTACATTACATAGCAAAAGGTGTTTTTCTTCTTACCAATGATACACCCCACTCTTCTGAACTCATTGACTCTCTATTGCTATAAGTTTCCCTGGATGCTAGACATCCACAATACTGTATTGAAATGAGCATTATTCATGTATGAATATCATAAATAATTTAAAGAAGAGATGGTGGCCTAGTGGTAAGGTCACTGAACTTGTAATCCAAAGGCCCAAGTAGAGCTTTAAGGAAATTGTTTCATATCCCATTGCAACAGCCGTCTTAACATAATCTTTAATGTAAAGTTTGTCTTGTAATTGTGACGATGAAAATCTATCTGCTTCACTAATGTCTTTTTGGGAGACAATCTGCTATCCCTAAACTGGTCTGTTCTAAATGTGACTCAAGACTGAAGGCAATGTGCTTAACTGTCCTCTGAAATAGCAGAGCAAGCCTCTCGGTTTGAGGGAAACTAGAGACGGACCATAGGTACTGGAGTTGCCAGTGACCCCTGGTTGTATTTTTTTTTAGAAATGACTGTGGGGTATTGCAGCTGTCTTTGATTTGTCCTCTTGGTGTTCAAACAAATGCGCCCATGCCAGCAACAATAATTACTGGACAAGGGTTAGGAGTTCGAATGTTTGACTTTGGCCTTACTGTTGAGGAACAATTCAGTTTAAAGCTGGATCATCTTCATATGATTGGCTTAGCCACTCACCAGTGAAATTGAAGCTACTGTAAAGCCTCAGTAAAAGCCAAGTTAAGGCACAAGTCTCAAAATATCAGAGAGAAACAGATACCTAAGAACTTTAAGTTAAATTGTTAGATCTTTCTGCACTTGATGTATGTGTGAAATTTGATTTGTTTGCTGGGGACTGGAATTGAAATTTCTCTGGTTTTTCTCCTCTCTGATGCAACTTCGATGGTAGATTGGTGAAAATGGCCATTTTCACAGGGTTTGCGTAGGCTAATAGAAGAAGATGCATTATATGTAAAATGGCTTGTAAGGATCAGAAAGCAACATTAGTAAATCTTTATTGTTTTATTTGTTGCTAGGATTCAAGGCTGAGTATATATACAAATAATTCTTTTGTGAGCTGCTTCCAGCTATCCACCCTAATTCTCCAATTTGGGGAAATTGATGATATAATGGTCATGTCACTGGACTAATAATTCAAAGGCCCATTCTTTGGGGACAATGTTCAAATCCTAACACAGCTGCTAGTGGAATTTTACTTCACTTAAGAAATCTGGTACATAAACCTTGTCGCAGTAATGGTGATCATGAAGCTATCAATGATAGTTTAAACCATAAGACATAGGAGTGGAAGTAAGGCCATTCGGCCCATCGAGTCCACTCCGCCATTCAATCATGGCTGATGGCCATTTCAACTCCACTTACCCACATTCTCCCCGTAGCCTTTAATTCCTCAAGGTCAGAACCAGGTAAGGATAGCAAATTTGCTTCTCTTAATGACATTAGTGAGTAGGATGGGTTTTTAAGACAATCTATAGCAGTCTACATTACAGCAATTTGACTTCTCAGTTCAATTAATTTCACCATCTGCCATGGTGGGGTTCAAATCTATGATCCCAGATAATTAATCTGGATGTAATGCTCTTGAGTGGCTTCTGAAATGGTCGAGTAAGTTCCTCAGTTCGGGAGATGGGCATCAAATCAGAAATGGCTCAAATCTTGGCCTTGCCAGTGATGTCCAAATCCCATGCAAGAATAAAAAAGTATCATCTTCCATTTATGTTCTTCATGTTGATTTGCCTGAATAATATTCTGTAGATCATCTAAAACTAAAATGTAGAACAGATTCTGTACCGACCATGGTGCCATTCTAAACTAATCTGATCTGCTTGTACATGGTCTGTATCCTTATATGCTCTGACTGTTTATATGTCTATCTAAATATTTCTGGAGTAGTCTATTATACAGGTTGTAACAGCGGAAGTTTATAAATACATACACCAGGCCTTCATGAGAGGAAATCATCCTGACAAATTTATTAGCGTTTTTTGAGGAGTTAACAGGCAGGATAGGTAAAGGAGAAGCAGTGGATGTAATACATTTGGATTTTTGGAAGTTGTTTGATAAGGTGCCCTACATTAGATTAGTTAGTGGTATTGGGAGGTAGTACATTAGCATGGAGAGAGGATTAGCTAACTAATAGAAGATAGAGTCTGGATAAGGGGAGCATTTCCTGAAACTTAGTGGAGTGCCACAAGGTTTAATGCTGGAGTCACAATTATTTATTATATATTTATTTAGAATATATCTTAATACCTTAAATGGGAAAAGTAAATATTTTATAACCAGGCTACTAACATAGTGAGAAAGGAAGTGATGAGGGTGACACAGAGTCTGCAGCGGGATATTGACAGCTTAAGCAAGTGATCAAAAATGTTGGCAGGTGGACAATGATATGAGAAATGAGGTTTTGCACCTTGGTAGGAAGTATAGGAGCGTTTAATATCCACTTTGCTTGTTAGATAATATTATTTCAGTGAAGCCTATAGAAAACTACAGCACAAATGAATTGGGAGGTCCTTCTGCATTTTGGACTCCTTATCTAAGGAAAGATATTGGAGGGTGTCCAAGACAAAAATGCAAGTAGTAAAAGAACATTTGGAAAGTCCAAACACAATCCATCAGAGTCAGCATGATTTTATTAAGGGTAAATAGTGTTTGACTAATTTGCAAGACTTCTTCCAAGATGTAATAAGCAAAGTGGATAATGAGGGTCTTGTAGATGTGGTATGTCTGAATCTCCAGAAGGCATTTGATAAGATGCCACACAAAAGCTTAACAAACAAAGTAGGATCACATGGGGTTAGTAATATGTATTAGCTTGGATAAAGGAATGACTAGGTAAAAACAATGACTGCAGATGCTGGAAACCAGATTCTGGATTAGTGGTGCTGGAAGAGCGCAGCAGTTCAGGCAGCATCTGAGGAGCAGTAAAATCAACATTTCGGGCAAAAGCCCTTCATCAGGAATAAACGCAGTGAGCCTGAAGCGTGGAGTGATAAGCTAGAGAAGGGTGGGGGTGGGCTTATCTCTCCATGCTTCAGGCTTTCTGCCTTTATTCCTGATGAAGGGCTTTTGCCCGAAATGTCGATTTTACTGCTCCTCGGATGCTGCCTGAACTGCTGTACAGTTCCAGCACCACTAACCCAGAATAAAGGAATGACTAACCAACTGAAAACAGAGTTGGGATAAATGGGTACATTTTGGTTGGCAAGCTGTGATTAGTAGAGTGTCATAGGGTTCAGTCCTTGGGCCCAACTATTTCCAAGCTATTCCAATATCTTGTATTATAGCCAAATTTGCAGATGATGCTAAAATATGTGACTAAGTAAGCAGTGTAGAAATAAGAAATTTACAAATGGATATGTATAGATCAGGTGAATGAGCTAAACTTTGGCAGGTATAGTTTAATGTGGATCAGTGTGAGATTATCCACTTTGGTCAGAAGACAAAAAAATACAACTTATTATCTAAATGGAAAGAAAATTCAGAGTGCTTTGGTGCAGAGGGACTTGGGTGCCTGGGAAGCTCAGAAAGCTAGCATGCTGGTATAGTAGGTAGTAAGGAGATCAACTTTTGGCATTTATTGCTAAAGAAACAGAGTATAAAAGTTGGGAACAAACGTTGCAATTGTATAAGGCCTTGATGTGACTGCATCTGGAGGCTTTACCTGAGGATTGATATAGTTATGTTGGAGGCTGTTCAGCAAAAGTTCACTAGATTAATTCCAGAGGTGAGGTGTTAGTCTTTGAGGAGAGATTGAGCTCTTATACTCTAGAGTTTAGAAGAATGAAAAGTGATCTTAGGTATTTCAGATGCTAAAAAGGATTGACAAAGTAGATTTAGCAAGATTTAGCAAAGTAAACCTTTTCCTATAAATTCTGTGTCTAATGGTCCTGCTCCACAACCACCTGATGAAGAAGCAGCGTTTTGAAAGCTAATGCTTCCAAACAAACCTGTTGGACTATAACCTGGTGTTGTGTGATTTTTAACTAGATTTAGAGTGAGTGTTTTCCCCTTGTGGGGCAACTAGAGTGAGAAGTCATAGTTTTAGGCTAAGGGGTGGTAGATTTAAGGATTTTAAAGGAGCAGGCAGGGAAGTGGAATTGCCAAGGTGAGATCAACCATGATCATATTAAATAATGATGCAGATTCAAGGGGCTGATTTGCCTATTCCTACTCCTAGTTTTTCTTGTGTGGTTCAGATAAGGTTCACTAGGCTGATGCCAGGTATGGAGGGATTGTCTTATGAGGAGAAGTTGAGTTGGCTGGGTATGTATGCACTGGAGTTTAGAGGAATGAGAAGTGATGTTTTTAAAACATACAAGATCCTTAGGGGACTTGACAGTGAAGATCCTTACAGGAGAGTCATCGACAAGAGGACATAATCTCAGAATAAGAGGCTGCACATGTAAGACACAAATGAGGAGGGATTCTTTTCTCTGAGGGTTGTGAATCTGAGAGGCAGGGATCTAAAGTATACTCAAGGCAAAGTTAATCAGATTTTATAGTGAAATTGCAGGAAAGTGGAGTTGACAATTGCATTTGGATCAAGAGTCGAAATGAATCAAGAAGTTTTGCCTCCTTGGTGAACCATTAATCTAGAGCAGGCTTGTAGGACCAAATAGACTACTCCTGCTCTTAGCTGTTTGCTTCTTAACAGATTTTGAACTGAATGTGTGTCTGCTAGTTCAGGTGGATATTAAAGATCCAGTGGTGCTTTTTTTCCCCATGGTACTAGGAAACACACTTCCCTCAGTGTAAAAAAAGTATCAAACAATTAATTGTCAATCATTACATTGCAATCGTAGGAAACTATTGCATGATGAAATGTCTGGATCTCCTGAGGTCACCAGCAACACAGTGTTGGTCTTTAACTAATTCAATTCACTCCACATGATATCAAGAAATAATTGAAGGCATTGGATATTGCAAAGGTTATGTACTCGAATAACATTCTGGCAATAGTACTGAAACTTGGTCTCCAGATCTAAATATGCTCCTAGCCAAGCTGTTCCAGAACAGCTACTACAAGGACATCTGTCTGACAATATGGAAACTCACCCAGGTATGTCCTGTACAGAAAAAGCAGGACAAATCTAAACTAACTAATTGCCTGCCCTCGATCATCAGCAAAATTAATAAACTGTCATCAACAGTGTTATCAAGCAACACCTCTCGGCAATAATGTGCTCACTGGCACTCAGATTGGGTTCTGACCTCAAAACAGCCTTGTTCTAAACATGGACTAGAGCTGAACTCCAGACGTAAGGTGAGAGTTACTGCTCTGGGCAGGAATGAAACGTTTGTCTGACTGTGCTACCAACGAGTTCTAGCTAAACTGGAGTCAGTGGGAATAAGAGGGAAAACACTCCACTGATTGATGTCAAGTAGATTAGATTAGAAGATTAGAATCCCTACAGTGTGGAAACAGGCCCTTCGGCTCAGCAAGTCCAGACGGACCCTCCAAAGAGTATTCCATCCAAACCCATTTTCCTATTACTCTACATTTATCCCTGACCTATTATTGCACCTAACCTACACATCTCTGAACACTATGGGCAATTTAGCATGGACAATTCACCTAACCTGCACATCTTTGGAAGTGGGAGGAAACCAGAACACCCGGAAGAAACCCACGCAGACAAGAGGAGAATGTGCAAACTTGACACAAACGGACGCCTGAGGATGCAATTGAATCTGGGTCCCTGTGAGGCAGCAGCACTAACCACTGAGCCATTGTGCCACCAAAATTTAGTACATTCACATGTAGCATAAAGGAAGATGCTTGTGGTTTTGGAGGTCATTCACTTCCACCTCAGGACATCATCCCAGGAGTTCCTTAGAGATTTCCCTAGTCCCAGCCATCTCTATCTCCTTCATGAATGCTCTCTCTATCATCAGATCAGATGTGGGAATGCTCACTCCTGATTCAATGACATTAGATACCAGAGCACTCGAATCCATTTACTGGACAATATCCGGACTTGCTGATAATTGATAAGGAACATTCATGCCAAGGAAATTCCAGGCAATGATCATTTTCAATAGCAGAGAATATGATCATCATTCCTTAACATTCAATGGTGTTAGTATTGCTGAATCCTCATCAACCTACTTCCTGTGGAATTACCTTTGGCGAGAAACAGAACTGGACAATCCATGAAAGTACTATGGCTGTACAAACAAGGCAGAGGCTAAGGATTCTTTGTTGACTAGCTTACCACCTATCTTTCAAAGCCTCACCACCATCTGCAAGGCACATGTCAGGTGTGTATTGGGGTACTCTTCATTTACCTGGATGGGTGCAGCTGCAAAAACACTTGAGAAGCTAAAAAGCACTCAGTACAATGCACAACACTTGACTGGCACTTCATCCGCCACTATTAATGCTTACTTCCTCCATTTCTGATGCACACTTCCAGTATTGTGCGCCATCTACAAAATATTCTTCAGTAATTCACCAAGGCTCCTCTGTCAACACTTTGTAAACATGCAACATTGATCACCTGGAGCAATAATGCATGGGTTCTCTACATGTGCAAGTTTCCCTCTAAGGTACACACTTTCCTGACTATATGGTCATTCTATCATCTTTCGATAAAATCATTCCTTCTCTGTCACTTGGTCAAACTCCTAGCAGTCCCTTCTAAACAGCACTTTGTGTCCCTCTACCCAAGCACCACATGGTTCAAGAAAGCACTTCACTTTCTTCATGAATATAAGGAATAGGTAATAAACGCTGGCCCAGCCAAAGACCCCCAGAATCCCAGGATTTTTGTTTTAACATACCACCGAATGCTAGTTCAGTCTGTGAAGTATTTTGAAATATATGTTTTTAAATGCTAAGCTGTATGAATGCAAGTATTTTTTTCTGAAACACTTACCCAGTTAATCTGAATCATATAAATAGAATTGATTCCAAAGCTCTTGTCCTGAAATTCTGCATCAGTTTTCAAGAGGCATGATGAAATGCTAGTTTTTTTTTGAGTGACTAATCCAGTAGCCCAGGTTAATGTTCAAGGACATGAGTTCAATTCCCACAGTCACAAAAAGTGGAATTTGAAATTTGAATACTATCTGGAATTAAAAGCTAATTTGACATGATTATGTAGCCATTTTCTGCTGTTGTTAAATTCCATACTGTTCACTAATGTACTTTAGGGAAGGAAATCTGCCAGTCTTGCATGGTCTACATGTGACTCAGACCCACAGCAATGTGGTTGACTCTTAACTGGCCTCTGAAATGTCTGAGCAGGTCACTTTATTCAAGTGAAATCGGCAATGGACAGCAAGTAGCAGCCTTGTGTGTGACTCTCACATCAAATGGAAATATAACAGAAACAATGAAGTGCACCTTTTAACAAATATATAGATACTGAAATAATCACAAGGCAATAGACACAGCAACTTGAACTTATATTCTGTCCAGAGAATAATAAAATTTACTCAGATGTTTCACTGAAGTATTATCAGACAAATATTTTACAATGAGCCACAAAAGGAGGTAATAAACCAAGTGACCAAAGTCAGAAGTTTTGAGAACATTTTTCGAAGTGCAGAAAGAAGTAGAGACAAGGGGGGCTTTATCTTTGTAACCAAGAGGAGGAAGAGAAACAAAGAGGCTTTGTCTGTTTGTTGCAAGACTCTCAGTTGAAATAGGTTCAGGCAGTGTCGGGTTAGTTTCATGTGGATATGGACTCTCAATGCAAAACAGCCAATAATTGTAGAAAATTATGTCATGTTAAATAACATTCCATAGGATGGCTGAAACGGGAAATATATGATGTCTTGCCAACTGATGCTTCCTCAGGGCTGATTGCTAAGGCACATGTTTGGAACAGAACAGAGCAAGAGGGTATCTCTGTCTTTAAGTGTGCTTTACTTGAACTGGGATTAATTAGAGCTGACACTGGATGTGTTTTTCCGACTTTTGCAGCAATCTGCAGGAGCTGTTCAGTTAGTCATGCCAACAACAAGGAAGAAGGAGGATGAGGTATCTGTTGGCAGTACGCCTTTGGCAATGCAGCAATCAAATCAGGCCTCTGAATATGCTAGCAGTCCTGTCAAAACAAAAACGGCGACAGGTAGGTTGTTTTCATTCAGTAAGTACTTCATAAATGATGTGATCAGCTATAAAAAGATGTGATTTGACAACACTTGCAACAAATGTCTATCGAGGACATAAAGTAGAATCACAGGTATCGAATTAAAAGAAATGCATGAAATTTTGAGCTAAAATTGAGCAGTTTTATCAGAGAGGATCAACTGTAAGAGTAGAACATGATTTTAAAACATGTTTTAGTTCGAAAGCTAATTAGCACAAATATGATTGAAAGTGACTGGAGTAACCATTCTCTGATAGTCCCATTTGAGAATCAATAACTGTTTTCTTGTTATTCCCTCACCTTAATCTATGAATGTATTAAATTAAAGTGGTCAGCTGATACTCATGAATGCATATTTAAGATGTTGCGAAAGATTTTTCCATTTCCATCAATGAGAATACTATGGTGTAATACAACCTATGGAGCAATGAAATGGACAAATAAATTGCTGCTTGTACAGCTGCTCTCACACAATCTTCATATTTGTAAGATTCTAAAATTTTCAATTGAATTTCCAATTTTTCTCTCTTTTTCACAAACTGTGTCAAAATTTCCATTTCTCATCTGGGTGATTTATTATATGTTTATGTGACGAGTGCAGGCACTTCATGGCTAAGTAAGTGCTGGTTCTCTCGCTGGCTTCTATCAGTCAGTACCCAGCATGTGAAGGCACATATTAACTTTTGTTGATATGGCTGAGAAAGCACTTTTTAAAAAATTGGTGGATGCGTTATACATAATATTGATGTGTTATATATTAAATATATTCTCCACATAGAATGGTTAATTTGGTCTTCTTTTATGTATTTGATTTTCATTTCTTCACCTGTGGTAGAAAGGGCAAATAAAATAGGAGGGGAAAATCCACGAAGTTGAACGGGTTCCCTTACTAATTTTTGTTTTAGAAATTCTCAATGTTTTCTGATTAAGTTTTATTTAAACTGTAACCGTAGGAGGAATTATTTGTTTGTCTGTGTACCTGAACAGTGAGGCACAATAGCCTCCTCCTGTGCTATAACTGTTTTGTGTGCCTAATTTAGAAACACTTTTGGTTTGTACTTAACAGGAACATTACAACTTCAGCGTGGAAATTAGCTATATCCTTCTAATCCAGTTTTCTTTCTCTTTAAATGAAACTTGTTGTTTTGCTTTGGGTGAGCTATCTAATTGTGACTGAATTATTGTGTTTGACTTTCAGTAAATTCTTATATCATTTACGTGCTCATAACCCTTAGTGTGAAAATGATTCTTCTGAACTGTCCCTTTGACAATGATTTATAGATTAGAGGAAATAACTTGATGCTATTTATATTCTCAAACCCTCCCAAAGATTTATTCATGCTGGATCCACCCAATAATCATAACAGGAAACAGTTGGTGATATGACAAAAAAAAAGAGTCCTGGAAATGCTTAGTAAGTCTGGCAGCATCTATGGAGAGAGAAACACAGTTAAAGTTTCAGCTCGATGACCATTCATTTATTTTGATGAAAGGTCATTGATCAGAGTATTCATTTGTTTTTCTCTCTCCACAGATGCTGCCAGGCTTGCTGACTAGTTTCTTTATTTTCTGTTGTTATTTGATGTTCAGAAACCGTACTGTTTCTTCTGTATAGTTGTGGCATGTGACAAGTTGGCATGCATGATACTGTGGTTGGCACAATTAAATAACTGAAAGGGAATACAAAACTGTGTGTATGAATTTCAAGCAATGTTCATAAAGGTGATAATATCAGAGTTGGGTCTACTGTCCTTTGGAGCAGTGGAGAGCATGAGAAGCTCAGTGAACTTCAAAATGTCATTAAAATAATGGATAATGCAGAAATGGATTTGATGTACAACTGTTTTCTGAATATATAGCTTTAATGATACAGAAAGGATACAGAACATCTAAACAACTAATAGGACTAAACTATGTGTGATGAGTCTAACAGGGGTTCATGTAAAATAATTAAACCAATACCAGCCTAAAATGAACAATAGAACAATTGGGGTGAAGGCAGCAATATAAACTCCAAATGAGTGGAAGAGTGATGTTGTCGATAAGCAAAATTTTAGTAACCATTAAAAGTGCTGCTATAACAGGACCAACTGAGTTCCCAGAAGCAGCCTGGATAGAAATTATTAATTAATGGAGTAGGTTTTGGTAACTGACTCACTGTGAAAGAGCAGGGAATAAGATGTTTGTCCATTTACAGAAGCCCAATACTGTGTTGGTTTGCAAATGGGTTTTCAATTGTTGAGAGAGCCAAGGCTTACATAATAGCACTAATGTAGGAAAATGTCCCAAGGCGCTTCGAATCATTAAAACAGATTATCTGATCAGTTACATTATTTTCTTTCCGTTCAAGTCAAGAAAGGCATAATTGGCTGAAGTATTTAATGGTAGCTCAGTGTTTTGAGCCTCTGCCAAAGGTGAATGTCACCCCCAAAAGGCACTGTTTATCCAATACAAATTATGCTTTTTCTTACAGAAAGTGTGGGCTCCTTATGGACATTCCTATTCACAATAAGCACAAAGAATGTTTTGAGAGGATTCGAGTTTTAACAGCCTGTCACATCAGTGTACATCTACTCAGACACCGGCTGCACTGTTCGTGATTTAATTGTTTTTTTCTTCTTCAGCAGAATCCTCCTGTAATTTTCTGCATCTGCTACAAAACTCAATCTGCCCCAAATTCAATGATATATACATTATTATCATTAAAATTTGTTAGTCCTTCATTCGGAGATGGAAATTTCAAGCTCAGCACAAGTCTGTGAGCAACATGGTTTCTCATTCCCTCATTCAGGGAATGCTTCCTTTCTTCAGATGAAAGATCGATGATTTAAAATATAACCTTGTTTTTCTCTCTCCACAGATCTTGGCAAACCTGCTAAGCATGTCTCGCATTTTCTGTTTTTATTTTGGATTTCTGAAGTAGTTTGTTTTTGTATTAATTATTCCTTCATCCCCTAATTTCTGTGCAGGAATTTTACTGCCGGGGTTTGTGTTTTTTTAAAAAAAGCCTACCGTTACTGGGCTTCAGCCCATTACATTGTGGTTTGTTGTTGGATTTTTGTAGAATAAAACTTGTTGCTGCTGCTTGTTGAGGCTGGCTAATACAAATTCTAGTTAGGTTCCAAAGACTGCAATGATATGTCAAAGTCCTGTGAAGTTTCCTTACTTTCTATTCATTGGAGCAGATAAACATTGTGTAAGTGAATTCTGGGGTCTCAGGGTGGGTGGGTGATTTGGATGATTTAAAGAAGTGTGCAGAAGCGCAAGAGAGAAGATGAGAATTTTTTTTTACTTTGGTATAATAATCTAGAATACAAGAGTGGTGGAAGCAGGTTCAATAGTAGCTTTCAAAAGACAATTATACTTGCAGTTGAAAATGAGAAAAGTGTGGAGTTTGACAATCCCAAAAGGGACCACAAGGTAGGATTTCTCACAAGGCCAATGGAAAGAGAATTGTTAGACAAGACTTCACTTTTTTGTTAAGTCCCTCTGGAACAGACCAGCTAATATCAGAGTAATTCAAATGTTAATTAGCAGGTGAATAAAATTTCAAACAAAAGATAAATTTCCTGTTAAAAGCACCTTGCTTGATTGACATATTCACTTCCTCCACCATCGATGCACAATGGCAGCATTGTGTACTATATATCAGATGCATTGTAGCAACTTGCCAAACTCCCTTTGAAGGGGAGTCCCTGGAAGGACAAGGACATCAGTTGCATAAGAATACCACCTGCAAGTTCCCTTCTAAGCCACTCAGCAGCCTGATTTGGAAATACATCATACTTTCTTATTGTTGAGTGATCAAAATCATGGAAACTTGTCCCTAACAACACTGTACCTCCACCCCAAATTCACATCAATTCTAGAAGGGTTGGAAAATATGTTTCAACCTTGTCAGTGACACCCATGTCTCATGAAAGAAAATATCTTAATAAATGTTTATGCAGCAAGTAGTAACTTCATGTAGTGACAAGTACCAGCATTAATTCCCACATAAATGGGGCATCAAATGTAAATTCTCAGCCCGTCAAATTTGGCATCAAGTATGTGGGAACCCTCACATCCCACTCAGTGGAGTTGCTTTCATCTGCACAGATGGTTTGTGGTTACAATTACTACCCAAATAGTGCATCCCTGTAGGACTTCCCTAGCGAGGCTCAATAGTCCTGCTGATGCAGAATCCTGAGACTTTTAAAAAATAAAAGTTAACTCAAGCAAAAATGAAGTGGCATCAGTGAAACTCCAGCCAAATCCAGAATCCCTGTTTTATTAGATCACTAATAGATCTAATAAAACAGGGACCTGACGAGGGAGTCACGGAGGGAGTGGTCTTTTCGGAACGCTGATAGGAGATGGGAGGGAAATATATCCCTGGTGGTGGGGTCCGTTTGGAGGTGGCGGAAATGACAATGGATGATATGCTGTATATGGAGGTTGGTGGGGTGGTAGGTGAGGACCAGTGGGGTTCTGTCCTGGTGGCAGTTGGAGGGGCGGGTCTCAAGGGTGGAGGAGCGGGAAGTGGAGGAGATGCGGTGGACAGCAGGTCCACACCCCCCACCAACCCAACCTCCACTCTCGGCACCTTCCCCTGCAACCGCAGGAAATACAAAACTTGCGCCCACACCTCTCCCCTTACTTCCCTCCAAGGCCCCAAGGGATCCTTCCATATCTGCCACAAATTTACCTGCACCTCCGCACACATCATTTATTGCATCCGCTACACCCGATGTGGCCTCCTCAATATTGGGGAGAGAGGCCGCCTACTTGCGGAACGTTTCAGAGAACACCTCTGGGACACCCGGACCAACCAACCCAATCACCCCGTGGATCAACACTTCAACTCCCCCTCCCACTCCACCAAGGACATGCAGGTCCTTGGACTCCTCCATCGCCAGACCATAGCAACACGATGGTTGGAGGAAGAACGCCTCATCGTCCGCCTCGGAACCCTCCAACCACAAGGGATGAACTCAGATTTCTCCAGTTTCGTCATTTCCCCTCCCCACCCCCCACCTTGTCTCAGTCAAATCCCTCGAACTCAGCACCGCCTTCCTAACCTGCAATCTTCTTCCCGACCTCTCCGCCCCCACCCCCACTCTGGCCTATCACCCTCACCTTGACCTCCTTCCACCTATCGCATTTCCAATGCTCCTCCCCCAAGTCCCTCCTCCCTACCTTTTATCTTAGCCTGCTGGACACACTTTCCTCATTCCTGAAGAAGGGCTCATGCCCGAAACGTCGATTCTCCTGCTCCTTGGATGCTGCCTGACCTGCTGCGCTTTTCCAGCAACACTTTTTCAGCTCTGATCTCCAGCATCTGCAGTCCTCACTTTCTCCTCCAATTCTGATCTCTAGTAATATGACTCTTCCTTCATTGTCATTTGATCAAAATCCTGGAACTCCTTTGCTAACAGCACTCTGGAAGTACCTACATCAGATGGACTGAGTGGTTCAAGTCTGTGGATTACCACCAGCACTTATAAAGCAATTGTATATGTGCAACAAATATTGGCCTTGCCAGCAAAACTACAACCTGGATTCAACTTCACTTCCATTTCATGAGCCAAATAGCTGTCAGTTAACCTTCTGTTTCTGCTCCGTGTGCACATAGATCGTAACAGCATTTACCAGAAGTTGTAACTTTTAAATTGTTTTGAAATCCATCTGAGATGGTGTCAATCATAAGTGAGGTTGGAAAGACAATTTTTTCCAGCCAAATGTAAATAGTACACTACATGCTGTAGCCTGAAAAAGGTATAAGATACCTTCACAATCAATACATTCTAAATTCTTACTGTGATTTTTACGTTACATAAGGACTTCCCATGCTTTTAGGGTTTACCTTGCACCTAATTAATACTTTATATTGCACCTTTCATGGCCTTTAGATGTTCCACACTGCCTAATTGACAGATAGGTACTTTTGAAGTTATTTATGAAATATGGCAGCTAATGTTTGCATAGAGTAGTTTCACAACAGTAATCTTTTCTTCGTTGAGGGAATAGCATTGGCTATGGCACAGGGAGAACAGCTCTTCAGATGCTGTGTGGGGATCTTTTACATCCATCTTGGAAGGTAGACGTGGCTTGGATTTAACTTTGCATCTGATGGATGGCAGCATTCATTCCGTATGACACTGAAGCACTAACCTGGATTATGTCCTCAACTGGCTAGAGTGGAACTCAGTGTTCTGTCTGAAGAGGCAGAACTGTTGCCTCGAGCAATACCCTTGCAAATCTATACCTAGTTTTTAAAAAATTCTTCCATTGATTGTGGGGATTGCTAGCAAGGCCAACTTTTGTTACCCATGCCTAATTACCCTTTAATTGTATGGATTGCTAGGCCATTTTAGATGGTACTAAGAATTTGCCATATTGCTGGGGTGTGGGATCACATGTAGAACAAATTGGGTAAGGACAGCAGATTCATAGAACATAGAAAAGTACAGCACAGTTCAGGCCCTTTGGCCCACGATGTTGTGCAGAGGTTTAATCCTAATGTAAAATATGAAAACTTAACCTACGCACCCCTCAACTCACTGCTATTCATGTGCATGTCCAACAGTCACTTAAATGTCCCTAATGCCTCTGTTTCCACCACCACAGCTGACTATACATTCCATGCATTCACAACTCTCGGTGTAAAGAACCTACCTCCTGAGTCTCCTTTATACCTTCCTCCTAATATCCTCATACTAGTCAATCCTGCCCTGGGGAAAAGTCTCTGGCTATTGACTCTATCTATTCCACTCATTATCTTGTATACCTTGATCAGGTCTCCTCGCTTCCTCCTTCTCTCCAGAGAGAAATGTCCGAACTTATTCAACCTTTCTTCATAAGGTAAGCCCTCTAGTCCAGGCAACTTCCTAGTAAACCTTCTTTGCACCCTATCCAAAGCCTCTGTATCTTTCCTAGAGTAGGGCGACCAGAGCTGGACACAATATTCCAAGTGTGGTCTCACCAGAGACTTATAGAGCTCTAGCAAAACCTTACAGTTCTTAAACTCGATCCCCCTGTTAATGAAAGCCAAAACACCATATGCTTTCTTAACAACCCTATCCACTTGGGTGGCAACTTTGAGGGATCTATGTATTTGTACACCCAGATCCCTCTGATCCTCCACATTGCCAAGAATTTTGTCTTTAATCCTATAGGAGAAAGTGAGGACTGCAGATGCTGGAGATCAGAGCTGAAAAATGTGTTGCTGGAAAAGCGCAGCAGGTCAGGCAGCATCCAAGGAGCAGGAGAATCAACGTTTCGGGCATAAGCCCTTTTTAATCCTATATTTAGCATTTGAGTTTGACCTTCCAAAATGCATCACTTTGCATTTATTCAGGTTGAACTCCATTTGCCATTTCTCAGCCCAGCTCTGCATCCTGTCTATGTCACGCTGCAGCCTGCAGTAGCCCTTGATACTATCGGCGGCACCTCCAAACTTTGTTTCATCTGCAAATTTACTAAGGGGTAAAAACAATGACTGCAGATGCTGGAAACCAGATTCTGGATTAGTGGTGCTGGAAGAGCACAGCAGTTCAGGCAGCATCCAAGTAGCTTCGAAATCGACGTTTCGGGCAAAAGCCCTTCATCAGGAATGGCTTTTGCCCGAAATGTCGATTTCGAAGCTACTTGGATGCTGCCTGAACTGTTGTGCTCTTCCAGCACCACCAATCCAGAATGCAAATTTACTAACCCGGCCCTCAACCTCATCATCCAAGTCATTTATAAAAACTACAAAGAGCAGAGGCCCACGAACAGTGCCCTGCGGGATCCCATTCAACACTGACCTCTAGGCAAAATACTTTCCATTTACAACCACTCTCTGTCTCTGTCACCCAGCCAATTCTGAATCCAGATAACCAAATCTCTCTGTATCCCATACTTCCTGACTTTATGAATGAGTCTACCATGGGGAACCCTATCAAATGCCTTGCTGAAGTCCATATACATCGCATCCACTGGTTGACCTTCATCGACCTGTCTTGTCATCTCCTCAAAGAACTCAATCAGATTTGTGAAGCATGACCTGCTCCTCACAAAGCCATGTTCACTGCCTTTAATCACACTATGCTTTGCCAAATAGTCATAAATCCTATCCCTCAGAACTATTTCCAAAACTTTGATGACCACAGACATAAGACTGATAAAGTGTGGCACTGGAAAAAGCACAGCAGGTCTGGCAGCATCTGAGGAGCAAGAGAGTCCTTGACCTTTCATCAGGACTGTGGAGGGAGAAGGGGCCTGAAAAATAAATAGAGGGAGGGGGCTGGGGCTCGGGGAAAGGTAATTTGGATGGTGATAGGTGGGCGAAGTTAGGAGGTGATTGTGACAGGTAGGTGGGAAGTGTGGAGCACATAGGTGAGAAGGAAGATGGACAGATAGATCAGGTCAAGAGGTCAGAGCTGAGTTGGGGGGTTGGATCTGGGATGCGATGGGGGAAGGGGAGATTAAGAAACTGGTGAAGTCAATGTTGAGGCCGTGTGGTTGTAGGCTCTTTAGGTGGAAGATGAGGTGTTCCTCCTCCAGTTTGAGGGTGGCTTTGCTTCGGCAGGGGAGGAAGCCTAGAATGGACATTTCGTGGTGGGGTGAGGTGAGTGAAGAATGGGGAGGGAAGTTGAAATGGATGAATGCAGAAGGATGGATTTGGTTGGTCCATCTCCCTTCCCACCTATCCGCTCCACCCTTCGCACCAACTCTTCAGAATCACTACCTACCTTTGCCCACCTATTCCCATTCCCAACTACCTTTCTCCCAGCCTCACTCCCCCCTCCCCCATTTATTTCTCAGCCCCTTCCCCCTCCCCAAACTGATGAAGGATCAAGCCTGAGACACCAACTCTCTGCTCCTCAGATGCTATCTGACCTGATGTGCTTTTTCAACCACCACCCTTCATTGACTCTGACTTTTCCAGCATCTGCAGGCCTCATTATCTCCCAAGGACAGCAGACGTCCTTCCCAGAAGAACATCAGTGAACTAGCTGGGTGACTACAACAGTCTGTGATAGCTGCCACTGTCACCTTTACTGAGATGAGCATTCCATTTCAGATATATTAATTACTTGACTTACAGTTCCACCAGCTGCCACATGAGATTTGAACTTTAATCTCTAGACTGTTAATCTGGGAGTCTGGATTATGATTTCAATGACATTAACACGAAACCACTGTCTCCCCTTTCAAGTTTTCGAAAGGGTTACATAATGTAAGCAGATTACTAGCTTTTGTGTGAACTTAAAATTGAAAAACATACTGCGATGTACATTACAGAGCAAAACACGTCTTGAGATATTTGTGAAATAGCCAATAAAGTGAAAAACGCATTCCCTAAACAGTCATAAAGTTTCGTCTGTTCCTAATATCAATTAGGCATTGATTTGCAATTATAGAAGCAGTTGTATAATTTGTAGTGATCTGAGTGCAATCTAGTATAAACAGAATGATTGCTTTTCTAGAAGAAAATAAACTCCCATAGTTAACAATTACTGTATTGTGGAACAGATGTAAAAGACTGAAGTATTTCCTGTTGTAATTGAATTTGGCATGAGGCTTTAAAAAAATTGCTGTAATTATGACACTGTCAGCTGGAGAAACCTGTGTCACAAAGAGACTGCAATTTGATTTATATGCTTTTTAAATGCCTTTAGGCTTTCATGATAGGTTTTGCCTGCATTTTCTTTTAAATAATGCTTTAGTTTCTAAGCAAGTGAACTATATGATACATACTTAATGCACAATTAATAAAACCTGTGAATTTATTTTTATCTGAATGGCGAAAATGGTTTCATACTCCAGAGCCATTAGTGCTTGCTTGGCATCTTTCACACATTCATTTGTTTACTCCCACTGTTCGGAGCGATGCTGTCATTTCAGGGTTTAATTTCCCAGTGAAGTAACTTTATGGCACAGAATTTAGGCCTAATGAATAAAATCTGTGATTTGATGATGGGAGCAAATAATTATATACTCCCAATCCTCAAGAAAATGTGGAATCAGAAAATACCTTTTGGCTCAAGCAGCCTGGCTACTACACTGTCCAAATTGTTTATTTAACTCTTGAAGTTATAGAATCATCGATTCACACAGCACAGAAACAGACTCTTCGGTCCAACCAGTTCCGTTCAACCAGTTCCAACTAAACTAGTCCCACCTGCCTGATCTTGGCCCATATCCTTCCAAGCCTTTCCTATCATGTACCTATCAAAATGACTTTTAAATGTTGTAATTATACCCACATCCATCAATTCCTCAGGAAATTCATTCCACATGTGAAGCACCCTCTGTGTAAAAGATTTGCCTCTCGTCTTTTATTAAATTTCTCTCCTCTCACCTTAAAAAATGTGTCTCTGTAGTCTTGAAATCCCTTATCCTAGGGAAAAGACAACTACCATTAACTCTATTAATACCTCTCATTATTTTATAAACTTCTGTCAGTTCTCCTCTGAACCTCCAACACTCCAGTGAAAAAAAAGTCCCAGCCTCTCCAGCCTTTCTTTATAACTCAAATCTTCCACAACCAGCAACATCCTGTTAAATCTCTTCTGAACCCTCTCCAGCTTAATAATATCCTTTCCAGGACTGGGTGACCAGAACTGGACACTATTCTAGAAGAGGCCTCACCAATGTTCTGTACAATCTCAACATTACTTCCCAACTCCTATACTCAAAGAACTGAACAATGAAGGCCAGTGCACCAAATGCCTTTTTAATCATCCTGCCAATATGTGATGCAAACTTCAAAGTTGCAGAACTATCATACCCAAATGTGATTTAAACAAAACTACAGAAACCATTCTTACACCTCCGTTCATCAGACAAAGCCAATACTTTCCACTGCTTTCATTATCTGTACAGCATTTGATTATTTCTATTTCTACCTATCCTTGTAGTCTTCAGTACATTCCCAAGCAAGTAGTCCTTCATCTCTTTGGTTTTGAAGTCGTAAAGTGATTCTATACTCAATGGCTAGTGCACTGCACATATTATTTACTTTCAGTATTAGCTGAAATTTACTATTGCACTCATCCTGCAGATTAGCTACTTACCATCCATATTATATATTAAGCTTTTAAGACTCAATGCGTTTTAGAAATCAGGCTTTGTAGCTTTGAATTAATTCATTACTTCAATGGTTGCTGACGTTTACTATGATTTTATGTTCAAAATTTAATTTTGAAGCTCTGGAATTCTTCCTTTCCTTCCCTCTTCCCTTTCATCTTTTTTCCCTTAACTTTTTTCTTTCCTCAATCTCTTCCATCCACTACCTTCTTCCTTGCCCCACTGTTTTACTTCCTCACCCTCTTGCTTTCCCCACTCTCTTCCCTTGTCTCTACCCTGCCTCACTTTCTGCGGTTCGCTCATTTCTTACCCCTTTTCACCCCTCTACTCCCTTCAATCCCCTTCATCTCTTCTCCCTCTTCCTTCTTTCATCCTCCTCTTCCTCTCTGCAATATGTTCTTTCTTTTTTCGTCACACAATAAGTTTCAAGCAAATAGGAATTCTGAACCTTATCTCGGTCATGAGATTGGAAAGTCAGGTTCACTATGTAGAACTGTTGGATGCTGAGCAAATGGGCAACAGATTCCATTAAAAGAAATTGCAGTGATGATTTTCATGGCTTTGTTCATGAGTTGTCATAAGAAACAGGTGCTTTTGCTTCAACTTCTTTTAAACATGTTAAAATGTTTTAGTTTGGAAATCACGTACATAAATGTTAGCTCTGTTTGTTTAAGTGTGTTGTCAGAACTGCTTTGGGATTTCCTGAAAATTAATGAGTAATTGGACGATTACTTAAATGCTTCTTTTTAAATCCAAATCCCTCAGTGTAGGGAAGGAATTCTGAAGTTTAATTGTAAATTGGTGAGACATTCATAGGAAGACTTAGATCTTACTCTTCATTCTGAAATAGTCTTATGTGTATAATTTCCATCACTGGGAAAGGAGAAAAGTGTTACTGGAGGATTATTTTGATAGATTCAGTCTGCTTTGTGGTTCATGCTTTAGATTTTCTCAACTTTGTTTTGCCATAAATAGGACAGCATGTTCATTTGTAATTGAAGATGAAAGAAAGAGTTGCATTTATATCACTTTACATGACCACCAGATGTCTCGACCATGAAGTAGTTTTTAAGGGTTATTACTGTTGTAGAAAATGTGGTTAGAGACAAACATCTATTGGAATCCAAGGTAGGTAAGTAGGAGACTGGAAGGACACAGCAAGCCAGGCAGCGTCAGGAGGTGGAGAAGTCAATGTTTCGGGTGTAACTACACCCGAAATGTTGCCTTCACCTCCTGATGCTGCCTGGCTTGCTCTGTGTTCTTCCAGCCTTCGCTTGTCTACCTTTATAGGAAATGCAGCAGCCAATTTGTACTTAGTAAATTTCCACAAATAGCAATGTGGCAATGACCAGATACACTCTTTTGTGTGATGCAGTGACTAAGAAACTGAGGATAACATCCTGACTCTTCCTTGAAATAATACCAGTGGATCTTTTACACTATGTAACAGGGCAGAAGGAACCTCCATTTTAGGCTCTAACCAAAAGTCTGAAACGTCAGCTGTGCCATACTCCTTCAGCATTGCATTGGAGTTTCAGCCTTAGATTTGGTGCTCAACTTATGGAGTGGGACTTAAATCTGGGGAATCCTGACTCAGGCCTGAATGTTACTAATTGATAACAAATTTCCAACATAAGTAGTAGAATTGTGAAACTGTTTTAATTTATACTTAGTTTGACTGTCCATCCCAAATGCTTCCAACAAATGGTCAGAGCTGTGGTTTGACGCAAAACTGCCTCTAGACTTTAAAAACAACCGGAGAACTGCTTTATTTGGACATTTGCTAACTTCATGATTCTGTGTGAAAAAGCAAAGTTCAGATGTATGCAAAAATACTTTTCATGTGCAAATCATTTCTTATAATTTTGCTTTTATATTCCATACATTAAAAGTTCAGAAACTTATGTTGATGATCTCAAAAATGTAACACAAATATAAAGTAATTTACAACAGTTCACTGTAGGCAGTGTGACTCAGTAGGTTAAAAATTGTGTTTGCACTCAGGGGCCTGGATTTTTAGAGCCAGTCCAAGCTAATAGCAGCCAGCTGTTAGGATATAGTACTTAGTGGAGAGTTTTTGCTAATTTATTTTTCTTTTTTCACCTTTCCTCTCCATCCCTTCCCTGGCTTTAAATGAAAACTCAAAATGAGAGCCCTGGAAAATGATTCAACTGTAGAGAATGTCAGAGCCAAGCCCGATCTTGTGCAATATCTGTAATTTTATTACAGCATACCTACACTTTCTGTAAAAAGTTAATGGATAATTCTATCTGATGGTGTATCTCGGGAGCTGAGGTTATTTCTTCTGTGATTGCTGTCCTTGTCAACTACATACTGGAGATGGTCAGTTTAGCCTGGTACTTCAGTCCTAGAATCATAAAATCCCTAAGGCGTGGAAGCAGGCCATTTGGCCCATCGAGTACATGCCAGCCCTCAGAAGAGCATCTGACCCAGACCTCCCCCCCTATCCTATTCCTGTCATCCTGCATTTCACATGTCTAATCCACCTAGCCTGTACATCTCTGGACGCTATGGGGAATTTAGCATGGTCAATCAACCTAACCTGCACATCTTGGGATGGTGGAAGGAAACCAGTGCATCCAGAGGAAACCCACACAGACACTAGGAGAACATGCAAATTCCATTCAGACAGTTATCCAAGGCTGGAATCGCACCTGGGTTCCTGGCACTGTGAGGCAGCAGTGCTAGCTATTGAGCCACTGTGCATCACTGGCTAAGCTGTAATTTATTGCCTATCCCAAATGCCTAGAAGGCAATTAATTGCATTGCTGTTGGTCTGGAGTCTCATTGAGGTAAGGATGGCAGAGTTTCTTCCCTAAAGGGCATAGGTGCAGATTTCTCTCCCTAAAGGTAATAGTGTAGCAGTTTTTCCTGTAATGACAATTGACATAGTTGCCATTAGACCAGCTTTGTAATCCAGATTTTTATTGAATTCAAATTTTGACATCAATCATGCAGTGACTTGAATTCATGACTTAAGTTCTAGATCACTAGTCAATGACACCACAAATACCCTCCTGCCTCTTATGGAGTGGGATACATGAAAACAGGACTTATTGTAAATTGGAAAAAGAATTCCAGATAATGTTGTTCCACTATTGGAACTCAAGTATATGTTGGTGACATTAGATTCAACTTTGTATCTGAACTGTCTAAAATATTTTGACTGTTGATGGTAACATTGCCAGATGAATAATAATTGATATTTTATTCAAGTCTCACCTGCTCCATAATTGATATTTTATTTAAAATATCAATTATGGAGCAGGTGAGACTTGAATCCAGGCCTTCTCGCCCAGAGCTAGAGACACTAACACAGTGCTCCAAGACTCCTAGCTAACTAATAATACCAAAACTAATTGTGCTCTGCATCACTGCTATATAAGTCATCCATAATTTTGGTGAAGAAGTGAATTGTGAAGACATGCATCGCTCAATCATCAGCCTTGTGAAAATGGCAGGTTTGCTGTCTGATCATGACAAAATAGAAATATTCCTGTTTTAAAAGCCACGTTTGTCTATTATTTTGAGGAATTGCAAGTTTTACGAATTATATATGTTTTACAGTGTAGAAAAAGATAAATTTATAAACAGGTCCACGTTGGTCTGCATGACCCTGCTTCCACAGTTCTTCATCTACCCATATCAAACTATTTTTCTGTTCCTTTCAGCCTCATCCACTTACTTAGCTGCAACTTAAATGTGTCAATTAGCTGTATTGCAGCACATGAGCAGATGGAGTTAAATTCCTAAAATAAAACACAGCAAGTGTCACATTAATATGTTCATGACAAACAAATCAATGAAGCATCCCTCCAGAGAAGCTCTTTGTCGGACTTGAGATAAAATTTAGTCCTGATGCTTTTTTTGAAAGAGTGTGGTGTTGGAAAAGCACAACCAGTCAGGCAGCGTCCGAGGAGCAGGAAAATCAATGTTTCTTCATCCTTTTCTCCTGATGCACTTTGTCAAGTGTCACATTAATCTTGCTGAGATATGGTGAGAAAATACAAAATAAAATGAAAATCTTATTAAACTGTTGAATTTTGAATGAAATGTAAATTAACACAACAAATTGTTGTGACTTGACTGGTTTTCCAAATATTCTAACTGTTTTTGATAGGTGAGAAAAACATCTTTCACTTTTTTTGGCCAGGTGATTTTTGGTAAGACACTAATTGTATTCTTCATTATAACGTAGTTCCTGAGGAATTTATATTTTTCAATGAAACTAAAATTAATACTTTTCTCATTTATGAATTATGCATGCATCATATTGAAACATTTGCTTAAGAGAATTTGACCCAACCAATTTTCTGTCAGCTCCTGAGAAGGTCTGACTTAAATATTGGCAGCAGTTTCAGAAGCTGTCTTATTCAAGACAGGAGACTGGCATAATAAAGTCTGTCTTCTTCTCATGTCCTGATCTACATTACTTCAGTACAGAAGTAACAGATTAATTTTCCCTGAACCATACCAGCTAGGACTTCAGTATCACATTAGAGGAAGAATTGCAGGAAATTGTGCCAAATTGGGGACTATCAGTCTTCCAGTTCTGGACTCATCATGCCATAGTCCCCAAAATAGAAGAGCTGTCTCAATGTGAAAACCATCAGATAGTGTAACTTACCATGTAAACATGGTTGTACTGGAGTTCGTCAGAAGCTGGCTGGAGCCACACTTAAGCGAACAAATGGCAAAAAAAAACAAGCTGGCTTGCGACCAGATCACATGCACAAATGAGCAAGCCTTCCTACTGAGAAATTCCATTTCCTGGAAATCTACTTGGAAAAACAAACAGTGTAGCACCATCTAGTAGCATTTTTAAAAGAAAGTTATGTAATCATATCTGGCATTAAAACATTTAAAGCATACTGGACTTCTTTAGTCTATCATCATTGTTCATCAACAGCCAGCAGACATCGAGCAGCAACAGCGTGAATGGAAGGAAATATTTGTGACCCAAGAAATCCCCTTGCCTCCAGCTTTATTAACTTAGATGAACAATCAAGCCCTCTAACTGTTGCATACTGCTGTGATCTAAAAACAATCACCGTCAAATAGTTTCTTAGGATTAGCCATAAAAATCTTTTAGAAGTTCCAAGAACATCAATCCAAAGACAACTACACTGCTGAAATGTAAAGTGTTATAATCTCCATAGAGAGCAGTAGCTTTTAACAAGAACATTAAATTTCCAGTTAATAGTTGAAAAGATAAGATTTGATGTTAAAGATGTTTAATGACATACAAATACTACTAAGTGCTGTCTTAGAAGACCTCTTTTGTGCTAACCTAGAGAACAGACTGTCTTCCTTCTAATTTTAGGCACAAGTGAAAAGTAGACTTCATACATATGCATTGTACTGTCCTCTAAGTAGTCATATTATTCTCCTGAAATCAGCCCACATCTCCAGAGGGTTTATTTCTGATGTTTTCCTTTCCTGGCCTGGTAACTTCTAACCATTAGAGTGAGAGTATGACTATCTACCCTTTGTCTATACAAGCTTGGTGAGCCTGCTAGTTTTATTTTGTTTTAACTTCACAGGAATTTGGTCTTTTGAATCAAGCATGAACTTTTATTCTATCTTGGCCAACCATTGAGATTCTCAACCTTCAGCTGCTCCCTCTCTTATGTACCCTACCAGAAAAACTGTGGCATTCACTGATATTTTAGGAAAGCCTGCAACCTGATATCACATTGATTTACTCTGTACCGTGACCATCTCAAAGCCCATCACAAAGAAGTGCATGTCTTATGAGCCTTGTATTCAGGTAGAGATTAATTGATTAGTAGGATTAATTGTACCCCATAGTGAAAGTGCCCTTGGGTAGTAATGACTATAACATGATTGAATTTTATGTACATTTTTTAATGGAGCGATGGGTGGGTCCAAAATTGTTATTTTGACTTTAAGCAAGGACAATTATGAGGGCGTGAAAGTGGAGCTAGTGAAAGTGATATGGTAAGTTAGGTTAAGGGATAAGTCAATAGAGATGTAGTGGCAAATATTTAAGAGGATATTCTGGCAAATGCAGAATAGGAACATTCCAATAAATTCTATGGGATGGACTTGCCATCTGTGGTTAACTAAAGCAATCAAAGATAGTATCAAATACAAAGAAAGACATAATTATGCTAATTCAGATAGTAGGTCAGAAGATTGGACAGAATATAAAAACTGCAAGAATTACCAAAAGATTAATAAAGAGGGAAAAACAAGCATCAAAAGATTCTTCAGTTATTTAAAAAATGGAAGAGTGAACAAAGTAAGTGTTGATCTTATTGAAAATGAATCTAGAGAATTAGTAATAGAGGATGAAGAGATGACAGAAGAATTGTACAGATATTTTGCATTGATCTTCACTAGAGAGGATATAAGTAACATCCTGGAAATAGGAACTGAAAGAGAGAGTCAAATTTAAAATTACAATTTCCAAAGAAGCAGTACTGAGTAGATCGTTGCAAATGTGAGTTCAGAGTCCTAATGAATTTAATTCTAGCTGTAACTCTTTTATTCGAAGAGGAAGGGAGGCAGTACACAGAAACCTACAGACCAGTTAGTTTAACCTCTGTCACAGGGAAATTGTTAAAGCTATTGTTAAATACATTATAACAGGGGCACTTGGATAAGTTCCAGGTAATCTGACAGAGCCAACATGGCTTTTTCAAAGCGGATGCTTAACTAATTTATTCAAGTTCTTTCGAGAAGTAACTTGTGCTGTAGATAGAGGTGAACCAATGGGCGTACTGCATTTAGACTTCAGAAGGCATTTGATAAGATGCCTTATAAAAGGCTATTGCAGAAAATAAAAGCTCATGATGTAGGGAGTAATATTGACGTGAAGAGAAGATACGATAGCTAACAGGAACAGAGAGTAGAAATATGTACAAGTTTTTCAGACTGATAGGATGTCATGATTGGTATGCCACGGATAGGTGCTAAGCCTCAACTCTTTACAATATATAGAAATGGATTGGATGAAGGGATCTAAGATATGGTGGCTAAATTTGCTGAATATACAAAGACAGGTAGGGTAGTGCGTTGCGAAGTTGGCATTAGGAGTGTGCAAATGTATACTGATATGTTAAGTGAGTGGACAAAGGTCTGGTAAATGGAGTATAATGAAGAATAGTGTATTTGTCCATTTGGCAGAAAGAATAAAGAAGCAGCATATCATCTAAATGGTGAGAAGTTGTAGAGCTCTGAGATGCAGAGGGATCTCTGGGTGTCCTCGTGCACAAATCACAGAAGAATGCAGGTAATAAAAAAAACCTAACAGATGCACTGGCTTTCTGCGAAAGGAATTGAATACAAGAGTGGGGAGGTTATGCTTCAGCTATATAGGACATTGATGACACTGCATCTGCAGTACTATGTACTAGTCACCGTACTTATGGAAAGATGTTAATGCATTGGAAGCAGTTCAGAGAAGGTTTACTAGACCAAGACCCTGAAATGAGTGGATTGCCTTCTGAGGAAAGGCTAGATAGGCTAGGCCAGTATCCTCTGCAGTTTAAAAGAGTCAGAGGTGTCTTAATTGAAACATGTAAGATCCTGAGGGGACTTGACCAGGTGGATGTTAGAGAATTGGTGCCCATTTAAGACCAAGAAAGGAAACATTTTTTCTCTGAAAAGGTTTTGACTCTGTAAACCCTTCCTCAAAGGCAGTGGGTGCAGAACCTTCAAATGTTTTTAAGACAGAGGTAGATAGATTCTTGATTAAAGGTAAAGACAAAGTCACCTTAGTCCAACAGGACCATAGGGCTGCTCACTCAGACACGATTGTTGGTGGTTTTACCTGAGGGCTGCCATGCCTCAGGCAAGGGGGGAATTGAGAAGGAGAATCATTCAGGATATCATCAATCTGTGTGGGTATTGAAACTACCCTGTTGACATCACTCTGTGTTGCAAACTGACCATCCAGTGAATTGAGCTAACTGAATCTTCATCTATGATCTTATTAACTGTCAGAGTGGGAGTGAAGGGCTGAGTGACTTACTTTTGTTCCTTGATTGTATATAAGAGATACTGATTAGCTTTCCTTGAGACCTGAAAATTGACAGTTAAACAAAATGGACAGTTAAAGCACACCACTGTCTGCATGTCCTCCTCCAGGCCACTTACCTATGTTCTGTAGTTCTGGACTCACCCACCCCAGGGAAATACCTTGTTTATTTATCCTATCCATGCCCCTCATGATTTTGTAAACCTCTATAAGGTCATCCCTCAGCCTTCAACGCTCCAGTCCCAGCCTATTCAGCCTTTCCCTATAGCTCAAATCCCCCAACCCTGGCAACAACCTTGTAAATCTTTTCTGAACCCTTCCAAGTTTCACAACATCCTTCCAGTAGGAAGGAGACCAGAATTGCACGCAATATTCCAAAACCAACGTCCTGTACAGCCACAACAACCTCCCAACACCTATACTCCATGCTCTGACCAATAAAGGTAAGCATACCAAACACCACCTTAACTATCCTATCTTCCTGCAACTCTACTTTCAAGGAGCAATGAACCTGTACTCTAAGGTCTCTTTGTTCAGCAACACTCCCTAGGACCTTACCATTATGTGTATAAGTCCTGCTAAGATTTGCTTTCCCAAAATGCAGCATCTCACATTTATCTAAATTAAACTCCATCTGCCACTTCTCAGCCCACTGGTCCATCTGATCAAGATCCTGTTGTAATCTGAGGTAACTTCCTTTGCTGTCCACTACGCCTCCAATTTTGGTGTCATCTACAATCTTACTAACCATATACCTCTTTTGTTCACACCCAAATCATTTATATAAATGACAAGAGGTAGTGGACCCAGCACTGATCCTTGTGGCACTCCACTGGTCACAGGCTTCCATTCTGAAAACAACCCTCCACCATCACCCTCTGTCGTCAAGCCAATTCTGTATCCAAATGGCTCATTCTCAGTGTATTCTGTAAGATCTAGCTTTGCTCACCAGTATCCCATGGGGAACCTTGTCGAATGCCTTACTGAAGTCCATATAGATCATATCCAATGCTCTGCCCTCATCAATCCTTTGTTTTCAAAACACTCAATCAAGTTTGTGAGACATGATTTCCCACACACAAAGCCATATTGACTCTCCCTAATCAGGCCTTGCCTTTCCAAATATGTGTAAATCATGTCCCTCAGAATTCTTTCCAACAACTTGCACACTGTCAGGTTTACCCAGTCTATAGTTCCCTGGCTTGTCCATACCACCTTTCTTAAATAGTGGCACCACATTAGCCAACCTCCAGCCTTCTGGCACCTTGCCTGTGACTATCGATGATACAAATATCTCAGCAAGAGCCTAGCAATCACTTCTCTAGCTTCCAACAGAGTTCTAGGGTACACCTGATCAGGTCCTGGGGGTTTATCCACCTTTATGCGTTTCAAGACATCCAGCATTTCTTCCTCTGTAATATGAACATTTTTGAAGATGTCACTGTCTATTTCCCCACATTCTATAACTTCCATGTTCTTTCTTACAGTAAACAGTGATGCAAAATACTTGTTTGGTATCTTCTCCCATCTTCTTTTCAGTTTCGGTTAAATGTAGTTAAGAGAAGGCTTGACAACAGCAATTTATTTAAATATGAACATTTATTGTGGAAAGATAAAAGATGAAAAAGGAAGGAAGAGAAAGCAATGAGCCTTATGCCTTCCTGCATACCAGAGACCCCTCAACTGATGTCTGGAAGCTTAGGTTGTTCCTGGCACTGTTCGCGATTCCAGTCCAAGGTTAAAGTCCAAAAACTTGGAACGGAACTCTCTCTCTTATACAATGTAACAAACAGCAAGCTCAGAAAAGCAGATGCAAAAAATGAACTGCTTGCAAGTACAGAAAGCACGTTTTGATTTTGCCGCCTGCAGCATGTACAGGAATGTTCCAATGACTCATTCAAAGTCATGCAGCTGTCAAATATCATCATCAATTTTCGCCCTTCGCCCATCCTAAACACACGGTCAAAATCCTGGTAGTCCTTGCCTCAGGGCATTGTGAGTCAACCTACAGCACTTGGACTACAGTGGTGCAAGTAGGCAGCTCACCACCATCTTATCAGGGCAAAATAACAATGTGTTAAAAATGCTGGCTAGTCATCGATGCTCATGTCCCGCGAGTGAAGAAAAGAAAACAAATGTTTATAAAGCAACATTTTGAGCAATTGTCTGGGACTTGAGAGACTTGCAGTCTATTCACATGGGTTTTGCATTTACTGTCCATTCTTTAATACACTGAAGAAGGTGGTGGTGAGCTGCTTACTTGAAGCACTGCAGTCCTTTAGGTATAGGTATAATGCTGATATGGATTTTGACTCAACAGTGAAAGAACAGTAAGACTAGATGTCAGAGCTTAGACCTAAGAGTCACAGTCTTAGAATAAGGGGTACACCATTTAAGACTGAAATGACAAAAAACTCTTCACTTTAAGGGTAGTGGACATGTGAAATTCTCTCAAACAAATTAGCTGAGTAATAAAAAAATAGCGATAACGGTCATTGGATATTTTTTGGGCAAGAGGAAGGTTTGTAGCAGAGTTCCCAGGGGTGGCTATTGGGACCCATGCGTTTTTTGGTACATGTTGATGACCTAGATCTTTGGTTGAAGGAACAATTTCAAAGTTTGCGAATGATATGAAATTTGGAAGCATTGTAAACTGTGGGTAGAACAATGTAGTACCGCAAAAGGATATAAACAAATTGGTGGATTGGGCGGATAGGTAGCAGATGAAGTTTGATGCAGAAAAGTTTGAGGTATTTCATTGGAAGAACACAGAAAGAGAAAGGGGTACAGGGGCAAAGGGACCTGAGAATGCACGGACACAGATCATTTAAGGATGGCAGTGCAAGTGGGCAGAGCAGTTAATAAAGCAGACAGGGTACATAATATAATTAAAATGAGTCTACATGGCTCCATGAAATGGAAATCATGGTTGACAAATTTATTAGAGTGTTTTGACAAGGTTACAAGCTGAATAGATTAGAATACGTATATATTTGGATTTCCAAATGATGTCCAATAAGGTGAAACCACTTAAGCTTACTTAATAAGATAACAACACATGGTGCTGGTAGGATTATATGAAGATGGATTGAAAATTGCCTAACCAATACAAGACAGAGACTTGGGATAAAGGGATCATTTTCAATGTGGCAACCTATAAATGGTGGAATGCCACAGGGAGCAATGCCGAGGCCATAATTTTTGATAACATTCATTAATAACTTGGATGTGGGAAATGTACTATCCCCAAATTTGCAGATAGATGGGAAGGTAAGCAATGGGAATGACAAAGAGTCTACAAAGGAATATAGACAGGTTAAGCGAGTGAATAAAACTTGGCAGTTGGAATGCAGCATGGGAAAATGAGGTTGTGCACTTTGGCAGGAAGATTAGAAAAGCTGAAAATTATTTAAATCGCGAAATACTGCAGAACGGTGTAGAATAGAGTGATATTTTGTCTTCAGCAAGGAAACTCATATAAAAATTCAGAAGGTAACATGGACCATTGGCCTTTATTTCAAAGGGAATGGAGTATGATAATGGGGAAGTCTTGCTGAAAGCACACATGACACCTGGAATGCTGTGTGCAGTTTTGGCCCCCTTATTTAATTAAAGATGTACTGACATTGGAGGCAGTCCAGAGAATGTTCACTCTGACTTTGGTATGGAGGAACTGTCCTATGAGGAGAGCTTTAATAAACTGGGCTTGTACTCCTAGGAGTTTAGAAGAATGACTAGAGATCTTATTGAAACACATAAGATTATTAGAGGGCTTGACAGGGTAGATGTTGATAGATTGTCTCCGCTAATGGGAGGGTCTTGGATCAGACGGCATTATTTCAAAATAAGAGGTGGTCAATTCTGTTCAACGCTGAGATAAGATTTTTAAAAGTAAGGGAATCTATGGTTTGGGGGAAAAGACAGGAAAGCCAAGTTGTGTATTATCAGATCAAGCATGATTTCGTTGAAGACAGAGCAGAATCAATGGGCTGAATCGCTTTCTTCTGCTCCTGTCTCTTGTTGGCTGTCTTATACAATTCCTGTTGTTTCCCTTGCTGAGTTAAAACCATCAAGCAGTGTTCATTTTTATCTTTTATAACACTGAATCACAATGAGTATTAGTAAAATTGCCCTGAAAGATATTAATTGATGCTTCAATGGGAAATCAGAGAGATGTTCAAATCATTACAATCAAAATAGGCAAAGGGTGTTTTGACTGGATTTAAAGTTGATAAGTAGAGGAAACAGATTGGAGGTAATTAGCAAAAAAGACAACATTTTACAGTTTTATTTTCTGATCAGGAATGCACTGCTGGTAAAGATGATAGGAGCAGATTCCATGATAACTTTAAAAAGATCACTGGATAGATAACATGAAATGAAACCCGCTTCACAGCACTTGGGAAACAGCAGAGGATTGGTACTAATTAGATAGCTTTCTAAGATCTGGCAGAGACACAGTGGGCTGACCATCTTCCTTTCTGTGCTGGATCATTCTGTGATCCCATCCGTATGAATTAAATGTCCTATACTTATTCACAGAATGATCCAGCACAGAAAGGAAGATGGTCACCCCGCTGTGTCTCTGCCAGATCTTAGAAAGCTATCTAATTAGGACCAATCCTCTGCTATTTCCCCAAGTGCTGTGAAGGCTTTGGACCAAACATTGCAATCAATACTGCATCAGAACCATTTTTTGATAGTAGTTAACTTTATGTAACTGGCAAGGCCTGCATTAATTGCCCAACCTTATGCACTTAAAAGCTGCCTTTTTCAGCCACTGCCATCCATATGGTGTAGATAGATCTGTAGAGCTTTCTGGGGGAGATCCTTCCAGGATTTTAACCCAATCATAATAGAGCAGCGGTATAGTTCCAAGACAGAATGAAGTTTGTCTTAGAGAGGAAGTTGTGATGGCGCCAATCCATCTGATGCCATTGTGCTTCTAAGTTGCCGATTTAGAAAGTGCTGTTGAATTCGGGAATGCTACATATTACTGTCATTGTACATTGCTGATGTATGAAGTGAACATTGAAAGTAGTGAATGGTGTCCTGATCAAGTGGCTACTTTGTGCTGGATAGTATCGAACTTCCTGTGTTGTGGAGCCACACTTACTGAGAGAGAGTAGAGGGTACTGCATCACACTTGTGCTGTTTGGGAACGTCTTGGGAAATTAGAAGATGAGTTGATTTCATAGAATTTTCAGCCTCTGAACTCCTCTTGGAGCCACAGTATTTATATAGCTAGTCCTGTTCAGTTTCTGGGCAAACGTGAGGACTGCAGATGCTGGAGATCAGAGTCAAGATTGGAGTGGTGCTGGAAAAGCACAGCAGGTCAGGCAGCATCCGAGGAGCAGGAAAATCGACGTTTCAGGCAAAAGCCCTTCATTAGGAAGGAGGGAGAGAGCCTCCGGGGTGGAGAGATAAATAGAAGGCGGGGGGGGCTGGGGAGAAGGTAGCTAAGAGTGCAGTAGGTGAATGGAGGTGGGGATGAAGGTGATAGGGTGGAGCAGACAGCTGGGAAGGAAGATTGGAAAGTAGGACAGGTCATTGGGATGGTGATGAGCTGGCAGGTTGGAACTGGGGTAAGGTGGGGGGCGAGGGGAAATTAGGAAACTGGTGAAGTCCACATTAATGTCCTGGGGTTGAAGTGTTCCGAGGTGGAAGATGAGGCGTCCTTCCTCCAGGCGTTGGGTCCTCCCCACCAACCTCCGCATAAACCGCATCATCCGCCAACATTTCCGCCACCTACAAATGGACCCCACCACCAAGGATATATTTACTTCCTCGCCCCTATCCGCTCTCTGCAAACACCGTTCCCTCCGTGACTATCTGGTCAGGTCCATGTCCCCCCCAACAACCCACCCTCCCTTCCTGGCACCTTCCACTGCCACCACAGGAATCGCAAAACCTGCGCCCACACCTCCTCCCTCACCTCCATCCAAGACCCCAAAGGAGCCTTCCACATTCATCAAAGTTTCACCTGCACATCCACCAATGTCATTTATTGTATCCATTGCTCCCGATGCGGTCTCCTCTACATTGGGGAGACCGGATGCCTCCTTGCAGAGCACTTCAGGGAACATCTCCGGGACACCTGCACCAATCAACCCCACTGCCCTGTTGCCGAACATTTCAACTTCCCCTCCCACTCTGCCGAGGACATGCAGGTCCTGGACGTCCTTCACCGCCCAACACCTGGAGGAAGAACACCTCATCTTCCGCCTCGGAAAACTTCAACCCCAGGGCATCAATGTGGACTTCACCAGTTTCCTCATTTCCCCTCCCTCCACCTTACCCCAGTTCCAATCTTCCAGCTCAGCACCATCCTCATGACCTGTCCTACCTGCCAATCTTCCTTCCCAGCTATCTGCTTCACCCTCCTCTCTGACCTATCACCTTCATCCCCACCTCCACCCACCTACTGCACTGTTAGCTACCTTCTCCCCAGCCCCTATTCTCTCCTATTTATCTCTGTACCCCGGAGGCTCCCAGTTTCATTCCTGATGAATGGCTTTTGCCCGAAACGTCGATTTTCCTGCTGCTCGGATGCTGTCTGACCTGCTGTGCTTTTATAGCACCACTCCAATCTTGACTCTGTTTAATTTCTGGTCAATGTTAAGGTCATGACGGAAAGGTCATTGATGAAGCAGCTGAATGTGGTTGAGCTTTAGGCCATGGAAAATTGTGGTAAAGCAGTGGTGACCATAGAATGATAGAGGCCTGGGTTCAAGGTCCACATGCCCCAGAATTGTGTAATAATATATCTGTGCAGATTGATTAGACAATAGCTACCCTGAGAATTTCTGCAGTGACTGATAACTGAGATGATTATCTCCAGTAGCTGGAACCCTCTTCCTTTTTGCTAGACATGAATCCAACCAGTTGAACATTTTCCCCTTAATTCCCATTGACTTCAATTTTTTAGTACCTGTTGATGCCAGGCAGTCAAACACAATCTTTTAATGATGTGGAGAAGCAGGTGTTGGACTGGGGTGTACAAAGTTAAAAATTGCACAACACCAGACTACAGTCCAACAGGTTTATTTAGAAGCACTAGCTTTTGGAGCATTGCTCCTTCTTCAGCTAGCCAAAAGCTCATGCTTCCCAATAACCTGTTCGTCTATAACCTGATGTTGTGTGATTTTTAACAATCTTTTTTTATCAAAGGTAGTCACCTTATCTCACCTTTGGAGAAGATATTATAAAATTGCTTTGGAAATATAGATGTGCATTTGATAGTAGTATTCAGTGCCTCCTGTGTAATATAATAAGAGTGGGAAAATTAAACTGTAGTCAAGTGGTTTATCAATCCTGACAAGAATATTAGGAAAAAGTGGCTTGTTTTTCTGGTCCTAAGGTACATTACTATTTCTATTTGCATTGCACTAATTGAAAATGATGCTGTGTGAGTTTTTTTTAGATTAGATTCTCTACAGTGTGGAAACCTGCCCTTTGGCCCAACAAGTCCACAATGACCCTCCAAAGAATAACCCACCCAGACCCATTCCCCTACCCTATATTTACCCCTGACAAATGCACCTCAAATAGTACTTGTTTAAATAGTACTGCTCGAACTTCTTAAGATTGGCAGCTTTGCAATTTGTACATTTAATTTCCTTCATTGCAAATGATATATAACAAATGATATTTGTATTTTTTTGCTGTTTTGCTCTAAAACAGGTGATTGGCATTAAGTGCATTTAGTTTTTGATTATCATGGAGTGCCTGTTAATACAAGGAATGCTCCAGGAATGGCTCTGAAGGACAGTGGTATCCTGTACTTATTTAAAATTGGGGCCTAGCAAATATCTGTGTGTCTGTTTTTATCAATTCATATGTGGACCACATGCCACCAATATTCGACAGAAATAGATGACAAATTGTTTTCATCATCAGTCATTGAGCCATAATAATATTTTGGTCGTTTTGGCATGCACTTAGAGTGGCTGATCACTAGATATTATTGCTTTTTAAACTGCTGTTGTCCATGTTGCCACATACACCATTAATTTTAAAATACATTGCTGTACACCTTATTACTTGCACTCTTTCTGCCCACTGTTGGGTTTTCAGATATATAATGCCAAAAGACAAATTTTAAAAACAAGTGCCAGACTTTGTCCTGAAGTAAGGCTCAAGACATGTGCAATAGCTGAACCCTTAATTATTTACAGAAGGTATTCTGCGGACTGTAATTCAAACATTTGTGTACTAGTTGACAACATTTTCAATGTGATTTCTGGTTTTAAAGTGATTGCACTTCAACAGAAGGCGCACAAACTACAATAAGTAAATATCATTGATGCTGGAAGTCTGAAATAAAACAGTGTTGTAAACCCCCTAGCAGGTCAGACAGTATTTGTGGGGAGAGAGAGAGAGAGAGAGGTGGAGGATTTAAACATTTAAATCCACAGTCGACCTGAGTTGTTCATTCATTATCTCTCCACCAGTGCCACCTGACCTGCTGAAGTTTCCAGCATTTTATGTTTTTGTTTGAATACATATACTGCGAGAGGTTCACCCTAAAGTAATTTCAAAATTGGATAATATTACCGTTCTTTGTGTATTTCTAATGCAACGTCAGCTGAGTCTGTAATCACCTACAAATGTCTTCAGTCAGTGTGGGTTCAGGCTTCAACGATCAGATTTGTACAAATCTGGAAATTACATAGTTTGTGATCACAGTTTATATTTCCTGGATTCCTGTTACTCCTAGACTTTTTCTTAAGAAGCATTCAGTTAAGTCCTTGTGGAAAGATCATGGCAAGTTGATGACTCATACAACTATCGATATGCAAATTAGTCAATAAATTCCAGCAGTTAAGAGACAAATCACAGATTATGAATCTCCAGAACATGCTGGTTATTTGCTTTTCCTAAGCTACTTTTTGCCCTCCAGTTCCCTTTTTAAAAGTCAATGTACTTGGATAAATTATGACACTGCCTCATTGCTGTTACTTCCTGAGGTGACATCTGAGTCTGGACCTTCTAGCCCAAAGGTAGGAATACTACAGTTGTGCCACAAGATCCTTTACTCCCTAGTATATTTACACAAATTGACCATTATCACAGTTCATTCTTAACAGTGTGAATATGTTTGTATTAACATAGGAATTGTGGTAACAACTTTTATCAAACTGTCCTTCTTTGAAAAGTTAACAGTGGCAAATGTTGACTTCTACATCTGGTAAAGTTTTATTAGCAATGTTACATTTTCATATTTTTATTTCACCATTTTGTCCATTTCTTCTCTCATCTTTGTAATCTTTTAGTTGCCCTCTTTTCTTTCTGCACCTAATCTGATGTTTCTCAACCTTTTCCATTACATCTCTATTCATTTTGTAATCTTTTTAAATCTTTCAGATGAAAGTGATACACTGTCCTTCCCACCATTTGATAAGCTCCAAAGAGCCCTGCTATACTCTTGTGCTTCCAAAAGCAATGGTGTAAAGTTATATCCACGTTATTCAGTTTAGAAAAGGCCTCAGTAACCATGTAAACTGTAAACCTTTGGCCCCAAGACCATTTTCTTTCTTTACTGCTATTTTCACCAAGTTTTCTTGCCAGAAAAACTTTGCAAAGTTTATGGAGGAGTTAGCAAGATAAATTGCGGGAATTATGACTAATGCAATAATAGTTAGAACAATTGGAATGATGAAGAATAATTTGACATATGTATTGCGATATAAACCTATCCCAAATTGTCATTCTCTGATCGTGTAAGGACTGGTTTTGAGGCCTGCCAGGCTAAGTTCAGTGAGGTACATGTGCAAGCCAGGCAGCTATTGACTGCAAGATTTAATTTCCTGTATCAGTACAGCCAGACTCCATAAAATAGAAAAAAATTGACAAGTTGAAAGCCAACTATGGTTAAGGTGACTATAGGGTAAGTTGATCAATCCCTTGTTCCTAACACAATATGTTGCATTGCAAGAGCATGAGTAGGACATTTGGCTTACAATATCAGAGCTAGTTCTTTGACCCTGTTTGGCCATTGACTAAGGCCCTGCTGGATCACTTTGTGTGTGGATCAATGAACAAAACATTACGCTTAAGGAGCATTTTTCATCGGCATCAGTTGTCTTTGAGAGCTATCGTTTGGGAAGGGCAGCATTGGATTCTTCAGCTGCAACTGATTATATCATTTTTCTGGTAGGTTTAAAATGGCTAGTGCATCTAAAGTGTTTCAGTCTCGAACATTGACAGTTTACACTTCAAGCTTTTTGCATGTGTTCTGTTTGGATTAATAAAAATAAATGATTAGGCTTGGCCCTGATATCACTTGAAAGACTTCAGTTAATTTTACTTTGACATTTGTAATAAATCTTGTAATGGCAATCATGTGTTTCTTCACTGAAACATCCAATTTTACATTGGCTATGGGTTAAACCAGCTGCCAAGAGTTCTTCATACAAATTTCTAAAGGCTAAGGTCAGCAGTTTAGTTCCATGCTTCTAGCTTTTGGCAGTTGCTTTGTTGAGGTTTTTTTGGATGCTGGTACATAAGAAACAAATTGCACACAGATCTCAGATTGGTCTTGTAGTGTTACATCGCTTATTTTGTTGTACTGTACATACTGTATAGGTCATGTCAGAACTGCACAGACAAGTTAGGAAATCTTGCAGCAGAAGTAATAGAGGAGAAACATTTTGCACTAGTATTCTTGTTTTAAAAGATTTTTGATTAATTTGGGTCTTTCCCTGGCAAAATGTCTGAAAAAGAATTACGTGGTTACTCTGACCGCTCATGAAAATCTTGAGAAGGGGTAGCACAAGAAAAACGTTTGAATGCCAGCATGTTTTTTCATGAAAGGAAAGTCATTGCCTTTTGGTTTTGTAACATTTATAATGCTGATCCATACTTCTGTGTCACATCTAATGTATACCCCTTTTTCGTGCCCCTTCACCGTACAAATTTCCAATTTTTACTGTGTGCTTCTTGTGATTTCCCACTACAGTTGCTGCTGTTCTCCCAACTGACATTTTATCATAGTTTCTGGCTCTTGAATTTTCTGGACTGGCCTGTTTTCTTTATCTGCTTTAACGTGGTACCATCTACCATGCTCACTGCAGGCTCACTCTGATGCGTTAATGTGAAATCATCCGAGCAGCCCCAATCTTCTCTCCTGATGGTTACCTCTTCGTATTCATAATATTGTGGAAGGCCATGTAACTGTCCTGGGTCTGATTCATTTCTATTGCTGAGGTTACCCTTTATAGCTGCATGTTTCAACTCTATTTTCCTGAATCTCAAGTTTCAATTACCTTCTCTTGCCCCTCAAAAATCGGCTCACCACGACTTTCTCAAGGTCAAGGAGGGATGGGAAAACCATCAAAAAATTAAAAATGTACTAATTGCATCTGTTGTTCATTGATGTGTCTGGTTATCTACTGTCGGATGTGGCTCAAGAGCTTCACGTAGTAGTATTTCTTCCTTTGTACAATGAAAGCTTCCTATTATTCCAGCATCTTCATCTTCAAGTATCAGGTGAACTAATATTCTGTCTCACAATACTGATCTTCAAATCTTATACAACTTCCCTGACCAGTCTAGTTCATTTTCTGGTCAATGATAATACCCCCAGATGTTGTTAGTGGGCAATTCAGTGATGGTAATATCACTGAGTATTCTGGGGTGATTGTTGAAGTTGGTAATTTCTTGGCATTTATGTGGCCCAAATGTTACTGACCATTTGTGAGCCCAAACTTGGATATTGTCAAGCTCTTGCACCATTCAGGCATGGACTGCTTCCATATTGAGGAGTCGGGAATGGTGCAATCACCAGCGAGCATCCCCGTTTCTGATCTTATGATGGAGAGATTGTCATTGATGAAAAGCTGAAGATGGTTAGGCCGATTACACTACCCTGAGGAACTCCTGCACTAATGTCCTGGAACTGAGATGACTGACCTCCATCTTCCTATGTGCCTGGTGTGACTCCAACCAGTGAAGTGTTATCCCATTGATTCCCGTTGACTCCAATTTTGCTAGGGTTCCATGATGCTATTCTTGATCAACTGAGGCCTCGATGTCAGTAGTAGTCACTCTCACCTCACCTCTGAAATTCAGGTCTTTTGCTATGTTCAAACTAAAGTTGTAATGAGATCAAGAGCTGAGTGACCCTGATGGAACCCAAATTGAGTGTCATTGAGCAGATTATTGCTAAGTAAGTGCTACTTGACAGCACTGTTGATGACATCTTCCATCATTAACTGATGATTGAGAGAAGATGATGAGGCAGTAATTGACTAGGTTGGATTTGTCCTGCTTTTTGTGTGTATTACATACCTGGGAAATTTCCCCATTGTTAGGTGGATGTTGATTGTGCAGCTTGTTGAGACCATCACTGTTTTTTTTTCTTTATTTTTCTCATTTCTGGTTTAGAACTGAGATGAAGTTGAGAATTGAACTTTGAACAGTAGTTTGCTTAAGAGAAAAACATAAACAACCTGATGTTTGTAAATGGGAACTAGCCCGGAAACATAATTGAATGTTAATTATTGTTCTGAGAGCACTGTAGATGTTTTGGCATCGAGACGTGTTATGCTCAAGGACTGGCAACAGGTTAGATGTTGCATTGGCCAATCAAAGCAAAGTTGGTACTGGCCAACCAACAACAGAGAATGTTGAAAAAGAAATATAGATGGAACTAATTTTGACTGGGTTTTTAAGGGCGGTGTGTATGGAAGCTGCTAGACTGGGAAGCTTATTTGAGGTTTACTCTCTTTAATTTTATTTTCAGTCAACAATTGTTGGATGTTCTGAGAAAAGAATCTCAATTCCTAAAAAATAAATGAATGTTCCTCAGAACAGACTGAAGACTATTGTCATTGACCGATGACTGAAACTCGAGCAAGATATAATCCATTGTTCTGCACTACAATGCATCGTTCAAGGATTCTATAAAGACCTGGAAGTTATCGAACTGGCAAATTACAACTTCTTTATTTTCTTATTTATCCCTTAACTGTGTCTGTCTGTCTATATGTGTGAGTGGGGATTATAATCAAAGAAGAGTGAGTTTAAATAATAGACATTAATTATATTACCTTGTTAGGGTTTGCTCTGCTAAACTAATCGTATTAGTAGTTGTTCATTTCTGTATAGGTTACAAACTTGTTTAACATCTGTAATTGTTAAATTCTGGTTAGGAATGATTGGGCTATTTTGTGGGTCATTGAATATTTTAATTTCATTAAATTGTGACTCCAGATATCGTGAGGCTGATGTGGTTTGGCTTGCCGTTCCTGTGTTGGATCAAGCTGTACTGTAACAGTTTGGTTAGAGGTGCAGTAAGTTCTGGAGCACATGTCTTCAGCACTTTTCCTGAGATGCTGTCAGAGCCCACAGCCTTTGCAGTGTTCAGGTCTCCGCCTGTTTCTTGATTTCATGAATTGAATTGGCTGAAGACTGGCACCTGTGATGCTGGGGACCGCTGGAGCAGGTTGAAATGGATCATCCACTTCTGGCTGAAGACTATTGCAAATACTTCAGTCTTATCTTTTGTACTGATATGTTGATTTCTCCTTTTATTGAGGATGGAAATGTTTGTGAAGTCTCCTCCATTGAGTTGTTTAATTGACTGCCACCATTCACAACTGGATGTGGCAGGACTACAGAGCTTTGAACTGATATATTGGGTTTGCTTAGTTCTGTCTGTCTCTTACTACTTATGCTGTTTGGTACACAGATTTCACCAGTTTGACATTTCATTTTTAGGTATTCTTAGTGCTGTTCCTTACATGTCCTCCTGCACTGTTCTTTTGAACCAGGGTTGATCTCCTGGCTTATTGGTCATGGAGGAGTGAGGGATATATCAGGCCATGATGTTGCAGATTGTGTTGCAATTCAATTCTGCAGTTGCTCATTGCCCACATCGTGTCTTGGATGCCAAGAGGTACAAGATGGAATAAATGGTTATCCATTAGCCAAGTTGGTTGGATGGCTGGATTGTGATGCAGAGTTAAGCCAGCAACACACATTCAATTTCCATAATGGTTGAGCTCAACGTGAAGGTTCTCCTCTTCTCAACTTTCCTCCTCAGAAAGGTTAAAATCACCACCAGTCATCTCGAATGAGAGAGCAGCATTATGGTCCTCTGGGACTTTGATAACCTTAGCTTACCTTCCTTAAGTTCAGACAGCATTGTTGTGGGCTTGGAGTCACATGTTGGTGTACAGGTAAGGACAGCAGTTTCCGAAAGGACATGAATGCACTAGATAGGCATTTGACTTATAATTCCAGATTTTTATTGAATTAAAATTTTATCATGGAGGAATTTGAACAAAAATACCCAGAATATTAAAATAAAACAAAGAATTGTGGTTGCTGAAGATCTGAAACAAAAAACAAAGTGCTAGAAAAACTGGACAGGTCTGCTAGCGCCTGAATTTAGAAAGACAAAGTTAATATTTCAAACTCAAAATGTTCACCGTGTTTTTCTCTCAACCCATGCTGCCAGACACACGGTGGATCACAATCCAGCCATCTAACCAACTTGGCTAATGGATAACATTGGATTAGTGGTGCTGGAAGAGCACAGCAGTTCAGGCAGCATCCAACGAGCAGCGAAATTGACGTTTCGGGCAAAAGCCCTTCATCAGGAATAAAGGCAGTGAGCCTGAAGCGTGGAGAGATAAGCTAGAGGAGGGTGGCGGTGGGGAGAAAGTAGCATAGAGTACAATGGGTGAGTGGGGGAGGAGATGAAGGTGATAGGTCAAGGAGGAGAGGGTGGAGTGGATAGGTGGAAAAGAAGATAGGCAGGTCGGACAAGTCCGGACAAGTCAAGGAGACAGTGCTGAGCTGGAAGTTTGAAACTAGGATGAGGTGGGGGAAGGGGAAATGAGGAAGCTGTTAAAGTCCACATTGATGCCCTGGGGTTGAAGTGTTCCGAGGCGGAAGATGAGTCGTTCTTCCTCCAGGCGTCTGGTGGTGAGGGAACGGCGGTGAAGGAGGCCCAAGACCTCCATGTCCTCGGATATGGAGGTCCTGGGCCTCCTTCACCGTCGCTCCCTCACCACCAGACGCCTGGAGGAAGAACGACTCATCTTCCGCCTCGGAACACTTCCACCCCAGGGCATCAATGTGGACTTTAACAGCTTCCTCATTTCCCCTTCCCCCACCTCATCCTAGTTTCAAACTTCCAGCTCAGTTACTGTCTCCTTGACTTGTCCGACCTGCCTATCTTCTTTTCCACCTATCCACTCCACCCTCTCCTCCTTGACCTATCACCTTCATCTCCTCCCCCACTCACCCATTGTACTCTATGCTACTTTCTCCCCACCCCCACCCTCCTCTAGCTTATCTCTCCACGCTTCAGGCTCACTGCCTTTATTCCTGATGAAGGGCTTTTGCCCGAAACGTCGATTTCGCTGCTCGTTGGATGCTGCCTGAACTGCTGTGCTCTTCCAGCACCACTAATCCAGTATTTGGTTTTCAGCATCTGCAGTCATTGTTTTTACCCTAATGGATAACATTATCTGGATCGAGAGTGTGGTGCTGGAAAAGTACAGCAGGTCAGGTAGCATCTGAGAAGCAGGAGAATAGCTGTTATGGACATAAGCCTTTCATCAGGAATAGTTTATCTGGATTCCTAGTTCAGTGATAATATCACTGCACTATTAGATAATTTGAGGGTACAAGCAGCACTTCTTTGCAATTGTGTCTTAGGTTGACTTCATGACTACTGTCTTGCAATAGACCAATGAATAGTTAAATGTATGCAGGATCCATTCTGTAAGTTCAGTGATATTTGAGTGCTGCATTTATGCAAGCATTGTCAGAATATCACCAAGTTACAAAAGTTATTGTTCTCCTCAAACATTATAGAGTCATAGAGATGTACAACATGGAAACAGACCCTTCGCTCCAACCCGTCCATGCTGACCAGATATCCCAACCCAATCTAGTCCCACCTGCCAGCACCTGGCCCATATCCCTCCAAACCCTTCCTATTCATATACCCATCCAAATGCCTGTTAAATATTGCAATTGTACCAGCCTCTGGCAGCTCATTCCATACACGTACCACCCTCTGTGTGAAAAAGTTGCTCCGTAGGTCTTTCTTATATCTTTCCACTCTCACCCTAAACCTATGCTCTCAAGTTCTGGACTCGCTGACCTCAGGGAAAAGACTTTCTCTATTTACCCTGTCCATGCCCCTCACAATTTTGTAAACCTCTATAAGGTCACCCCTCAGCCTCTGATGCCCCAGGGCAAACAGCCCCAGCCTGTTCAGCCTCGCCCTATTGCTCAGATCCTCCAACCCTAGCAAAATCCTTGTAAATCTTTTCTAAACCCTATCAAGTTTCACAACATCTTTCTGATAGGAAGGAGACCACAATTGCACGCAATATTCCCACAGTGGCCTAACCCATGTCCTGTACAGCTGTAACATAACCTCCCAATGTCTGTGCTCAATACTCTGACCAATAAAGGAAAGCATACCAAACGCCTTCTTTACTATTCTATTTACCGGCGACTCCACTTTCAAGGTGCTTTGAACCTGCACTCCAAGGTCTGTTTGTTCAGCAACGCTCCCTAGGACCTTATCATTAAGTGTATAAGTCCTGCTAAGATTTGATTTCCCAAAATGCAGCACCTTGCATTTATCTGAATTAAACTCCATCTGCTACTTCTCAGCCTATTGGCCCATCTGGTCAAGATCCTGTTGTAATCTGAGGTAACCCTCTTTGCTGTCCACTGCACCTCCAATTTTGGTTTCATCTACAAACTTACTAACTGTACCTCTTATGCTCACATCCAAATCATTTATACACCAATTGACTCAGTAAGAAGTGTGACCTGAAGAATGTACTTTTAAATATTTTGTGAACAGTTCAGTCATTGTGTAATTTTGTTTCAGTGTTTTATAGTATTGGTAAATAAATTCAATTTGAACTTTAGCCTGTATCTCACTTTCCTCATTCCTGAAGAAGGGCTCATGCCCTAAACGTCGATTCTCCTGCTCCTTGGATGCTGCCTGACCTGCTGCGCTTTTCCAGCAACATATTTTCAGCCCTGTATCTCATGTCCTGATATTCTGGTAAATGTTGTATTTTTTGCCTGCCAGATAGATCAGGAATGCAATGTGTAACTGTGTACTCAAGTGTGAGCTCATTTTGTAAATGGATAACTGGAATTAAAGCACACCTTTTTTTATTCATTCCATGGCCATTGAAAATGTGATTCTGCTCAAGGAAATATTTATTTTACTACAATTTTGAAGAGAGCTGAGAAAATTCTCAAATTATTCCAAAGATTGCGTGCTTTTCTTTGGGCTTATGTGCCTTTGCTCTCATTTTATCCACATAGTTTCACCTTGCCTTCCTTATTCCAAGTTCCCACTTCTCTTTCATTGAACAGTTTCTCTTGTTTTCCACCACAACTTCAATACAATCACTTCCTTTTTGCAGCTCCAACAACACTTAAGAAACTCAACAGCATTTAAGACAAAGCAGCCTGCCTGATCTACAGTCCAATCACATCTTCAACATTCACATTCTCTTCTGCTGAAGCTCAAAGGTACCATGTGGTGCCATTTACAAAATGTTCAGCCACACCTTGCCAAGGATCCTTCAACATACCTTCCAAACCAGAGACCTTCACCTCTTAGAAGAATAAAGGTAGCAGATTTAACATTTTGAGTCCAGTGACCTTTTTGATGGAGTAAAAGTAGCATCCATAGATGCTACCAGACCTGCTGAGTTTCTGGAACAGTTTCTGTTTTTTGTTTTAGATCTCCAGCATCTGTAGTTGTTTGTTTTATTTAAGAGCAACAGATGTTGGGACTTCATTCTGCAAATTTATCTCCCAAGTTTCTCACCATCCTGCCTTGGAATTGTATCGCCATTCCTTCACTGTCTCTGGATCAAAATCCTGGAGCTTCTGGATTAACAGCATTCTGACAGAATTATTACAGTACAGAAATAGGCTACTTGATCTATGTCTGCGTCAACTCTCCAAATGAGCAGTTCACTTGGTGGACTCTCCTACCTTCTCACTTGCATATTGTTCTTTTCCAGAAGACAGTCTTGTTTTTTTTCAATGTTGCATTCCAGACCTTAATCACTTACTGGTTGCAGCAGTTCCAGCTGGCAGCTGAAAATCATTTTTTGTGCAGTTATAGATGGGCATTGCCAGGAATGCCCACATCTCAAAAAAAAACTAACAGATAATCTTGTCATCCTTCTGTAAATTCTTTCAACCCAGTTGTTTATACCCGAATTTGTAATTAATCGTCTGGGCCTAGGTTTTGCAAATTGCTGCACATCACCCATTTATTCTTCAAACTTACTTCTAAATTGATCTTTTTACACAGTTTACAATTTACTGCCTCTGCCATTTTTGTTGAATTGCATTTCTTCTTGTTTCTATTCCACTCACCTCTGCGATCAGCAGAAATACAATTCTTATTTTCAGTTTGCTGCTCCTCAGTGCGATATTTGTCTAATGCTAAGCTTGATGAGAATTTTAAAGTCTGCTTCACCATCAACATATATGAAAGAACAATGGATCAAGAGTAAAAAGTTCAGCCCCTTCAGGCTGTTTTCCCATTCAGTCGTGTCATAGCTGGTACTCCTATCGTAACTCCATCTACCTGCATTAGTTAAGTAACCCTGAGTATCTTTACCTGACAGAAAACTTGTATTATCAGAATGTCAACACTAACCTGCTGAATTTATTTTGCTAGTGTCGAAACATGTGCAGTTTTTGCTAGGGTCTAAAATTACTAAGCTTTAGCATTCTGCTTGATCAATGACTGACCTTCTACACCTGGTGAGCCATCTAGCATGTCTTATTTCACAATCAAATGCCTATTTGAGTGTCTTTCTCTGTTCCTTAGCTCCCAAAACCACAATCTAGGCATTCATCACTTCAGTTCACAAAAGCTGGTATTACTTCACATTCTCAAATTTGTTTGATCCTGAAATGTGTGGCCTCTCCACAATTGCTGTCATGTTCTTTGTTGTGCTAGGTTAGTTTCCTCGTCCCTGACCAAAATGTTGACAAATATTATTGTCCTGATTTTCAGCCATGTGTTAGTTTGAGATTCCAGATTCAAGTCTTGTTCTAGGCTTTCAGTGTGAAAATCAAGCCTGATGCTCCAGTGTAGTGTACTGTTGGAGGTGTATCCTTTGGATGAAATACTAATCTGAAACCCAATCTTTCTGCTCAGTTTAGATGTAAAAGATCCCATGGCACTATCTCAAAGAGAAGGGGAGTTGTATCAACATCACAAGAAACAGATCTTATGGTCATTATCATGTTGTCATTTGTCTGAATTTGCTAATTACAAATTGGCTGCAGTGATTCCTACAACAATAACTACACTTGAATTTCTTTGGCTTGAAAAGCCTTGAGACATCCAGTTGTTGTGAAGGACACCATATAAGTGCAAGTCTTTCATTCATCTTTTTTTTTCCTTTTTTTTGACTTTTTTTTTCCATTCACCTTTTAGTTCTGACATGTTTAAACTATGGCCCACAGGCCAATTACAGTTTGTGGTCTGTGACTGCCAGAGCCACAGAAGCACTGGTAACTCACCCATTTGTAGTTTGCTTTTGTTGTTCCCTCTTTTTTTTCCCTGTTGGCTATAAATATTTCTGTTGCTGCCACAATCAGTGAAGATTTGGGGACATTGGTGTTGGGCTGGGGTGTACAAAGTTAAAATTCCACAACACCAGATTATAGTCCTACAGGTTTATATGGCAGTACTAGCTTTCGGAGCACTGCTCCTTTTAGGTAATTGTAGAGAATAAGATTGTAAGACACAGAATTTATGGCAAATGTTTACAGTGTAATGAAATTATATCTTGAAAAAGACCCGGATTGTTTGTTGAGTCTCTCATCACTTAGAATGACCATGTTGGTTTCAGTTCTTTCATATGTAAATCACAAAACACCAAGGTGGACTTTGGAACAGACAGCAACGAAAAGTGGCCGAAAGAGGCTAATAGCTACGTTTTGTACCCATGGGGATGGCCTCAACCGTTATCTTGGGTTCATGTCACACTACAGATGACCCCACTACACTATACATATGTAAACACACATATCCACACACAGACTTAAACCTTTTTACACTCACACTTGCACACATACACACCCTCTCACAAAGTTAAAAATCACACAACACCAGGTTATAGTCCAACAGGTTTAATTGGAAGCACTAGCTTTCATCAAGTGGTTGCAGGTGAAGGAGTGCTGCTCCGAAAGGTAGTGCTTACAATTAAACCTGTTGGATTAAAACCTGGTGTTGTGTGATTTTTAAGTTTGTACACCCCACCAGCATTTTCAAATCATGACACCCTCTCACAGACACTCACAACCTTCCCTATCCCACCCCCCCCCCCCCCACCCACCCCACCCACCCCACACACACACACAGACAATCTCTCTCACACACACACACACGTATATATGAGTTTGTGGGGTGAGTTTGTACTTGCAGAATTACATTTTACTTTGCTCAAAAAATACATGAATCCATGTAAGATTCTGTAAATCCGTTGTTTAGATTAGAATCAGTCTGACCATTGTGGCACAGAGAGCTAACACCTTCAATACCTTATCTGGGCCGACATGACACCAATTGTTAAAGTTCACTTGAGCATGTAACTTTTAAAAAAATGTCTTGCGATTTACAAATAAAAGAACTGAAACCAACCTGGTCATTCTAAATGATAAGAGACTAAACAAATGATCTGGGTCTTTTTCAATATATAATTTTAGTTACCTCGCACTGTAAACTTTTGCTATAAATTCTGTGTCTTACAATCTTATTCTCCACAATCACCTGATGAAGGAGCAGCACTCCAAAAGCTAGTGCTTCCAAATAAATCTGTTGGGCTGTAACCTGGTGTTGTGATTTTTAACTTTGTACAATCAGTGAAGTGAGAGTTATTTTGAGTCCAAACATTTTGGTCGCCAAATGAATGAAGTGTATTTAATACAAGTATGAGCTCTTGTCAAAAATTAGGTACCCATAGGTCATATGGATTATAAGATAGTAATTTCACAAGCTGTTATTTTACCCTGTCTCATTCACTTTAAACATACGTGCTGACTCTGTGCTTTTGTTTAAGCAATAACACAACAAAGAATGGATTTAAGACTATGAGATTTACTTTAGACTTTAAGGATTTACTCTATTTAAAGATGAATGAAGTATTTCCCAAGAACTATATATCTGGGATTGCATTCTAATTCTGGACACACTCAACATGGTCCAAGCAGGGCTAGTTCAGTATTCATTCTTTTAGGGAAATATTGGATTAAAGCAGGGATCTAGATCCACTAATACCATGTCATATAAACTGAATTACTTGAATCTAGTTTGCATTTGCTTTTCTGTTTTCCAATGTATAATTTCAGTTACATCACACTGCAAATTTTTGCTATAAATTCTGTTACGATCGAGCCCTCCACTATCACCTGATGAAGGAGCGTCGCTCCGAAAGCTAGTGTGCTTCCAATTAAACCTGTTGGACTATAACCTGGTGTTGTGTGATTTTTAACTTTGTACACCCCAATCCAACAGTGGCATCTCCAAATCATGTTTAATCACAGTGGTTCATGTGATTGTATTGTGAGAAAGGAAAATGGGGTTTTGAGTTCAAATCACACTCCTGTTTTCCTGGCACTTGTGGAACTCTGTGGTTTCAACCAGCTCAACTGTTAGGACACTATAAACTTCTACCTGAATGATCTTTTTCAAATGTGCGTCCTAGGCTCCAATATTCTGCCCTCACTCTAATTTATCTATCCCTCTTGGAGACTGATTGATTATTTTTAGTTCGTCTGCCTTTACTTCATAAAATAACTCATCTTGCTACCATTTCCGTTTTATCTTAGTGGAGTAAAACTGCATGCAGTGTTTTTATTTTAATTCTCTCCTTTGCCTTTACATCTTGGTTTCCTTTGTGTAGCTCAGAATGTTTCTTTCACATTTTTGGATTGCCCAGGGGTGAACATCAATGAATGCTAAAATGAATTGCAAATCTTCATACTTTTCCATGAAGTTTGTTGCATGTCAGAGGTGCTGTCTTTTAGATGACAGTTAAACTTATTAAATTGAGGCCCTTTAAAGTGGACTGCACTTTCTTTTATCTTGTGTCCTTTCCTGTCACATTATGACTTTGCATTCTTTACAGACTGGTCGATTAGAAGTCAAAGTCAAGGGCGGTCTTCAGGCTACGTCTTCACTGTACCCCTACTTGTATATATTAATATAGAATACTGCTGTACATGATAATCATTGATGCACTAGGCTCTGATCTTATAGTTACATTATGGAAGGACTAATGTTCTTCGTGTGTTCATGCTCTTGGTATATCAGCCAGAGCATGCGCTTGTGAACTAGCATGTCATCTTCCAGTGTATTCTCAAGATTCAGTGTCCACAATGTGGTATTTATATTCAGTGACGTGCAGCTCCTTGACTTGTTATAAGGTTGCTTCAATTTTCTCATGCTCTTACACATTTCATTTGTAAAGGAAAAGGAGAGTTAATGTCCAAACCAGTATAATCAAAATACACCACTGGTCATTATTTCACTGCTGTTTGCTGGAGAATTAGCTGCTCTATTACCTACAGTCAAAAAGTGACTGTACTTGAAATGTGCAGTCAAGTGTTTAAGGATATCCTTAAGTTGTGAAACGTGTCATATGAATGCTTTTTTTTGATAATTTTTAAGTTTGTGCAGACTGTGAGGTTTTAATGTTGATCTTGCTTGCTCAACCTTAAAAATCCTTTTGATGGGATAGGGGGCTGTATGACATGACATACTCTAAGTACAATGATAAGAACTATCATTGTTATACTTTTACAGTGACACAGATATAGCTTATGTAGAGCATTGCCTTGGACTTTGCAGAAATGCATCATATAAGTCTCACTATAATCAGGCCTTGTTCTTTATGTTTCAAATCAAAATTATAGAAATCCATTTTAACATAAGGACTTGATCAACCAAAGAACCTGAAAATAGCAAGACTGATTTTTTTCCTTTAAAAAAATCATTGGTATTATTGCCTAGTCTTACAATAATTTTTGGGCATCTGTGTTGTGTTTAAGGAAATTAAACCCTGTTGTCTGTTTGTGTGAGGGGGGTAAGTTTGGAAAAGCATTGATGTTTATTTATGGAGGAATAGCGTCATGATCAAAGAAAAGTTTTTTTAAAAATATTTTAAACAAAGCTGAAACATGAAAAACATCTGCATCCCAAACATGGTATTAAAGATACTGCATTGGAGTTGGAAGGATAATAAGGAAAATATTTAATTGAGCTGGTTAGCTTGATGTCTCTTTTAAAATAATGCACTGTATTCTGTTACAGTCTTTAAGTAAATGTTTAAACATAAAATGTGAATATTATTTGTGTAATGAGGAACTTAAAAAGAATGTATCATAGTAGAATGACCAATTTTGTTTTTGTCAAACTTGTTTGCCATGTTGGTTGATTATGTAAATGTTTGTAGAATCCCTGAGTGGTGTGCAGGGGAATGAGCTGCAAGAGTTTTAATGTTAGCAATGCCATGTAGTCATTACAATGCCAACAACTGAAGAACATCTATTACCAGGATGAAAAACTCAAGGAATCTTTGGAAAGGGAAGTCAAAGTACAATTATATGAATCAATAATGAATAATAGGTTGGTATGGGTTTGATATTTGATGGATTTGTCTTCCCTCTTTTTATTTGGCATCATCAAAGTCTGTGCATTTCACATATTAAGCATAATTTGTGATAATAATTGACAAAAATGCCTAATTGCGTAATTGATGAATTTGAATTCATGAGAAGTACCTATTTGTCACAAAGCATAGGTTTTCAGAATGTAACAACAGCAATTGTAGCTGAAAGTGGATCAGTTACTCTCACAACTCTGAATGAACTGGATTTTATTTTCTCCAATTCCGCTGCTGAACAGAGCCCCTGTCCTCAGTTTCCGTTTCTTTTTCAACAGCATTGACTCCACTTTTCAATTGGAACCTTCAAGTTTGCTTCCCCTTGAAAGTAGACGCTTTAGCACCTTTTCCTGAATTTTTTCTCCTAATACCCCTTATTTTGGTTTCATCAACAACAGGGGCTCCTTTGTTATTACCCTATTGGTCTTGGCATCCAACAGGCCATCATCTAATACTACGGGAATGGTTTGAATCTCGAATGTAATTACACAGACATGTTGGGGCACACTGCTGTATCAAAGACACTTTGTATGCAATAGTTATTAAAATGGATTTACTCATTACTTACACGGATCCTTTAATACAATAAAATCTTCAGAGGGGCATTATAAAATAATGTGACAAGTAATTACAAAGGAGTTATAGGGCCCAATGTCTAAAGCTTGGCTAGAGGAAGATTTTAAGGAGTGTCTTAAAGGAAGCAAGCAAGATAGATGAAACAAGGTATACCAGAGCTTATGGCCTCTCAACATTGTGACTGATGTCAAGACATTTAAAATCAGCTAGCCCAAATTAGCCGAGCACAGATATCTAGGAGGATGTAGGATTGGAGGAGATTAGAATTGGGGAGTCAAGGTTGTAAAGAGTTTTTAAAAAATGGATGAGAATTTTAAAATTAAAATGTTGCTTGACTAGCAGCCAAAATACTCAGTGAGTACAGGGATAGTAGGGGAATGGGACATATTGAGATTTAAGACATGGATATTTGAAATTTGGATGAACTCAAGCTTATGGATGATTATGAAGTTGGGTGGTGTTCAGAGTGGGAATTTGGTTTTGGAACTTGCATGGAGATATGTTTGAGATCAATTATGACCCAAAGGTTGCAATTAAGACTGGCTTAATCTAAGACTATTGCAAGGGAGAAATGTGGAGCTAATGTTGAAGATCAACCATATTCTCATTAAATCATGGAGAATGCTTGAGGTAGTGAATGGTCTGCTGCTTCTCTTAATTGTGTATCATTCCTAAACTTTGGATTTATGCCAAAATACCGAAATCCAAATCTTTAATAAATATCAATGAGATCACTTGTCCCAGACCAGACTGACATTGGTCATGAACACTGCTGGTTGTTTGTCAATGCAGGGTGCAGGAGAGCATGCTAGGAGGCATACCCAAAAATAAGTTGTCGCTTTGGTGAAGATACAGTACGAAACAGCTTGCATGCTAAGCAGTGTAAGCAACGTCTGATATATAGACCTAAACAATTGGAGAACCAATAGATGAGATGCAAGATTTGCAGTCCTGATCCATGCAGTCATGAATGATGCTGGACAATTGAAACACTGATGAAGAAAAAGGCTGCACAAATATTCCCATCCTCAATAATGACAGAGGCCACTACATTAATGCAAAAGGCAAGGCTGAAGCATTTGGAACCATCTTCAGCTGGGTATGCTGAGTGGATGATTATCCATTTCATCCAGCTCCTGACATCTTCATGTAATAGCAAGAGATGGCTGAAGGCACTGGATATGATAAAGGGATCTCGGAGAACATCCTGGGAATAATAATGAAGACTTGCACTTATAAACTAGCCATGTCTCTAAACAGTTGTTCAAGTACAGCTACAAAACTTTTATTGTGGAAAACTGTCCAGTATGCCCTGTACACACAAAATAGGACAAATCCAACCCAGACATATGTCAGTTTTTCTAACCTCAGTCATCATCAGAGGGATGAAATGTATGACTGACAATACCGTCCAGAAAGCATTTGCCAGGGGTAATCTACTTACTGCTCCTCAGTTTGTGTTCTGTCATTGCCACTCAACTCCTAACCTCATTGTAGCTTTAAGTCCAAATGTAGACTAAACAGCTGAAGTCAAGCAAGGAATTGAGAATGACAGCTCTTCACATCAAGACAAAGTTTGACATAATATGACATCAAGGAGCCCTAGCAAAATTGGAGTCAATGGGAAGTGTGGAAAATTAGTTGGAGTCATATCCAGCACAATGGAAGATGGTTGTAGTTGTTGGTGGACAATTGCCTCTGTAAAAACATTACTGTCTTTTGCAGGAAGAATAGAAGAACTGTATATTTTTTAAATGAAGAAAGACTGCAAAAATTTACTGAACAGAAGGATTTGGGGGTTCTCATCCATGAATGATAAAAAGCTAGCATTCAAGTTCCACAAATATAAGGAAGGCAAATTGAATGTTGACAATAATTTCAAAGGGAATGGAATATAAATGTAAGGAGGTTTTACTAAAATTATGCAGAGCCTTGGTCAGACAGCAGCTGGAATACTTTGAACAGTTCTGAGAGAGATATATTGGCATTGGAGGCAGTCCAAAGAAAATTCTCTAAGGTGATACCAGATTTTGAGACTGACTTATGAGAAAATGTGTAGATTGAAACTGTACTTGTTGGAATATAGAAAAATGAGAGGTGACCTTATTGAAAAATACATTAAAGTAAATGCAGAGAGGTTGTTTCCCATTGTGGGCGAGGACCAGACGGCATTATCTCAGATTAAAGAGTCGCACATTTAAGACAGTGATGAGGAAGAACTTCTTAGAGGGTTGTGAATCTGTGAGATTCTTTATCACAAGTCTGTTGAGGTTTGATGGAATCAGTTACAGAATTGAGTGTTATGGGGAGAAGGCAGGAAAATGTGTTGAGGATTATTAAATCAGCCATGATCTTATTGACTGGTAGAACAGAATTGATGGGCTGAATGGTCTACTTCTGCTCCTATGTCTTATGGTCTATTTTCATAGTAGTGCAGTGGGACCAACCATTTTTAGCTGCTTCATCATTGGCTTTCCTTTCCTCATGTGATGAGGAATGCTTGTTATGATTGCGCAATGATCAACACCATTTGCAACTGCTCATTTTATGTCCCGATGCACTAAGATATAGACAGCATTCAAACTTGGGCTGATAAGTTAGGCAAGTGACATTTGGAGTTGGCATTTGTGTGGCATTGACCATATCCAACAAGACAGATTGCAAACATTGTCCCTTGACCATTCAGTGGCATGACCATTGCTCAGTCCCTGAAGAAGGGCTCATGCCCGAAACGTCAATTCTCCTGCTCCTTGGATGCTGCCTGATCTGCTGCGATATTCCAGCAACACATTTTCAGCTCAGTCCCCCAGTATTAACATATGGTTACCATTCATCCAGAAACTGAACTGGACAAACCATATACATATTGTGGCTATAAGAGCAGGGCAGAGGCTAGGAATCCTGTGGTGAGCTACTCAACTTGTAACTTTTCACAGCTTGTCTGCATCTACAAGGCCCAGGTTGGGAGTGTAATGGAATATTCTCCTCATGCCGAGATGGGTGCAACTCCAACAACATACAAAGCTCAGCACAATCAAGGACAAAGCCCTGTATGACAGGCACCCTATCTAATACCTTCAATATTTACTCCCTGCACGACTGATACATGGTAACAACAATATTTACCATCTACATGATACATTGCAACAGCTCACCAAGACTTCGTTTTCGTCACCTTCCAAGCCTATATCACCCCATATGACAAGGGCAGAAAATACAAAGGTGCACCACCATCTGCAAGGTCCTTTCCAAACAACACAGCATTCTCACTTGGAAATAACTTACTGTTCCTTTATTGTTGCTGGGTCAAAACTTTGAAACTCCTTTCCTAATAACATTGTGGGTGAAAGCATAGACCACGGTGGTTCAAGGAAACAGTTCACCACCTCCTTAATGCAATTGAGATGATCAGTATGTGCTGATCTAGCCAGTGACACCCACATCATCTGATTCCTAAATTGACTGCCCAATGATCTATCTTATTAGTTTTAGTTTCAGTTACTGATCATGTTAAAATTGGTCCTGGATTCCAGACAGGATACCTCCAATCGATGTGTTCACAGTTGAGGACAGATGAACTTGCTTCCCCATCTTAATGGGTTTGGTTATTATAAGGTTAATTCAAAAGGAATGTCAAACTTACCACTGAGCTAATGTGCTATGTAAGAAAAAAAAAGCCCAAGATCATCACTCACCATTCTCTGCAGTACATCATCTAGATATTGTGCTCTGTAGCCAGTGTGTCTATGGTGGAGTCTGTAGATATCTCATCAGGCAAATGAGTTGCCAATCTATTTGTCTTGTCCTCGATAATGTTAGACTCTTTGAATGATGTTGTAGCTGTAATTCTCTAGGCTGGTGGAGAATATACCATCATAGTCCTGATTTATGTCTTCTAGATGGTGGAGAGCCCTTGGAGAGTTTGGAGTTATGCAAATGCTGGCTTGGATCTAGTAGTTGAGCATGTTATTTTTTCTGATTAAAGGTTAGTGAGGAAGCTCCTAGTAAATCTGTCTCTGCTGTTTCCCCATGGATTCTACTGGTCTTTGTCAAAGTTACAGAGTGATTTGCAATACTTCTGTAAAGTTTCAGCCACAGTTTGTTTTAAACAACACTCCAAGGAATGATATTATGGTAATCAGGAGAGTTTCTTTAATATTTAAGGTATGTGAGTAGCTCAAGGCAGCCAGATGAAGGGGGTGGGGAGGCTGAATCAGTGACGGAATAAGCCCATTATAAAGACATAAAGAACGTAGGGGTAGATGCTATATTAAATGGCACATTGAGCAATATAACATAAAACTGAACAATTCATTTCCAGTGGCAGTTAAAACTGAGATCAAAAATGTCTAGCCCTACGACAATAAATTTGTGGGAGAATGAAGTTGCAGGACAAAACCTCTAGTCATGGTGACTTCAAAGAAAATTTTGAAGACTGATTTTATAGATGCGGAACGAATTATTGGTTCCCTACAGTGTGGAAACATTACATTTTGGCCCAACAAGTCCATACAGATCCTCCGAAGGGTATCCCTTCCAGACTCATTCCCCTACCCTATTACTTAATAGTTCCCCTCTCTAATGTACCTTACCTACACATCCCTGAACATTTAGCACAGCCAATTCAGCTAACCTGCACATCTTTGGGCTGTGAGAGGAAACTAGAGCACCCGGAGGAAACGCACGCAGACGTTGGGAGAATGTGCAAACTCCACACAGACAGTCGCCCGAGGCTGGAATCGAACCCAGGTCCCTTGCACTCTGAGGCAGCAGTGCTAACCACCATGCCACCCTAATCTTTATCAAAGTTATAGAGTGATTTGCAATACTTCTGTAAAAGACATTTGGATAATTACATGAAAGGCTTGGAAGGAAAATATCAAAATATCAAAATGTTAAATGCTGACTAAGACGTTATGACACAACAATCAAAAAGTTGTTTATGATTAAACATGTATTGAAATTAATGTTACTTGTTAAAACAATGGTGACAAATAAATAAAGATCTCAATGTGCTTATGAGTGATTATTAAAAAGCTCAGTGAAGAACCAAGTACAGTATGCTACAGAAGCACATAATTATAAATGAGATCAGCTATTTAACTCTCTAAACTTCATTGACAAGATCATATTTGGAATGCATTCTGCATCTTTGAACACTATATGTTATAAAAGATACCCTTTTACAGTTATAATGTTTGTAAGACATTTGGTTAATAACATGAATAGTAAATGTTTGGAGGGATATGGGCAAAATGCAGGCATGTGTGGCTTCATGACAAATTATGAAGGAAATAAATCGGACAGAAGTAGAGAGAATGTTTCCACTGGTGGGTGAAACTAGGACAAACAGGATATAGCCTCAAAATTGGTGGGGTGGGAGCAGATTTTGGATTGAATTGAGAAGGAACTTCTCCACCCAAAGGGTTTTAAATCTGTGGAATTCCCTGCCCAGTGAAGTAGTTAAGGCTTCCTCAGTAAATGTTTTTAAAGGTAAGATAGGTAATTTTTTTGAACAGTAAAGAATTAAAGTTTATAGTGAGAGGGTGGGTAAGTGAAGCTGAGGCCACAAATAGATCTGCCATGACCTTATTGAATGGCAGAGCAGACTCGAAGGGCGAGACGGCCTACTCCTGCGCAGAGTTCTTTTGACTAGTTTAGTTTGTGAACATGGTCGGCATGGACTAGTTGGACCAAAAAAATCTCTTTCCATGCTGTTTGACTGTATGACTCTGTGTTTGAGGAAAAGTAACTTTGATGAGTCATGTGGGAATACTTAGCGTGGAACATGTTCTGTTGACAGAAAAATCAGAGGCAACGTGATCTAAGACTTAATATACTTGGAGGTGCAAGAACATTTTACATGGATAACATTACACAAATGTAATCTTGCTGTAGTCATTGATCAAAAAGTTTCTATTTTTTATTCCTGATGAGCTAGTGACAGCTTCAACGTTTATGGCAGCATGTTCTTTTAAAATATGACTTTGTTACTTTTACAGTTTGGATTATAAGTAGCTGATATGAGAAGAAATTAATCTTCCAATTGTAATGGGACCAGTTTTCCTTATGGAACGTACTCTCTTTTCACATTTTTGAGCTGATTGTTGCTTTCTGTTTTCTGAGTGAACTATAGCTAGGCTCCGCATCATCCTCTGCCATTTCCGCCACATACAAACGGACCCCATCACCAGAGATATATATCCTTCCCCACCCCTATCCATTTCCTGTAAAGACTGTTCCCTCTGCGACTCCCTCGTCAGGTCCCAACCCACTCTCCACTCCCGGCACCATCCGCTGCCACTGCAGGAATTTAAAAACCTGTGCCCATACCTCCTCCCTCATCTCCATTCAAGGCCCCAAAGGAGCCTTCCACATTCTTCAAAGTTTCACCTGCACTTGCACACATGTCATTTGCTGTATCCGTTGCTCCTGATGCGGTCTCCTCTACATTGGGGAGACTGGACGCCTACTCACAGAGCACTTCAGAGAACGTCGTCGGATCACCCACACCAGCCAACCCCACAGCCCTATGGCTGAACACTTCAACTCCCCCTCCCATGCCACCAAAGACATATGCAGGTCCTGGACCTCCTCCAACGCCAATCCCTAACCACCCAACGCCTGGAGGAAGAACACCTCATCTTCTGCCTCAGGACCCTCTCACCCCATCGTATCAATGTGGATTTCACTAGTTTCCTCATTTCCCCTCCCCCCACCTGATCCCAGATCCAACCTTCCAACTCAGTACCGCCTTCAGGACCTGTCCACCTTCCTTTCCATCTATCCGCTCCACCCTCCCCTCTGACCTATCAGCATTAGCCCCACCTCCATCCACCTATCGCACTCTCAACTACCTTCCCCTAGCCACACCCCCCTCCCATTTATCTCTCCACCCCCTCGACTCCCAGCCTCATTCCTGATGAAGGGTTTTTGGCCCAAATATCGATTTTCCTGCTCCTAGGATACTGCCTGACCTGCTGTGCTTTTTCAGCACCATACACTCAACTCTAATCTCCAGCATCTGCAGTTCCCACTTTCACACATAGCTAGGCTCCATTGACTCAAATAGCTTTATTGTGATTTGCTAGCATTGGACCTTCCCTTTTATCAGTTTCTGTTCATCCTTTGAGCTGGGATTTTTCCTCAATGCAGAAGATCGCACTGAGAACATTTATATTAATTTTTATGTCTTAATTGTAGATTTATTTATAATTATTGTTACCCCTGGTAATGCTGGCTTGCTGCACATTGCAACTGATAGGAAAAATCAGGGTGGACAGAACAGAATATACATTTGAAAGGAAATCTGTTCAATTTTCCCTACATCTTGGTTGTGTGCATCTTCCCATCAAATTTTCCTCTTCTCACTGCATCCAAGAGATTTAGTTTGCCATGGTAAATAGTCAGGAAGTTCCATTTCAGTAAGTGTAATAATGCATGCTTTGTATAGTATTGAGGGCATAACTCACGGCTCTGAAACTACAATACAGATTACACTTCAGAAATATCTCACTGAATTGCAAAATGCCTCTTGAGCTACTGAAAGGTGCAACACAAATCCAAGTTGCATCCTTCATGGAAAAAAAAATCAAAACATATAACTTATGAGAAGTAATTTTACAAGGAACATATTACCCACGTTGGTTAAAAATTAATGCTGTCATGATCTCTGGCTTTATGATCCTATTTATAATTATTCAACTGTATCATTGCATTGTTTTGATCATTTCAACTCAGAGGTATTCTGATATTCTCAATAGTTTATATTTGTTCACAGTTGCCAATTATCTTTGAAAGCCTCCTTGGCTACTCCAGAAACATTGCAAGGTATTGTTCGACACTAGACTTATTAAAACAAAAGAAGCTGTTACTGAGGAATGTTTTTAAAATCTCCCCAAAGCTCAATGAATAATTGCACTTTCTGAAGTTTGATACTCAAAATTAGAGGCTAGTATTACAATATGATCAGTTGTGAAGGCTTTTAGATTAACCTGAGCAATGATATAAGAGGTTTGAGGGTGACAGTAGGAAAAGCCACTGTCCAGTGGCAATGCTGAACATCTGAAACCTTGTTTATTGATTTACTCAGTAGATGTCACTGGCTGGGGCAACATTTATTGCTGTTGAGAAGGTAGTGGTGAACTGCATTCTTGAACTGTTGCTGTTCATTTGCTTGAGGTATCCCGGGTGTTCCAACTTGTTTCATTACCTTTTTGAACATTTCAGTCGTTGATGCAATTGAACATAGAATATAGCTACAACTGACAGTAATAGCATTCCAAAAGTTCAAGAGACAAAAGGAAAAGAGGAAATAAATGCAATAAACATCACTACGAAACAAATGTGACAGAGAAACCAACAGGGTTAAAGACTGCTAAGTACCATGGACCTGGAGGGATACATTCTGGGAAATTAAAGAAACTAGCTACAGAGATGGTGGGTGCAGTGGTGGTAATCTCCTGATGATCCTTAGAGGATTGGAAGCTGCCAATGTAACATCTTCATTCAAGAAAAACAGAAAACAAAAAGAAACAGGAGGCCAGTTAGCTTACTATCTGCTTTTGGTAAAACGGTGAGTCTGTAACGAAGAATGTAATTGCAGAGCATTTCGAAATATTACAGAGCATCAACATGGCTTCACGAAGGAGAAATCAATCCTGACAAATTTACTAGAATTCTTTGAGGGGGTAACAGGCAAGATAGATAAAGGAGAATCAAAGCATGTAATATATTTGGATTTTCAGAAGGCATTTTATGAGGGATGTAATTGCATTAGATGCAGGTCAGAGAAGGTTTGCTAGACTAATTCCCCACCAGGAGACATGAACATCAACTAGCCACAAAAAGACCCACTATTGCTAGTATCCTTCCTTACAGATGAGGAAGGAGACTACTTTGAGTGGGACAATATATCTATCCTGGGCTAAGCAAAACAGAGAGAAAGACAAGAATTCCTAGAAGCATGGCATTCCAATTGGAGTTCTATCAACAAACATCAATTTGGACTCCATCTACCACATTCTGAGAAAAAGAACAGAAAATGCCATTACCAACACGGGAAATGACATCACCAACCCAAGGAAACATAAACACATAAATAGAAAGCGTGGCATAACAGCAGTGCTTCACTGGAGGCTCACAGACGATGTTACCTATTATGGTGGTGAAACGTCTGAAAATGAACTTTCCAGCTCAGTGAGCAAACTTACATCTAGAATCTCAACCTGAGCCAGAAATCTTCTCAAAACCAACTAACATGGCACGAGTCAGAACACAGGTGGAGTACTGTGAATAGTCCCCTTATCTAAGGGAAGATCTACTGGCATTGGAGGCAGTCTAGAAAAGAACAATGCTAGGAATGAAGGGAATGAATTATGAGGAGAAGTTGAGTAGATTAGGTGTGTACTTGTTGGAATTTTGAAGACTGAGAGGCGACCTTATCTTAAGTTACTCGACAGGGTAGATGCAGAGAGGTTGCTTCCCTTGTGGGAGAGTGTAGGACCAGAGGGCACAACCTTAGAATAAGCGGTTGCACATTTAAAACAGGGATTACTCTTCTGAATATTTCTGTTCTGAGAGGTGTTGGTGAAGCTGTGGAATTCTTTACCGCAGAAGGTAGTCGAGGGTAGGTCTTAACTATATTCAAGGCTGAGGCAGGCAGATTTTTGATCAGTAGGGAAATTGTTTGTGGTGAAAATGGAGGAAAATGGAATTGTGGATTATCAGATCAGCCATGACCTCATTGAATGATGGAGTAGACTCAATGGGCTGAATTGCCTTCTTCCGTTACTATACAGGGAATTAAGGGCAACGGGGAGAATGTGGGTAAGTGGAGTTGAAGTGCCCATCAGCCATGATTGAATGGCGGAGTGGACTCGATGGGCCGAATGGCCTTACTTCCACTCCTATGTCTTATGATCTTATATCTTATTGTTTTATGGAATGGCTTGCTAGACCATTTCAGAGGGCAGTTAAGAATCATCCAAACTGCTTATAGGCCTGGAGTCATATGTAGACCAGATCAGGTGAGGACTGCGGTTTTTTTATTCCCTTCCTGCTAGAGAAAAAAAAGTTGAGATTCAAAGTCATGTGAAAATTCTAAGATCGAAATTGACCAATTTGTGTTAGGCCAGGGTAGCAATGGATGCAGGATGAAGTTCTAATGTAATGAAACGAATGAGTTAAAATGCAAATAAACTGTAATCTAAGTCAATGATGAGGCAGGCTTGTGATGGTGAACAGCCTACTCCTGCTACAATGTTTCTTTGGTCAATCAAGTAGCCAAACCACGCAAGCTCAGATTTTCTGACAGCACATGTTCCAATCTGTAAACATAGCACAGTGGAACTTTGCCTGTTGACTGCACTTGTGTTGACCCTACCAAAGTTCCTTGTAGTGACGTAATGGAGGGCAAACTCCAAGAATTGTAAGCACATTTCACAGGGATTTTACTTGTCAAGAGGCAGCACACTGCTATAAAATTTAAATGTTAAAATGCCCAGGACACTTTTTTAAAAATCTTGAAAAGTTAGAGCTGGAGAATGATTTTAAAAAAATCATTTGTTGGTTGTGTACTGGAGCACCCAGGTTGAATGGGCTTTATTATTAAGAAGTTTAACAAGAACACCTGGAAAAGTGTAGAACAATCATCAACCATGGCTGCACAAGGTAGCCTTAATCTTGAAAGGCCAGTAGAACCTGAGAGGGGAAATGGGGGTGACTGCCCTTGACGGCAACAATTGAGCAAGTGTTGCGCCAAGGAGTACTAAACAAACTGGAGTCAGTGGCAACTGGGGAAAGCTGGTTGTAGTCATACACAGCACAAAGAGAACATTGTTGTGATAGTCAACATCATCTCGTCCCCAGGATGTTATTGCAGGAGTTCTCTCAGGGTGATGTCCTGGGCCCAGCCGTTGTCAGCTGCTACCTGGTAACGGACATCTATTACTCAGTTATTCCCGCCGATTATTCAAAAAGCTTGCAAGGGATAGGACAAATAATTACAGGCCAGTTAGTCTGGCCTTGGTTATGGGCAAATTAATGAAATAAATTTTGAGAGATAGAATTAAGTATGATTTGGGGCGGCATGCTTTCAGAGAAAGTCATGTCATTTGAATTGAATATTCTGAGAAAGTAACAAGGAACATCCATAATGATAGTACACTAGATACTGTTGACATGGATTTTAATAATGCATTAGACAAGATTCCACATGGCAAACTATTAAGAAAAGTTAAATCCCCTGAGATGTAGGGGAAAGTGGCAAGTTGGATCCAAAATGGTTGACTGATATTTTTGTGAATAGAAAGCAGTTTCCAGTGGTGTTCCACAGGGCTCAGTTTTGGATCCCTTGATTGTCGTATATATTAATAATTCAGATTGAAATGTGTGAGGGATGATTGGAAATTTTGCAACCAACACAAAAATTGGCCATGTCAGTGATAGTGAAGAGCATGGCTGTCGACTGCTGAATGATATCAATAGTTGCATTGAGTGGATGGAAAAGTGGCAAATAAAATACAATCTGGAGAATAATGAGTAAATGCTTTTGGGGAAGGTGAACAAAGGAAGGGAATACATAATAACTGGGAGGATATTTAGTGGGGCAGAGCAAGTAGGAGACCTTGGAGTGTACATCCACAGGTCTCTGAAGATGGAAAGTCAAGTAGAAAAGGTGGTAAGCAAAGCATACGGGATGCATTCCTTCATTAGATAAGGTAAGAGCAGCGATGCAGTGCTATAAGGCAGTTAGGCCACAGCTGGATCTATTTGTACAGTTCTGGTCACTATTTTACTATAAGAACTTAATTACTGCTGAAAAAGCACAGAGAACTTTAATTCAGTTTGGAAATTACAGCGAGAAGAAAATATTGGATAACCTTTCCCTTATAACAGAGGGGGCTGAGGGGTGACTTAGTTAAGTGGTAAAAGTGAAAGGTAAAGTTCCCATGGTCCTACCAGACCACAGGGAGGCTCTCTCATTAAAGAGAGATGACAGGTGATGTTTTAACCTGACGGTCACCATGCCTCATGCAAGTTGAGAAGAAGTCTTTTTTTTTAGTAACCTGAGTTGGTATGGGAATTGATTCCAAGGTATCACATGGCATTGCAAACCAGCTATCCAGCCAACTGAGCTAACTTAGCCCCCTTATTGAGGTGTATAAAGTAATGAGGGGTTTGGATCGAGTGGATAGGAAAGACTTGTTTTCTCTACTGAAGAAGTCAGTTTTCAGATTTAAGGTAAAAACAATGACTGCAGATGCTGGAAACCAGATTCTGGACTAGTGGTGCTGGAAGAGCACAGCAGTTCAGGCTGCATCCAAGTAGCTTCGAAATCGACGTTTCAGGCAAAAAGCACAGATTTAAGGTAGTTGGTAGAAGGACTGGGCGGTATAAGGAAATTTTATTTCACCCAGAGATTGGTGAATAACTAGTTGTCACAGTCCAATTTAGTGGCTGAGGCAGAAACCTCAATTAATTGAAAATGAAACTAGATCTGCACCTGAAGTGCTGTAACCTGTAAAACAACGGATTGAGCACTAGTAATTGGAATTAGAATGGGCTGCTAATTTCTTCCGCTGGTGCAGACACAATGGTCTCTCTCTACTGTAATTTCTTTATGGTTATACAAGGACAGAGGTGGTTCACTGATGGTTGTACAATTGAAAATTTACAACTCAGGAACAGGCCCTTCTTCCCTACAATTTTCATCACCTTTTGTGATTCCATGTCCAAATGCAGCAGTACCTGGACAACACTCAGCCTTAGGGCTGATAAGTGGCAAGCACCATTCGCATCACCAAGACCCAGACAATAGCCATCTCTAACAGAAGAGCATTCAGTCATTTACTCTTGACTTTCATTGGTACTACCATTGCAGAACCCGACACTATCAAAATTCTGTTGACTGTCCTCTCCTGCATCCACAAGTCTTGTCCACTGTGTACAATACAGGAGTCAGAAGCAATTTCCTTTAGTTATCTAGATGAGTGCAGCTCCAATGATATTCAAGAAACTTAACAACATTCAGCCACTAGCAGCCCATCTGATTTGTCACCACATCCAGCACTTTCAACATGCATTTCCTCCTTGACTGAAGCACAGTGACAGCATTGGAAACTATTTATCCAGGATAAATCACCTGGACCAGATGGACTACACCCCAGAGTTCTAAGGGAGAAAGCTGAAGAGATAGTGGCAGCATTAGTGGTGATCTTTAGGAATCGCTAGCATCAGGGAGCTAACATGATACCCCTGTTTAATAAGGGAGTCAGGCAAAAGACAGAAAATTACAGACTGATTAGCTTAACTTTGATCATGGTTAAGATCCTGGAATTCATTGTGAAGGTTGAGATTTCTGAATACTTGGAAGTGTATGATAGGATAGGGCAAAGTCAGCATGGTTTCATCAAGGGGAGATTGATGAATTCTTTGAAGAAGTAATGAGCAGATTAGACTAAGGAGAGCCAATGGACTTCAAGAAGGCCTTTGACAAGGTGCCACACAGGAGGCTGCTGAGTAAGATAAGGGCCCATGGTGTTAGAGGTCCGGTGCTATCATGGATAGAAGCTTGGCTGTTTGTCAGAAAGCAGAGAGTGGGGATGAAAGGGTCTGTCTGAGGATGGCAGCCAGTAACAAGTGGTGTTCTGCAAGCCTTGGTGTTCGGAGCACAAATTTTCACTTAATACATTAACAACCTCGATGAAGGAACTGAGAGTATTCTGGCTAAGTTTGCAGAGGTATAAAGATCGGTAGAGGGACAGATAGTATTGAGGAGTTGGAGAGGCTGCAGAAGGATCTGGACAGGTTAGGAGAGTGGGCAAAGCAGTGGCAGATGGAGTACAATGTGGGGAAGTGTGAGGGCATGCACTTTGGTTGGAAGAATAGAAGAGTGGACTATTTTCTAAATAGGGAGTAAATTCAGAAGTCCGTAGTGCAAGGAGACTTGGGAATTCTACTCTAAGATTCTCTCAAGGTAAACTTGCAGGTTGAGTCAGTAGTTAGGAATGCAAATGCAATTGTAGTATTTATTTTGAGAGGACTTGAATATAAAAGCAAGGGATGTACTTCTGAGGCTCTTTAAGGCTGTGGTCAGATGACATTTGGAGTATTGTGCGCAGTTATCTCAGAAATGTGGCACAATGTACTATCCCTGGAGTGTATTCAGAGCAGGTTCACGAGAATGGTCCCAGGAGTGAAAAGCTTAACATATGAGGAATGTGTGAGAGCTGTGGGTTTATACTCGATGGAGTTTAGAAAGATGAGGGGAGGATCTAGTTGAAACATCCAGAATACTGAATAACCTGGACAGACTCGATGTTGGGATGATGTTTCCATTGGTGGGAGAGACTAGGACCCCAGGGCACAGCATTAGAGTAAAGGGAAGACCTTTTAGAACGGAGATAAGGAGAAACATTTTCATCCAGAGAGTGGTGAATCGATGGAATTCATTGCCGGAGATGGCTGTGGAGGCCAGGTTATTGTGTATATTTAAGACTGAGATAGATAGGTTCTTGATTGTGAAGGGGATCAAGGGTTATGGAAAGAAAGTGGGAGAATGGGGTTGAGAAACTTATCAGCCATGATTGAATGGTGGAGCAGACTCAATGGACTGAATAGCCTATTTTTTGCTCCCATGTCTTATGGTCTTATGATCTTATTTACACGTGCTGCAGTGACTCACCAAAGTTCTTTTGACAGTACCTTCCGAACCCGTGAGCAGAACATAAGGAGCAGATACACCTCCACCTGTAAGTTCACCTCCAAGCTACTCACCACCCTGACTTGGAACAATATCATCATTCCTCCACTGTCACAAGATCAAAATCTGGAACTTGTTTGCTAACAATGTTGTTGGTGTGCCTCTGCCCCTGTACTGATGCAGTTCAAGAACACAGCTTTCCAACAACTTGGTGGCAATTATGGAAGGACAATAAATGAATGCCACATCCTATGAATGAATATTAAACACTTTTTGTATATTTGTGGTTAGGTTCCTTTGGTATTTTTTCCTGTTCAAAGTACAGTATTTCGCCATTGTGGAAATTAATGCAGATTGAGTGAAAGAGAAATGTTAATCCCTCTGGGAACAGTGGGAATGAAGATTAATTTCACTAATTAGTTCCATGGAAGAGGGCTTTTCGAATTCAGTTTTTGAAAACTTTCATCGCTGATGAAATCTGGTTTCTTAATTCACAAAGGATGATCGACTATATCAAAAAGTTAAAGATGACCATTTTCAGCTTGGACATGGGTATTTGCTGATTGTTCCTAATCAGCTCTCGTTTCCTCAGGAAAAGACCTTTGCTATTCACCTTATGTAGACCTCTTATGCTTTTATAAACCTCTCTAAGGTCACCCCTCAACTTCCTACACTCCAGTAGAAAAGAATCCAGTCTGTCCACCCTCTCCTTTATAACTCAAACCCTCCAGTCCAGGCAACATCCTGGTAAATCTTTTCTGAATCCTCTCCAATTTAATAATATCCTTCCTATAGCAAGATGACCAGAACAGTACTCCAAAAGTGGCCTCACCAACATTTTGTGCAACCTCAACATGATGTCCCAACTCCTGTTCAGGGATATTATTACACACCTCTGGAACAGGTGGGACTTGAACCCAGGCCACTTAGCTGAGAGGTAGGGACACTGCCACTACTTTTCATGAATATATATATATTGTTAAGTACCTATGGTTCAGGACTTACTTTAGTACTTATTAACATTCATGAAACTACTCGTGGTTAGGAAAGAAACAGTAAAACTGCAATGAATCCATTTTCAGATGTAATTTTTGAATCTCATTATAATTTAGCATTTTTGCAGTGAAGTTTAGAGAGGATTTTAAGGATGTCATTCATATAAAGTGAGGGTAATGCTTCCTCACATTGGCTTTTTGTAAATAATTTTCCCTGTCATTTTGTTTTGTTTCAGAATCTCGCCCGTTCTCTGTCCCAATAAAAGTAATGCAAAGCTCTGAAGAATGGAGTAGTCCAGAGGAAAGAATGAAGGAATTCATTGGATTAGTGTGGGATGGAGTCAAACGTCTAACGCTTCAGGTAGGTTGTGTCTCTGCTAGGTGCTGATGCTGGGTACTGATGAGCTCCAGTTTATTTTTTTAAAGAACTCAAGACAGTTTTTTTGTAATGGTTTCATCTGAAACATTGCTGTCCATAACCTGACTTGTATCAAGTCCTGTTCATCCATCAGACCTGTATTCAGTAACTGACTTTAACTCGAGGCCCAACAATGCCTTGATTTTAAAATTTAGTTCCCTCTATAACCCTTACCCCTCCTCCAGCCTTTTAGCCATCCAACTTATTCCAATTTCGGCTTCTCATGTGGCCTTTGGCAGTTATTCCACCTTGTCTTTTACCTCCCTGATTCCCTCTACCTCACTCTTCTCCTTTAAGGTTCTGCTAAAGCCTATGTCTTTGACCAAGTATCTCACAACCTCTCTTAATTTCCCACATAGTGGCCGTGGGCAAGACATTTTAGTTTAGTAATGCACCTTTGAAGCCTTTGGTGCATTTTATTTTTTTTTGAAGGAGATTTTGGGGAAGCAAGTAATTCTGGTAATCCAGAATCCCAGGTTCGTGTTCGAGGGAGATGGGTTTGAATCCCACCATAGCAGCTAATGACATTTGAGATTAATTTTAAAACTCTGGAATAAATAGCTAGCATCTTGGTGATGATGACCACCATCAGTTGTTGTATAAACCCATCTGGTTCCCTTTTAGGAAAGGAAATCTGCCATCCTTACCTGGTCTGGTCTACATGTGGATTCCAGATCCACATTAATGTGATTGTCTCTTAACTGCCCCCTGGATGATTAGGATTGGGCAATTAGTGCTGGTCTAGCCAGCAATGCCCACATGCCACTAATGAATGTAAAGAAAAGATGAGTGGTTGTTGGTACTGAAAATTTTATTCGTTGAAAGAAAGCTTAGGTTACCTTGAAATATTTGACATTCACAGATTATTATTGTAGACTTGTGCACATCTAAGTAAACCCCGAAAAATAAATCAAATGCTGAGGAACTCAGCAGGTCTGGCAGCATCTGCAGTGAGAGAAGAAATTAATGTTTTGAGCCCAAGATGATTCCTGTCTTTCAGAGTTGAAGTTTTCTTTCAGAGTTGAAGTTTTCTTTCAGAGTTGAAGTTTTCTTTCAGAGTTGAAGTTTTCTTTCAGAGTTCCAGCATCCACAGTATTTTACTTTCACTTGAGTTTAATACCTACCAATTTCAGCATTTTGAACTATAAGAGTACATTTATGACACGGAGACAGACAGCCAAATCGATTTAATCTATCAATATAAGCCTACACTGTATTCACAACACAGTAAAATTAAAATACTTAATTACCCTAGAAATTGCCCAAATGGAAGATAAGCTTCTTCAATCTTTGAAGCTATAATTTTTGGAGTTTTAAATTTTATTTGATTATTGGATTATGCTCATTTGCTTTTCAAGAGAGTGCAAACAGGATTGCAGGTTTAGTTAAAAAGTCGAACTCTCAAAGAATGTACAGCTGGCCACTGAAAAAGTTTAAAATCTGCAACAAAAACAGAAATTGCTGGATGTCCAGTGACTGGACCCAAAAGGTTATCTCTGCTTTCTCTCCACAGAAAGTAAAGGAAGTCTTTATCTATAACATCTACTAATTGTGCTGTCCAGTGTCTAATGCCAGCACTGACACAGGAATCGAATTATATTTGGACATCTTTATTTACACTTTATTCATTCCAAATGTGGGCTCATTGAATAAATGTAAGGCTAGACCCCTGTGGATTAGAAACTAGATGGAACCATTATTTGGTGATATGTGAATAATAGCAGGAAAAGTTTCTTAGGAGAAATTTCATCATGCAACAGTATGTACTAAACATTTTTCATGCTTTATATTCTTGCTGATACATTCATTTCCTTACCAGTAATTATATAACAATTATAGGATAATGGTATTCTGAGTTTGTTGGTGAACTGGCTTTACTGCTCTCTCTGGGATGCCAGTGCTGCTTTTCTTGATTGTTAGAGTAGTGAGGTTTGCCCTTTCATCATCATATATCCTAGATGTATTAGTGCAGTCCTGTCAATGGTGCTGATTTCAGAATTAGACAGTAATTGGGGCCCCATGTACCCTCTTGGGTGTATGTTAAAGATCCCATGGCAGTATGTGAAGAAGAGTAATTGAGTCCTTAGAGTATCTTGTCCAGCGATTATCTTTGAAGTAACACCACCAAAAAGCAAAATATAGCAATTTAGGAGCATGAATAGGACATTAGGCCACTTGAGTATGCTCCAGGATTCAATAAGATCATGGCTGTTATAGTCTCAGCTCCATTTTGCTGTTTGCTTCCCGCAACCCTTGACTCTTTCGTTTGTCAGGAATCCATTTCACTGACCTTGAATAACTTCAATGACCCAGCTTCCAGTGCTTTTTGGGGAAGAGGATTCCACATTTGATGACCCTCTGAGAGAAAAATATTTCTCCTTGTGCCCATGTTTGAAAGGAGATCTCTTATTTAGTAATGCAGCTTAACTCTTAGAACAGCATTAATTGCTACAAGAGAATGCTTTCAGTCTTTGTTCAGAGGGAGGAGTTTAAAACACGGTGGCCAGTCAGATTAACAGCTCTGTCTAATGCCAGCTGAAAGGTGGTTCATTAGATGCACAGACAGTCTCCAGTATTGAGGAACTTGTGTAACTTAAGGGCAGAGCCAGGTTCCAGAGGCCACATGGAGTGTTTCAGAGGTAAAGACCTTGCTGGAGTGTTTGAACGAGTGTGGGTGAGAGTCCTGTGATGGAATTAGTGGGTCTGAAAAGAAATTCTCCCTAATTAATCACCAGGGTGAACTTCTCAAGTGGTGTTTCTTTCTCCAAGAGTAAAATACAGACAGTGGTGGTATAATACCCTTAAGTGACCATTAATTGCCTGTTTAAGGGCCTCAATGGGTCTCATTCACCCATACCTATTTTGTAACATTTCAAGCAGTTTGCAGAAGGGTGTTTTGATGGCAGGATGTCCACTCACTGGACTTCTGAGTGTTTCTGCCTTCAGGGGGTCATAAAATAAAGCCATCTGTTTGAGTTGAGCATTTGTGATGACAACATTGAGCAAATTTGTACCAAAATTCTCAACTGTCCTAATATCTTCTTTGTACTGTCATGGACATGCAACTTGTCCAAATGGACAATTTACTTCCAATAGTGGCAGTGCTAGTTTCTGTGTGACTTATCACCTGATGTTAAGAAAATCCAATTTTGGTTTAGGCTTTAGGGAAATTTGGATTAGTGACACTGAGTTGGTTTGAAGTTTTTGGCAGATATTTGTCATTACTTCAAATGCGGCATTTCTTTTTGCTGAAAAACTGAAGACCAATGTTAACCTATCCAGCTGTGGAAAGGAAAGATTTTTTTTTCCTTCAGTTTTTCTTTGTTTCAGTGAATTTCATGATTTCCAGACACAATCTAGCCACGTGAACAAAACTTGAATTGGCTGTTTGAAATAACCTGTGGACTTCTGTGGACTATTCAGCCAGTTCTTTTTGAGCAATGATTAACTTCCTTTCTGGCCAGCAACTGAAAATAGAAGGACCTCTCTGCATTTCAGTAGCAATGTTTATATTGCTGCCAGGGACGCCATTGCCTCCAGAGATGTTAGCAGACACCAACTCTTGAAATTGGCTTTGGACCCTCTGGAGGCTGTGGACGCAGCTCAGTTACTTGACTGTACAGCCGCTGATGGGATTGCTGGCAGCAACAGCAACAGCAGTGCTGTTAGGTAACTGCAGCATATAATTTGGACTCCATGCGGTTTCAATCAAACTTGTAAGGAACTTCCTCTCATCATACAATGAGCTCACTTTCACAAAACGTACTTACTGGCTGTGTTTGCCCAATTATTAACTAAACTGCCATACCTAAAATTCATAAGCGCAAATTACAAGTGCCAATTCTAAACACACAGTTTATAGCAATAGAGAAAAGTCAAGTGATAAAAAAAATTACTTTTTTGCAAAAAGTGGCATTAAAGTAGAGTTGATGGTTTTTTTCACTTTTCAGTTTAGTGAGATATGTTGCACATAATTTATACTGTTCTAAAAAATGGAAATTCTACAAATTCTGTTCACATTTTGAATACTTGGGAAGAAAAAGTATAACCATTAGTATTTCATAGTCCAGCTTTTACATTTATCTTCCTGAGCCTAAATATTCCTTATTTTATAACTTATCAGGTAGGGGAAAGATTTCTTCCTCAGAAATTTGAAATGACTTTCTTAGGATGGACCTATTCATTAATTTTGTGATTCTCATGATTTTACAAATTATTCCTGTTCTATGTGAAAGCAAACAATACTTCAGTTGTGCCTGTCATGTTGTGTTACAGTAGCTGGAACCAGTTAAGAGGAGTTTGCTCGAATTTATGAAATATCTGGGACTGTAGAATGTGTCTGTGCAGTTGTTAAAGCAGGGATCTAATTTTTGAAATCAGATTATCCCCCTCAATGTTATTTTGATTATAGTGCATAATATATTTTTGATGAAGGAATGGAATTTTAAATGAAGTTTAGAGTATTTCTAAAACTCTATTTGAAATTAAATTAACTTCCTATTAAAACTGAAATGTATGATTAAGCCACCAGCTAGTAGAAATAATTCAAACTGTATTGTGTAAAAAGAAAGTTATGAACATGATATATTGAGGATTTACAAGTTCTGATGTAATCCTAATTAAAACGAAACGATTCTATTTCAGGAATGTGCAATAACTCTTAATATTTAGCACATGAATGTGTTCAATATTGATGGAGGAATATGTTGCTACCAAACTGAAATCAGATCCTTGAAACAGAAAGGACGTTACCATGGAAAAATGAAGTAACACTCATTGCAGCTGTGATGCATTAATGAATAGGATATTTTTTTAAAAGATCATTTGTGTTTGGTGTGGCTCGAAGGGACTGAAACAGATGGTTTCCATGAACAGAATCTGACCCTCAGCATGAGCACTGTTACTGGCATATTACTTCATTCTCTTTCCCTTGATGAACAGTGTGTTGAATTATAACATGATTTACAGTTATAGGTTTGATTTTCTATTTACATTTGAACTCCTGATTTTATATTTCGTGAACTGTTTAACTTACTGACATTGAATCGGCAACCAGAATCTATTTGTGAACAGGAAAAGAGTGATAAATTGATTTGAAATTGAACTTCACAAAGTTCCAGTTACCTTGTGAACAAGCCTGCTGGTGAAGATATTTCTCCTATTTCTATAACAGCACAACTCTATCAGTTTAACTTTTAGTAGAAATAAGGGATAATTTAGTGATTCTATTTAAGAGTTTGATTTTAGACCTTTTAATTTTGATTTTAATCCTTTTCTGGTGGCATGAAGAAAATAATGCTGATTGAGCAAGAATTCCTACTCACTCATGGCTAATCCATTTCTTTATCTACCTGCCTAGGTTCCATTATCCTTTTTGCCTGAATGTGCTGTGAAGTGAAATAAAGTTTGCTATGGTTTTATTTATGTCAATACCATTGCCATTATTTTGGACATCACTGCATGATTGCACCGTATGAAAGTGACATCTACTTTCTGGGTACATTCTTTTAGCTTGATACATGTACACCACTAAGCAATACATCGTCCACACTTGGAATTGTATCGTCATTTCTTCTCTGACCAAGGACACTGGAAGGAATGCAGCATTTCAAGAAGGATTCTCATCACCACCATCTCCGGAAATTACACATGGGCAATAAATGCTCGTCTATCCAGCAATGCCACATCCTGTGAACAAATTTTTTTAAAACAAAAGAAAATATCAACAATAACAGGTTTAATGTCAATCAACATTCCTAGGTATTTGTTAGAGGCACAGGCAGAGACAAATGGACACAGAAGTTGGGAGGTCATGTTGCGGCTGTACAGGACATTGATTAGGCCACTGTTGGAATATTGCGTGCAATTCTGGTCTCCTTCCTATCGGAAAGATGTTTTGAAACTTGAAAGAATTCAGAAAAGATTTACAAGGATGTTGCCAGGGTTGGAGGATCTGAGCTACAGGGAGAGGCTGAACACGCTGGGGCTGTTTTTCCTGGAGCGTTGGAGGCTGAGGGGTGACCTTATAGGGGTTTATAAAATCATGAGGGGCATGGATAGGATAAATAGACAAAGTCTTTTCTCTGGGGTAAGTGAGTCCAGAATTAGAGGGGAAAGATATAAGAGACCTAAGGGGCAACTTTTTCACACAGAGGCTGGTGCGTGTATGGAATGAGCTGCCAGAGGAAGTGGTGGAGGTTGGTACAATTGCGACATTTAAGAGGCATTCGGATGGGTATATGAATAGGAAGAGTTTGGAGGGATATGGGCCGGGTGCTGGCAGGTGGGACTAGATTGGGTTGGAATATCTGGTCGGCATGGACATGTTGGACTGAAGAGTCTGTTTCCATGCTGTACTTCTCTATGACACTACAGGGGATATTAGTAACAGACCAAAAAGCTTTGGGGTGATTCTAATCCGACTGTACCGTTTGATGAAGAGTCACTGTTAACTCCATTTCCTTCCCACAGATGCTGCAAGACCTGCTGAGTTTCACCAGCAATTTCTGGTTTTGTTCCTATTCTACCTTTACCCTTCTTCTCTACCTCCAAAGGCGGTATAATTGAATATATGTAAGGCAGAGATAGGTACGTTCTTGTTAGGCAAGGGACTTGAAAATTATTGGTGGCAGATGGGAATACAAACAGATCAACCATGATCTTATTGAATGGTAGAGCAGGGCCAAATACCCTACTCTTGCACCTTGCTTGTATAAGTGTAAGAAAGTTAATTGGGTGAATTAAAGCAACAGCTTGGGCGAATGTTTATACCATTATCTCAATGTATTCGAAGAAACAGTGAGACCGAGTATCCAAATTCTGGCACACTTAGAACTGAGCCAGTTTCTGAACTGGCCTGATTTGTTCCATCCCTTGATCATGGACAGTCTTTCCTAGTAGGAAGCCGTGAAATTTTATTTTTGCTGAACCAGTCTCCTCCTCTTTAATTTCCAGGCTTAAGAATGTGGACTCTAAATGTATTATTCAGTGGTGAGAATGATTTCAAGAATGTGACTTGTGTACAGCTCATATATAGCCATCTTCAGTTGCTTCTTAAATGAACTTCCTTCATGAAGTCAGAGATACACCTTGGCTCCTTAGAGCTCCTTAGAACCTTCCGAACTGATGGCCACTATCGTTCGGAAGGACAAGGGCAATAGATACACGGGAACGTCACCACCTGCAAATCCTTCTCTAAGCCACATATCATCCTGACTTGAAACTACGTCATTGTTCTTTCATTGTTACTGAGTTTAAAATCCTGGAACATTCTAATAGCATCGTATGCACACCAGACAGAATGCAGTGGTTCAAGCAGTTGGATCACCACCAGCTTTGCAAGGGCATTGAAGAATCGGTACTAAATGCTGGCCTTGTCAGCAAAGCTTACATCACTTATCATAAAATCCATAGAGTATTACAGTCCCACCTCTGGGCCAGTCATAAAGCACTGATCTAATCCTGTTTCACAGCATTTGATTCATAGCCTTGCATGCTATGGGATTTCAAATGTTCATCTGAATACTTATTAATATGTTGTGATGTTTCCTGCCTCTACCACCCTTTGAGGCAGTGACGTTCAGATGCTCATAATTTCTCCTTAAATCCCTTCTAAATCCCCTGTCCCTTACCTAAAATCTATGCAGATGCGAAATTAACATTTTCTACAATGGAAACCGTTTATTTCCATCAACCTTATCTATGCCTCTCATAATTTTGTGGGCCTCAATCAGATCTCCTCCCCTTGACCCTGTCCTATGAAGACTGTCCTATTAGCTGTCATGGTGAATGGCAATGGTAACATTCTGATGAGTCTCCTGTGCACTCTTTCCAGTACAGTTTGTGTGGCAACTGGAACTGCACACAGTACTTCAGCTGTTGGCAACATTCTATGCAGCTCCAACATAACTTTTCAACTCTTGTGTTCTGTGCCTTGGTTTAATGTGCCTTCTTAACCACCCTATCCCCTATTCTGTTATCCTCAAGGACCTCAGGACATGTACACCAAGGTCGTGCTGATCTTCAGTGCTACCCAGCGTTCTACCATTCATTATGCACTCCCTTGCCTTGTTAGTCCTCCCAACATGCACCACTTCAAAGATTTGCCCAAGTCTAAAGTGTGTATGAATTAAAAATTAATGATTGAAGGAAATACTCATTTTTAAGTCTGCGTTTGAGGAACTATTCAAGATGTTATCCATCCTGCACATGTTTCCAGGAAGTTCAGAAAGATTCCTTTTAAAATGACAAGGAGTTTTGAAAGGAGGAAATGATGGGGGAAGAGAAATTAAATGGAGGAAATTTGCTATCCTTAGTTTTTCTTAATAATATAAGATTTTTGGTTATTAAGGCGAGTGTGACATTTCAACACAGTTAGAATTATGCAAAAGAAATTGAAGAATTTTCCCTGGACCGTCGGAGGCTGAGAGATGATCTTATAGCAGTTTCCAAAATTATGAGGGGCATGGATAGGATAAATATACAAAGTCTTTTCCCTGGGTTCAGGTAGTCCAGAAGTGGAGGGAATAGGTTTAGGGTGAGAAGGGAAATATATAAAAGGGACCTAAGGGGCAACTTTTTCACACACAGTGTGGTACGTGTATGGAATGAGCTGCCAGAGGAAATGGTGGAGGCTGGTACAATTCCAACATTTAAGAGGCATTTGGATGGGTATGTGAATAGGAAAGGTTTGGAGGGATTTGGGCCGGGTGCTGGCAGGTGGTACTAGATTGGTTTGGGATATCTGGTTGGCATGGACGGTTGGACCGTAGGGTCTGTTTCCATACTGTACATCTCTATGCCTCTATGACTCTTCTGATAGTGCCATGCTTCCTCAGCACTACAGTGGAGTATTGACCTAGATTATGTGCCCAAACCTTGAGAATGGGATTTGATTCTGGATCCAACTGGAAAAATCCAAAATCTTTGTTTGGGAAGTAATCTGTTCACTGTGACAGTAATCTAAATAGTGAGACTCTGAAGCAGGTTCCGCCAGTGTTAAAAACATGGTCGAACTAGATGTGAGTTTTGATAGTGAACAACTGTGTTTCTGACTTCATATTACCTCATCTGGTGCCAGAGCAACACCATCCAAGATTACTGAAGAAATTGTCATGTTTCTTCCAAGAGTACAATTTCTTAGGGATCTAAATAGTGCATTCTTCATGTAGAAACTTTGAATGAGTATTTCTTGCAACCATTTGTAATCATCCAATATTTAAAATCAAATGCAATTGAATTGCAAAAAGTTTTATTTCCTTTAGTTCTGGTCCACTGTAAAAGTATGTTTTAGTGTTTGGGCAGCAATAGGTATTGAAAAGATTTAAGCAACTAGTAGTGCATTGCCATCCTGGATACTATTGAGTGGTCAGTTTGTTTATATCTGGAATTTCTGGCTAGCAAGCCGGAAATTCCTGACAATGCAACCCCCTTAAATGTATTCAGCTGCACTCTGAATCACAGAATCTTCATTTGCTGAATGACTTAGTGTGTGATAATGCTGAAAGCTTTGATTATGCGCCAGTCTGGTTTGCAGATCGTAAATGTTCCTTTTTTAAGCTATTATTGGGACAGTGTTGCTTAAACAAACTGACAAGAATTCATTATTGAAAAATAGAAGTTGAATTAAAAAAATAAATAGATTGTTAATTTAAAAGACTTTGATTGTTTCTGGTATAATGCTATTTAAGGCATATGCAGAGCTTAATTATTCCTTTGATCAGTCGTTTATTGATCCAAGGTTGTTTGTTTTGGATTTAAAACTCTCTTGTAATGTCGCAGATGTTTAAATTTCAGCAGATTTGCAACAATAAAGCTAGTTGCTATACTGATGTGCTGTATTTCATCAAATGTCCCCAAACAGTGTCTTTTTTTTTGAAAAAGTGGTACTAAAGGTCATGCAGCTCATGGCTATGGTAAGCACATGTTAACAGTTTGTGTTTGAGATCTGTGTAATCCTTTAGTTGTCAACGCATCTGCTGCATAAACAATTTATAGTTAATCATCCATCCAGTATCTCTTTTGTTGATTAATAACATTCTTTTTCCAGAATGAGCAAGGCATGGCATAATGATTCTGAAACACCATTCCCTTGACAGAGCAGGTTCCTGTTCCATCTCTCAGTATTTATGGAAAGAGTATTTCAGCTCTGCATGTTGCCATTGCAGCTGCAATTTATTACAGTCAGCCATCAGCTTGTTTTTGTCCTCATTTGAAATTGTGTTATGTTACCATTTTACAGGAACCAACTAATGGAAAACATAAAAGTAATTTTTATGGAAGGCAGCCGAACCTTGTCCATCAGCTACCTGCTTTCCACATGCCATCCAAATAATCTTACGCAACACAATGTATGTGGCTTCAGAGTTGCAATAAACTCCCAGGAGCTGCTACTTGTCCTGCAGAGCACCTTCGAGTGAACCCTTCAGATATTTAAAAGAGGAAATTTAAGCTTTCAATGATACACAGTAGGTGTTTCCATGATTAGACTGAAACCTGAAGAGGGGGTGAAATAGTATTATATCTGCAGGCATATAAAATGACAAATGTAAAACTTAATCCTACCATCTTGTAAAAGAACTCTAGGTCTCATGCAAGTGCAAAGTCAACAATGTAGACAAAAAATTCTTAACTTCTAACAAAATCCACCTTCATCTCAATTTGGTGTCCACAAGTACTCTCTGGACTCACTGCTTAAAATGAGAAAGAACAATTAGCTGTTGCAATTTTGCCAGTTGTATTACATTTCTGCCTTCCAAGAATAGTCTTGTTTCCTGTGCTTGGTTTTCAATCCAAGTCTGTGGCTGAACTTGCTTTTAAAATGGCAACAGGTACCAGATTGGAGTCAGAAGTTGGAATGGAAAGTTAGGTAAGTATGAACAGTAGCAGAGCAAGGCAGTGGTTGGTGTGCATGGTTTGCTTGGTCGGTTATTGACAGAAATTGTGCTTTCAGGACAGATGCCAAGATAAAGGAGTAAGGGGTGCATTATCAAGGTCCGTCACTGAATGTGTTGCGGCTTGTTGGGGCTGATGCCGACACCACATACAACAATTTGGTCCCTTTCCAGTGGGCCTAATGTCCTTTGAAATATTTTTCTGTACTCCTTGACACTGTGTGGTATCCTTTAGTTTGTGGAAAGGAGATCTGCTTTGGAGTCAATTATTTGGCAATCAGAGCAGACGAGGTGTTATCATGGTTGTGAAGCTGGAGGGATTGGCTTCAGGGAGAATGCTGGTGGTTGTTTGCTTCTATCCCAACTTTTAAATCCTCCCATGGAGGATTCAGTGAAGGTAATGCACTGAATGTGAAGGGACAATGGTTAGATTCTCTGTTGTTGGAGATGGTCATTGCCTGGTGCTTGTGTGGCACAGTTGTTAATTGTCACTTGTCACCTCAGATTTGGATATTGTCCAGGTTTTGCTGAGTTTAGATATGGACTGCTTCGGTGTTTGTGGAGTTGAATGGTGCTGAAAATTATGCACACATCAACAAGCATCCTCAGTTTCAGCTCGATGGAGAAAAGATCACCGATTGAGCAACCAAAAATATTTCAATCTAGGGCACTATTCTGAGGAACTCCCATGGAGTGTCTTGGTCCTGAGATAACTGACCTCCAATAATCACAGCCATTTTCCTGTGTGCAAAGTATGACTCTAACCAGTGGAGTGGTTGTGCCTGATTCACATTGACTCCACTTTTATCATGGGTTCTTGATGGCACACTAAGTTAAATGGTCTTGATGTCAAGGGCAGTTACTTTCGCCTCCCCTCTGGAATTCAGCCCTTTGGTCCATGTTTGAACCAAGACTGTAATGATGTCAGGAGCTGAGTGGCCCTGACAGAACCCAAACTGGATGTCGCTGAGCAGGTGCTGCCTGATAGCACTGTTGATGACACCTTCCATCACTTTACTCATGATTGAGAGGAGACTGATGTGGCAGTAATTGGCCAGGTTGGATTTCCCCTGCTTTTTCTATACAGGACATACCTCGGCAATTTTCCACTTTGTCGGGTAGATGCCAGTGTTGTGCTGTCATGGAACAGCTTGGCTAGGGGCACAACAAATTTTGGAGCATAAATCTTCAGTGTATTTGCCAGAATGTTTTCTTGGCCCATAGCCTTTACAGTATTCAGTAGCACCAGCCTTTTCTTGGTATCATATGAATTGAATTGGTTGAAGACTAGCACCTGCAATATTGGGGAGCTCTGGAGGAGGCCATTAATCATACACCTGCTTTGTAAATGGGACTTGAGGCGTGCATTTTAACAAAGGTTTGGCTCACCCAGATGACAGCAACAGGCTCACTTTCTTCAGCTTTTAGTTAGTGTAGTCTTGGTGGAAGGACATACTATGGGCAGGACCACAGTCAGTCCACCTCACCTGTGAATACCAGTTCCAGCTGGAAATTACTCCTTGGCTGAGTCCCAAAACTCACCATCTACAAGACTGAAGTCAGGAATGTGGGTGGAATAATTTCTACTGTCTTGCATGAGTGCAGTTCCGACAACACTCATGAAGATCAGTATCGTCCATGATGAAAGCATCCTACCTGTTGGCACTCCACCCATCACTTCCATCAGATTAGATTAAAGTCATAACTACAGTTCATTTTAACTACACTACTTAAAAGCAATTAGTCTTTTAGTTTTTGATAGATTTGTATTCAATAGTGACCTTCAAAAAATAATTGAATAAATAATTGATGGGGAGAAAAGCATAAAAACCTCATAAGTAATTTATACTTTACACTTGTAAGAAGTAACAGCACTATCTGGCATCAATAAACAGATTAAGTCTTCTGCTGCCCAGCTATTCTTGATATTTATTGAAAGTTTGTTCAAATTATTGTGTAGGTCTAATAAATAAATGAGCAGGTTGGTGTAGCTATTGAGAATTCACTTGGAAGGAAAGGGAAGGGAGAGAATGCATGAGAGGAATGGATTGATTGGTCATCATCTCATCCAAAACTACTTTGTCTCTTCACACATTCAGGCAGTCAGACTTTATAAACATATAAATGAATGCAACTTAAGCAGTTTTAATTTCTGACTTTGAAGGAAGAAGAGGAGTTGCATTTGCAGATGTTTTTTCATAATCTCATGATATATCATAGTCAGCGTTTAATGTGAAGTAAATGACAGCCAATTTGTACACAGCAAGAACCCACAGTGACCAGATAATCTGCTTTACTGTTGTTACTTGAGATATAAATATTAGCCCAGGCATGAGACAGAACCTTCTTGCACTTCTTTTGAATAGTGTTACTAGATATCTTACAAACAGAGCAACTGGAGCCTCTGTTGTCTTCAACGCTTCCGAATTATTAAATTGGTATGAGTTGTCAGTGCAGCATAATAATTTGCAGAGACATGCAAAAGAGTGGAGTGAGACTAACTGGAATGCTCTGGGGAAGTTTCAGTTGGCCAAATGTCATCCTTCTGTTCTGTTTATTGTGCTCCTCATCTTTTCTGTTCTCCTTTATAATGATTTTCCTTCACGCTTTCCATTTCTTGGTTTCTTGCCTGTCTCCTAACTCCTTGCTTCCAATAAATGTTTTTGATATGCATTATACCCTGCTTGCCTCTCACTCATTGTGTTTTCTCTCACTCCTGCTGACTTTTTATCTGTTGTGCCTTGCCATTTCCCCCTTTTCTGCTCACCTGTTAGACAACTGGAAACCAGCCCAAAGCTCCAAACTTGTGATAACCATTCAGTAGTTTGTGTGGCTTCTCAAGTGTGTTGTATGCTTTAGTAAAATTGGGACTGATCTTCTACCTCAATTTCCCACCCTTTTACCATATCCCTTAATTCCCTTAGCATCCAAAAAAACTGTTCTTCTCATTTTTGGGTAGACTCCAACACTTGACCATCCAAAGCTATCTGGGGTTGAGAATTCCAAACATGGGTGATACAGGTATTCTTCTTGACTTGGAAACTATTCTGCAGAGACTGTACAAACCACTTATTCACATTGATCTTGAATTTGATATGTAAAAGGATTAGTAATTTTGAGATTTGAGATTGACTGCTCTTACCGAACATTATTGTTGAAAGAGACATTGTTATGTAGTTTCTCATTTTTGTTCTGCAGAACATTACAATATCATTTTTAGTACATATGAGTGGAAGTCAATAGTGACTCATAAAATTCAACTAAAAGCAGTGCTTATTTGATTTATGATGGCACTTCTATATTTTTCACTTTCAGCTGGAAGTTCAGTCATGTTGTGTATTCTTTCCAAATGAGAGCCTGCCATCTCCAAGTACCATCGTGGCAGGTGACATCCCAGGGACGGTGAGGAATTGGTACCATACTGAAGCGAATATGCCTGGGACTTTGGTCATCTGCTTACCTCAGATAAAAGTGATCAGTGCGGGCCACAAATACATGGAACCACTGCAGGAGATTCCTTTTGTTATTTCACGGCCTATTCTGGACGAAGGTAGGTTCTATCTGCTGTTTGGGTTTAGATTTGTCTGCTCAGTTTCTTGACTTGAACCTCTTTCAGCCCTTGGCACAGTGTCGACAAAGTTTCAAGGATCACACCAAATTGTATTAATTTACTCTTTATTACTTTAAAGTAAAAATGTTCTTTATTCTGCAATTCCTTTCATTAATTCCACATACTAAAGTTATTGGCTTAACTTACTACTGGTTGCTACTGAGGATTTGAGCAGGTTCATAGCTCCTTGAAAGTGGAATCACAGGTAAATAGGATAGTGAAGATGGTGTTTGGTATGCTTTCCTTTATTGGTCAGAATACTGAGTACAGAAGTTGGGAGGTCATGTTGCAGCTGTGCCGTACATTGGTTAGGCCGCTGTTGGAATATTCCGTGCAGTTTTGGTCTCCTTCCTATCACAAAGATGTTGTGAAACTTGAAAGGGTTCAGAAAAGATTTACAAGAATGTTGCCAGGGTTGGAGGATTTGAGCTATAGGGAGATGCAGAACAGGCTGGGGTTGTTTTCCCTGGAGCGTTGGAGGCTGAGGTTTGACCTTATAGAGGTTTACAAAATTATGAGGGGCATGGAAAGGATAAATAGACAAAGTCTTTTCCCTGGCGTTGGGGAGTCCAGACTAGAGGGCATAGGTTCAGGGTGAGAGGGGAAAGATACAAAAGAGACCTAAGGGGCAACTTTTTCACACAGAGGGTGGTGCGAGTATGGAATGAGCTGCCAGAGGAAGTGGTGGAGACTGGTACAATTGCAACATTTAAAAGGCATTTGAATGTGTATATGAAAAGGAAGGGTTTGGAGGGATATGGGCCGGGTGCTAGCAGTGGGACTAGATTGGGTTGGGATATCTGGTTGGCATGGATGGATTGGACCAAAGGGTCTGTTTCCATGCTGTACATCTCTATGACTCTATGTTGAAATGTTGTTTCCACATGACCCTTTGTTTTTGATTTCCTTTCATCAAAATAACACTAATGAATCTGAAGGGAAATTCTGGAGAATTTTCTTAACCTAGAGCTTGGTTAAAGATTGGAACCTGCTATCACTTGGAGTAGTTGAGGAATCCTAGCTGAAGCTGCATAAATATGAGAGAAAGGAATCGGACGATATTCTTGATAAGCTTACCCGAAGTGAGTGGGAAGTTTTTATGAGGTACAAACAACAGCATGAACCATTTAGACAACAAAGCAGTAAATTCAATGAGATCAAAATTTTATAGATTAACAAAATAGATTAGGGAGATAGTGGAATAGTGGTAATCTTTTGCGACTAGTAATCTAGAGGTTGAGGCACACTGGGGGTATGTGTTGTAATGGCAACTGATAAAACTTAAGTTCACACAAGTAACCTCCAAACCCAAGACCACTACCACCTCGAAGGACAAGGGGTTCACATCCATGGGAATGCCACCACCTGCAATTTCTCTCAAGCTACACGCCTTCCTTATTTTGCATTATATTGCACTTCTGTATTGCTGGGTCAAAATCCCGAAAATCCCTAATGGTAGTGTGAATCAACCTACCCCAATGGACTGCAGTCTTTCAAGAAAGCAGCTCGCAATCACCTTTTCGAGGTCAGCTAGGGAATGTCAATTAATGCTGGCCTAACCAGTGATGTCTAATGAGTTTTAAAAATTAACGTTCAAGTGAAAATTTAACTGTTAAGTCTATCACAAGTCTAATTTTAGATTAAGAGTAAGCTTCTTTTTAAACAGAAGAAGTGAGGTGAGGTGGTTGAATGAAGGGTGCTACCCTAAAGAGTGCTAACTTAAATGCTGTGAAGTGAAAATGAAGAGACCTGGGTGTATGTGCATAAGCCACTAAAGGTGGCAGACAGGTGAAGTGAACAGTTAAATTATACAATATCGTAGATTGTATTCAAAAGGACATAGAATGCAGGAGCAAGGATGTTCGCTGAACTTGTAGAAGAGACCAGTTAGATTATTGCATACTTTCCTGGGCCGCTATAGGAAAGATGTGAATCATTTGGAGACAACTTTATGAGAATGGTTCCATCGATGAAAACTTTCACATAGATTGCAGAAGACAGGCATGTTTTGATTGGAGAGAAGATGGCTTAGAGGAGATTTGATAGATATTTTAAAAACCATGTAGGCTTGAACATACTGCATAGGGAAAAGGTGTTTTCTCATGTAAAAGGATTGGGAACAAAGGACACATATAATGTAATTTGCGAGGAAAGAAGCATTATGTGAGAGATTTTTTCACATAGCAAGTAGTTGGGTTCTGGAATGCACTGGAAGTTTGGTGGAGGCTATTTCAATTGAGGCATCCAAGAGGGTATGAGGTAATTGCTTGAATAAAAGCAGTATTCAGGGTTAAATGGAAAAGGTAGGAGAATAACACTGAGTTATGATGCTCATTTGGAGTACTGGTGCAGACACAATAGGATGGGGCTGCATCTGCAATGTAACAATTCTGTGTCTATTTCTGTGTAAATCACCAAATAAATATTTGACATTTTGATGAAAATTATTCATATTTGATACAAGGAAGGCAGAGACATATGTTGTACAGTCAATAAAGGTTTTATTGACTGATTTCAGTTTGGGTGCTTTACGTGAGTGGAGGTTGCAAATGGCAATGAAAGAAAGGGGAAGCAGTAAAAAAATTAATAAAAGGCGATTTGCAATACTGACCTAAGGTGGTTAAAGGGAGTTGAGATCAGCCATGATTTGAATGAAAAGTGGACTATGCTCAAGGGGCTGAATGAGTCTTGGTCCTAAGTGAATGAAAGTTAGGGCTAGTACTTAACAATATAAGGCACCTTTTAGTGAGAGAAGTTGCATTCTTACAATGGCATGCAACTTGTCTGCTCAGCAAGGGAACAAGTGAAACTGGAGTGTCGTTCTTTCAAGGAGAAAATTGTTCCTAGATATTTTAACACAATTAATTTTGTATTTTTTATATTTTCTTATTTTTCTTTTTGTCTTTTTCCTGTGATTTATTTCAACTTTTCTTTCTCTTTCTGCTCTAAGTAGGAATGTAGGAGGTTGAGAGGCGACTTGATAGAAGGTTAGTAAATTATGAGCGGTATAGACAGTGTTAATGGTAGTTGTCTTTTCCCTAGGATGGTGGATTTTGAGACTAGGGGGCACTTTTTAAGGTGAGAGGAGGGAAATTTTAAAAAGACGTGAGGGGCAAATTGTTTTACACAGAGGATGGTTCACATGTGGAATGAACTTCTTGAGTGGTGGATGTGGGTACAATTACAATGTTTAAAAGACATTTTGGTAAGTATATGAATGGGAAAGGTTTGGAAGGATATGGTGAGGAGCTGGGAGGTGGGAATAGTTTAGTTTGGGATTATGTTCAGCATGGACTGGTTGGACTGAAGGGTCTGTTTCTGTGCTGTATGATTCTATATTGATCACATTTGTTTCTGCATTTTTTTCTGTTTCTTTTAGTTTCCTTAAGTATCAGTAGTTAATGAGATAGACTGTTGGTCCCATTGTTCACTAAAACGTCAGTTGAATTGTTCCCCTCGCCTCCCGATTGCCAACTTCCAACAATTTGTGAGCAAAATATTTTCAATCTGAAGAGTGAGCAAAACAGCCTAGATGTTGAGTCACAATGCAAGATGCCTCACTATCGTAGAATCCTTGCATCAATATGTTTCAGTTAGGTCAAGATGCACATGGTTAATGTGACCAATTTCAAGTCCAGCACTGAGAGTTTGAGAACTTGCAGGTAAGTGATATGATTGCCAAAACTGAATTTGCTGTTCATATCTGAGCTATCCACTTAGAACTGAGGAGAAGCAGATGTTTTACCTTTTGGCACAGGTTTTATTCAGAAGAATGTGCTCGAGAATGATTGTAAGCGAGCTATGTTTTAGTAGTGATCTATTGGTAGAACAAATAAGCAGTTTACAATTTTATATCGTAGAAAACACAGCTCTGTTCATGATATTTTCCTCTCAAATGGCTTGCTTCGCTTGAAGACATTTACTGTCAACTTTACACACTGTCCAAGTGCTGGCTTAATCATGCTAACTGATGGCAAACCTCAAGGTACAGGAATGTCTTAATAAAATAAATAACATTTTTTGTAGATGGGTATCCGAATCAGAAATAGCACATTAATCACATCTAGAAAGTCCATTCCAATAATGATCCAAGCTACCTTTGCTCTGAGTGTGCTATTGCCAGTAAGTGTCTGTTTTCATATTACATAAATAAAAGTTCGGCTGCAGTGAGTCACGGCCTATAACATCATTTCAGGGTCTGATAAGTTTCATGAACCATTCACACTCTGCTTTGTGGTTAATGACATCAGCAGAGTCCCTCAATTGTTTTGTCAGTTACAATATGTTAGATGCTCTTTCATAACATTGATCATGGAGACAAAGTAAATATACATATGTTTCTTACCTTCACTCTGACTTTCTGCCTGATTCGCATGTTTTGATTGCTAATATTGTACTTGGATTATCTTTGTCACTTTTTAGATTAGTTGTCATTCTTCTGCTGCCTCACATATTTTCTAATTGCATTTTCCGTATCTCTCTATGTCTTTCTTTTTCGTTTCTTCTCTTCTGCTGTTTATTGAATAGAAATATAGAGTTGCTCCCTTTTAAATTAATTTGCATGGAGACTTGTGGATGTCAGAGCAGTTAGTAGGCAGGAAGAGAATGGAAAGAGTGCTAGTACATGTTTTTGGGAAGCGTGACACAGATAATGCTTTATCTGACAACCGAGGTCACAGGCTGAGGCATCCCAGGAACTGATCCAAAAATGGCTTTGTAGATATTCTAGTTTGTTTGACTTGACAAAGCAGTGTAACTGTGGCTGGCTGATTGTGTGCCTCTAAAGGTAAGCAGCTTTTTTTTCAAGAATGTGGATCAGGACTCAGTGATGCCATTGGGACTTATTTGCATTTTAACTTGTTGATGACAGCAAGGAGACTTGTTTGGGCTTTCTTGCTTGGTAAAGTTGATCAGAAAGTGGACTGACAAAAACAAAAGATAAAGTTGTTCAATCAGCTTTTCACGGATCAAAGCACGATGTGTTCCTTTTGGGCATCACGAGGAAATTTGAGAACTTCCAAGCCCTGACCGATCTCCGCTTCTCTCTCTCCCTCCCTCTCTCTCTCGCTCGCTCTTTCTCACGCACAAACATATTTTGACATTGAATTATGCAATCAATTTCAAACTCGCAAGTTGTCTCAGCAAATTCCAAGTTTGTCACTGTTCAAGACCCACAGACTGTAATGTAAATAAACAAGAATGGCATTTACGACCCTCCTTTCACAACTGAAGGAAGCGTCAATGTGCTTTGAGTGCATCTTATTAGGTTGAAAACACCACAACACCATCTTCCACCATAGAGTCATAGAATCATAGAGATGTCTAGCACAGAAACAAACTCTGCGGTTCAACTCATCTATGCCAACCAGATATCCCAACCCAATCTAGTCCCATTTGCCAGCACTTGGCCCATATCCCTCCAAGCCCTTCCCATTCATATACCCATCCAGATGCCCTAGAGTCCAGAACTAGAGGGCATAGGTTTAGGGTGAGAGGGGAAAGATATAAAAGAGACCTATGGGGCAACATTTTCATGCAGAGGGCAGTATGTGTATGGAATGAGCTGCCAGAGGACATGGTCTGGAGGCTGGTACAATCGCAACATTTAAGAGGCATTTGGATGTGTATATGAATAGGAAGGGTTTGGAGGGATATGGGCCGGTGGTGGTAGGTGGGACTAGATTGGGTTGAGCTATCTGATCGGCATGGACAAGTTGGATCGAAGGGTCTGTTTCCATGCTGTACATTTCTAAGACTCTATGTCTCTAATCCTCTTTGTTACTTTTTCAAAAAACTCAATTAAGTTTGTGAGTCATGATTTCCCGTGCACAAAGCCATGTTGACTATCCCTAATCAATCCTTGCCTTTCCAAATACGTGTAAATCCTGTCCCTCAGGCTCCCATCTAACAACTTGCCCACCTTCATCAGGCTCACTGGTCTATAGTTGCCTGGTTCACCCTTAGCACCTTTCTTAAATAATACCACGTTAGCCAACCTCCAGTCTTCTGGCACCTCACCTGTGACTATTGATGATACAAATGTCTCAGCAAGGGGCCCAGCAATCACTTCCCTAGCTTCCCACATTGTTATAGAGTACACCTGATCAGCTTCTGAGGACTTATTAACCTTTCTGCTTTTCAAGACATCCAGCACTTCCTCCTCTGTTATATGGACATTTTTTCAAGAAGTCACCATCTATTTCCCCACATTCTATATATTCCATGTCCTTCTCCACAGTAAAAACTGATGCAAAATACTCGTTTAGTATCTCCCGCATCCATTGCGGCTCCACACAAAGACTGCCTAGCTGATCTTTGAGGGGCCCTATTCTTTCTCTCGTTATTCTTTTGTCTTAATGTAATTGTAAAAACCCTTTGGATTCTCCTGAACCGTATTTGCTAAAGCTATCTCATGTCCCTTTCTTGCCCTCCAGATTCCCCTCTTAAGTATACTCCTACTGCCTTTATTCTCTTCTAAGGATTCACTCGATGTATCCTGTCTACACCTGATATATGCTTCCTTCTTTTTCTTAACCAAGCCCTCAATTTCTCTGGTCATCGGGCATTCCCTGCACTTACCAGCCTTTCCTTTCACCCTGACAGGAATATACTGTTTCTGGACTCTCATTATCTAATTTCTGAAGCGTTCCCATTTTCCAACTGTCCCTTTACCTGCAAACATTTGCCCCCAATCAGCTTTTGAAAGTTCTTGCCTCATACCATGAAAATTGACCTTTCTCCAATTTAGAACTTCAACTTTTAGATCTGGTCTATCCTTTTCCATCATGATTTTAAAACGAATAGAATTATGGTCACTGGCCCCAAAGTGCTCCCCCACTGACACCTCAGTCACCTCCCTTGCCATATTTCGCAAGAGTAGGTCAGGTTTTGCACCTTCTCTCGTAGGTATACCCACACACTGTATCAGAAAATTTTCTTGTACATACTTATGAAATTCCTCTCCATCTTAACCTTTAACACTATGGCAGTCCCAGTCTATGTTTGGAAAGTTAAAAACCCCTACCATGACTACCCTATTATTCTTACAGATAACTGAAATATCCTTACAAGTTTGTTTCTCAATTTCATGCCGACAATTAGGGGGTCTATGATACAATCACAATAAGGTGATCATTCCTTTCTTATTTTTCAGTTCCACCCAAATAACTTCCCTGGATATACTTCTGAGAATATCCTCCCTAAGTACAGCTGTAGTGCTATTCCTTATCAAAAATGCCACTCCCCCTCATCTCTTGCCTCCCTTTCTATTCTTCCTGTAGCATTTGTATCCTGGAACATTCAGCTGCCAGTCCTGTCCATCCCTGAACCACATTTCTGTAATTGCTTTGATATCCCAGTCCTATGTTCCTGACCATACCCTCAGTTCATCTGCCTTCCCTGTTCGGCCTCTTGTGTTAAAATAAATGCAGTTTAATATATCAGTCCTACCTTGTTCTCCGCTTTGTCCCTGCCTGCCCTGACTTTTTACTCACTTCTTTTCTAAACTGTATCGGTCTCAGATTGACCTCTTTCCTCAGTGTCTCACTGGGTCGCAACCCCCCCCCCCCCCCCCACCCCACTTACGAGTTTATATACTCCCAAGCAGCTCCAGCAAATCTCCCTGCCAATATATTAGTCCCCATCCAATTCAGGTGCAGTCCATCCTTCTTGTACAGGTCACTTCTACCTCCAAAGAGATTCCAGTGATTCAAAAAAGTGAATTCTTCTCCCATACTCCAGCTCTTCAGCCACGCATTCATCTGCTCTATCCTCCTCATCTTATCCTCACCAGCTCGGGAGTGATCCAGATATTACCCTTGAGGACCTCCTTTTTTAATTCCTGCCTAACTTTCTGTATTCTTCCTTCAGAATGTCATCCTTTTCCCTTCCTATGTTGTTGGTACCAATATGTACAACGACTTCCTGTTGGGCCCTCTCCCCTTTGAGAGCATTCTGCATCCTATCTGAGACATCTTTAATCCTGGCACCAGGGAAGCAACACGCTATTCGGATTTTTCACTGCTGGCTGCAGAAACGTCTTTCTGTGCCCCTGACTAGAGAAGCAATTGATTGCTTAGAACCCAATGTACCCTTCATTACATTAGAACCAGGCATTCATTCTTTGCAGTTTTTGTCACATGGGCAAAGTACCAGCTAATGTCTGACACAGCGGTGAAAATAATAATTTGTTTCTGCTCTGTGTTTTTGAAGAGATGTTTACTAGTATGTTAAGTCAACTCCCTATATTCTGATTTTTAATATCCATCCAAGTCACTGGGATGGTTGGATGATTTGCATCCAAGTGATCTCTTACTCGTTCACTTTTGTTTCAGTCTTGATTACAAATTCTGTTCTGGTCTCAGATCCAGATCTTTCTGATCCAGATGTTAGAGTGGTACCAACTTTGTCAAGTTGACATTTTGTCATCAGTTGTGATTGGTTGTCATAATATCTTAGCATCACTGTAATCTCTATTTCTGATTCATGTCCAAATTTAATAGTTGTAAGCCCTTTAGTTTGGGTCTTTTATCTGCAAATGGAAGATTTTTCTTTTCTCACCCTGGTGAAATTTTGCAAAATGTGCCCTTCTTTAAGATTTATTTTCTAATACATGAGTATGTGCTAGATCAAATCAACTTGCTGTGACAAGTGGAATAATGTACTCACGTTGAACAAAATTCCTAATGTCAATAGGCAGTAGAGCCGCAAATTACCTGTCACTTGTGGTTAGACTTAAACTAAAAAATTATTTTATGCTTGTCAAGTAACCCGTATATAATAGCTATCCACTTCTTGTACTTTTACACCATGTGCTGTAGGTTCTCTGCAAAAAATATGGTTCCTGTATATAAATGTGGTTTTATTTAGAAGACCTTGGTTCCTACGTTTACTATTATAAATTTGAAATGTGGCGATTGTTTAAATTAGCTTAATTGACACTGTAATTTTGCTTATCTCAATTTGTCATTTATGATGTAAACTAAAAATGTATTCTTTAAGAAATTTTGACTCCGAAGTATAAGAGTGTCAATCAGCAACAATGTAACAATCATCTCACACAGATCAGGTTTATTTTCTATTTGTAATTAACAAATGTGCAACGTTTTTTGAAGTGTTCTGCTTCAGACTTTTCATCATATTTTTAGCATTTTCTGACCTTTGTGATGTATTAACAGTGAACAATAAATCTGCAGTGAAACATCTTTACTGTGCCTTACCAACAGTTTAAAAGCAAGTAAGTTGTTTAGTTTTCTGTCTGAGAATGTTTTAAATAGGCTGCAACCTGATTGCTTGTTTGAGTTAGAGTAGATTGAAGCTATAGATGAGATTAACTTTATGGATTTAAAGGCTCCATTCCATTTCGCGAAGGGGAGATAAGCAGGAGGAGTGCTGTACCAGTGAATTTCAAATATTATTTTTGGAAGTAAGCGTTGTAGGCATTGAACATAATCCAGAATTAATTTTTATATACTGAGCACAGACAGAAAGCAAAGCAGTTTATGTTAAACAAAGACGAAAAGCTATAACAACATTTTAGATTTGGACAAGGAGCAAGCCACATTTCAACTGCACAGTAGTTGTTTTCACTAAGACTTGTGGAAAAGTTACATTAGGAAAGGAATTCGTGCACAGCTCTTAAAATTATAAATAATATTGGAATATTTTGTTAAAATATCATCAGCAAAGGTCAATATAATGTAGCTTGGTAACCTTTTAATTAGATGGCGTCTCAAAAAATGAGGGACGTAATTGAGGACTTATTTTAGATGAAGTCCTCTCTGTGTACAGTCCTGTTACGGCAATCTCTGTTCCATAGATTCATGGGATTTAACTGTGCCAGTGTAGTTTAGCAAATGATGTCAGTTTTCCGCTGAATTGTTGGGTAGAACACCTTGCCCAATTGAGCAAGAACAGGAAAACACTATTGGGAAATAATTTCTATAAAGTAATGGTGTGGGAAGTGTCCTTTGGCTGTGTGAGCAGATCTGCTGCAATTCTTAGAATGTTTATTATCAACTTGTTCAGAGATGCAATTGCTTTGTTGCAGTTGTTAGCTTTAAGCTAAAATAATCTACACCTGAACTGATGGCTGCCTTACATGTTGGGGGAAGAAAACCTGACTCGATAGGCATGTGTGTGCTAAAATATTACGAAGGTTATATGTTGTACTTTGGAAATAATTGTGAACCGTTCTTCATTTTAGTCAAGCAGTGGGCATGTTAATTTATGCTATTAGTCATCAGAACACTTATCAGATCAGCTTATTATCTTCTATAAGACATGGAGTTATTTGGAGTCATGGAGTGGAACAGCATGGAAACAGACTGTCTGGTCCAACTCGTCCATGCCAACTATGTTCCCAAACTATATCCCACTTGCTTGCAATTGGCCCATATCCCTCCAAACTTTTTCTATTCCTGTAATTATCCAAATATCTTTTAAATGTTGTAACTGTACCTGCATTCTCCACTTCCTTTGTGTGTTCATTCCACACACAAACCACTCTGTGTAAAAAAATATGTTGCCCTTCATGTCCTCCTTAAAACTTTCTCGTCTCAATTTAAAGGTATGCCCCTAGTTATGAACTTCCCCACCGTTGGGAAAACACCCTTGCTATTCACCTAATCCATGTCCCTTATGATTTTATAAACCTCTATAAGGTCACCCCTCAACCTCCTACACTCCAGTGACAAAGGTCCCAGCCCTGTCCAGCCCTTTTTTTTATGTAACCCAAATTCTCTAATCCTGGCAACATCCTGGTAAATCGTTTCTGAACCCTCTCTAAGTTAATAAAATCTTTACTATAACAGAGCGATCAGAAATGCATGCAAAACTCCAAAAGAGGCCTCAGCAACATTCCGTACAGCCTCAACATGACATTCCAATTCCTATACTCAAAGATCTGAGCAATGAAGACAAGCATGCTAAATGCCTTCTATCTGTGACACAAATTTCAAGGAATTACGTACCTGAATGCCTCGTTCTCTCTGTTTTACAACACCACCCAAGGCCCTATCATTAATTGGACAAGTCCTGCTGTTGTTTGTTTACCAAAATACAATGTCTCACATTTATCTGAATTAAATTCTGTCTGCCACTCCTCAGCCCATTGATCCAATTGATCAAGTTCTCTTTATGATCTTAGAAAACCTTTTTCATTGTCCACTATACTCCATTTTGGTGTCATCCATAAACTTACTAACTGCGACTCCTATATTCTCATCCAAATCGTTCATGTAAATGACAAACAGAAGTGGACTCAGTGCTGATCCCTGTGGAAACTGCAGTTCACAAACCTTCAGTCTGAAAAACAACCTTCCTCCATCACCACCTGTCTCCTATCATCAAGCCAATTTTGTATTCAATTGGCAAGCTTACCCTGAATCTTATGTGATCTAACTTTATGAATTAGTCTGCCACGTGGAACAGTGTCAAAGGCTTACCCTGTAAACGATGCCTACTGCTCTGCCCTTATCAATTGTTTTGGTTACTTTCTCAAAAAACTCAGTCAAGTTTGTGAGACATGATTTCCCTTGCATAAAATCATGCTAATGATCTATAATCACATATTGCCTCTCCAAATGCATAGAAATCCTATCTTTTAGAATCACCTCTTTCCCACCGTCAATGTCAGGTTCACAGGTCTATAGTTCCCAGGATTCTCCTTATAGCTTTTCTTAAATAAAGACACAGCATTAGCCACCCTCCAGTCCTCGTGCGCCTCACCTTGGTTATAGATGATATAAATATTTCTGCTAAGGCCCCCACAATTTCTTCCCTAATTTTCCACAACAATCTGATACTCTTGATCAGGTCCTGAAGATTTATCCAGATTTATGTTTTCTAAGAATTCCAGCATTTCCTCTTCTGTAATGTGAATTGTTTTCAAAACATCAGTGTTTATTTCCCTGAGTTCTCTAGCCTCCATTTCTTTCTCCCCAGTAAAAACTGATGCAGAATATTGGTTTGGTATCTCTCCCATCCCCTAGCGTTCAACACACAGATGACCTCATTGATCTTTAACGGGTCTTATTCTCTCTTCACTTACTGTTTTGCTCTTAATGTACTTGTAGAATCTCTTTGGGTTATCCTTCACCTTATCTGCCAAGGCTATCTCATATCCCTTCTTTGCCCTCATTTCCCTCTTAAGAATGAATTTATCTACATTCTTTGTGCACTTCAAGAGATTCATTTGATTCCTGTTGTCTGTATCTAATGTATGACTATTACTTTGATGAAGGGCTTTTGCCCGAAACGTTGATTTCGCTGCTCGTTGGATGCTGCCTGAACTGCTGTGCTCTTCCAGCACCACTAATCCAGTATTACTTAATCTTGACTAGAACCTCAATATTTTATTCATCTATTGTACCCTACTCTTACCAACCTTATCCTTCACTCTAACAGAGACATCATGCCTCTGAACTCTCAATATTACATTTTTCAAAGTCTCCCACTTTTCCGTCATCCCCTTACCTGCAGACATTCTACTCCAATCAACTTTTGAAAATTCTTGTCTCATATCATTAAGATTTGCCTGACTCCAATTTAGAATATTAATTGTTTTAAAACTAATAGAATTATGATCACTAGTCCCAAAGTGTTCACCTGCTAACACTTGAGTCACTTGCCCTGCCGTACTTCTCAAGATAAGATCATGTCTTGTTCCTTCTTAAGTAGGAACATTGACATATTGGTAAAGAAATTTTTCTTGATCATATTTAACAAAGTCCTCACCATCCAAGCTTTTAACACTATGGTAGTCCTAGCCAATGGAAAATTAAAATCCCATGCTATTACAACCCGACTTGTTAGCAATCTGGAACACATTTAATCCAGTCAAATTAATAGAGATCATTAGTACACAATGCACTAGAATCTGTGACTTCTAGAATATAACATTGGCTGTTTTTTTTATCTTTGAAATCATGGGAAATATTTCTGCTATTCGCAGATATGTAGAACAAATGCATAGCACCTTCTTCAAATGTACATTATTAGTGTACAAGTGTATAAATTGTCACTCTATTGAACGATCAGTGATTTTAATTGTCCATAAATGTGTCCTGGTATTTTATCAAAACCACTGTAAATATGGACTGCTTTATGCAGTTGACAATTGACTTCAGTGCTTTTGATGCTGACATCAGTGCTTTTAATATTAACTTCAACAAATTCTACTGGTTGCATTATTGACTGATAAAAGAATTAGGTTCCCAAGAAGCATCATATTGGAATCAAAATGCTGCATTCTAAACATGGAGAACTCTGTGGGCAGCTGGAGAGGTGATTCCTGGTCCCATTGTTGAGATATTTGTATCATTGATAACCACAGCTGAGATGCCAGAAGACTGAAGGTTTGCTAACATGATGCCACTACTTAAAAAAGGTGGTGAGGAAAAGCCAGGAAACTATAGACCAGTGAACCCCATATCAGTGGTGGGCAAGTTATTGGAGGAAATCCTGAGGGACAGGATTTACATGTATTTGGAAGGGCAAAGACTGAATAGGGATAGTCAACATGGCTTTATATGTGTGAAATCATGACTTACTAACTCGATTGAGGTTTTTGAAGAAGTAATGAGGAGGATTGCTAAGGGCAGAATGGTGGATGTGATGCATATGGACTTCAGTAAGGTGTTCGAAACAGTAGGAAGGTTCGATCACATGGAATATAGAGAGAACTAGTGATTTGGATACAGAACTGGATCGAAGGTAGAAGACAGAGTGGTGGTGGAAGGTTACTTTTCAGACTGGCGGCCTGTGACGAGCGGTGTGCCACAAGGATTGGTGCTGGGTCCACTGCTTTTTGTTATTTATAAATTATTGGATGTGAACGTCGGAAGTTTGGTTAGTAAGTTTGCAGGTGACATCAAAATTGGAGGTGTAGTGGACAGCAGAATGATCAGAATGGCCTGTTGGCCAAGGAGTGGCAAATGGAGTTTAATTTAGATAAATGTGAGGTGCTGCATTTTGGAAAGACAAATCAGGGCAGGGCTTATACACTTAGTAAGGTCCTGAGGAGTGTTGCTGAACAAAGAGATCTTGGGGTGCAGGTTCAGAATTCCTTGCAAGTGGAGTCACAGGTAGACAGGATAGTGAAGGTGATGTTTGGTATGCTTGCCTTTAATAATCAGTGCATTGAGGTGAGGAGTTGGAGGTTCATGATGCGGCTGTACAGGATATTGGTTCAGCTACTTTTGGAATACTGCATACGATTCTGGTCTTGCTGCTATAGGAAAGATGTTGTGAAACTTGAAAGGGTTTGGAAGAAAGTCTGCAAGGATGTTGCCAGCGTCAGAGGGTTTGAGCTATAGGGAGAGGCCGAATAGGCTGGGGCTGTTTTCCCTGGAGCACCAGAGGCTAAGGGATGACCTTACAGGAGTTTATAAAGTCATGAGGGGCATGGATAGGGTGAGTAGCCAAAGTCTTTTCCCCAGAGTGAGTGAGTTCAAACTAGAGGGCATAGGTTTAAGGTGAGAGGGGAAAGATTTAAACTAAATCTAAGGGATAACCTCTTCATGCAGAGGATTGTGCGTGTATGAATGAGCTGCCAGAGGAAGGCTGGTACAATTACAACATTTAAAAGGCATCTAGATGGGTATATGAACAGGAACGGTTTAGAGCGAAATGGGCCGAATGCTGGCAAGTGAGACTGCATTAATTTAGGATATCTGGTCAGCAAGGACAAGTTGGAGCAAAGGGCCTGTTTCTGTGCTATGCATCTTTATGACTATGAGATGCTGCTGTAACTGCTGAATTTTTCTAGTACTTTCTTGTTGTTATTTTGGTGATAGAATCAATTAGGGGTCATTTGTATGTCTTTCTCTTGGAAGCTGTGTAGAGAATATTTGCTAGAATGGTACCAGGGTGAGAAACTTTAGTTCTGGGGAAGACTGGAAAAGGTGGGCTGGTTCTCTTCAGAAGATTAAGCGATTATTTAATGGAAGTGTTCAAAGTTAGTTCAAGAGTTTTGAAAGAGTGAAGATGAGAAAATGACAAGAGAATCAGTAATCAGAGGAAGCCCAGGTTTGAGTTTTTAAAAATCTAAGGAGGAGTGAAGAGACATTTAGTTCAATGAGTTGAGCGAGGGAATGAAAGGTTATCGGTGGGGGAGGTAATGTGAATTTGAAGTTGCAATCACATCAATCATAATGTCAATAAATGGGAGGCATGAGGAGAGGAATGAGATCCACCTTTGTTCCCAATTGGTACCTTTGTATGTGTCGTAGATATTTTTGACTACTTTAAGGGCAAAACTGTTAAGGTAACAAATAACATTCTAGCTATGGTATGCTGATCACTGTGTGGCGTCCAATACTATTCACAACTCCTCAGGTTGTAAAGTAATTTGTTAAACTTGCTAAACATAAGAAGATCTGAACACTGTTCAGGCTTTGACTGATAAGTGGTAAGTAACATTTGTTCCTTACGTGCCTGGCAATGATTGTCTCCAATAAGAGACAATCTAGGCATCTTCCCTCAACATCCAATTATAATTGCTTTTTTCTCCAAAATCAGACATCCTGAGACCAGAAACTTATTTGGCCCATCCATTACCTATTTCATTCACACTTTCCATCACCAAAGCACAGAGGCAGTAGTGTGAGCCATCTACAAGGTGCATTGGAATAATTTACCAAGGCTGCTTCAGTGCCATCTTCCAAATCCATGACCTTTAGAACATAGAACATAGAACAATACAGCACAGAACAGGCCCTTCGGCCCACGATGTTGTGCCGAACTTCTAACCTAGATTAAGCACCCATCCATGTACCTATCCAAATGCCGCTTAAAGGTCGCCAATGATTCTGACTCTACCACTCCCACGGGCAGTGCATTCCATGCCCCCACCACTCTCTGGGTAAAGAACCCACCCCTGACATCTCCCCTGTACTTTCCACCCTTCACCTTAAATTTATGTCCCCTTGTAACACTGTGTTGTACCCGGGGAAAAAGTTTCTGACTGTCTATCTATTCCTCTGATCATCTTATAAACCTCTATCAAGTCACCCCTCATCCTTCGCCGTTCCAACGAGAAAAGGCCGAGAACTCTCAACCTATCCTCGTACGACCTACTCTCCATTCCAGGCAACATCCTGGTAAATCTTCTCTGCACCCTCTCCAAAGCTTCCACATCTTTCCTAAAGTGAGGCGACCAGAACTACACACAGTACTCCAACTGTGGCCTAACCAAAGTCCTGTACAGATGCAACATCACTTCACGACTCTTGAATTCAATCCCTCTGCTAATGAACGATAATACTCCATAGGCCTTCTTACAAACTCTATCCACCTGAGTGGCAACCTTCAAAGATCTATGTACATAGACCCCAAGATCCCTCTGTTCCTCCACCTGACTAAGAACCCTACCATTAACCCTGTATTCCGCATTCTTATTTGTTCTTCCAAAATGGACAACCTCACACTTGGCAGGGTTGAACTCCATCTGCCACTCCTCAGCCCAGATCTGCATCATATCTAAGTCCCTCTGCAGCCGACAACAGCCCTCCTCACTGTCCACAACTCCACCTATCTTCGTATCATCTGCAAATTTACTGACCCACCCTTCGACTCCCTCATCTAAGTCATTAATAAAAATTACAAACAGCAGAGGACCCAGAACTGAACCCTGCGGAACTCCACTTGTAACTGGGCTCCAGGCTGAATATTTACCATCTACCACCACTCTCTGCCTTCGACCGGTTAGCCAGTTTTCTATCCAATTGGCCAAATTTCCCTCTATCCCATGCCTCCTGACTTTCCGCATAAGCCTACCATGGGGAACCTTATCAAATGCCTTACTAAAATCCATGTACACTACATCCACTGCTCTACCCTCATCCACATGCTTGGTCACCTCCTCGAAGAATTCAATAAGACTTGTAAGGCAAGACCTACCCTTCACAAATCCGTGCTGGCTGTCCCTAATCAAGCAGTGTCTTTCCAGATACTCGTAAATCCTATCCCTCAGTACCCTTTCCATGACTTTGCCTACCACAGAAGTAAGACTAACTGGCTTGTAATTCCCGGGGTTATCCCTATTCCCTTTTTTGAACAGGGGCACAACATTCGCTACTCTCCAGTCCCCTGGTACCACCCCCGTTGCCAGTGAAGACGAGAAGATCATTGCCAACAGTACTGCAATTTCCTCTCTTGCTTCCCACATAATCCTAGGATATATCCCGTCAGGCCCGGGGGACTTGTCTATCCTCAAGTTGTTCAAAATGTCCAACACAACTTCCTTCCTAACAGGTATCTCTTCTAGCTTATCAGTCCGTTTCACACTCTCCTCTTCAACAATACGGTCCCTCTCGTTCGTAAATACTGAAGAGAAGTACTTGTTCAAGACCTCTCCTATCTCTTCCGACTCAATACACAGTCTCCCACTACTGTCCTTGATCGGACCTACCCTCGTTCTTGTCATTCTCAGGTTTCTCACATACGCATAGAATGCCTTGGGGTTATCCTTGATCCTATCCGCCAAGGATTTTTCATGCCCTCTCTTAGCTCTCCTAATCCCTTTCTTCAGGTCCCTTCTGGCTATCCTGTATCCCTCCACTGCTCTGTCTGAACCCTGTTTCCTCAACCTTATGTAAGCCTCCTTCTTCCTCTTTACTAAACATTCAACCTCCCTCGTCAACCAAGGCTCCCTCACACGACCATCTCTTTCCTGCCTGATCGGTACATACATATCAAGGACACGTCGTATCTGCTCCTTGAAAAAGTTCCACATTTCCACCACATCCTTCCCTGACAGCCTATGCTCCCAACGTATGCTCCTCAAATCCTGTCTTACAGCATCGTAATTTCCCTTCCCCCAATTGTAAAATCTTCCTTGTTGTGCGCACCTATCTCTCTCCATAACTAAGGTGAAAGTCACAGAATTGTGGTCACCATCACCAAAATGTTCACCCACTAACAAGCCCACCACTTGTCCCGGTTCATTACCGAGTACCAAATCCAATATGGCCTCCCCTCTGGTTGGACACTCTACATACTGCGTTAGAAAAGCTTCCTGGACACACTGCACAAACACCGCCCCATCCAATCTACTTGATCTAAAGAGCTTCCAATCAATATTTGGGAAGTTGAAGTCGCCCATGACTACGACCCTGTGGCTTCTGCACCTTTCCAAAATCTGTTTCCCAATCTGTTTCTCCACATCTCTGCTGCTATTGGGGGGCCTATAATAAACACCCAACAAGGTGACTGCACCTTTCCTATTTCTGACTTCAGCCCATACTACCTCCAGAGGCAGATCCCCCTCAAACTTCCTTTCTGCAGCCGTTATACCATTTCTAATTAGCAATGCCACCCCCCCTCCTTTTTTACCACCCTCCCTAATCTTACTGAAACATCTGTAACCAGGAACCTCCAACAGCCATTCCTGTCCCTCATCTATCCATGTTTCCGTGATGGCCACAACATCGTAGTCCCAGGTACCGATCCACGCCTTAAGTTCACCCACCTTATTTCTGATACTCCTTGCGTTTGTCACCTGGAAGGAAAGGTCAACAAACGCATGGGAAGATCAGTGCTTGGAAATTCTCTTGAAAGCCTCAAATCATGTTCACGAGGGATAATCTTCGAACTCCCACCTAACAGCACTCCTGGTGTGTCTGCACAAGCACTACAGTGCTTTAAGAAAGCAGTTCATCACCATTTTCTCACAGGTGATTAGGATGGGGAGTAAATGCAGGCCCAGAACAACAATGCTTATGCCTCTGAATTATTAAAAAAAACGTTCATGTTCAGACATTTACTACTTGCAGGTAGTAAATTCTGCTTAGAGATTTTAAAAGTGACAAGTTTCTTTTTCATTTTTTTTCTGTCCTCTCCTTTCAATTATTGTTTTCCTCTGTTTATTCACTTACTGTAATTTGATCATCTTTTTCTTATCCTATTTCTTTCTTGATTATTAAATCCAAGTGGTTAAGGAGATAAGTGGTTGGCACAACTATAACTCAGGTTTCAGAAGGTCTGCACTCAAAAGAAAAGTGCAAGAAAAGTCAAGCTAATCACATATGCCTACTCCTGCAAGATCATGTCCATCATATTTGTTATCTTAAAAATGATGTTTTCTTAGTTCAGTGAAAGCATTTTGACGTGTTTATTTAGCTTGCCGTGTATAATAAGTGATATAAATGTTGAGCTTGTGAGCAAAAGTCTTTAAGGACTCGCAAAAGGTCTTTTGGTATTACTAAAGGCAAGCAAATGGAATTTAATTAACTTGACCCAAGCTGATTGTCAGTTATCATGCTGACTTCGCCTGAAAAACTTTGTGTTTTACCTATTTTGCTATTTTAAAAATTAATTAGAGATTACAAATGTAATATGCTCAGAAACAAGGAAATGGGAAGTAATGCCCCCAAAAAAGGTGAAAAACAAACAAAAGACAATAAGAGTAGAAGTTGACCATTTAGCCCATTGAGTCAGCTTTACCACTCACTAAGATGGTGGCTGATCTGATAATCCTCAAATCCACTTTCCTTCCTTACACTAATATTCCTTCATTCCCTTATTGATTAAAAATCTATCTCACCCTTGTTTGTGCTTAATGACACAGCCTCTACAACCCGGTTGAAGAATTCCACCGATTCACTACCCTCTGTCCTGGGTGACCCCTTACTCTAAAATTATGCTTTCTGCTCCTAGACTTTCCCAGAAGAGGAAGTGACCTATTGGCATCTACTTTGTCAAACCCTTAAATTTTTTATGTGTTTCAATGAGGCTCCTTCTCATTCTCTTAAATTTCGATAATAAATCTAACTGACTCAACCTCGCCTTATCCAAAAGTTTCTTCAAACCTGGGATCAACCTAGTGAACCTCCCCTGGACTGCCACCAATATCGGTATGTCTTTCCTTTGATAACGGGACCAAAAATATTCACAGTTTTCTCTCGTGGTGTGGTTTAACTAGTGCCTTGCATAGGTTTTATTCTATATTCCCTTAGAAATAAAAGCCAAAGTTCCATTCGTCTTGCCTATTAGCTTTGAAATTTGTCTTACCTATTATGAACTTGTGTGTTCGCCTTTTGTAAATTATGCAAGAGGACCGGCAAATCCCTCAACATTGCAGCTTTCTGCGGTCTTTCTCCATTTAGATAATATTTAACTTGTCTATTCCTTTTGCCAAATTACGGAACCATACATTTTTACACATTGAATTTGATCTGCCAAATGCTTGCTCACTCACTTAATCTGTATATGTCTTTCTGTAGACATTTTGTGCCATTCTTCACCACTTGCTTTCCCAACTATTTTTGTGTCATTTGACAACTTGGTACATTCACTTTCCTTCCAAATCCTCATATGACGTAAGGACTTGTACTCCCAGCACCAATCCCTCTGGCATTAGACTTTTAACAGATTGCTATTCTGGAAGTTCCCCCACTTATCCTGACTCACTGTCTTTTATTAGTTAGCCAATCCTCAATCCATGTTGACATACTACCCCCAACACTATCGACTGTTATTTAAATAGTCTGATGTGCCACTATATTGACTACCTCTTGGAAATACAAATAGATTATATCCCTAGGTTTTCCTTTTTCTATCTTGTCTGTTACCACCTCAAATATTTCAAATAAGTTTGCCTGGTACATCTTCTTTATCTAAGATGTATCTGCACAGATGCATGAATGGGCAGGGAGCAGAGGGATACAGACTCTTAGAAAATAGGCAACATGTTTAGACAGGCTTAGATTTTCTTTGTTCTTTGTTCTATGCACACTCTGCTTGACTGTGTACATAATTCTGAAGAAGTTTCTGTACATTCTGAGGAAGGGTCACTGGATCCAAAACGTTAACTCTGATGTCTCTCCACAGATGCTGCCAGACCTGCTGAGGTTTTCCAGCAATTTCTATTTTTATTTATATATTTCTAAATGTTCTGTTATTGCGTCGTTTATGATAGACTCCAACATTTTCCCAATAATGATGTTAATTTAAATTTTTTGACTCCTTCCCTTTTCCTTGTCTCTGGGGAATTTCATAAAAAAGGACTTTTGGAAGATAACAGTCAATTGTAACCACTTCCTTTAGTGCAACTGATCAAGTGCAGGAGACTTACCAGCTTTTAGTCTCATTAATTTCCCTAGTTTCTCCAGTGATTATTTTTATGTTTATCTCCCCCTTGATTATTTTTAAATTTTGAAATATTAATAGTGTTTTCTATCATGAAGATTGGTGCAAATTATTTATTCAACTTGTCTGCTATTTCCTGGCTCCCCCTTTATTGTTTCCCCAGCCATATTCTCTGATGTTCGCTTTGACCTTTCTCTTAGTTTTTACATATTCAAAGAAGTTCTTGCTGTCCATCTGTATATTACTTGTCAGTTTACATTCAAAGTTTATTTTCTCTCCTGTTTTTTAATTGGTCATCTTTTGTTGGCTTTTACAACTGTCTCCGTCCTTTGATTCATCATTAGTTTTTGACACATTACATATATTTTATATCAATTTAATACTATCCTTAATTTCTTCAATTAACTGTTATTGACTTGTCTCCTTCCTAGAATCTTCCTTCCTCACTGGGATATTTCTTTGTTGTAATTTGTGAACTATTTTCTCAAATTTCTGCTATTTCTTTTCTCAACAATCTTTTATGCTGAACTCCTTTCACAGTCAACTCCAGTCAACTCTGTCCTTGCTTCTTTGCAGTTACCCTTAAAGTTCAGCACAATAACTTTTGACTCAAATTCTCACTCTCAAAATTAATGCTCCATTCTGACATAGTTTGGTTGCTATTTTCTCGAGGTTCTTTTGCTCTGAGGTCATTTATTAAATCTTCCTCAATTACGCATTATCAGAACCAAAATGGCCTGATCCCTAGTTGACATCATTAAAGATAATCTACCAGAATTTGTGCTTTGTTTGTAGTCTCTGAATACTGCCAAATGAACCATGGCTAACATAACTATAATATGGTGCTTCAAGTTGTGTTGTAGTAATCATTGTCTGACTTTGAGTCTTCACATCTATATGGCACAAGCACTTTTTGTTCTGCATATTGGAGCAGGAGAGTGTCATTCAGCACTGTGAGCCTCTTCCACCTTTAGTTTAATTCGTGACTGATCTTAACTCCATTTACCCACCTACTACTCTATACTGTATTGCTTTTCTGTTATTGTGTTTTTTTTCACTGCCTGCCCTTCCTTTCATTGCTATTTGCAACCTCTATTCCTACTCCCCAACAATTAGGAGGTAATTTTACTGATTTGCTGTCCCTCAATATCTTGACCTCTCAACCATGTTCTCCCCTTCTAAGACCTGCTTCATTTCCCATCTCTTTGACAAAAGTCTTGGTCACACTCACTAATATTCTCAACTTTGATTTCCAACTCATTCTTTTTCCATAAAAGTACGAGGCAGCTTGGAATTCTTCTCAATGTTAAAGTGCTACCTAAATGGTTTTCTTCTTGTTCTGTTTACCTGATGTTCAGCTTATCATAAATTAGTGAAATCTCCATATATTTGTCATACTTGAATTTAGTGAAAGCTGTTGTCTCTGTTAGTTATTTTGTTTTCAACAGATAAATTTATCTGCTACAAATTTCTCATACCTGATCTTGTAGCTACTGTTCAGGGCATTGGGGGAATGCAGCGATAGTTCTCCCATTGAATGTCTAGTGGCTATAGTTGTATTCCCTCTTGATTCACATCACAGTAGCCTAGATGTTGTCTAGGTTTTGCTACATTTAGACACTGTTAGTACTGAATAAGTTGCGAATGGTGTTAAAATTCTGATTTTCAGTCACCTGGTGTAGATTCATCCAGAGTTCCGTTGGAATAGAATTGAAGGAACTTGACTTGCAACAAAGGAACAGTAAGGTACTTCCAAGTGAGGATGGTGTGTGGCTTACAGGGAAACTTGCACGTGGTGGTGATCCCCACTGCAGCCGTTGCCTTTTCATTTCTCGGTAGTAGAGGCTGCGTGTTTGGAAGGCATTGTCAGAGGAACCTGCCACTTTGATGATGAACACGTATACGTAGCCAGGTCCCTCTGCTCCTGCACCCACATAAGTATTGTATTTCCTTTATGTATTACTTATCCACATTCTTAGCACCAAATTGCGTGACCTCGCACTTCTCCACATTCACTTAATTTTTAGATTTAATTAATGAGATTTTAGCTTCGCTAGCTGGGCAAACAATTATTCCCATCCCTTCTTACCTTTGATAATGTGGTGGTGGTGGTGAACTGCCTTCTTGAACTGCTGCATTCCTTGCGGTGTAGGGGCAACCACAGTGCAATTAAGGAGAGAGTCCAGGATTTTGACCCACTGGTAATGATGGAGTAGTAAAAATGATGTGTTGCTTAATGGAGAACTTGCAAGTGGTGGCGTTCTGTTGACCTTGTCCTTTTAGGTAGAGGTTGTGTTCTATGTAGAAGCCTTGGTAAGTTGTTGCAGTGCATCTTGTAGATGATGTGCATTGCTGTCAGTGTGAGTCGTTGGTGGAGGGAGTGAATGTTGAAGGTGTTCAATCAGATACCAATCAAACGCACTGCATGTTCCTGGATGATGCAGCCTTCTTCAGTGTTATTCAAACTGCACTAACCTGGGAAAGTGGGAAATATTCATCACACTCCTGACTTGTGCCTTGATGATGATGGATTGAATGTGGAGAGGCAGGAGGTGAATTATACACCGTAGAATTCCTAACTTCTGACCTGTCCTTGTAGTTACCATATTTATATAACTGCTTTGTTAATTTCTTGCTCAATAATACCCCCTGGATGTCAGTTGTGAAGGATTCAGCAAATGATAATGCCATTGAATGCAGTTATCTGAGGAGTCACAAATAATGTGAAACATTGTGCAATGAATGTGCTCACCTTATGACAGATGGAAATCACCACCCTTAACTCACATTTACACCAGGGGACATTTGTTAAAATGGTTACTTAATTTTTTTCTTCTCAGGTGATGCTTTTCCCTGGACCATCAGTCTCAGCCAGTTCAGTGTGTATACCCTACTTGGACAGCTGAAGGCATGTAGTCTTGTGGAACCCTTGGGCTGTACTTCGACTCTGGCCATCACCTCACATAAGCTGCAAAGCTCCAGCCCCGAAACCAGACATGCGTTTGTCGTCTGTCTCCATGTGGATCTGGAGTCTCTGGAGATGAAATGCTCAAACCCTCAGGTTGGTGTTAGCACAGCTAATTGATTTATTGTGGGGAAAATAAGAAATGACTTTCTTTAAGTTAATTTGTCCTGTACTTTATAGGAGAATCCTTATTCCATTAAACATCTTAGCTCTCTCTTTTGAGCTTGGTGACCAAGATCATGGAGAAAGATTAGTTTACTGCTTTGATGTGCTCTCAAGTTTTTTTGTAATTTAGATTCTTCCAAAAAAAATTTAGTAACTGCAGTCTAAAGTGCATCTTAAAACTGATGGAGTAAAATCAGTTACAGATGTCTAGTTTCTAAAAGTATTATGTAGCAGAATTAATGTGCAGCAGCTTTGAAAGTGTCCACTGGAGCTGCTTGTTCAAGAGTTTATCATAACTTCACACAATATGTTTATAGATGTGGGCTGTAACATTAAAGAGATTTCAGATTTAAATAATATAGACTTGAGTTCCCATTAATCAAATACATTCCATACAGTGGTGGAAATCTTCTGCCAAACCTGAAATTCTTCATATTTTTGTTATCTTAAGAAAAATCACTTTGCATTGATTTTGATCCTGAAAGTCTGAGACCAGTAGCATAGGGTTTTTTTGTACTACCACAAAATCCACTTAATTGTGGTAAATTTTAATTTTTTTCCTTGATTAGTGTAACATATCATTTCTGAACATTTTTAATCATTACTTTTGTTTATTTGTGCATCTCTTCACTTGCCTGGATGAGTGTAGTTCCAACAACACTCAAGAAGCTCAACACCATACAGAACAAAACAGCCCACATGATTGGTAACTAAATCAGTCACCTTCAACATTTACTCCCTCCACCACCAAGGTTATGGTAGTGGCAGGGTGTACCATCTGCAAGATGCATCGTCGTAACTCTCCAAGGTTCCTTGGACAGCACCTTCTGAATCTGTAATCTTTAGCATCTAGGAATTTCCCTCCAAGCCACACTCTATCTGGACCTGGAATTACATAACAGTTCCTTCGCTGTCACAGAGTCAAAAGCCTGAACCCCCTTTCTAGCAGTAATTTGGATGCTAAAGATTTGTTTATACAATGGGGAAAAAAATGAGCTTGAATCAAAACTTAAATTGCATAGCTCTCCAACCAACTGGCAAAGTTTAAAGACTTGGCTAATCTGTACATTTTCAATTTGTCATTGAAATTTATCTGTGCTAGAATATAGTAGTGTCCTGCTCTACCAAGTCTCTCATCTTTCAATCCATTTGAATTTTCATTAGTCCCTTAAGCCTGCAGCGGAAGGCAACAACATTAGACGTTTGGAACAGACTTCCACATTCAAAGAAGTTTGCACTGCTAAAACATGAAATTGTCCACTTAATTTCTCATAAACTGGAGACTTTGGTAGGTTAGTGTGTTTTAAAAGTTCGCTTTTCAACTGTGTTTGGTATATGTCATCAGATTGCTTCATCTCCAACTGTCATGATGCATATTGGAATCCTTACGGTTATTGATGATCAGGATTGGTAGCTATGCTCATTTTAGATTTAGTGTCTGGAAAAGGAAGGTGCTGAATGGAATGTAATTGAACACATTGGGCCAGAATTTGCTGGTCAAAGAATAATGACATTTATAATAAAATTGTTATCAGTGTGTTAAATAACCTAGCAATTTCAGCAAGGAAGAGATACGTTGTGATTTGAAAATGACAGGATAACTTGTGTCTTTTTACCAGCAGCTTCTTAAAATGAAATCTCACTGTTGATCTCCTATTGAATTTCAAAGAATTGCTGCATTGACATGGTAATTGCAGATTAAACTCACTGCGGAATGTTAGGTCAGGTATTTTCCAAAGGACCCTTTCAGTGATAAACTGTGTAAGAGCATAGGAGTAGGCCGTTCAGCTCCTGTGCCTGTTCAACCATTCAGGATCATGGCTGATTTGTGTTTAACTCCATATACTTAGGTTTGGCCCATATCCCTGAATACCTTTGCTTAACAAAAATTGAAAATGAACAACTGCTGTTTGTGAGAGGGTTCCAAACCTGTGTCACCCTTTGTGTGTAGAAGTACCTTCTAACATGTCTTCTCAAACGTCTGGCTCTAATTTTTCGATCATGCCCCTAGTTCTAGAATCTTCATCCAGTGGAAATAATTTACCTATATCAACTCTGTCTTCTCCTGTTAATATCCTGAAGACTTCAATCAATCTGGTGCTCTACTTCTCTGATTCAGAAATTAAACAGTTGAAACTGTGAGATCTTATTCCTGTTGATAGTAAATTGTATATGGAGATTTCAAAAATTTTAATCTAATTTTTAAAAAAAGTTCCTTCCTTTCCCTCTCTTCATCCATTCGCTCTTGCTTTCTATCTGTGACTAATTTTCACCCTAATTATCACTGTTGTTAGTCTGTATTTCTTTTTCAATTCTGAAATCTCATTGACTAATTAGAGAGAAACTGCTGTCCAAGATGACTTGTCAAGCCTGCAGTTTCTAGAGCAAAAATCTTTATAAAAAGGGCATAGCCATATAGACTGAACCAGCACATTCTGTGTTGAAATTTGCTTTTAACTGTGATCTATGTTGAAAAAATGCTGTGACTAAAATCAATCTTATTCCAGTTAAGGCCAACCTGTATCATAGACACAATCACAGAGTTCATTGCAACAATCCTTCTTTCTAAGGAAACTAACTTGGAAGTACAAATGGGACATGGAAAAAACAATTAAATATAGTAATAATGTGGAATTACAATAATGTAGAAAATAATGGAGATTTAAACTCACAGAACTAGACAGTTACCATCGCAGTATTTTAGAGAAAATACTTGGGACCATTGTGGATTGTAACTATAATTTTATTTTTAAATTTGACAGTAGTTCCTTCAAATTAAAAATAAATTACTCCTGTTTATACTGATATGGGAAGGAACAATCAGAATTATGGACCAGTAAGCCTGGTATCAAAAAGAAATCCAAAACTCTTTTATACTCACACTAATAGTAAAAGTCTCGTAAGAGGAGTGGAACTGCTGGGACAAAAAAGGATTTAAATGTGGAGACAGAAAGTATAGGCTGAGCTACTAAATTATTACATTGCATCTGTCTTTACAAGGCGAAACGATGTTGCTAGTTGGAAAGTCTAGGAGGATCCCTCATTTTGAAATCACAGCTACTTCTTTGAGCAGCAAACACAGCAAACAATTCTATGTACAAAAGGTAGTAATCGTTTGAAACTCTCTTATGCAAACTGCGATTGATATTTAATTAATTCATTTTGGATTTTTTTTTGCTTAACCCAGGATATTAAGAGATAGGCAATTGTGAGATAGGAATATGGAATTTAGTCACAGATCATTCAAAGTCTCATTAGGTGGAAGAACAGGTTAAAATGACTACTTTTGTTCCTGTATTTCTCTGTGGATTCTCTCTTTCCCTACCCTGACTTCTTGAATGCTGATGATGGTTGTTGAACTAGTTCAAAGAATGAAGGCAATAAATACTTTTATTAGTTTGTTACACATAGTGCAAATTGCTTATGGTAAACTTTCTTTAATTCAAGTTATCAGATTCCACAGTGACCATTCATTCATTAAAATAGTGTTCTAGCTCAGCTCCAGAACTGATGATTGAAATCTTTCATTCAAATTTGAAATAACTTGGTGATATAACAATAGTTTTACTTAAAAAATAGAGAATGAAAATACACTTCTATGTTAGAATGGGTGCTTTTCTATTGCAAGGACATTATCAGAACAGAATTTAAGGCACTTCATTTTGCACCTGGCTCTCTTGTGCGTGAACTTTGAATTTCCCTGAAAACAAGTATTCCATTCACCACAGCAACAGGTCACCTGAATCAGAAATAGATTTCAATACCTTTTCTCTTCTTATTTCTGGCCAGCACTTTTGCTTTGAAATACTTGTGTAACCTGAGAAGTGATTAAACTCTAGGAGATATTAGGATAGTAATTTAAGTAGCTATATAACAAAAAAAGAAGTATATGAAGAAGTGTCAGTACATCTGTGAAGTTTTTGTTAGTTAGATTTTCCTACACAAGCAATCCACTCCTTGTTTTCAAGTGGGAAGCTTACCGTTTTTCCCACTTTGATAATTATGAAGCATTTAAAGCTAAAAGTATAAATCGTTTACGAATAACCTTAATTGAAGAAACAATCCTAACACAAGCTTCCACTTAGATAGCTACTTGAAAATTATCAATGACTGACAGTTATCCCTTTGAGATGAGTTTCATATTTTGTTGTCCCTGGAGCCAACATTGGAATGAACTGCATATACAGTGGAATATTAAGTTTTCATTAACTGAGAAATACTTACACAACATCATAATTGAGTTCCATTGGGATGTTATATACAATATAATAAGCACCTTATTCTGCCATATTATGCTCAAAGCAAGATAAGTTTTGTTGTAGAACTGCTTAATGAAAAACAGCTCCCGCCCTATTGCTTTTAAGATCATCTTAAGTATATGAGTTAGCATTCTGTTGTTTGCAGAATACAGCTTGACCTGATCTGGTGTATATTCTATGCTGAATGCCACATCTTCTATTTATTTTAACATTGTATAGTGTACACGCTTTCTTCTGGGCCAACAAAAGATGACACACAGAAACAAGGTTCCACATTTGAGGTGGAACTCTAGAATTTAGTAGCTCAAATAAAATCAATTAATTGTGACTGCAAGCACGTGACATTAAATGGAACCCATTTCCCCTCTGAGGTGGAAATAAGAGTCCATTACATTATTTCAAAGAGTCATGGAGTTATCCCCATTGCCTCAATGTTTACCCCTCAGTCAACATCACAAAAACACATTATTTGGTTATTATCACAAAGCAATATGTGGAAGATTGTTGTATTCAGTTTGACTGTAGAATGTTTCACAACGTCCTTGGGTCATGGAAGTCATGATATAAGTGTACATATTTCTTTAACTGTGGATCAACATAACTTAGGCAACTTTTAACATATCTTGATGTTAAGAAAGCTTTTTAAAGTTCTAATGTTCCACAATGAAATGGTTAAAGAATGTAGTCCCTTGCACATTCAGGTTTTTGTAGTGTAAGAGATATCTGGAATTATTCAGGCAATTGCGGAGTATGTTAAGAATTTCCCTTAATGCTTTTCTCTGATTTCATGAACAACAATGTGCGACACACACTGGCTCTTATTTTGGATGATGGCAATGGGGGTTGAGCTCATTTCCTGAATAATTAAATGCTTGGTTGGACAGAAAAATAGTTTTGTTATTTTTAAATATTCACTAATAGTCGGATTTGAAATAATTAATAACAGGAATTAGATGATTACAGTTATCAAATTGCATTCACAAAATTGTGCAATTGCTGAGCTTAAACTGTAGTTCACCACAAAATATTTGATTCAAATATGATTTATTATATTTATTCTTTGCTAATTTTTAGTGGATAGGAAGCTTTACTTTGTAAAATGATTCTCCATCTCTTCCAGCTGTTAATCTCAGCAAACAGATTATGCAAAAAAACCTGTTTTTCTGCTATTTACAGCGTTACAGAAGTGTAACTTACTGTTGTCATTTACTCTTTCATTTTCTGGCCACGAGGCAAAACCTGATGGTGTCTCTTTGTATTTCACCAGAGATGAAGAGACACCATGCATCTGTCCAAATGTGTCTCAAGTCAAAATTCTGAAATAACTGCACTGAAGCCAGTATCTAGTCACGAAGTCACCCTTTATTTATATGTGCACAGAATACTGGCTGTGGCCAGCCAACTCAGGGTCAGCCCCCTGAACTGAGGAGATTCTAAATCCCCTGTTTATATTGGTCAGCAAGGGGTTCCTGATTGACCCAGGTTAACAACCCCAATCAAGGAACTCATAGTTATTAAGATTCACCTGGTTCCAATCACTACATCACCTTACTTTTGAAATGAAGATAGATATCACCACCTTCCCAAGGGCAATTATGATGGATAATAAGTATAAACTCAAGGGCAGAATTTGAAAATAGGTGCAGGACCAGATGGACCAATATTCCGTATGTGGAGAATTCATTGACGATAGTAAGACAGGTTGAAAGAGCATTTAATAAAGCATATATGATATCCCAGGCTTTAGAGTATAGGACCAAAGGGGTTAGTTTGAATTTTTATAGGACACTGGGATTTGACCTCAAGCAGAGGACTGAGCCCGGTTCCGGATGCCACACTTCAGGATAGATAGAAAGCCCTTGGAGAAGGTGTGGAAAAGTTTCACAAGAATATTTCCAGGGCTGAGGATTTTAAGCTGTGAAGAAAGGTAGGAAACGTTAGGATGTTTCCTTGAGGATGAGAAGGCCAAGAGGAGATTTGGTAGAAATATTCAGTTATAGTGAATCTGGATAAAACAGATGAGAATAAACTATTTCTATGCATGGAAGGATCAAGATCAAGAGCGAGCAAATTTAAAGTAATTGGTAAAAGGAGCAAAAGTGACATAAAGATAAACTATGTCACTCAGCGAGCAGTTAAGGACTGGAATGCACTGCCAGGGAGTGTGATGGTGGCAGTCTCAATTGAAACATTTCAAAAAGAAGTTTGAATTTTATTTGAAAGGGTATACTGTGCAAGGTCACAGGAAGAAGGCGGGTGAATGGTACTTAGTGATTAGCTCTTATGGAGAGCAATTGTAGACAGTGTGCCAAAGGCTTCCCCCTGCACTGTTGTTTCTGAAATACTCACTATTTTTTCTTTATTCTGTAGCTGTCACTGGATAGGCCAGTATTTATTGCCTGTTTCTAATTGCCCTTGAATTCATTAGCTTGTTATGCCATTTCAGTGAGCAGTGAAAAATCAATCATGTCATGATGGGTCTGGAGTTACCTTCCCTAAAGGTTTACACGACAATTGTTTCAGAATTACAATAGTTTCATTATTACTGAAACTAGATTTTTCAAAACTAGATAATTAATTGAATTTAAATTCCTCCAGTTACCATGGTCCCCAGAGCATTAGCCTGCACCTCTGGATTACTAGTCCAGTGACATTAACACTACACCAATTTCTCACCAATAAAGATTTTTTAAAAATTGAGTCATATCCTAATAGCCTACTACTTGTGAAAGGCAGATACTTTGGGCTCCCAGTGACAGGATCTTTCTAAAATACTGTATCACCAGTCTTGGCTGGACAATAAGAATACTGACCCCATTTTGAGGTCTTAATGTCTTGTTATCACCAGACGAAAGCAGTCAACATTGACCTCAATTTGTTTTTCTAACGTAAGGGAAATTTAATAGGGTGGTTAACTATGTTTCCTTTTGTAAGGCTACAACAGTTAATAACTACTCCCTGTAAAGATTTTTCAATATAATGGCATTTCCTGAAACTTCACACGACACATGTAAGTTTATTGCTTTAAATATAGCCTGTGCAAGGTCCACAGAAATGGATAGTTTGTTTAAATAAATTATAGTGTGTGATAAAATATAGTAATTTGTACTATTAGGAAGTATTTATGGAGCAAGCATTCCTAATTCATTGTTCAACAACAAGTAAACTATTGACTAAAATTTTCTCAAACATTAATGGTTATACAGTATGTAGTAAGTGATTTACTGTGATCATTACCGTTCGTATAATGCTTGTACTCAATGCCACACAGGATGTGTTTCCCATTTTTCACTCATTTCTTTGAAATAATTTTGAAAACAAATGTGTGCCTAAGGACATAAGTGTATTCAAACAAGGTTGATTGCATGTTGTGCTTCTTTTCCATTTCTGAGTTGTTGCATTAGGAATAGCTAAGGCAAAGTTAATTCATTCTTGCAGCATTTTATTTACTTCATAGGCATTAAATTGAAGTCTTTTTTTTAATTGCAGGATTACTTTTCAAAATAGTGCATGTCAATGAATTATATAACAGTGAAGTTGTGAACTTCAGTAAATCACATTTCTAAGTTGATGGTTTTGCCAGATAATTACTCAAATATTAATTACATCAGTAAGCTCTAATCCAGGATCCTTGATGATCTAATTTTTGGTTTCAATATAATCAGTAATGTACTTAAACCCAAGGTAATGCAGATTACTTCATCAAATTTTCATTTCTATCTTTTTCAGTTCTATCTTAACAATATGATGCTTATTTCAAACCATTGCTATTTTTGAACATGAAAATGAAACAATTGAATGAAGGTGGATTTTGCAGTCAGGATTGTAAAAGACTGTAATTTATAGTGTAAAGTAGTCTTCCAGATTTCAAAACATTTATCATTCATAATAGTTAAATTCTGATGAAATTTGATAGATGACCCATTCGGAAACCATTCTGCGCATGAATCTGTGATATTTTGAAGCTGATACCATTAAACAACGGGGCAGTTTAAACTCAGTTTTAAACTTCACTCATTGAATGTAACAGAGGGGTTTGAGTGGATCACGAGGGGAGGCGTGAATTAGTGATGGAGTGAGTTAGAAATGTCCAGGGGATAGAAATCTCTCCTGGTTGTTTAAACCCAACAGGGAGAATTGTATTTTGGCAGGTAATGAGTCGAACAATACAGCCAGTCAGTCAGGAAAAGCACAGCCAGTCAGGCAGGATGCAAGGAGCAGGAGAGTCGACGTTTCCATTAGATTAGATTAGATTAGATTAGATTAGATTAGATTACTTACAGTGTGGAAACAGTTCCTTCCACCCAACAAGTCCACACTGACCCTCCAAAGAGCAGCCCACCCAGACCCATTCCCCTACATTTACCCCTTCACCTAACACTACGGGCAATTTAGCATGGCCAATTCATCTGACCTGCACATCTTTGGACTGTGGGAGGAAACCTGAGCACCCAGAGGAAACCCATGCAGACACGGGGAGAATGTGCAAAACTCCACACAGACAGTTGCCTGAGGGGGGGAATTGAACCCGGGTCTCTGGCACTATGAGGCAGCAGTGCTAACCACTGTGCCGCCCTGTTCTGGCATAAGCTCTTCATCAGGAATGAGGGGGTGGCCCGGGAGGGAGGTGGGGCTGGGAGCATGGAAGCTGGGAATGCAATAGGTAGATGAAGATGGAGGTGAAGTTGATAGGTTGGAGAGGAGGGTGGAGCAGAGAGGTGGGAAGGAAGATGGACAGGTAGGACGGTTGAAGAGGGCGGTGCTGAGTTAGAAGGTTTGATCTGGGATAAAGTGGAGGGAGGGGAAATGAGGACACTGGTGAAATCCATGTGGTTGGAGTGTCCCAAGACGGAAGATGAGGCGTTCAATGTCCAGGCGTTGGGTGGTGAGGGTTTGGAAGTGGAGGAGGCCCAGGACTTGCATGTTTTTGGCAGAGTGGGAGAGGGAGTTAATGTGATCGGCCACAGCGCGTGTTGTTGCTAACTGCGTGTGATCACAGAGATGTTCTCTGTAAGGTTCCGCTGTGTAGAGGAGACTACATCAAAAACTAAGGGCATAGTAGATGATGTGTGGAAGTACAGGTAAATCTCTGTCAGATGTGGAAGCATCCTTTGGGGCCTTGGACAGAGGTGAGGGGGGAAGTTTTGCACTTCTTGAACTGTCCTACCTGTCCATCTTCCTTCCCACCTGTCCGCTCCACCCTCCTCTCTGACCTATCGCCTTATCTCCCACCTTCATGTACCTATTGCTTTCCCAGCTACCTTCTCTCCCCCTCCCCCACCCCAGCCCCAACGCCTTCCCATTTATCCCTCAGCTCCCTTGGGCCATCCCCTCATTCCTGACGAAGAGCTTGTGCTCTAAACATCGACTGTCCTGCTGCTCGGGTGCTGCCTGATCGGCTGTGCTTTTCTGGCACCACACACTTAGACTCTGATCTCCAACATGTGCAGTCCTCGCTTTCCCCTTTTGGCAGGTAATGCCAAAATTCTTAGACATGGATGTGAATTCACAGCATAAAATAGCCATCATTTTTACATAAATCTATTTTGAGGTAAAGGCAAGCATTTGTTCACCATTTTTAATTGTTTTGCTTATCTGTTAGATTTTGTGTAATTAAACTCATAATTCTTTTACTCTTCTACAGTTAGTAGGTTTCTTCCATTTAAAAAAAATACTCCAATTGGTCATTCATGAGCTTAAAGAATATCACTTTGTACCGCCTCATTTTGAACTGTTGCCTGCTCTGATTTTGTTTCACTGCATCAAACTTGCTTCTCCTTTCTGCAATATTTGCTGTCTATCTGAACTTGGTGTCCTACGCAAAAACTCTGTAGCTTCATCTACGTGATCAGCACAGAACCTTCAACAAGGCCATGCATTCCCTCTTTGATCATCCCAACATTGTTTAAATGCTGAGACATTCTACCTGATTGGTAAATTCCCCACAACTGATAGGCCTGAGTTTCCTGCTTTCTGTCCTCTCACTGTTCCAATAATGCAGTGATGGAAGCGTAATCCAGTATCTGACAACAAGAGTGTTGAAAGATAATGACTGGTCCTTGTTGTTTCAATATCCTGAGGCCAAAATTAATAGGTCCTGGAGATAGATATTTTAGTCCTATTATTTCCTCCCTTACAATTTTTTAAAAACTTGAATCAAATCGACAAAGCTTTTCCCCTTTTTCTGTTTCTATCCCTGTTGTTTTATTGTCTTCAGTGAAAATACATGCAACACACTCATTTAATATATCTGTCATTACTTTGTTGTCTGTTACACTATCAGCTGCATCTAATTTTGGGCAAACATCATTGTAAGCCACTCACTCTTAATGTCAACTTTTATTTACATGTTGCCATTCATATTTCCTTTCAACAGCTCTTAGTAGCTGTAGTCTTCTATTGAAGGTCATTTCCAAGTGTGAGGATCATTTTGTGCACTCTGGCACAATCTTTTGGGAAGTGACCTACTAATTTACTGCCCATACATCTCTCGGCCACTCAGCACTCCCACTGGGAGAATTGGCCAGTTAGAAGACTGGATGAAAATCCTCAAAATGGAGGTGTCTTTGGAAGCGAGAATAAGGTGACAGAAATTGAGAGGCCCTTGGCCAGTGGGAACTTTAGAGCTGAGACCAGACACTAGATAATTGGCGTTGACTGCGTTTAAGGCCTTTCATCCCACATTGCAATGGTTAAGCCAGTGAAAATCCTAACTCCATCTTTCTCTCTAGTTCTATGATGAAATATAGCTGGTTTTGCAAAACTTAAATTTGGCTTTGATTACCAAAATCCTCAAAAAATGTAACCATTGAAATTTCATCTCATTTAAATATGAATCTTATGGTTTAATAGTGCTCAAAAATCTAGTCTTTCAAGTGTAAATATATGGCCATACCAGATAGTTAGCGATTGTCAATAACTTGTTCTGAAGGAGGGTTGTATCAGACTTGAAACATGGATTATCTCTCCCCAGATGCTGACAGACTGCTGTGTTTCTGTAGTTTTTTTTGTTTGTATTTCAGATTTCTAGCATCTGTAGGACTTAGCTCTTATTTGAGTGGTCATTAACCATTTGTCAGCACAGAATCTTGAATAATTTCATTAGTCTGATGCTTGACGAGAGAGAGAGAGAGAGAGTGTGTGTGTGTGTGTGTGTTTGAGTTAAGTTCTGTGATTTATTTTAAGTTACAGTTCTTCTGCCTTGTATATCTTTTTGCATGAAAGTCCTTTCTATAATGGCATGAAAGTGGTATAAACAAACATAGTTGGAAAATTTGAACGTTTCAAGAATAGTGGTCAGAAAGAACAGTGTTTGAGGGAGTGAGTTTGTGAAAAAACATTTTTTAAATTTGTAAGATGATGCTGGCAATAATTTAGTCAGTACTATTTGTTTTGAAGTGGTTTGCTTTGGAATCTTTTTAAATAGCAACAGATTTGTTCCAGTTGTAATTTGGCAGTTGTATTTTGAGAATGTAGCATTATTGTTGAATTGAAGAAACAAATTAAGCTTTTTTCATTACATTTGTCTTGCAAGACTGATAATCTTACTCTTCATCACTGATAGATCCTCTGCTGAAGTCAGCTTTATCAGGTGCAGCATTCCTTCCAACAAAACTGCAAACAAACTAGCAACATAATTAGACCTGAAAAAAAAACTTGTTTTACTGTTACCCAAAACATCTTCTAATATTAAGAAAGGAAGATTATTTATTTAAAAACATCATGAAGTAGAAATCAGTGTGTATTGTGTATAAGTAGGTGTAAAAAATGCTTTATGAAGTTTGAGTGAATCAATCAAATTGAATGGTAGTTCCATGAAGTTATCTAGTATTGAATTTACCACAGAATAACTTGCTCTGCATTTTCGACATGGATGATTTTCACTTAACTATACAATGAGGGATTGGGATGAAATTATATTATTTGCTCTGGGATTTGAGTGTTGAAGCAAGGCCAGCATTTATTACCCATTAGAAAGTTTCTTTTTCCTCTGTAGGGGTTTGATACAACTGTGTGGATTGCTGGGCTATTTCAGAGGGAAGTTAAAAGTCAAGCACATTGCTGTCAGTCTGGAGTTATATACACATTCCACGCATGTGCAAGGTAATAAATGTCTCCAACAAAAGAGAATCTAACAGTCACCGCTTGAGATTCAGTGGCATTATCATCCTTGAATCTCTCACTATCAATATGCTGAGGTGGTTACAATTAACCAGAAGCTGTTCTGGACTGAGTCAGAAGTCCGAACTGAAAATGTGTTGCTGGAAAAGCGCAGCAGGTCAGGCAGCATCCATGGAACAGGAAAATCGATGTTTCGGGCATAAGCCCTTCTTTCCTGAAGAAGGGCTTATGCCCGAAGGGTCGATTCCCCTGTTCATTGGATGGTGCCTGACCTGCTGTGCTTTTCCAGCAACACATTTTCAGCTCTGATCTCCAGCATCTGCAGTCCTCACTTTCTCCTGAGTCAGAAGTCACACAACACCAGATTATAGTCCAACAGGTTTATTTGAAATCACAAGCTTTCAGAGCACTCCTCCTTTGTCAGGTGAAGTGACTGGACTGACCATATAAATGTGGCTACAAGAGCAGATCAGAGACTTGGAATTCTAGATTAGATTAGATTATGTACAATTTGAAAACAGGCCCTTTGGCCCAACAAGTCCACACCGACCCTCTGAAAAGTAACCCACCTGGACCCATTCCCCTACCCTATAATTGTCCCTGACTACTGCACGTAACACTATGGGCAATTTAGCATGGCCAATTCACCTAAACTGCTCACCTTTGGATTGTGGGAGGAAATCATTTTACCTGGAGGAAACCCACGCAGACCCTGGGCGAATGTGCAAACTCCACTCAGAGGCGGGAATCGAACCCGGGACCCTGGTGCTGTAAGGAAAGAATGCTAACCACTGAGCCTCTGTGCCACCCTACATGAGCAACTTGCCTTCTGTCTCCCCAAGGACTCCACCATCTACAAAGCACAAGTCAAAAGTGTGATGGAATAACTGCCAATTACCTGGGTGAAGTGCAGCTCCAACAAAACTAAAGAAGCTTGATATTTTCCAGGACAAAGCAGCTTGCTTGATTAGCACGCCATCTATCACCTTCAAAATTCATTCCCTTTGCGACCAACTAACAGTTACATAACAATGTGCCATCCACTCGAAGTAATGCCATGACTCATTGTGGCTTCTTCAGCGGTACCTTCCAAACCTATCGCCTCTACTATCTAGAAGATCAAAAACAGTAGCAGGAACACTACACCTGCAAGTTCCACTCCAAGCTGCTCATGATACTGACTTGGAAACATTTTGCCATTCCGTCACTGTCATTAGGTCAAATTCTTGGGACTTCCTTTCTAATAGCACTGTGGCTGATTTTATGCTCCAGAAACTGCAGGTCTTTAAGAAGCCAGTTCACCACCGCCTTGTCTAGGGCAATAGAAATGGGTGATAAATGATGGTCTCATGAAAGATTTCCACAACTTGTGAATGAATAAAAGGAAAAAGGCCTGACTGCATAAGGATAGCAAATTTCTTTCAACAGTCAATACATACATTGGGATTCTTACAGTACTATGAGCTATAAAATTGGCCTTACTGGTACATAGCAAATTGGTCACAGTTTAGTCCTGATGCCAAATTGAGTGACTTTTGAGCTACCCTGCATGATGATTTCATGCTGTGTATCATGGAACCTTTCAGATCTGCCGAATGTCCAATCAAAATTAAATTACTTCAAAAGATAAGCTCAGAAACATTTGCGCAACATGTGAAGCTAGCCACTTCACACTGCTACGATGCCATTGTAATACAAGTGGTCTTCTCCCTTACCACGCTGCTGCAGTTAAGCCAAAAAGACATTCTGCCTCCCATTGGTAAATAATGTGGTGTTTGAATTTTAATACTGGTCTGATATTGGGTATTTAGGCCATACGTCCAAGCAACTGGCGTATCTTATTAAACAGCACACCCATTCAGCAGTTCACAACAGGCAGGGTATTCGTTGTACTTAACCAAATTATCCCTGCAGAGCTTGGAATGTAATATCTAACATTTATATTCGATTATGCAATTAGACTGACTCTGCTAAACAATCCTGAATGTGTTAAAACCAACAACCAAACCAGGATTATCAGAGAGACTTGTAATGGCTCACTTACATTTGCTAGAACTGGCAAATGCTAGCAGAGAAAAAAATACTTGTCCATGCATTGCACCTTTTATAATTAAACAGAAACGTGAGGGACATTTATTCCCTGATGCTTTATCTATGGCAGCATTTCAACCAATAAAATTCAGCTTACCAACCTTTTCCTATGGAGTGTAAGTTGCTGCTCGTTTTGAATTTTGACATGCTTGTACCTGTCCTGATAGGTGCAGATGAAAACCCGACCTCGTTTTTCAGCAGTAACTTTTTCACCTTCCCTGGCTGGATTTGAACTCATGTTTTGAAGCAACAGCCCAGGTCACTGCATTGTTCATTCAGTAACATTATGATGTTGTGTTCTCCTGTTGTAAAAGGTAGGAATGCATTGGAAAGAATAGATAATAATTGAAGGCATGGTTGAAGAGATGAGTTTTGACTTGTTTTGAAAGAACTGGGATGTTGAAAGGCCCAATGGTCTTGGAAATCAACAGTTTCAGCCACATCTTTTAGTAACTTTCTATTTATAAACCATGCAAGATTGTTTGGAAATTCCTAAAACGGAGCTTAGCTAACCCTCAGAATTGGAGTGACAACATGACTTTCTGCATCTGTGTAACCCACATGAGAAGCAAATTTCACAGTCTTCATCTCCCTAGAGGCTGAACATTTTCAAAAGCTGGGGATTTTATTTTGAAATGAAAATGTTTGGTATGGAACGCAGCTGTGTTCATTTTGAGTGCAGCTCATTTATCCCTTCACAATCTAGAATTCTTTTTCTTTGAAGAAGTAACAGTGTTAAGCAATTTTTTATATAATATATGTTTATTAAGAAAAAATAGATTTTTAAATATTACAACAAATACAAAACAATGCAATTCAAAACAGTACAAAACTAAACTCAAATCATAAAAACATTCCCCAACCCACCTTCCTATACGAATGTATAAACATATATAGAGAAGTATAAAATTAAAAAAAAACCTAAACTAGCTATTTAACTAACTAAATAAATACCTAACAACAAACAAATAAGTAGTAATAACTCTGCTCAGCCAAACAAAACACTCATACATTCACAGTTTCTCCTCCCTGGATATTGGTCTCATGAAACACAATCGTTACGGCTATATAAAAGCCCTTGTTAGTGTGGCAGATAAATCTGTGTCCAGGTATTTCAAAAAGGGTTGCCTTGTCTTGTAAAAATTCTCAGTTTTGTGGTGTACCATATTTGTGTGAAAATCCAGGGGAATATGCTCCATAACAATCTTCCGCCAACCCGACAGGCCTGGGGGGGGGTTTCTGATATCCAACCTAGCAAGATATTCTTCCTTGCACAGAACATAAGAATATTGAAAAGTTTTGCCTTATGCGAGTCTGCAGGAAATACAATGGGTAGGCCCAAAAGGAGCGAAATAGGGTCCTTCTCCACCCCTACACCTAAAATCCTCTCCATTGCACAGACCACAGCGCTCCAATATATTTGAAGTCTGTCACAAGACCAAAGACAATGGGTAAGAGTACCCGTACAGACTTTGAACTTGGGGCATGCTGAAGATACCCCTGGTTTAAATTTTGACAAATGGTCTGGGACCCTGTGGAGAATCTTCAACTGTAAAGCATGGGTCCTATTGCAAATTGATACCTTCCTTGCATTCTCCCAAATATCCTCCAATGCCTCTGAAGAAACTTCAACACCCAGCTCTCTTTCCCACATCTTGCAGAGTCGATCAAACTCATCTGAGGTGGCACCCCCCAATTAGCCCTTAGTACCCCTCTTTCTATGTCAGATTTGTAGGGATCAGTCAAAAGTGTGGTCCTTTTTTGAATAAAATCCCTAACTTGAAAAAAAAACGAAAGAGGTCTCTATTAGGTAACTATACTTCCATACTAACTGATCGAAGGACATCATTACATCTCCCCCAAATAAATCACCCATGCAAGATATACCCCTAGCTGCCCAACGTTTAAATCCTGAATCTATCATACCTGGTTGAAAACCCGGCATACCCACTAAAAGTGTAAACAAAGATGTTTTGCCAATATTACCTTCCCTCTGCCGAATTGCCCTCCATGCTTTAACAGTATTGATGACTATTGGGTCATGGCAATATTCCCTAACTGTCCTCCCCTTGTCCAAAAACAGCAAACTGTAAGGGGGGCACTGTGCCTGGGATGCTTTGATATCTAGCCATATTGAAAGAGAGTCCCCACAAACCCAATCACTTACGTAGGTGAAAAGCGAGCTTAATTGGTAATTTTTAATGTCCGGAAGGTCTGCTCCCCCCAATCTGTGAGCCGACTGCAGTTTGGCTAATTTAATGAGGGGCCGTTTACAGTGCCAGATAAAGGAGCTGAACCAACCGTTCAGTCTCCTGAGTGTTTGTTTATTGAAAATCAGAGGGAACATCCATATAGGGTATAGCAAACGAGGGAGAATATTCATCTTAATAAGCGCTATCCGACCCAACCATGAGACTGGAAGTGCCTCCCATCTTTGGAGATCTTGTTTAATTTTTTCAAATAATTGAGTAAAATTGTCTTTGAACAGCCAATCCAAAACTGGAGTAATGAATATGCCCAAATACACAAACCCCCCCTGTGGCCACCTAAATGGGAATCTATAGTCACTCTTAAGAGCCAACTCTTTCGCAAGACCACCCATAGGCATAGCCTCTGATTTAGCAAAATTAATCTTATACCCTGAAAAAGCGCCAAACGCGTGAATTGTATCAGGCAAAGCCCTGAGACTGCTGGATTTGTCAAGAAAATTAGAACATCATCTGCATGCAGCGAGATCTTATGTAATTTTGACCCCAGTTCTGGAGCTGATATATTGAGATCCCCACGAATGATCTCCAACGGTTCAATCACCAACGTAAAAAGTAATGGTGAAAGGGGACAGCCCTGCCGGCTGCCCCTAGAAATATTAAAATTGCTTGATTGTACCCCGTTGGTAATGACCGCAGCGAGAGGTACACTGTAGAGAACCTTTACCCATCTTATGAAAACTTTGCCCAGACTAAACTGGTCTAGAGTATAGAAAAGGTACGGCCACTCAACTCGGTCAAATGCCTTCTCTGCATCTAAAGAAATCACCAATCCCTGCATTGACTGCTGTTGGCATGCTTGAATTACGTTAAGCAGCCTCCTAACGTTATTGGAGGATCTGCGACCCTTCATGAAGCCCGTCTGATCCTCTTTAATAATAGAGGGTAACACAGTCTCCAGCCTTAACGCAAGAGCCTTAGAGAGGACTTTAAAGTCCACATTTAAGAGCGAGATGGGCCTGTACGAAGCACAGTCTTCCGGATCCTTCCCTTTTTTAAGGATAAGTGAAATATTGGTCTCTCTCAGAGATGGTGGGAGACAAACATGACTGTATGAATCATTAAACATATTCAGCATCGGGCCTGACAGTATGCTTATAAATTCCTTATAGAATTCACTGGGAAATCCATCAGGACCGGGCACCTTTCCACTCTGAAGCTGCCTCACAGCTTCCTGCACTTCTCGCTCTGATGATGGGGCATTGAGAAAGGACTGTTGTTCGGGATTCACACCCGGAAGCTTCAGATCTCTAACAAAAAGGATTCCATTTTGGCCTGCCCCTCCTCACAATTCTCAGACTGATATGACTTCGAGTTGAATCTCTGGAACGCCACATTAATCTTTTTAGAATCACATGTTAGGTTCCCAGACCCTTCCCTAATCGCTGTAATGGTTTGTGGGGCACTTCTCTTTCTGGCAATGTATGCTAAGTATTTGCCTGGCTTGTCACCATGCTCGTATAACCTTTGCTTTGCAAAAGCCAGCTCCTTCTTTGCCATCTGCGTGAGCACGGAACTTAGTGCAGACCGCAGTGCCGTAATCCTCTGTCGTTTGACCAACGAGGGTCTGTCAAAATAGGCCTTCTCAGCTGCCTTCAACCGTGCTTCAAGGAGACGTTGCTGCTCACCCTTCTGCCGCTTCCTACTTGTGGAATATGAAATAACTAACCCCCTGATATAAGCTTTGGCAGTTTCCCAGAGAACAGATAAGCTATCAACCGAGCCTATGTTGATGTCTAGGAATGCCCGAAATTCCTTAGAGAAATACTCCACAAACTTGCTGTCCATGAGAATAAAGGGGTCCATTCGCCAGTACCTTGAATCCATTGTAACATCCTTAATTTTAACCATGAGGTACACTGGAGCATGATCAGAGATGGCAATATTACCAATCGTACAGGATGCCACCAGATCCAGGGTTGCAGCAGGGGTCAGAAAAAAAATCAATCCCCCTGACATCTGTGCGGATTGGAGAAAAACGTGAAATCCCTACTTGTAGGGTGGAGACACCTCCAGACGTACACCAATCCTAATTCCCCACACAAACCCCAATAACTGTTTAGTTTGTGCAGAGGGTATCGAGGGACCTTTACGCAACCTGTCTATTCTGGGGTCCATGAGGCAGTTAAAATCTCCCCTGATAATGATGTGCCGAGACTTGAGACTTATCAGTTTAGAAAAAGCATCTACCAAGAATTTAAGAGGATGAGCTGGGGGACAATAAACATTTAAAATGCCATATTCTTCCCCATTTATCAAGGCTTTTAAGAATTACAAACCTCCCGTATGTGTCTTTAACACATTCCAACAATTTAAATGAGAGATTTTTCCTTACCAATATGGCCACTCCCCTTCTTCTGGTATTAAATGGTGAAAAATAAACTTGGTCAAAGCCATTCTGCTGTAATTTAAGATGCTCTTTGTCTTCCAAATGTGTCTCCTGTAACAAAGCAATATCCACCTTCTCCTTTGTAAGACTCGAGTACCTTCTTCCTCTTAATTGGTAAGTGACTTCCCTTGATATTCCAGGTAGACATTTAATCAAATCATTAGCCATAATCTTCTGCAATTACATTTAAATTCCAGAGAGGAGGAACCCGAACCACAAATTGCTGAGCCTTAGTGTCGCATGGTCCACCAAATATAAAAACTACATAAACTAAAACCACTACATTTAACAAATGTACAAAATTATTAAAAATAAAAAACAACAAAAACCAGAAAACAAACCATCATGTAAAGCGCCAATAGCGCTGAGTAGGGGAACTCACCCCTTGCCCAGAGAGGGCAACTACCCGTCCTGAACTGCCCATAAATAGGCACCTAACCATCTCAACCACCTTCATTTCTCCCAGCTAGAGCCACATCGCAAGCACAAGCTAAAAAGAATAAACACCCCATAGAATAGCAATATGAATAAAAAAAACATTCTTTTATAATAAAAAGGGGAATAAATACCCCACCCATCCTTTGGTATGTTCTAACTTCAGAATTTAAAATGTACATCTTAACCATCGCCAGACACAGTTTGAACCAAATTATTATCAATAGAGGAAAAAAAAGGGGGAAAAACAAAGCTCCAACTGGATTTCCTCCACTTCTTTTACAGAATGATAAACACATACCCAAGCAACAATATTTATACATACTACAATTGTTCAAATTAGGTTAGTTTGTCAACAAAGTCTCTTGCCTTCTCTGATGTGTCAAAGAGATGCATAGATCCATCCAAGGTGATTCAAAGCACTGCCGGATATCTCAGGGAGTACTGAATCCCAAGCTCCTTCAGTCTTCTCTTGAGACCATCATACGATTTTCATTTCTGGATCACCACCGCTGAGAAGTCCAGAAAAAACATGATCTTAGACCCCTCGTAAATTAGGGCCTTTGGATCCTTCCCCTGGAGTCTGGAAGCCTCCGTGACTCTCTCCTTATCCCGATAATGATGGAACTGCACCAGGAAAGGACGAGGGCGTTGACCCAGACCCGACCTCCGCACTGCGACCCAGTGAGCCCTCTCTATGTTCAATCCTCTCATGCCAGTCTCCAAGACAAGGAGTTTCGGAAGCCAATCTTCAACAAATTCCGCAGGCCGCTCACCTTCCTTACCCTCAGGCAGACCGATGATCCGAATGTTTTTCTCCTGCCCCTGTTTTCAAGATCATCCACCTGGTCATGCAAATTACAAACCTGCGTCTCCAGGGCTTGGATCTCATCCTTGAATGAACTGGCATCAGCTTCCACCGCTGTGACCCTGTGCTCCACCTCATCTGTCCTCTTCTCCAGGTCTCCCAGCTGCTGCTCATGCTTCTGCAGCATGAGAGAGACTGGAGGCAGCTTCTCTTCGATCTGTTGCCCCAGCATCTCATGAGATTTTGAGAGCTGGTTCACCAGGTCCTGGAGAGTAATCGGCTCTGAGGCTGCCGCAGGCCTGGCCTCAGATGCTCCTCCTCCCTTTTTAGGCATTTCTGGACAACTGAAAATACAGGTAAGTCAATTTTTAAATGTTTCTTGGGGCTCCACAATCTTTCCAGCGCCCCAAGAAATCCTGATGACCTGGGTTGGATGGGTTAAAGGACTGTCCTGCTCCTGCTACGATGCGAAGCTCTGCAGTGTGATCTTCTCAGATCACCGCCATCTTAGATCCCCCCGTGTTAAGCAATATTAATAGAGATGGAACAGGAGAGTTGGTTTAGACAAGGTGCCTCAACAGAGGAAAAAATTAGCATTGAGTCTATTGACCTATAGAGTTGGCCTTTTACTGTGCACCTAACACTGAGTGGTTCTAAATTATTTCTGTAAAACACAATTGTCTTACAATATAGTTACATTTTCATTTTTAGCAGCAGCACGATTTGTTGAGTGAAATGACCCTTTCAATTACTCATTTGTATGGAACTTTATAGAGTAATGCTTCTGAGTTAATTCTGTGAATCATACCGAGTTGAGGGATTCCAGATTGAGGAGTGATTAGAGAAATTGGGATTATTTTTTCTTTAGGACAGTGAAATTTAAGTGGAGATTTAATAGAGATGTTCAAACTGATGAATAGTATTGTGAGACTAAATGGCAGCAGGTTGGAGCCAGAGGACAGATTAAAGTGATTAATAAATGAGCAGAGGTAACTTCAGGAAATGTTTTTAATGCAAAGTGTTGCCATTGTCAGTTCTTAGCAAAGTAGTTGGCCATTTAGTCTATTGTGCTTTTACCAGCCAGATCTAACCCAGTCATACTTCCCATCTCCTGGTTTGTAGCCCTGTACATTAAGGAACTTCAAAAGACCTTCACTGCAGTCCCTGAAAATGTATTTGAAACCGATTCACGAGTAACTTTCAAAAAGGAATTGTGAAGATGTTTGAAAATGAAATGCTTGCAGTGCAATGAGGAATGAGAGAATGTGTGGGTCTCTGAATATTCTTGCAATATGAGATGGGCCCCATGACCTCACCCTATGCTGTGTGGTTTTCTTAAAGTGAAATGATATTCCACTTAGTATTTATTGTGTTCTATTTCAGTTCACTTAACACCTGTATGAGTTGCAGGATAAGTTTCAACTCAGTATCTAATTATAAAGTGTAGAAAGCAAGATTACATATTTTTTTCAGTTTGACTCTGCACAGTGAAGATGTTTTGGTCACAAAATGTATCTTTTTATAAATTAAGCACCCTATTTGAATGCGAGAAACAACTAATCTTGGTTTGCAGCACATTTTGTTCTTTGATTCATTATCAAGAGTATGGAAGTTTCAAGTGATTCACCAAGTTTTACAGTCTTTGGTCTCATTGTTTATCATTTTATTAGACAAGCAGTGATTATTGGTCAAGTTTATCTTGGCTTTGCAAAAGCATTCAGTAATAAAATTTACTTCCTGCTGATGTGTTAGAAATGTTAGGAGTAGCTCCTTAAACCTGTCCCATCATTAATTTTTATCTGTTCCTTTATTCTGTCATAAGTGGATTATTGAAGTCTTAACTTGATTGTACTGAGTAGATAGAACATAGAACATTACAGCGCAGTACGGGCCCTTCAGCTCTCGATGTTGCGCTGTCCTGTGAAACCAGTCTGAAGCCCATCCAACCTACACTATTCCATTCTCATCCATATGTCTATCCAAAGACCATTTAAATTCCCTTAAAGTTGGCAAGGTTTTTGGATTAGAGTGGTGCTGGAAAAGCACAGCAGGTCAGGCAACATCCAAAGAGCAGGAAAATCGATGTTTTGGGCAAAAGCCCTTCATCAGGAAGTTGGCAGGCTACTTCTGTTGCAGGCTGCTCCTACTACTCTCTGAGTAAAGAAACTACTTATGACATCTGTCCTATATCTAGTGACCTCAGTTTAAAGCTATGTCCCCTCATGCTAGCCATCGCTATCTGAGGAAAAAAGGCTCTCACTGTCCACCCTATCTAACCCTCTGATTATCTTATATGACATTTGAATTCAACAAAATTCTGGAGCTCAAGAAAACTAGTCTAATGGCAATTATATGACCATTGTAAAAGCATATCTGATTTACTAATGTCCTTTGGGGAAGGAAATCTGCCATCCTTACCTGGTCTAGCCTATTTGTGACTCCACACCCACAACAATGTGGTTGACTCTTAACTGGCTTCCAGGTAATTAGGGAAGGGCAATAAATGCTAGCTTAGCCAGTAATGGCCACATCCCATGAACAAATACAAAAAGAGTTTGGCTAATTTAAGGCAAGATTGTAGTCTGGCAGTGGATAGTCAAGAGAGGTGGTGGAGAGTTAGAATTGTGTTTATTAGCATGTTTGTGGAAACTGATCCTGTGATGAAAATTAGAGGAATGTCATTTGAGGAAGATGTGATTGTGATTTCAAAAGCTGCAGAGTGGACCAAGAGGGAAATTATACCACAATCCTACTTAGCACAAATGCCATTCGTGACTTTGCTCAGGACCATTTTGGCAAAGTGACAGGGGTGAAAACTGACTGATTAGCGTAATTCAAGTACGGGATGCTAGCTGCTGCAGTGTGAAGGCTTATCCTGGAACTTGGTGGCATATGTTGGAGACAGAAGGATTGAAGATGGGATGGTACTTTGCAAGGTCAGAGGCTGAGGCTTTTATTTGTAGGGGAAGATAGGTAATGCCAGCTCTTTCAGAAAGGACAGTTGCATTTATCTCAGGAGAAGTCAGTGTCAAGAGCAGGGATCTGAAAGAAACGTTAGCAGGTTAGCGTCTTTAGGGAGTGGAGTTCAAGAGAGCAGAAAAATTGGTCTCGGATAAGATAAGAACTAGCTAGATGAGAAGGACACTGGGCAAAATATGCAGGTTTGGAAGATAGTTTGTGGTGGGGAGCATGGGTATAAATTTACTTTGGTGGATATGGGGATGGAGAGAGTCTGAACAAGTGCTCTGAGTGATAAAGAAGCCACTGAACTACTTGGAGCTGAGTGGATTAGGCAATGATCAGGAAATTAAGACGTCAGTTGTTAAAGGAAAAGGGGGAGTAATCTTTCTCTCTGGGAGATCCTTTTAACAGAGGTCAATCAAGTCTGGTAACATTTGACTTGGCCCAGCCAGTGGTTAAATCTGGACTGCTCAGAAATGCAAGTGAGAAAATCTGAGCTTTGCCAAGAGGAACAAAGGGGTTTTGAGAGAGAAAATGTTTTTACTGAGAATGGGAGAAGCAAACATTAAAGATTGAGCAAACCAATACCTAGTGGTATTGTAGCTAGACTATTAATCCAGAGATCCAGATAATGTTCAGAGGACCTGGATTCAAATCCCACCATGGCAGATAGTGGAATTTGAATTCCATTTTAAAAATCTGGTATTAAATGTATAATGATGACCATGAATCCATTGTCAACTGTCAAAAAAAGCCATCTGCTTCACAAATGTCCTTTAGGAAAAGAAACTACCATCCTTATCTGGTCTGGCCTACCTATGACTCCAGACCCACAGCAATGTGGTTGACTCTTAACTTCCCTCTGGGCAACTAGGAATGGTCAATGAGTGCTGGGCTAGTCAGCCACTGCAAAAGTATCACAAATGTCTTGAAATTTTGCTGAAATCCATCTTATTGTCTTTTACCAGGTCCAGTTGTTGTATGAGCTTGCGCACAGCATGAACAATGCCTGGGATAAAATACAGAAGAAAGGCATACTGCGGCAGTCTTCTACGCATCCTGAATCTGTCATAGGACCAATGCCAGGGTCACCAGTAAGAAGTAGTGTCAGTACAGCACCACCAGATGCTAGCACTTGTAGTCCTTCTGCTGATATTGGAACCACCACAGAGGTATGCATACACTTCTTATCAACCTAAAAAGCTGTACTACTTCCTTTGATTCTGCAGTAAGTGTTTCCTATTCTTTTTCAGGTACTTTTAACTGTGATTGTGAGCAAAGGCTCAATTGAATAGTTATGGTGGGACCATTTTCATCATGGTTTGCCAGTGGAAATCCTGAGCAAAACTTTCACCTTCAGCAGGATACAAAATTACCATAGACAGGTTGAACACGTGTAACAGCCCATGATCAAATGACTTCAATGCAAAACAGTCCATGTTGGTCAGCCAATCTGCTACCACCAATTTTTTTTGGCCAACTAAAGTTGGAAATCTCCCTACTATGAGCCCAGTAGAAAGTAAACGGTGCCATTAAGCATGAGGCCAGAAATCTAAACTCTTAGTAATTACAAGGAATGATCAATGGTCACAGGTATTGTCCCATAAAGGCTTGTGAATTTTTTGCAGGACTATCAAAGGTTTTCAAAAGGTTAATAAAAAGTCACGTGTGATTATAGAGTCAAAGCAAAGGGAGGGTTGGTAAAACATTTAAAATCATTGGCACAATGTGGGTTTCCTGCAAAAGCAATGCATGGATAACTGCTCGACCTGTTAATATTATGCATCTCTTTATTTGCTCATACTTCATGTTTTCATCACCTAATTAAGTTTTTAAAACTTTGAAAAGCTGGTTTTGACCAGCAGTATGTGATCTTATGTCAGGTGACATTTTAAAATTTATATTGGAAAAGTCTTCAGAGGAACCATACTTTCTCTCTGAACATGATTTTATGGCCTAAATGTTCATAGCTAATGTACATCTTAAGATGGTGTTAAAAGTTGCTAAATGAACTGTGAATTATGTTTCTTTCTATTTTTCTGAACCTAAACATGTCACTAGATCATAAGCTTGCAAATAGTATTATTTTGTGTTTTGATGGTTATTTTAGTTTTGTCGTGAATTAAAATTCAGTTTTAAAGTCCAGTTTAAAATAAGTTTAATTGTATTTACAGCTTTTCATTTGAATGTAATACTGATTGCTGCTGAGAGTATTTCTTTTCATGCTGATGACCTTACACACGTCTCAAATGCAGAGGCAGACTCTATTTAGCTTCCTGAATTATGATGAAAATGGTAAAGCAGTGATGTGAGTTGTGGCACACAGGGAGTGTTTAATCACTTATACCACCCCTGAGCTTAGAAATATTATGTTGTGCAAGCTGTGACAGCCCACTCTATCTGTTTACTCAAGTGGGAGAAGTAGTTGAACTGTTTGGTCTGTGGGGAGACCAAGTGATTGAACAAGAATGCAAGAATGTTTTACTAAGGGGAAGTATCAGAGTGCCGAAAAAGTGATCATCTCTGTACCTCCGGGCAGAACAAGGGGTACAGACCTTATGTGTTTGTGTCTTTTGATGAATGAAGACAGTTTTCTTTAAAGGAAAATAAACTCCTCATTTCGTTAAATTCATTAAACATCGCGCAGTTGATGATATACTGGATGTTTGCATATAATTTGGCAGATTGAAGTGTGGGAAAATGTGTGTAAGATTCTGCAACATTCTTGACTTGCTTTGAAGTTTGGAGGAAAAGAGAAAATAATATAAAATACAAAAATTACTTAGAAATAAGTATATGATTTTGGATATCATTAATAAAATTAAAAGCATTGTTGAATTACCAAGAGGTTGTGATTCTCAATCAGAAGATTGAATCTATCCTCACTATTAATTCCTCTTGGAATTAAATTTGTACAGTCACTTCCATTATATATCACCCAGAGCAACAATGCCCTAACAAAAGATTTTATAAGATTTAATTTCTTTCAAAATTGATAGAAGTTGTTTTTTGAAGTATGAGCATTCACTGTTTAACTTGCATTTTCTTTCATGATAAATCTTATGTTCTCGCAATAAAGTGGGAATGCCTCAGGTGTACAATATTGTATTGAGCTGATAAATGAACTTGAAAATGTACATTTATTATTCCTGTTTAGTTTAAAGAATAATTTAATAACAAGAGCAGCTTGTCAATATGTTACACATTTAAATGTAGTTGTAAAGTCCAAAGACAGATACAGGTATTCGGACAAGATGACTAAAACACGGTCAAAGAGTTAGAAGTAGACAGAGAGATTTAGAGGTTAGTGATTCAGTGAGGAATTTCCAAAATGTAGGAACTTCAGTAGTTGATGTTACTGCTGCCAATGATTGGGTGAAGAAAATAGGAAATGTACAAGAGGTCAGAATGAATAGAGTTTTGACATATTATTGGGTGACGGGCAAAAAGATGTACTGGAACTGGAAAGAGGTGAGATTATGAAGGGATATGAAAATGTGGATGAGCATTTCAAAATCAAATAAGTTATGCACATTATAATGCTGTTGCATTGTCAGTGCAAGTGGAAAATCATTTTAGCAATTGTTTTACAACTAAGCAGCAATTTTGACACTGAGCATATTAAGAAACAACTATATATGAGTGAGACTGGATCATATACAGGCTTAGACAGGACATTTCCTTCTTTGAAAAACGGGTAAATTAAATGTTTTTTTAAAACAATTCAGGACCTTTAACAATTATTTAATCAATTTAACCCCGGTGCAGTTTGAACTCATGACCTTTGGGTTACTGATACCAGCACTCCAGCTATTCCTCGGTTATACTCTTGTGAAACATTATGGGAGTATTTCACCAAATATAACAACAGGAGCCCTGGTAGAACTGAAGTTAATGGCTTACAAAGAATTCATTAGAACATTGCTCTGTGTTTCTCTCTCAACAGAGGCTGCCAGACCTCCTGACTTTCTCCAGCACTTTCTGTTTGTATTGCTTCTACAACCACTCTCTACTCCTAAGCCTTTACTGGCATTAAGGACAAAAGCAGTAAGAACATGGAATGGCATCTCTTGGAAGCTTTTTTTTTCATTCTCACTTAAAGGCATACGTTTATTTGTGCCAAGTCAGATTTCTGAGATTCTCTAATACCATTGTGGGAGTTCTATCACTGTGGACAGCTAATGAATAATGACAAGTCAATTTGCTTCCAGGGGTGGCTGAATGTTGACAAGGACCATTTCTCCTCATCTTCAAGTAGTGTCATTCACTATATTTGCAATCACATGGAGCTTTGCCACCAACAGTGTAACACAGCCTCCATGTTGCTCTTCATCATTGGTCTGGATTTTGCTCAAGTTTAGAGTGGAGCTTACACTCAACCTTTTAGCTTGGGGACAACAATCTATGGTACAAAATGACACTTGTTTCATCAACGAGTGCTTTGTCTCATAAAAGGCATGTTATCTTGTGTGAATGTTTCTTGTGCTGGAAAAGCTAATTGCCCTTGTGTTTTGGTTGCTTTGCTGGCAGCCAAGAGCAACTCCAATGCGATGAGGATATTGGAGAAGCTAAAAAGGAAATTGGGACTAAAACCTGGGCAAGCATTTTAAGCTTTTCCATATGTTCATTTTTACATAATAGTATTGCTGTGGTTCTGTTTTTGAGAAGTTATTTGCTGTTGGAAAGTTTGAATGAAGAAAATCGCTGACAGTAGTCATATGGTATACATTGCAACTGTCAAATATAGTTCTTTTAAAAAAAACCTCTACTCTGTCTCCTTCAGGACTCCCCTTACAACCTACATCTTTGACTAGGCTTTTGGCCATCTGCCCTAATATTTCATCATGTAGCGTGGTGTGAAGCCATTAGAAATCGGGAAAACCCTCTGCTGGTTGGAATCAGATCTATTACAAATAAAGATGGTTGTGCTGGTTGGAAGGCAATCATCTCTGCCCCAAGACATCACCGCAATATTTTCTCAGGGAGGTGTCGAGGTGCAACCATCTTTACTTGCCTCATAAGTTAACATTCCTCCACTGTTAGATCAGAAGTGGATTAATTGATATTTGCATCAATGTTCAGTATCATTTGTGACTTCCTGAAGTTGGCCTGTTGATATACTTGGATTGATAAGTAGAAAATAACATTCATGCAGGCAATGATCAGTTCAAAAAAAAATCTAATCATCGCCTCATAACAATCAGCATTACCTTCACTGTATTCCCCACTATCAACATCCTGGGGGTTACCATTGACCAGAAACTGAGCTGCATGAGGCATATACGTATTGCAACAGCAACAGCAGGTCAGAAACTGGGAATATTTCAGCTTCACATCTCTTTACTGTCCTCAGCCTGTCTGCCATCTACAAAGCACAGGCCAGGAGTGTGATGGAATACTCCGTATCTACCTGGATGTTTGGAGCTTCACCAATGTTCTAGAAGGTTGACAAAGCACAGCACCTCGAACATCATAGCACATCATTATTTACCATTGAGACACTGTGGCAGCAGGAGGTACTGTCTGAGAGGTGCACTACAACAACTCATCAAGGTTCCTTGGATCGCACCGTTCAAACCCACGACCTCTGCTATATAGAAGGACAAGTGCAGCAATGCATGGGAACATCACCACCTGCAGGGTCCCCTCTAGGTCATGCACCATTCTGATTTGGCAATATATTGGTGCTTTTTCAAAGTCACTGCTTCATAATCCTGGAACTCATTTCCTAACTGCATCACAAATATTCCTGTACCTGAAGGATTGCAGCAGTTCAAGAAGGCATCATGCAACTACCTTCTCTGGAGTAATTAAGAATGGAGAATAAATGCTTTCCTAGCCTGTGGTGCCTACGTTCCCTTTCAAGAAAGGTATTAGTAAACAAGATGGGCCTTCACCACAATTGATGACTGTTTCATGGGAACCATTACTGAGAATAATTTGTGAAATCTGATTTTTAAAATTTTCTGCTAATTATATTTGAATTCCACCAGCTTCATGGTCAGATTTTAGCTTGTGTTCCCAGAGATTCTAGCCTCTAGATTACTCGTCTGATTACTACCTCTGTGCTACTATCTCCCCAGTAGTGAAATGATTAAATAAAAACATTTTAAATATAAATGTATAGTGAGAATTAATAGCTTGATTAATACCTGTGACCTTAGATCTGAGTGACAAATTATTCATCATTTGACTGGGGCAGCACATCGATCCTAGGACAAGCCAGGCAGAGACATGCACGAGAATTTCTGGAAGCATACCACTCCAACTGGAACTCTATCAGAAACGCATTGATTTGGATCCCATCTACCACCTTCTAAGAAAAGAACTGGAAATGACATCACCATTCCAAGGAAACCTAAACATAAATAGAAAGTGGGACATAACACCAGTGCTTCACCAGAGGCTCGCTGATTATGTTACCAAGTATGGTGACAAAACATCTGAAAATGAACCTTCCAGCTCAGCGAGCAAGCTTACGTCCAGAATGATTCTTCATAATAATTATTTAACATTAATTTATCCCTTTCATGCCAAAGGGTTAGTTCTTCCATCATTTAATTGCTCCTGATCTCCACAGACATTCCTCTGATCCTTTTTGGCTGATTTCATGTGCTGGACTCCTCATTTATTAATGATGGGGAGTCATCTCCTCTAGTGAGCTGTTTAATTTTCCACCACTATTCATAACTGGATGTGGCAGGGCTGCAGAGTTAGACCTGAATGTGCTGGTTATGAAATTGTTTAGCTCTGTCTAGCACTGCTGCTTTTGCTGTTTGTAACGAGTAGTCCTGTTATGTAGCTTGACCAAGTTGACGCCACATTTTTAGGTACACCTGATGCTGCTCATGGCATGCCTTATTGCACTCTAAATTGAATCAAGGTTGATTACCTGGTTGTTGATAATGGGAGAGTGGGGTCATGCTGGACCATGAAGTTGCGGATTGTGTGGACTGTGATTCTGCTGCTGTTGATGGAAATGCTGTTCAGCTCACATGGAGGAGCACTGATTCATTAACTTAGGTGGAGACTAGTTTTACTGTGTTTCCACCTTTGCTGGGTTTGTCCTGCTGGCAGGACAGGACATAACAATTATGGTGGTGTTGAACTATGGAATAGGAGTAGGCCATTTGGCCTTTTGAGCTTTCTCCATCATTCCAAAGGCAGTTCTTCTACCTCGATGCCATAACGGACACATTGTGTTTAAAGTAAGAGTCCAAGAGTATGACTATGTCAGACTGTTACTTCGTCAGTGGGACAGGTTCTGCCCGTGATGTCGGTTCGAATAACTTTGCAAGGCAAACAGTGCTGTGTTTGCTGGTTTCATTTCCAGTGCCTTAGTCGATGCCACGTGTCCATCAGGTTTTATTCCTTTTTCTAAGACATTCTCTTACCGCTGATATAATTGCTAGACTACTTCAGAGGCTGTATTCCTGATGAAGGGCTTTTGTCCGAAACGTCGATTTTCCTGTTCCTCGGATGCTGCCTGACCTGTTGTGCTTTTCCAGCACCACTCTGATCTAAACCCTACTTCAGAAGTCCGTTAAAAGTCAACCACATTTCATTACATCTGGCGTCAGAGGTAGACCAGGCCAGGTACAGACGACTGATTTCCTTCCTTGTAGGACATTAGTGAGCCAGATGGTATTTTCTGACAGTGGACAGTGATTTCCTGGTCATCATCAGACTTTTAATTCCAGATTTTTATTGAATTCAAATTCACTCGTCTGTTATAGTGGGGTTTGAACTATGGTCCCTAGTACATTACCTGTGTCTCTGGATGACTAGATCAGCAATTATGTAACTGTACCATGACAGCATGGGAAGAGCTTGACATTGCAGCCTGGTCCAGTCTGTGGGCTGGGTGTATGCTCCTGAACACATGGTGTGTGTACAGCAACATTAAAATGATATTTGATGATGCAGAATTGAATTGCAGAAGTCTTCCGTAAGTTCTTGGAGGCTGGTTCTTATCAGATGCCAGTGTACTTAGACATTGCGTGCATGTGGCCTGTATCTGTGGATCGTGTCTTGGAATGCTGTTGCCCACTGTCCAACATGAGGGCCCTGTAAATAAGTGATTAACTGTATTCACTAGGTACTCGCTCTGATTTCATGGCAAGCTTTCTTGGCGTCTAACTTGTTTGGTGTGCTTGTTAAACTAGGAACCTGAAATTAATGAGGTGAATTGGACCATGTCATGTGCACTTGACAAGCCACAATCCTCCTTAATTGGCCTAATGAGAAACTCTATTGCTTTGCTTTTCAAAAGCATAAAAAATGGAGTGGAGGGTTCTTTTGATTTAGTGGTAATTCAAAGATAGTGATACAAGAAGGCCCAGGTTCAAATCTAATCTGCTTCAGACCTCCATTTTTGCAGCAGGAATGGGAGTCGTGAGAGTAAGAACCAGGGGCTATGAGGAGGTAAGTTAATCCTTTAAAAGCTTATCTCGTGAATAGGTGGAATACACACTGAGCAGGAATGGACATGGTACTGCTGAGTAGGGGGCCTCCATTTTGACAGAGGAGAGAAGGTGGAGTGAAGTGAGGGCTGCCGGGAAGGTAAGGGCTTAATTTATATTTGGGGCAGGATGAACACGTGGCTTGAGAGATGGTGTAGGAGGGAGGGGTTCAGATTTGTTGGATATTGGGACCGGTTCTGGGGAAGGTGGGACTATTACAAAATGGATGGTCTACATCTGAACCAGACTGGAACCAGTGTCCTTGGGGGAGGTTTTAAACTAATGTGGCAGGAGGCTGGGCACCAGAAGAGAAAACAAGTAGGCAGCGAGGTGGAGACTGGAGACTGTCAGAATTATGAAGATAGCATTAATAAAGGGAAGAGTAGGCAGAGAGCAGATGAGCACAAAAAAAACTGGTGGCCTGCAATGCATCTACTTTAATGCAAGGAGTATAGTGTGTAAGGCAGATGAACTTAGGGCTTGGATTAGTGCCTGGGAGTATGGCGTTATTGCAATCACAGAGACTTGGTTGAAGGAAGGGTATGATGATTGGCAATTAAATGTTCCAGGATATAGACACTTCAGACAGGACTGGGAGGGAATTAAAGTGGGAGTGGGGTGGGGTTGGAGTTGCATTGCTGGTCAAGGACAATATCATGGCTGTGCTAAAGGTACACACTATGGAGGGTGCAGTCACATTGTTGGGGTGTATTACAGGCCTCCCAACAGTGAGTGTGAGGTAGAAGAACAAATAGATAAACAGATTATGGAAAAATGTAGAGGCACTAGGGTAGTGGTGATAGGAGATTTTAATTTTCCCAACATTGACTGGGATACACTTAACGTCACAGGTCTGGATGGGGTAGAATTTGTAAGAAGTGTCCAGGAGAGTTTCCTAGCACAATATGTCAATAGTCTGATGAGGGAAGGGACCATATTGGACCTGGTACTGGGGAACGAGCCAGGCCTGGTGGTAGAAGTTGCAGTGGGGGGATTTCTTTGGGAACAGTGACCACAATTCTGTAAGTTTTAGAATACTTGTAGATAAATAAGAGAGTGGTCCTAAGGGAAGAGTATTAAACTGGGCCAAAGCCAATTATATCAAAATTAGGCAGGAGCTCGGAAATGTGGGTTGGACACAGCTATTTGAAGGGAAGTCCACATTTGAGATGTGGGAGGCTTTCAAAGATAGGTTAAAGGATAGGCACGTCCCGTTGAAGGCAAAGGATAGGAAGGGCAAGATTCGTGAACTGTGGATGACAGGAGAAATTGTGCAACTAGCCAAGAGGAAAAGGGAAGCGTACATAGGGTCTAGGCAGCTAAGAACAGAACAGGCCCTGGAAAAATATCGGAAGAAAAGGACGAGTCTTAAATGAGGAATCAAGCGGGCTAAAAGTGGTCGTGAAATTAGCTTTAGCAAGCAGAATTAAGAAGAATCTCAAAGCATTTTATTCTTATATAAGAAGCAAGCAAATAACTAAAGAGAAAGGATTGGTCCACTAAAGGATAACGAAGGAAGGCTATGTGTTGAACCTGAGAGAATGGGTGAGATTCTGAATGATTACTTTGCATCAGTGTTTGCTCAGGAGAGGAACATGATGAATGTTGAGATTAGAGATAGAAGTTTGATTAGTCTAGATCATGTTGACATAAGTAGGGAAGATGTGTTGGGTAGGCTAGAGGTTATTAAGGTGGACAAATCTCCAGGACTGGATGGGATCTATTCCAGGTTGCTGAGGGAGGCGAGAGAGGAAATAGCTGGGGCCCTGACAGATATCTTTGTGGCATCTATAAATACAGGTGAGGTGCCGGAGGACTAGAGCGTTGCTTATGTTGTCCCCCTGTACAAGAAGGGGAGTAGTATTCCGGATAACTACAGCCCAGTGAGCCTGCCGTCATTGGTGGGAAAGTTGCTGGAGAAGGTTACCGAGGGATAGGATGTACTTATATTTAGAAAAGAATGGGCTTATCAGTGATAGGCAACATGGTTTTGTGCGGGGGAGATCGTGCCTTACCAACTGAATAGAGTTCCTCGAGGAAGTGACCAAGTTGTTAGATGAAGGAAGGGCTGTTGATGTCATATACATGGACTTTAGTAAAGCATTTGATAAGGTTCCCCATGGTAGACTAATGGAGAAAGTGAAGTCACATGGTGTGCAGGGTGTTCTAGCTAGGTGGGTAAAGAACTGGTTGAGCAACAGGAGACAGAGAGTGGTAGTTGAAGGGAGTTTCTCGAAATGGAGAAAGGTGACCAGTGGTGTTCCACAGGGGTCAGTGTTAGGGCCACTGTTGTTTGTAATATACATAAATGATCTGGAAGAGGGCACTGTTGGTATGATCAAGTTTGCAGATGACATGAAGATTGGTGGAGTAGCAGAAAGCATAAAGGACTGTCAGAGAATACAGGAGGATATAGATAGAGTGGAGAGTTGGGCGGAAAAGTGGCAGATGGTTTTCAATCCAGACAAGCGTGAAGTGATGCATTTAGGCAAGTTTAATTCTAGAGCGAATTATACAATGAGCAGAAGAGCTTTGGGAAAAGTTGATGGGCAGAGAGATCTGGGAGTGCAGATCCATTGTACCCTGAAGGTTGCTGCACAGGTGGATAGAGTGGTCAAGAAGGCATATAATATGCTTGCCTTCATTGGACGGGGTATTGAATATAAGAGCTGGCAAATCATGTTAAAATTGTACAAGACATTGGTTCGGCCGCATGTAGAATACTGTGTATAGTTCTGGTCGCCACATTACCAAAAGGATGTGGATGCTTTGGAGAGAGTGCAGAAACGGTTTACGATGTTGTTGCCTGGTATGGAAGGTGCTAGCTATGAAGAAGGGTTGAGTGGGTTAGGTTTATTTTCATTAGGAAAAAGGAGATTGAGGGGGGACCTGATTGAGGTTTACAAAATCATTAAGGGTATAGACAGGGTGGATAGAGAAAAGATTCTTCCCAAGGTGAAGGATTCAATAACAAGAGGTCGCACTTTCAAGGTGAACGGTGGAAAGTTTAAGGGGGATACACACAGCAAGTACTTCACACAGAGGGTGGTAGAGACAGGCACAGTAGATTAATTTAAGATGCGTCTGGAGAGATGCATGAGTAGGTGGGGAGCAGAGGGATACAGATGCTTAGGAATTGACCGACAGGTTTAGACAGTACATTTGGATCGGGTCAGGCTTGGGGGGACTGAAGGGCCTGTTCCTGGGCTGTAAATTTTCTTTGTTCTTTGTTCTAAGTGAGGTAATATGTTTGGGTGTCAGGAATAAGAGTGATTAACTTAAAGCATGGATCAGTATTTGGAACTACAATGTTGTGGCCATAATGGAGACGTGGATTTCACAGAGGCAGGATTGGTTGCTGGATGTTCCAGTCTTTTGTAACGAACAGGAGGGGGGTTTAAAATGGGGCAAGGAATAACATTGTTAATAAGAGAGTGCATTACAGCTGCAGAAAAGAAGGTTCTTGAGGAGAGTTTGTCTACTGAGTCAGTATGGGTGGAAATCAGTGACAGGAAAGGAGCAGTTTGATTGAACAGATTGATATTAAGTAAGTGGATGTGCTGGAAATTCTGTGAAGCATCAATAGACCTCCCAATAACAGCAGAGAGAAGGAAGAACAGATTGGGCAGCAGATCTTGGAAAGGTGCAGATGTAACCGAGTAATTATTATAGGTGACTTAAATTTCCCTAATATTGATTGGAATCTCCTTAGTGCAGATAGTCTGGATAGAGCCAAATTTGTCAGGAGGGATTCCTGACTCCCTATGTAGATAGGCCAACTTGGGGGCTAGGTAACGAGCCAAGCCAGGTGTCTGATCTCTCCGTAGGAGAGCGTTTTGGTGACCGTGACCACAACTGCCTCACCTTTACCATAGCCATGGAGAGGGATAGGAACAGACAGTATGGGAAAATATTTCATTGGGAGAGGGGAAAATGTACTGCTATTAAATAGGAGCTGTGGAGTATAAATTAGGAACAATTGTTCTATGGGAAATGCATGACAGAAATGTGGAGGCTGTTTAAGGAGCACTTGTTGTGAGTGTTGGATAACTTTGTCCCACTGAGACAGGCAAGGAGTGGTAAGGTGAAGATGCCTTGGATAATAAGAGCAGTGGAGTTGCTTGTCAAAAGGAAGAAGGAAGCTTACTTAAGGATGAGGAAGCAAGGATTGGCACAGCTTTAGAAGATTACAGGGTAGCTAGGAAAGAACTCAAAAATGGACTGAGGAAAGCTAGAAAGTGGCAGGAGAAAGCCTTGGCAGGAAAGATTATGGAATACCGGAAGGCGTTCTATACTTGTGAGGAATAAGAGAATAATCGGAGATAGTAGGGCTGATCAGGGATAGTGGAGGGAACTAGTGCATGGAGTCTGACTAGGTTGGGAAGGCCCTAAATGAGTGTTTTCCTTCAGTGTTCAGTAGAGAGAGGGGCTCTGTTGATGGTAAGAACACCATGGACCAGGTTAATATTAAGTAAGATTGATATTAAGTAAGTGGATGTGCTGGAAATTCTGTGAAGCATTAAGATAGATAAGTCTGCAGGACCGGTACAGATATATCCAAGGTTACTCCGGGAAGTGAGGTTGCTGTGCCTCTGGCGATGATGTTTGCATCCACACTCTCCACGGGAATGGTACCAGCTGATTGGAGGGAGGCGAATGTTGTTCCTCTGTTCAAGAAATTGAATTGGGAAATCCCTGGGAATTACAGACCAGTCAGTGTTACGTCTGTGGTAAGCAAGGTACTGGAAAGGATTCTGAGAGATAGGATTTATGACTATTTGGAAAAATATAGTTTGATTAAAAACAGTAGGCATGCCTTTGTAATGGGAAGGTCGTGCCTCACAAGCCTTATTGAGTTCTTTGAGGATGTGATGAGACAAGTTGACGAAAGTTGAGCAGTGGATGTGTATGTGGATTTCAGTGAGACGTTTGATAAGTTTCCTCCTAAGATAGCTCATTCAGAAAGTTCGAAGGTATGGGATACAGGGAAATATGGCTTTCTGGATAGAGAATTGGTTGGCCGAAAGAAGACAGCGAGTGGTAGTGGATGGAAGTATTGGACGTTGGTGGCTTTTGGTGTCCCTCAGGGATATGTTCTTACATCTCTGCTATTTGTAGTTTTTAAAAATGACTTGGATGAAGAAGTGGAAGGGTGGGTTAGTCTGTTTGCTGATGCCACAAAGGTTGATGGTTTTGCAGATAGTGTTGAGAGCTGTTGCAGGCTACAAGACATTGATAGGATGCAGAGCTGGACTGTGAAGTGACAGATTGAGTTCAGCCTGGATAAATGTGAAGTGATTCATTTTGGAGGGTCAAATTTGAATGCTGAATACCAGGTTAAAGACAGGTTTCTTGGCAGTGTGGAGGAACAGTGGGATCTTGGGGTCCATGTCTGTAGGTCCCTCCAAGTTGGCACCCAAATTGACAGGGTAGTCAAGAAGGCATGTGGTGTTCTGGCTTTCATTATCAGGGGATTGAGTTTAAGAGCCATGAGGTTTTGCTGCAGCTGTATAAAACCCTGGTCAGACCACATTTGGAATATTGTCTCGTTCTGGTCCCCTCATTATAAGAAAGATGTAGATGCTTCAGAGAGGGTGCAGAGGAGATTTACCAGGATGCTGCCTGGACTGGAGGGCTTGTTTTATGAATAGAGGTTGAGTGAGCTAGGGCTTTTCACTCTGGAGAGAAGAAGGAAGAGAGGCAACTTGATAGAGGCATAGATAGAGAAGATAGCCAGAGGCTTTTCCCCAGGGCAGAAATGGCTGTTACGATGGGTCATAATTTTATGTGTTTGGAGGAATGTATAGGGGAGATATCAGAGGTAGGTTCTTTACGCAGAGTGTGGTGGGTGCATAGAATGCACTGACAGCAGTGGTAGTAAAGTCAGAGACATAGGGACATTTAAGTGACTGCTGGGCAAGCACATGAATGGCAGTAAATTGAGGGGAGTGTAGGTTAGGTTGATTTTAGATTAAGATAAATGCTTGGCACAACGTAGTGGGCTGAAGGGCCTGTATTGTACTGTTCTATGAGTCATAATACATCTGAAGAGGTTGATTTAAAAACAAAAATCAAACATCGAAACAATAGAATGGCATACTGCTGACATTGAGATCAGCCTTGTCAGACTTCTTGTCCGATTCTGCTACAAATGTTGCCATAGCCCATGCCACTCAGACCCCTGTCAGATACCATTCTCCTCCTAGTAATTCCTTTATTAGAGTCCTGAGCTTTTCAGCAAAGAGAAAGGCCCTTCGGCCCATTGTGCCCATGCTACTCATCAAGTACATACCGACACTAATCCCATTTTCCTATTGTTTGTTGTGGTATTTCCTGTGTTCATCTAAATACTTCTAGAATGTTCTGTAGGTATTGAGATGCAATATTCTGCTGTGACTGAGTGTCATTGGTGGAGAGATTGAATGTTTGTGGTTGTGAGTTCCAATCAAAGCAGGCTGCTTTGTCCTTCATGGTGTCAAGCTTCCTGATTGTTGTTAGGAGTTACATTCATCAAGGCAGGTGGGGAGTATTCCAACATACTCCAAACTTGTGCCTTGTAGATGGTGGACATATTTGGGGGGTCAGGAGGTGAGAATTGCTGCAGGATAGTTCAGTTGCTGGTCATGAGAATTCCCAAGATGTTGGTAGTGTAGAATTCAGTGATAGTACTGCCATTGATAATCAAGGGACTAGACTTTCTTTTGCTGAAGGTAATCGTTGTCCAGAATTAGTGTGGTGTGAATGTTATTTGATACTTGTTGGCCAAAACCTGGATATTGTCTTGCATGTTCATCGGTGAACAGAGACACAAAGTAATCCTTTAGCTTCTCTGCCATTTCTCTGTTCCCATTGTAAATTCTCCTGACTTTTAATGGACCCACGTTTATCTTAGATGAAAAATAAACATTTTGCTATGTGTTTTTACTGTCCATGTTTAGATTTTCCTTGCCTTATCAGTTTATTGGTCCTGTTTTGCAGTATTCTAAAAACTTCCCAATTCTAAGGCTTATTACTATTTCTGGCCATTTTATAAGCCTTTTCATTTTATCTTCTCCAGTCATGAACTTCTTTTGTCAGCCATGGTTGACTGACTGACAGATTTTGCTCCTTGAAAAGATGTATGATTGCTGTGAGTCAGGTAATCAGAGAATTTGAAGGCTGTTAGGTCTTGCCGTTTAGTATATTTTTCCAATCCAACTCAGTCAACTTGTGCTTTATGTTTTCATAATTCTCCTGTATTAATATTCAACATGCTTCAAATTGACTCACTTCACTTGTTAATGTAAATTCCTATCATATTGTGGCCACGCATCCCCTTAGGTTATTTCACACCAAGATTATGATTAGTTCCTTAAGATGCTGCTGTAAAGAAAAAATAAATCCCTACCACATTCCAGAATCTTGTCCTTCACAGCTTTCATCCTTAATTGATTTTCACAGTCTTATGCAGATTGAAATCACTCATATGTTGCACATGTTACCAGCTTCTGTCATCCCTTGATTTATACCATGCCCCAAACCACCACTATTATTTAATGGCCTACGAGTAACTTCAACCAATGTCTCTTGCCCCTTGCTGTTTCTGAGTACACCCAAACAGATTCCACACATTCTAAGTGTGGCGCTGGAAAAGCACAGCAGGTCAGGTAGCACACAGGGCGCAGGAGAGATGATGTTCCGGGCATAAGCCCATCATCAGGAATGTGGGGAGTGGAAAGTAGCTGAGAAATAAATGGGAGGGCGGGGGTGAGGGCAAGGTAGCTGGGAGGGCGATAGGTAGATCTAGGTGGGGAATGATAATGACAGATCGGTGCAGAGGGTGGTGCTGATGGATGGGAAGGAAGATGGACAGGTAAGACAATTCAAGAGGGTGGTGCCGAATTGGAGGGTTGGATCTGGGATGAAGTTGGGGGAGGGGAGATTAGGAAACTGGTGAAGTTGATGTTAATGCTGTGTGTTTGTAGAGTCTCAAGGAGGAAGATGAGGCATTCTTCCTGCAGTCGTCAGGTAGGTTGGATTTGGTGGTGGAGGAGACCCAGGACTTGCATGTCCTTGGAGGAGTGGGAGGGGGAGTTGAAGTGTTTGGCTCCAGGGCAGTAGGGTCATTTGGTGTGTGTGACCCAGAGATGTTCCCTGAAATGCTCCGCAAGTTGGCATCCTGTCTCCCAATGTAGAGGATACCACATTGAGAGCAACAGACACATTAGATGAGATGTTTGGACTTGAAGGAAAATCTCTGCTGGATGTGAAAAAATCCTTTGGGGTGTTAGACGGAGGTGAGGGGGCGAGGTGTGGGTGGAGGTTTTACACCTTGTGTGGCAGCAAGGGAAGGTGCCGGGGGTGGAGGTTGGGTTTTTGGGGGGGGTGGAATCACGGAGGGAATGGTCTTTGAAGAACACAGGGAGCAGGGAGAGGGAAATATATCTCTTGTGGTAGTCTGCCCCCCTCACCTCCGTCCAAAGCCCCAAATGATCTTTTCACATCCAGCACATCCCTCGACACTATGGGCAATTTAGCATGGCCAGTCCACCTAACCTGCACATCTTTGGTCTATGGGAGGAAACTGGAGCACCGGGAGAAAACCTATGGGGACACGGGGAGAATGTGCAAACTCCACGCAGAGGCAGGAATCAAGCCCATGTCCCTGGTGCTGTGAGGCAGCAGTGCTAACCACTAAGCTACCATGCTGCCCCTGAAAGCTCTGTCCCTGGGTAGTCTGATACGAGCAACCTTTACGTTTCCCAACTGGATGCGCTGATTGATTGCGCCACTGAGACAGCGTATTGTTGGCGCTGACTTCTGCCTTGTAGATACAGGTGTTACGAGTCAGGAGGTGTGGCTGCAGGATTCTTTGTTTACAATTTGATTTGTAGCCACAGTATTTATATAGCTAGTCCAATTCAATTTGTGGTCAACGATGGTGCCCAGGATGTTGATTGTGAGGATACAATGATGATAATGCCTTTGAATGTCAAGGAGTAATGGTTAGATTCTCTCTTGTTGGAAGTGGTTGTTGCCTGGCATTTGTGTGGCATGAATATTATTTGCCATTTGATAGCATAAACCTGGACGTTGACCATGGCCTGTTGTATTTGGACATGGACTGCTTTGATATCTGTCAAATTACAAATGTTCCTGAACATTGTGGCATCGTAAGCAAGCATCCTTTTTTCTATCCTTATAATAGAGGCAAGGTCATTGGTGAAGCAGCTGAAGATAACTGAGCTAAGGATACTATCCTGAGCATCTTTTGCAGAGATATGCTGCAGCTGAGATGACTGACATTCAACAGGAACTTTGTATGTGCTAGATATAACACGAGCTAGTGAAGAGTTTTCCTTTTCATTCACATTTACCTAAGTTTTGAAAGGGCTGTTTGCTGCCACACTCAGTCAAATGCAGTCTTGAGGTCAAGAGCAGTTATTTTCACCTCATCTCTCGAATTCCGATCTTTTGTCCGTGTTTCAACCAAGGCTGCAATGAGGTTAGGAGCTGAGTGACCCTGATAGAGTCTGAACTGAGCCTTAACACATTATTGCTAAGAAATTTCAGCTTAATTGCCCTGTTGTTAATACCTTTCATTGCTTTATTGATGATGGAGAGTAGATTAATGGAACGGTAATTGACCTGGTTGGATGGGTCCTGTTTTTTGTGTACAGGATATATCTAGGCAATTTTCTACATTGTCTGGTAGGTGCCAGTGTTGTAACTGTACTGGAAGAACATGGTTAGGGGAGCAGCAAATTTTGGACACAAGTTTTGAGCACTCTTGCCAGAATGTTGTCAAGGCTCACAGCCTTTGCAGTATTCAGTGCCTTCAACCATTTCTTGTTATCATGTGGAAAACTGTCTTGTCAAGAGGATATGGAACCATCTCAACTTGGATCAAGTTTTATGTCGAGTTTGTGAATAGTCAGATTTCATGAGGGGAATGGAATTGTTAACAGTGACTTCCCAATGTTTAACTGAATAAATATGTGGTTTCTTCAACTCCAAATGGTTGGCCAAACTACTTAATAACCAGTTGTTCTAGGGTTTGGAAGACTTGCCGGAGAATTGAAGACTAGTTTAGTCAGTGTTAAAAATGCAAACAGATTTCATGTCTGCAGCAATAGAACCGTGGGTGTGGAAAGAGCCGTGTGTTTTTTTTTCTGAAAACACAAAGGCATGATATCCATCTGTACGGTGCTCATAGCCAACTGTACCTCACTAACATCTCTCTTAGCTCCACCATTATTCTGTTGCTCTGTCACTTGGTATTGGATGAACTGCAATTAAAATTTTGGCAACAATTGTGTTCAGATCGCACAAATGACTAAGCCATTCATTTCAAACCCTCACTTGACCTGAAGTCAGGCCATTGAAATTTTAGAATCCTATTTGACCATAGCCTTAACTTATGACATCTTTGCCATCACAGATGCTGCCTACTTCCATCTCAGACTGTCACCTGTCATACCCATCACTTGACCCATATCAGGACGTATTGGGTTTTTGTTGCCATCTGATTCAACTATTTCCATGCTTTCTTGGTCAGCCTTCCATCTTTGATGATTTAAAAATTTTAAATAATCCGTTACATAACTGCATATATTCTAAATTGCAATTACAATTAAAAATGCAATTATCCTTGCATTCCACATTCAATCTTTATCCATCAATATCTTAAATTGTCATGTTCCTTTCCAATGCCACTCTTTCATACTGTGATTAGATTATATTCCCTACAGTGTGGAAACAGGCCCTTCGGCCCAACCAATCCACGCCGACCCTCCAAAGAGTAACCCACCCAGACCCATTTCCCTCTGACTAATGTACCTAACACTATGGGGAATTTAGCATGGCCAATTCACCTGACCTGTACATCTTTGAATTGTGGGAGGAAACCGGAGCACCCAGAGGAATCCTCAGAATGTGACATGACCTCCGATTTTAGTTACTTCTACTTCCCTGTTCATTCTCTGCTCTGTCAGTGATGGGTGGTATCTTCAACCTTCTGAATGTTTTCAAATTAGTTTTTTTTTGTGGTATGTGGGCTACATGCATCAATTTCTTGAACGTTCCTCTTGTTGCATCTTGAGAGAGTCAGTCAGAGTTGCACACTAAAAGCCTAACAATTTTGATTTTCATGCTGATGGCTGGTGACACCAGCACAAGGTTAAAAAACCTCAGCGACCATTGCTGTAGGAAAGCTCTTTAAAAAAAACAATGGGCCTCTTTTGAAGGTTGACAATCTGTGGCCCAGATGATGTTATGAGCTTTGTTGCAGTGTATGAAATCATCCAAAACTCTTGAGAACTCTGAAGACTTCCAGCCAATCTTTTATCTCTTATATAATTTTGTTTAGACCTTAAAAGTCCTGTAATTGGGCTTTAAAACTGCAAAATAAATCCCCCTTCATACCCTATAGAGAAACAAGCCATCTTCTATAGCGATTAAGTCATAATCATCTCTGTTTTCAATCCATGAAGTTTTAACTACTTTTAAATTGTCATTGTTTTAATTTTATTAAGACCATATTTGAGTGATTTCAGCTGAAATTTAATCAAGGAGCTCAAACGATATTCAGACAATATTCAAGTTTTGCTTATTACATCATTCGAACCCTTCAACTAACCGCTTTTCTCACTGCCAACTGTCAAACTTTTACAGCTCTGAACACGTAGTGCAGTGGAGTTTTTTTTTCTCCCATCTTTTATGTGTGACCTTTTGCAGATGTTGACACTCCTGGGGACCACTTGTTCTAACTTCCAAAAGATGGTGTTAGCTACCCAAATTTCAGTAGAAACGTTCAGTTGTATATAGCAACTGAAATAAATCAACAAATACAGAGAGCTACGGAGTCCAGAATTCCAGAAACAGCGTGTTCGTGGCCAGGTCCCAGACAACCAGGCGTTTGATTACTTCATGCATCTCAGTTTGAAACCCTATGACTTAGCAGGGTGAGGAAATGAGAAACATGAAAGAGAAATTTAACTCCACTAATGAGTATTTATAAGAATACCTCCCTGGTTTTCTTTTATTGTAAAAGAACAGTCAGTTGCCAAACTTTTCATTTCTAAACCGTTCTGCTATGACGTTATCTATAGATGACATCATTGCAATGAAACAAGGAATGATCTTTTATCTTAGTCAGAGAACACTGTGCTGAATTCCCTACTAAACCAACAGAGTGGAAAGGACGCATGTTGTTACTGATGCACAAATTGGCCAGTAACATGTAGCAAAGATTTTTTCTTTCATTGACATTTAATTCTCTTTGGTCGTCAAGATAGACTGTTGGCTCTGTTGTTCACTAAGTTCCCAAATAATCTGTTGCCATGTGGTGCCATTGCCAGTTAGCATGTGTAAGGGAGGTTTAGAAAGGGAAAGTTCAGGAAAAGGTCACTCTGACTGGCCGTACCACAAAATAACCCAATCCAACAAATTCTGGCCCAAATTTGAAGATAACACCCTGTTAATGAAGTTATATCTATTACTGTTCAGTCAAGTAATACCTTTGGAACCAAGAATGTTAGCATTATTTAACCTGTTTTCATGTTACTGCTCTAGCTTTGAGTAGTTTTAGATCTTATGCAGGATTTTAAATTTAGATTGAGGATGACATCAAAATTGGTGAAGAAGGTTTTCTAAGATTACAAAGGGATTTTGATCAAATGGGTCAATGGGCTGAAAAATGGCAAATGGAGTTCAGCCTGGATAAATGCAAGGTATTGCATTTTGGTGCAACAAACAAGGGGGTAGGGCTTATACAATTAATGGTAGAGCCTTGAAGTTTGCATCACATTTAGATAAGGTGGTTAAAAAGGCATTTTGCATGCTTGCCTTCATTGCTCAGTCCTTGAGTATAGGAGTTGGGACGTTATGTTGAGTTGTACAGGACATTGATGAGACCTCTTCTGGAATACTGTGTCCAGTTCTGGTTGCCCAGAAGGATATTATTTAGCTGGAGAGAGTTCAGAAAATGTTTTCCAGGATGTTGCCAAGTATGGAAGGTTTGAATTATATAGAAAGGTTGGGACCTTTTTTCACTGGAGGATGAGAGGAGACCTGATGTACGTTTATAAAATAATGAGGGATACAGATGGTGTTTTTGATGGGGGATTTCAAGACTAGGGGACACATTTTTAAGGTGAGAGGAGAGAGATTTAAAAAAGACATGAGATACAATTTTTTTACATGGAGGCTGGTTTGTGTATGGTGTAAACATCCTGAGGGAATGGTGGATGTGGGTACAATTACAATGTTTAAAAGACCTATGAATGGGTACATGAATAGGAAAGGTTTGGAGGGATATGGGCCAGGAGTGGGCAGGTGGGACTAGTTTAGTTTGCGACTATGTTCAGCATGGATTGGTTGGACTGAAGGGTCTGTTTCCGTGCTGTGTGACTGTGTGTTTGTTCTTCAGCATGTCGTGAATTTTTCTTTTCTAATCATGGTGTCACTGCTTAGGCCAGAGTTTATTGTCTGGAGGGCATTTAAGAATCAACCACATCTCTGTGGGTATCATATGTAGGCCAGCAATGTTATGTGATGTAATGTAATTCAAAATGTATTATTAAGTTCATGATAGTTGAAGAAATAAAATTACCACTGCTTTCAAAACAGAATTGTTCTGGTTTGCTGTTATAAGTTCAATGCCAAATTTGTGGTATTAGTCCTCCAACCCCAGATCAAACCAAGAAATAACTTGCATTTCTATTGTGCCATTTATGAACTTGGGGATTTGTTAAACCCAATTGAGTATTTCTAAAGCATAGCTACTGTTGTAATTTAGGAAATGTGGCTGCCAACTTGTGCACAGTGAGATCTCAAAAACAACAAATTACATATATCTGTATTTGTGAAGTTTGTTAAGGCAGAGATATTAAATAACTTTGTATTGAATTCCTTTGCAAGAAATAATGTTAACTTCCCTCATTATGAGAATTGTAAATCTATGGAATTGTTTATCACAGAAGGCTGTCAAGGCTGGGTAATGAGGTATCTCCAAGGCTGAGATTGATTAAAAAGTTGTCTGTGAGGAAATCAAGGGTTATCGGTAAAGGCAGGGGATGGAGTTGATGATTATCAAATCAGGCAAAATCTAATTGAATGAAAGAACAAACTCGGTGGGTTGGATAGCCTATTTATGCTGCTATGTCTTATGGTCTTATTGATGCGGATGTATATTAACCATTATGATTCTTGTCACTGAGATACCTATCCATCTTCAATTTTGTTGGAGATCACAGGTCAGACGGCATCCATGGAGATGGGGGGGGGGGGCGTGGTGTGGGGGTGGGGGTGGGGTGGGGTGGAGTGGAGGGGGTGGAGAGAGGACATGGTAACAGAATTTAACAAGCTAAAAGAACAGGAAGAAATGGGAGTTGGTTCACAATTTGAAGGTGTTGACTACAAAACTACTGACTCCCATAACTACCTTCACTACAGCTCATAACACCCTACATCCTGCAATGACTCCATTCCATTCTTCCAGTTCCTTTGCCTCCATCATTTCTGTTTGGATGATTCCACCATCCAAAACAACACTGCTGATGGCTTCCTCCTTCCATGATTGTGGTTTCCCACCCACCATGGTTGACCGGGTCCTCAACTTTATCTGACCTATCATCCGTGCTTCCACTCTTGCCACTTTCCATCACTGACAACAACACAATCGAGTTTCCCTTGTCCTCACTATTCATCCCACCAGCCTCCACGTTCAAATGATCATTCTCTGCCGTTTCAGACAACTCCAACAGAAAGCCACCATCAAACTCAAGTTCCCCTCACTCCCCCTATCTGCATTCCACAGTGATCATTCCTTCCGAGACACACTAGACCATTCCACAACCACCAATACCACCCCTCCCTTCCCATGGCACCTTCCCATGTAACTGCAAAAGGTGCAACACCTGCCCCTTCACCACCTCCCTGATCACCATCCAAGCTTTTCCAGATGAAGCAGCATTTTGCTTGTATATCCTCCAATCTTCTGTATTATATTCACTGCTCCCAATGTGGCCTGCTCTACATTGGAGAAATGCAGACTGGGTGACTACTTTGCGTAACACCTCTGGTCTGTGTGCAAGTGTGACCTCGACCATCCCGAAGCTGTCCTGCTCGCATGCCCACGTGTCTGTCCTTGGCATGCTCCAGTTGTCCAGTGAATCACAGCGCAAACTGAAGGAACAACATCTCATCCTGTGAGTCGGCACTTTACAGCCTTCTGCACTTAATAGGAATTCAACATCTTCAAATAGTGAACTCACTCCCATTTCTTCCCTTTCTTTTAACTTGTTATATTCTATTATCATGTCCTCTCTCCCCTCCCCTCATCCTAGTGGGGCTTCTATCTTTTCAAATCTGGCCGGAGATACACCATTATTCTGCCATTCTCACATTCTAGTCACTAATCTGAACGATCAATATCAATATCACCCACTATCCCACACCCCGTCCACTCAAATTATGGCATAAGTGCTGCCCCTTCCATGCTTCATTTCAGCTCTGATGAAGGGTCATCTAAATTCAAAATGATAGCTTGCTCTTTCTCCATGGATGCATTCTGACCTGCTGTGATTGTTGTTTTCAATACAGATTCCAACATCTGTCATAATTTTCTCCTTTAATTTCATTGTTTAGATGATGTATTTCTTCTTCTTTTTGTTAAAATGGACAATTTCATATTTTCCCACATTATACTTCACTTGCCAAATCCTTGTCCAATTTCTTGGCCTAAACAAGTGGCATATCAGCATTGATCTGTTTTTGTGAAGCTGTTTAATAACTAATTAGGACAGTCTTTCCTCAAACATGACTTTAAAACCAGTATCTATCGGAAAAACTAGGTGATTGTGGTGCAAATTAAAGTTGGTTTGTAGCGTGGAGGTTTACAAAGGAGAAAGAACTTCTTAAGGCATTAGCTATAGCAGAACATAAGATTATGAGGAAGTCGTCAAAAAAAAACAGGAAGGTTTTTCATCTGTTGTTTGGGACAGCAAAGGGAATAAGTTACCTACAGATCAGATGGCAACGAAGTTTCTCTGTATTTTAATTAACTTTAGAGTAATGGAGTTGTGGAGTTGATGGAGTTTTATTTTGTCATGTTTCAAAATGTTTCAAACTGTGTTACATGTAAGTAGCTTGTTTAGTTTATGTTATGTTTTCTTTTGTGCAATAAACTTGAATGTTCCTCCTGCAGAATGTGGGAGGTAAGGGTCCCTGCTCACTACATCTGCGGAAGTGCACCCAACTCCAGCTTTTCGAAAACTGCGTTAGGGAACTGGAGCTGGATGAACTTCGGATCATTCGGAAAGCAGAGGGAGTTATTGAGAGGAGTTGCAGGGAGGTAGTCACTCCTCAGGTACAAGAAAAAGGCAGATGGGTTACAGTCAGGGGACGGAAAAGGAACCGGCAGGCAGTGCAGGGATCCCCTGTGGCCATTCCCCTCAACAATAAGTGTACCATTTTGGATACGGCGGGGGGAGAAACTTAGCAGGGGAAAGCAGTGGGGCACAGGGCTCTGGCACAGAGTCTGTCCCTGCTGCTCAGAAGGGAAGCGGGAAGAGGAGCAGAGCAGTAGTCATTGGGGACTCTGTAGTTAGAGGGGCAGATAGGAGGTTCTGTGGGGACGAGAGAGACTCACGGTTGGTGTGTTGCCTCCCAGGTGCCAGGGTTCGTGATGTCTCTGATCATGTTTTTGGGATCCTTAAGGGGGAGGGGAAGCAGCTCCAAGTCGTGGTCCACATAGGCACCAACGACATAGGTAGGAAGAGAGGTGGGGATTTAAAGCAGAAATTCAGGGAGCTAGGATGGAAGCTTAGAGCTAGGAAGAACAGAGTTGTTGTCTCTGGTTTGTTGCCCGTGCCATGTGCTAGTGAGGCAAGTAATAGGGAGAGAGAGGAGTTGAACACGTGGCTACAGGGATGGTGCAGGAGGGAGGGTTTTGGATTCTTAGATAATTGGGGCTCTTTCTGGGGTAGGTGGGACCTCTACAAGCAGGATCATCTTCATCTGAACCAAAGAAGTACCAATATCCTGGGGGGAAAGGGGGTGGTAGAATTTGCTAAGACAATTGGAGTGGGTTTAAACTAAGCCAGTAGGGGAATGGGAACCAAAATTGTAGTTCGAGTATAGAAAAGGCTGAGAGTAGGAAGGACCGAAATCAAGTTTCAGGAATGCAAGATGGCACCAGCAAGCAAGAAGTTGGTTTGAAGTGTGTCTACTTCAATGCCAGGAGCATCTGGAATAAGGTGGGTGAACTTGCAGCATGGGTTGGTACCTGGAACTTCAATATTGTGGCCATTTCGGTGTGTGTGTGTGTGTGTGTACACTCATCAACTGAGCCAGTATAGGCTGAGGTTAGAAACAGGAAAGGAAAGGTCACCCTGTTTGGAGTTTTCCGTAGGCCTCCAAATAGTTCCAGAGATGTAGAGGAAAGGATAGCAAAGATGATTCTCGATAGGAGTAGGATTAGATTAGATTAGATTAGATTACTTACAGTGTGGAAACAGGCCCTTCGGCCCAACAAGTCCACACCGCCCCGCCGAAGCGCAACCCACCCATACCCCTACATCTACATTTACCCCTTACCTAACACTATGGGCAATTTAGCATAGCCATTTCACCTGGCCTGCACATCTTTGGACTGTGGGAGGAAACCGGAGCACCCGGAGGAAACCCACGCAGACACGGGGAGAACGTGCAAACTCCACACAGAGAGTCGCCTGAGGCGGGAATTGAACCCGGGTCTCAGGCGCTGTGAGGCAGCAGTGCTAACCACTGTGCCACCGTGCCGCCCCGTAGGAGAGACAGGGTAGTTGTCATGGGGTCTTTAACTTTCCAAATATTGACAGGGAACACTATAGTACGAGTACTATAGATAGGTCAGTTTTTGTCCAGTGTGTGCAGGAGGGCTTCCTGCTACAGTCTGTAGACAGGCCAACAAGGGGCGAAGCCACATTAGATTTGGTACTGGGGAATGACCCGGCCAGGTGTTAGACTTGGAAGTTCGTGAGCACTTTAGTGATAGCGATCACAATTCTGTTATGTTTGCTTCAGTGATAGAAAGGGATAGGTGTATACCACTGGGCAAGAGTTACAGCTGGGGGAAAGGCAATTATGGTGCGATTAGGCAAGATTTAGGAAGCATAGGATGGGGAAGGAAACTGCAGGAGATGGGCACATTAGAAATGTGGAGCTTATTCAAGAAAAAGCTCCTGTGTGTCCTAGATAAGTCTGTACCTGTCAGGTAGGGAGGAAGCTGTAGAGCGCAGGTGCCGTGGTTTATGAAGGAAGTGGAATCTCTGGTCAAGAGGAAGAAGAAGGATGCAATGTGAAGGCTCAGTTAGGGTGCTTGAGGGTTACAAGGTATCCAGGAAAGACCTAAAGAGAGAGCTCAGAAGAGCCAGGAGGAGGCATGAGAAGTTGTTGGCGGATAGGATCAGGGTAAACCCTAAGGCTTTCTATAGGTATTTAAGGAATAAAAGGATGACGAGAGTAAGATTAGGGCCAATCAAGGATAGTAGTGGGAAGTTGTGTATGGAGTCAGAGGAGGTAGGGGAAATACTTAATGAATATTTTGTTGTTGAGGAGAATACTGAGGTACAGGCTACCAGACTAGGTGTGATTGAGGTTCACAAGGAAGAGGTATTAGAAATCCTGCAGAGTGTGAAAATAGATAAGTCCCCTGGGCCAGATGGGATTTGTCCTAGGATCATCTGGGAAGCCTGGAAGGAGATTGTCGAGCCTTTGGCATTGATCTTTAAATCGTCATTGTCTCCAGGAATAGTGCCAGAAGACTGGAGGATAGCAAATGTGGTTCCCCTGTTCAAGAAGGGGAGTACAGACAACCCAGGTAATTATAGACCAGTGAGCCTTACTTCAGTTGTTGGTAAAGTGTTGGAAAAGGTTATAAGAGATTGGATTTATAATCATCTAGAAAAGAATAATTTGATTAGGGAGAGTAAGCACAGTTTTGTGAAGGGTATGTTGTGCCTCACAAACCTTATTGAGTTCTTTGAGAAGGTGACCAAACAGGTAGATGAGAGTAAACCGGTTGATGTGGTGTATATGGATTTCTGCAAGGCGTTCGATTAGGTTCCCCACAGTAGGCTATTGTACAAAATGCGGAGGAATGGGATTGTGGGAGATATAGCAGTTTGGATCAGTAATTGGCTTGCTGAAAGAAAACAGAGGGTGGTGGTTGATGAGAAATGTTCATCCTGGAGTCCAGTTACCAGTGGTGTACTGCAAGGATCGGTGTTGGGTCCACTGCTGTTCGTTATTTTTATAAACGACCTGGATGAGGGCGTAGAAGGGTGGGTTAGTAAATTTGCAGACGACGCTAAGGTCGGCAGAGTTATGGATAGTGACGAAGGATGTTGTAGGTTACAGAGAGACATAAATAAGCTGCAGAGCTGGGCTGAGAGGTGGCAAATGGAGTTTAATGTGAACAAGTGTGAGGTGATTCACTTTGGTCAGAGTAACCGGAATGCAAAGTACTGGGCTAATGGTAAGATTCTTGGTAGTGTAGATGAGCAGAGAGATCTCGATGTCCAGGTACAAAGATCCTTGAAAGTTGCCACCCAGGTTGACAGGGTTGTTAAGAAGGCATACAGTGTATTAGTTTTTATTAATAGAGGGATCGAGTTCCGGAACTGTGGGGTTATGCTATAGTTGTACAAAACTTTGGTGCGGCTGCACTTGGAGTATTATGTACAGTTCTGGTCACCGTATTATAAGAAGGATGTGGAAGATTTGGAAAGAGTGCAGAGGAGATTTACTAGGATGTTGCCTGGTATGGAGGGAAGGCCTTACGAGGAAAGGCTGAGGGACTTGAGGCTGTTTTCGTTGGAGAGAAGAAGGTTGAGAGGTGACTTAATAGAGACACATAAGATAATCAGAGGGTTAGATAAGGTGGACAGGGAGAGCCTTTTACCAAGTGTGGTGATGGTGAGCACGAGGGGGCATAGCTTTAAATTAAGGGGTGATAGATATAGGACAGATGTCAGAGGTAGTTTCTTTACTCAAAGAGTAGTAAGGGTATGGAATATTTGCCTGCAATGGTAGTAGATTTGCCAACTTTAAGTACATTTAAGCCATCATTGGACAAGCATATGGACGTACATGGAATAGTTTAGGTTAGATGGGCTTCAGATTGGTATGAAAGGTCAGCACAGCATCGAGGGCCGAGAGGCCTGTACTGCGCTGTAATGTTCCATGTTCAATGTAAACTTCTGTTGTATTGTTAAAACCGAATCTGGAGGCTCATATACTTCAGTGGAAGGTCATCATGTTAAAAAAAATGTTTTATCAAGCCACAGTTCAGTCTTGGCACTGAGTTGTTCAGCAGTAATGTTAGCTGGTATCATAACAGTGTTCTCCTCACAACTTACTTTCCTACCTATATTTAAGCCATTAGTGAATTTATTCACCATGGCTTTATTCTGTTCATCCAAGTCATCTTTTAAATATTGTGGAAGGTTGAGGCTTCAGCACTGATTTCTTGTGAACACCTCTTTTTAAATCATGCCAACCAGAAGATGAGCCAATTATCTCTACTGTCTTGGTCCTGTTAGCTCTCCAATCTTCTGTCCATGCCAATATGTCACCCTCTACAATCTTTTATTTCCCACAATAACCTTTGATGTGGTACATTATCAAATACCTTCTAGGAATCAAAGTATAGTACTTTCCACCTGTCCTCAGCACATGATATTTGCTCGAGGAACTCCAATATTTTAGTCAAGCATGATATCCCTTTAACCAAACCATGTTGACCGTACCGAATTATTTTGAACTTCTCTATATTTCCTGTTTTAATTATAGTTGGTTCTGATATAACGTGATAGTTATGTTCTTGTGCGATCTCCCGTTATAAGGAAATCGCACTAATGAGACCAGAATCAAGTTCAAGTCAATATGGGTAAAGAAAGTTTGTGTTCTACAAATAACGGTCTAAATTCTTCAATTCCGTTAAAGCTAATTTGCGTTGAAGAAACACACAGCAGAACTGTTCTGTTATAGCAGAACTGGCTGAACCTATAATAGCTTCTAATGTTTTCCCAATGCCAGATAATATGCTAACTGACCTGTAATTTCCTGCTGGTTTTGTTACCCTCACTTTTTGAATAAAGGATTTACAATTGACGTCTTCAAATCTAATAGCACATTGCTCCAATCTAGGGAGTTTTCGAAAATTAAACCTAATGTAGCAACTGTCTCACGAACTACTTCTTTTAAGGCAGTACAACTTGAAAGGCATACTCAATATTGCTTCCTGGTTATTGCAATTTTCTTGAGCTTTTCTTTGCTTTCCATTCCCTGATGCAAAATACCCTTTTCATTTGTCTGCCATCATCTTATTTTTCAATAATGCCCAGACTCACTTTTTATAGAACTAACACTCACTTATCAATTCCTTTCTGTTATAAATATTTGTAGAAACTCTTTCACTTTTTTTTTGTGGCCAGTTTTCTCTCATACCCTTAATTTTTCCCTTCTTAATAATCTTGTAGTCATTTTTTTGGGCAGTGTATAAAAAATAACAATCTCTGATCTGCTATCCATTTTGTTCTTTAAGTTTGATACTATCCTAAATATTCCTTGTTGCCCATGGGTGGTGGGTGTGTTCGATAAATTGTTTTCCTTTCACATTGCAATGTATTTATCTCGTTTATTCTGAAATATTCCCTCAAGCGCCTTCCACTGCATTTCTGTTGACTTGACCCTTAACCTAGTTTGCCAGATCACTTTTGTTTTTGCAATGCTTCATAATTGTCCTAACTTAAGTTTAAGGTACAAGCTTTGGATTCATTCTTCACTCTTCTCTCCCTCTACCTTGAATCATACTCTCGCCTCTGCTACCTCATGTGTCTTCGCTACATTTTTTTGATTAGATTCCCTACAATGTGGAAACAGGCCCTTCGACCCCAACCAGTCCACACCGACCCTCCGAAGAGTAATCCACCCAGACCCATTCCCCCTAACTAATGCACCTAACTCTATGGGCAATTTGGCATGACCAATTCACCTGACCTGCACATCTTTGTACTGTGGGAGGAAACCGGAGCACCCGGAGGAAACCCACGCAGACACGGGGAGAATGTGCAAACTCGACACAGATGGTCGCCCGAGGCTGGAATCGAACTCGGGTCCCTGTCGCTGTGAGGCAGCAGTGCTAACCACTGAGCCACCATGTCGCCCTAAACTCTACACAGACAGTCGTCCAAGGTCAGAATTGAACCCAGGTTCCTGGCACTATGAGGCAGCAGTGCTAACCACTGAGTCACTGTGCTGTGTTAAAAGCCTGACTGTCAGGAGTGGTATTTATTTTCCAGATATGGGCATTGTTGGCACGGTCAACATTTATTGCCCTTCAAAAATTATTCATGAGATGCTTGAGGTGAGCTATATTCTTGAAACAAGCTATTTATGAGCTCTAAAAGGGATTTGAATACTAATTTGCTTGTAGAAATGATTGTATGTTTTATACTGAGATGGTCAATATGGATCGCTGCAGTCCGTCTATTATTAGGGCTGCAAACAGAGTATATTGTTTGTGGAAACAAAGACAGGAGTTGCTGAAAAAGCTCAGCAGGTCTGACAGCATCTGTGAAGAGAAATTGGAGTTAATGTTTCTAGTCTGAGGAAGATTAGAACTGAGGAAGGGTCAATGGACCTGAAACTTTAACTCTGATTTCTCTTTTCAGATTCTGCCAGACCTGCTGAGCTTTTCCAGCAACTTCTGTTTTTGTTTGATTTACAGCATCCACAGTTCTTTCGATTTTTTTTTAATATATATATTGTTTCTGAAACTGGGAGGCCAGATAGAATTATGGAGCAGGCAAAATACAAGATAATTTTGGATACATTTCTAAATCTTTGGCAAATGGGGTGCATGAATCGTATTACAGTTGATTAAACAATGGTTGTCTGCACATTTCCAACAGATGCATCTCAGAACAGATTATAGACATGAATATTGGATTCCGATCCAGCTATTAAAAATATTTCAATTTTGTTTTCAAGTAAGCTTGTAATCAGTTATCCACTAGAGGGAACTGTTTAAAGTCTGCAAAATGAAGTAGTGCAGCAGAGTTGTGGTCATTATTTTAATTAGGCTTGAACCTGTTGTTTTGAAAACAGTTTGAAATATAGTTATTGGTTTAGAGGAAATGACAATTATCGAGAATAAATTATCAATTTTCCAAATTTAATGTAGTGTATTTCCTTTGAGATTGATTCAATTCCAAATCTCTTGAGGTCTTGAAAGGGTTAGAAAACTTATGGGTGATCTTCAATTCGAGGGTTACTTAAAATTCCCCGTAGGAGCATAGGACTTGTGAGCAAGATGAGACCATTCAAACAGACCATGGCTGATCTGGTTGTGATCTCAACCTCATATTCTTGTCTGTTCTCCAATGGCCCCGACTTCCTTGTCCATCAACTCCAGAGCCATTGAGAATCTTTGGGTTTGATCACAATAGACTTCGGCAATAGGAAAGAATAATGAGCATGAATCTGTTGTAAAGAACATTAATATCTGTGGAATTTCAAATTTTCTGCCTGGTTCCTTTTTTTATGGTTGACCTCAGTAAATCGACTGCAAGATACCGATACATTAAAACTTGTAGACTCTTAATTCATACTCGTTCATATTTATCTAGGGACAGTACAGAATATTTCAGTTGTACTTAAGTGTAAATATTAGGCACAAAATGAGGGGTTCATTTTTGTCCATTTTTTAGTTTTTATGATGCTTAAAGAAGAACAACAGCTTGAATTTATATGCTGTACTTTGTCAGCTGGGAATGCGACCAAAGTAATGATGGATGCCAAAGTAGATCTGGAAGGCTAGGTAGTTTGTGATTATATTTGGTCCAAGCACTGACAAAATAACTAAGTTCAATAAGGCAAATGAGGGTAACTGCCTTTGATATCAAGGCAGCAATTGACTGTGTGCGGCATAAAGGAGATTTTGCAGAATTGGAGTCAATAGGAATCAGGGCAAAACTCTGCCCTGGTTAGTCATATTTAGCACAAAGATGGTTCTATAGGGAGAATAATCAGGCACAACATAACACTGCAGTTGGTATGTAGGGTGGTGTCTTTGGCCCAAACATACTGAAACATATGTCCTACTGCAGCAAGATCTGGACAGCATCCAGATTTTGGTTGTTAAGTGCCAATCAATATCCATCTACAATAAGAAACAATCCAACCATTTACCCATGACAATCCATCACATTGTTATTAGTGAATCCCCTACTCTTAACATCCTGACCAGAAACTGAACTGCACCAGCCTATAAATATTATGACAATAAAAGCATGTCATATGCTAGGAATTCAGTGGCATACAACTCCCGTCTTGCCTCCCCAAACTCTCTCTACCATCTATAAGATAGCATTGTAATGGAATACTGTCCAGTTTCCTGTTTGCATGCATTTCCAACATTACTCGAGAAGATTCATGCATGGTGGATAATACAGCCATTTGATTAATACTCTATTTAACACCTTTAACTTTCATTCCCTCCACTACCAATGCATATTGGCATTTACTTGTGTGTGGTTGAACCATCTACAAGATGTTCCTCAATATCTCTGCAAGGCTCCTTTTAACAGCACCTTCCAAACCAACAATCTCTACTGCCGCGAATAGCAAGTCAATTAGGTGTTTAGGAACACCATCACCTGCAAATTCCCCTCAAGGCCACACACCACATGACTTGTTGCTTGGTCAAATTCCTCTAACTGTGTTCCTGACAGTACTGAGAGTCTTTCTATACAATTTGGAGTGCAGTGCTTCACGAAAGCAATTTATCACCTTCTCAAGAACAGTTAGAGATTGACGATGAATGCTGGCCTCAGTGTCTACATACCATGAATACTTGAAAGCAAAGTGAATGATAACAAGTGACTGAAAGAATCGTTTATCTGAAGAGTATATGCTGTTTGAATGCTCCAATATCAGTGAAGATTAGTCACTGTTGTAGTGTAAAAAACAGTGGCATCAAATTTCCACCCTATAAGCTCTCACCCTTCCTTGTGGCCTCTTGTGACTGCTCTGCACCATCTTGGACATGCTGCATGGTTGAAAAAAATATACTTTCCACAATCTACATCATCAAGCAACGTTGCCATTAGAACATTAATAACTCTTTTCCACAATTTACGTTCATGTCACCTTTGAACAAAATTTAAAGCACAGAACAGGCCACTGGCTTATTGGGTCAAGAAGGATCCATGGAGAAAGCGAGTAAGCTAACGTTTTGAGTCTCGATAGTCATCTCGACTCGAAGTGTTAGCGTGCTCTCTCTGTGAATGCAGTCTGACCCACTATGAGTCCAGCATTGGTTGTTTTCAGTACAGATTCCAGCATCTGCAGTGAATTGCTCCCTACATTGATTTATTGGCCTGCATTGGTGTTTCTACACCATATGAACCTCTTCTCTTGTTTATCTAACTAACTTGATTTGCATTACCTTTAATTTTTTTCTTCCTTCATTTTATCTGTCTGAATTATCTGAACACAAGATTTGGAAAATTACTAAAGAAGCATTAAGTTTACATTTTTGGGGGATTATCAGGTGCAAATGCCACTGTGTGAAATTTATTGGTTTGCTATTTTAATGGATACATTGATCCATGAAAACTACTTGGGACGTTAAAGTCATGAAAGACTTAGGATGGTGATTATCGCAAACCAAATACAGCTTGAATAAAGTTTCTTCAGTTTGAAATTCATTAAACTGTAATGATCCATCCATTTTGGGAGGAATATTTGTTCGCTGTCTGATAAACAAAAATCTAGGAAGAATGATTTGGGGCTCTGCCCCCATTTGTAGGATGTGAAAAGCAATTATAAGTGTTGAGACCATGGATCTCGCTGCCTTAGTTAGTTCCCACTAAAGGATTAAGAGATTGTTTTGTGTGTAGAGGGTTTCCTTCAGAACAAATTCCCAATAAATTCACTATTCTTACAACAAACTCAATTCTCTCTCCCTTCCTCCCCTCTTTCCCCTTGGAATCTATCTGTCTAGCCTGGGAGTTGACATTTATAGGCTGGTAGACATTTCTTTAGTTCTTTGTTAAGTCTGAACTGTTGTGACAAGCTTTCATTGCATAAGCACTGTATAAATCTTGTCATAAGAGATGTGTGCTTTTCCTCAGAGTATGAATGGTAATGACATTGAAACCAGTAGGTGTGTGGAAGAGATCCTGCATTCAGAGTGGGATAATAAACTATGATAATACACTTCAGCAGTGGACATCTACTTTTGGCTTCAGCAGCTTATTTTTCCTTGATGCAGGCAGTGGAAAAACCCGATGACACCAATTCATGAAATTTTGATTGGATGTTTTCATTTTCTAAAGAAAATAAATTTTCTCAAAGACTGGATGGTTGTTTCTTACAGTAAAATAGTTCAGAGTAGCTCATTGTGTTTCTTGTACAAAGTCATGGAAATATAGTCAGGTGAGCAGCTGCTGTCTTGCAGTGGCCGGACGAATTTTGGAAAATTAGCCTCAGCTATTATAGATTCATTGCGTGCATTGGTATATTTACAAAAAATTAGTTCAACCACTTTGTAATAACTAAAGAATAAATATTTTTTGACATTGCTAGTTGTTGCAGGGCATTGTTAATGAGCAATTTTCTTTTTTGCATTGTGAGATGTGAGTGCTCCTGGCAGAGGCAGAATTTATTGACCATCCTTAATTATACTTGACAATGTGGAGGTGAACCACTTCACAGCAGGGTCTTGCTGCACCATGGCACTGTTTGGATGCAATTTCCAGGATTTTGCCCCCGTTACTGATATGAGGATTAAGGAGCAAATTTATTTATGTTCCCAAGTCTGTATATTCCTGTACTCCCACTAGAATTGTGTCCTTTAAAGTTTGTGAGAAGATTTGTAGCTCGGGTGCGTGTTGTTGTGGTTCTGTTCGCCGAGCTGGGAATTTGTGTTGCAGATGTTTCGTCCCCTGTCTAGGTGACATCCTCAGTGCTTGGGAGCCTCCTGTGAAGTGCTTCTATGATGTTTCCTCTGGCATTTATAGTGATTTGTATCTGCCGCTTCCGGTTGTCAGTTCCAGCTGTCCGCTGCAGTGGCCGGTATATTGGGTCCAGGTCGATGTGCTTATTGATTGAAACTGTGGATGAATGCCATGCCTCTAGGAATTCCCTGGCTGTTCTCTGTTTGACTTGCCCTATAATAGTAGTGTTGTCCCAGTCGAACTCATGTTGCTTGTCATCTGAGTGTGTGGCTACTAAGGATAGCTGGTCGTGTTGTTTCGTGGCTAGTTGGTGTTTATGGATGCGGATCATTAGCTGTCTTCCTGTTTGTCCTATGTAGTGTTTTGTGCAGTCCTTGCATGGGATTTTGTACACTACATTGGTTTTGCTCATGCTGGGTATCGGGTCCTTCGTCCTGGTGAGTTGTCTGAGAGTTGGCTGTTGGTTTGTGTGCTGTTATGACATACCAACAGCCACTCTCAGACAACAACTCACCAGGACGAAGGACCCGATACCCAACATGAGTAAAACCAACGTAGTGTACAAAATCCCATGTAAGGACTGCACAAAACACTACATAGAACAAACAGGAAGACAGCTAATGATCCGCATCCATAAACACCAACTAGCCACGAAACAACACGACCAGCTATCCTTAGTAGCCACACACTCAGATGACGAGCAACATGAGTTTGACTGGGACAAGACTACTATTATAGGACAAGTCAAACAGAGAACAGCCAGGGAATTCCCAGAGGCATGGCACTCATCCACAGTTTCAATCAATAAGCACATCGACCTGGACCCAATATACCGGCCACTGCAGCGGACAGCTGGAACTGACAACCGGAAGCGGCAGATACAAATCACTATAAATGCCGGAGGAAACATCATAGAAGCGCTTCACAGGAGGCTCCCAAGCACTGAGGATGTCACCTAGACAGGGGATGAAATGTCTGCAACACAAATTCCCAGCTCGGCGAACAGAACCACAACAATTGTGTCCTTTATTTTGTTTCATCTTTCCTCATTCTTCTCAATAAAATGTGCCACTGTACATTTCTCTACATTAAATTTAATTTGCCATGTGTCCTCCCATTTCCACCAGACCACTTGAACCCTGTCACTATCATGTGTAGCTGACAGCTTAGTGTCATCTGCAAATTTTGAAATTGTACCCTTAATATTCTGGCTCACAGAGAGAGTGCACTGGAAATCAGGCCTCATTATTACCAGTGTAGTCATAAAAGTTAACAATTTTATAAAGTATGCTAAGTTCCTCAATTTACTTGACTTTCAGATCCAAGTTGATAGAAATCATGGACCAGGTTTCTGTACTGAACAAGAATTGCTATTTATTAAAAATAATTAGAGGGAAATACTTACAAACCATTGGTACATGATACTATTGATTAAAACTTGCACATGTGTGTGCATGCGCGCGCACGTACACACACACATGTGTACACATACACTCACTCACTCACACACACACTCTCTTATGGGCAGAGCGAAAAAGAAACTGGAAAGATAATTCAGTTGTTGCTGTTCCTGGGTTCTGTTGTTGAGATGATCTTTATGACACTTCTGCTGATCAGTACATTGCTTCAGGGAGGAGAAATTGAGGACTGCAGATGCTGGAGATTAGTTGAAAAGTGTGATGCTGGAAAAGCGGAGCTGGTCAGGCAGCATTCGAGGAGCAGGAGAGTCGACGTTTTGAGCATGAGCTCTTCATCAGGAATCCTTTTGTTATTGCTTCAGTCCTCTTTCTCTGGATGCTTCTACTGATTGGTGGGTGACACAAGGTGGATGTTATATTTACAAAATTTCTCTGGCCTGTTAGTTTAAAATCTCAGCTTATAAAACATTGCAAGAAAGGAAAACTGGTTTTCTTCAGCTTTACAGTGAGGTTTGATTGCAGAGAATAGACATTGTTCCTGAGCTGGGGAAAAATTGAACTTATCTCTCTCTGTAACTTGTTCCTAGCTCCAAGCTGATTATTCAAGTAAGTACCAGTTATGGATGTTGGCAGGCAAAAAGGTCTCTTTCATTGATAATGGCCAGTAGTCCATAGACCAGTCAAATGATTGTTTACCCAATGTTTTGCATGGTTTTCAAAACAGCAGCCATTTTTTCAAGCACTAGTTTCAAAACAACGCTTTCTTATTTCAGTCCCCAGTTTAAAAAAAACACAAAATTAACCAATTTCAGTCTCTACAATGTCTGTCATGAAAACCTATAGTCCCAGATTTTGCATTAGTGGTGCTGGAAGAGCACAGCAGTTCAGGCAACATCCAAGGAGCTTCGAAATCGATGTTTCGGGCAAAAGCCCACCTCTGTAGTCCCAGTACCAATCTCTGATAGACCCCACTCAATGCCTTTCTCCAGCCTGAGGAAAAAAAACAATTCTCTCATCACTACTTTCTGGATTCCTCTCACTCAACCAATTTCATTTCCATGCAGCTACTTTCCTGTTAATTCATGGGTTAAACCCATAAAAATAAATGATTGTCTAATCATTATCCCATTGAATTTTATTGAGGCTTTACTGTATGCAAATTGACTGAATTGTTTCCTACATTAAAACAGTGGCTACTATTCAATTAGCTGTAAAGTGCTTTGGGATGTTCTGAGGTCATGAGAAATTCTATAGAAAAGTTAGTCTTCTCCTGCTTTTGAACAGATTTGATGGAAACCGAAGCTGCCAAATTTATAACTTTATTCTTCCTCCCTGCTGATCCATCACTTAAATGCATTCTGATGTAATGCACTATTATTTCTCGTTGGGTTCCATCTGTGGGTATCTCTAAGTCTTGGAAACTTGTGGTTTAGTTGTGGATAGTATTTGGAAGTGTCATATATGATTATTTCATCCTACAGCTGTAGTACAAATTGTTGTGTTTGAATGTTTTCCATAGGGCGATTCAGTCCAAATGGTGGATGAAAGTCCCTTCGCTGACTCGTCCACACTGGAACAGAAAACTAGTAATATTGGTGGAACCACAGGATGTATCAGTTTATGGATGCAGTGGATGTTGCCTAAAGTTACTGTTAACTTGTTTGCTCAGGAACCAAGCAGTAAAGGCACAGGTGAGAAATATAAATTACTGCATCTATGAATGGGGAATGAATAAACCCCTTAACCCCATTATAAGTACACTTTTCAAAGGAATTCCTCTTTCTCACAGAAATGTAAGTATTAAAACTGTGAACATGTGATCAGTGTCCTTAAAGGCAGTTTTTAACAATAAGGGTGACAGTGAATTGGCAGGCTCTTTTACTGCTTGGGTGGCTTTCCTTTTCAATAATCTCAGAATACTTTAACAAGTTCCAACGCTGAAAGGACATAATGTTTTTGCCTGGCTCCTCTCTATGGTAGCATCTGTATCTTACTTGGAAGAGGAGAAGCTCAGTGAAGTTCAAGTGTCTGTTCACAGGGACAAAAACTAAAGAAACACTATGACTGCTGTAAACATATTGAGCAACATTAGAAAATATCTGGGAACAAATAATCTTTCTTCGTGTCATTCAGGAAATGATGCATTATTAAATGTTTTCAAATTCGGTCAGTGGAAGGAAGGAGATATTTTCTGAATGTAGATGTATAATTGGGGCATTTTCCAAGGATATTCAACATGTACTATTTTGTATTAAAATTCCAACCATGCAAAATGGACAGACAGGTAAAGATTAGATGACCCATCACATACAAAAGGGTCAGAAGTCAAATGACACCAGGTTATAGTCCAACAGGTTTATTTGAAATCAGAAGCTTTCGGATGCTGCTCCTTTGTCAGGTCTACCCCAGTCCAACACTGGCACCTCCCCATCATATAATAATTGGAGCATCATAACTAGATGTTTCCTTCCTTCCACCCTCCTTGCTTCTATGCCCTGCGTAAGTTGGTCTATATAATCTCCTGTGAAAAGACAAAAGCATCAGGATGCTTAAAGTAACAAACATATTTGGGTATATTCTTCTCCAACCCTCTCAAATTATCAACACTAATTCAGGAGATCACATGGCGTCAATATTCTCCATAAGATTCTAAGCTGCTTTGTTCTGTTGACTTTGTCTGGCAATCATTTATTTCAGAAATGGGTTATAATTGATTAAAAAGCCTTATTGTTTGGGATAAACCTTCAAAATCTATTGACATTTTCAGCAGAAACTGCTTTTGTGCATGTTCATTGGTGTCACCTTTTTCCCAGTATGCTGCATTCCATGCATCAATGGATCTCAATGGAGTTTAAAAAGATGACGTGAGATCTCATTGAAACTTATGGAATACTGAGAGGCATGTATAGAGAGCACATTGGGAAGATATTTCCACGTAAGGCCTGAAGGTTACAGCCTTAGGGTGAAGGTGAGGTGTGAACTGAGTTAAGGAGGAATTTCTTCAGCTCGAGGTTGGTGAATCTGTGGGATTCATTGCCACAGAAGGCTGTGGAAGCCAAGTCATTAACTGCATTTAAATCAGAGATAGATAGGTTCTTGATGAGTTAGGGGGTCCAGAGGTTACTGGCTGAAAGCAGGGGAATGGGTAGGAGGGACATGTCAAATGAGGAGGAGACTCGATTGGCCAAATGGCCTAATTGTATTCCTGTATTTTATGGATCTCCATCTCTGCCTGACCTGTGTTGCCCTAACACGTTCCACACCGGTCAATTGTACCCAATCCATTATAGCTGCAATCCGTTTTCCCCTCTGCTGAGCGTGAAGAATCACAAAGACAAAATTCCTAGAGTGGAATCTCTGCTTCTTAAAAACCTGTTGCCTGTATGTGTTTTTGGAACTTTGCATCATGTTGAAACAGTGTTTTAATTTTTCAGACCCCTGGTAGATGTCCAGCTAATTAATATCTCACTAATCTTTTTAAAGGTTATTTCTGAAACTTTGTAACTTTTTTCAGTTAATAAATTTCTTCAATTACAATTTCAGGTATTTGTGTTGTTGGTGAACTTGAGGACTTGAGTGCTTCAGTTGATATTCAAGATGTTTACACAAAGGTGAAGTGCAAAATAGGCAGCTTCAATATTGATCACTACAGGAGCAGGTAAAATAATTATGTCCTTAATGTGTATACTGTCATTTTGTGGAATGAGCAAAGTGAAAATATTCACTTTTAGTGATGCATTGATAAAAATGTTTTATCCAAAATACAATTTGAATGTACAAGCATATGAATCAAAACCAGTATTAGGTCAGTAAATCTCTTGGGCCTATTCCACATTCAATAAGGTCAAGATTGATTTGATTACTCCATATTCCTGCCAACCCTTTATAACCTTTCACTCCGTTGCTTATCAGAAACCCGATCAGAAATATTCAAAGACTCTGCTTCCACTACCTTTTTAGGAGGAGCGTTCCAAAGTCATGGTCCCTGAGAAAAATATTATTTTCATCTCTATCATAAAAGGCTCACTTCTTATTTTTAAATAGTGACCCAGTTCGAGATTTCCCTCAAGAAGAAACACATGTACCCTATTAAGTCCTCTCAATATCTTACTTGTTTCAAGGGCTTTTGCCCGAAACGTCGATTTCGAAGCTACTTGGATGCTGCCTGAACTGCTGTGCTCTTCCAGCACCACTAATCCAGAATCAATCTCTTAAATTGCCTAATGATAACACTCCATTCCAGGATTTAGTCCAGTAAACGTTCTCTGAACTGCATTTAGTGCCTTTATATCCTTACTTTCAAGCAAAAGTGGGCGGCACGGTGGCACAGTGGTTAGCACTGCTGCCTCACAGCGCCAGAGACCCAGGTTCAATTCCCGCCTCAGGCGACTGACTGTGTGGAGTTTGCACGTTCTCCCCGTGTCTGCGTGGGTTTCCTCTGGGTGCTCCGGTTTCCTCCCACAGTCCAAAAGATGTGCAGGTCAGGTGAATTGGCCATGCTAAATTGCCCGTAGTGTTAGGTAAGGGGTAGATGTAGATGTAGGGGTAGGGGTATGGGTGGGTTACGCTTCGGCGGGGTGGTGTGGACTTGTTGGGCCGAAGGGCCTGTTTCCACACTGTAAGTAATCTAATCTAATCTAATCTATCTAATCAAAAGGACCGGTAAAATGCACAGTCATCCAAATATGCTCTCAGTGATGCTCTGCATAACTGGTTTAATTTCCCCACTTTTGAAATCAATTCCTCTCACAGTAAACATTCTATTTGCTGACCTAATTCTTGCTTTACCTCCATGATAGTCTGTTGTAATTCACGCACTCACACTGCCAGATCCCTCTGTATTGCTTAACTTGTTGACCTCACATCATTCATATCATCATTCTTCTTTCTCACGGAGTTTATAATATGATGCCTTCTTAGGTTGGCGCATTATCTGCCTTGATGAAGTCACCCAGGGTGAATATCCTCTTACCCCTGAAATGGTATTCATGGCCTGATCACCTGTGGAGTTACAAAAGTGCTCTTTGTCCGGGATGCAGGCACAGATACAGTCCATTGACATGTATGATCTCGATAACAGGCCTTGCATCAAGTAACAGTTACAGGAAGATGAGTTGCTTAGAGGCTGAAAACTTAATTGACCATGTTAGCCTGTTGCTTACTGCAAAGCCTACTCTGAGCTTGTGATAGTTTTCAGTGCTCTTTCCATGCTAGTAGAAGATGCAAATATGCTCACAAATTGAGCCTGCATCAGCTAATATAATTTCTTGTAGAGTAGCATTGTCAGCACTGAATGTGTAGATCTGACACATGAGCAAGGAAGGTGCCTTGCGTACACTTGCTAAGGAAACTAGACATTGTTCACATCAGAGTTCATAGTCCTCATACTCCAGCTTCTGAGCTGAAAAACAATTTGTCCTTGTTTGCTTTGTCAGCCATGCATTATTTTAGGAGCTGCAGACTTGTCTAGCATCTGTATTCCCTACTGCTCTCAACCTTGTAGCCTGGTTTCCTGATTGGGTCCTGGTTGGTTGTAGGAAATTGCTAACCAGCTAATCCAAGAAAAACACCAACTGACATTCTCCTTGTTTCCTCCAGGTGCTCCAGCTTCCTCCCACAATCCAAAAAGATGTGCAGTTCAGGTGAATTGGCCATGCTAAATTGCCCATAGTGTTAGGTGCATTAGTCAAGAATAAATATAGGGTAGGGGAATAGGTTTGGGTAGGTTAATATTTGGAAGGTCGGTGTGGACTTGTTGGGCTGAAGGGCCTGTTTCCATAATGTAGGGAATCTAATCTAATTTTAACTGACTCATGGGACTCCAAGCCACATTTTGTGCCAGATTTCTGTGCCTTTAACTCTTGATTCTTTATTAATTCATTCTTGGAATGTGGGTGTCACGGGCTCAGCCAGCATTCATTTCTCATCTATAGTTGTCCTTGAGAAAATGTTGGTGAGCTACCCACTCTTGAAGCCACTGTATTTATGTGGCTATTCCAGTTCAGTTTCAGGCCAGTGGTGAACCCCAGGATGTTGATAATTAAGTCCAGGGTGAAACAATATCAAAACTTATCTTTATAACAGCACAACATCTTGCTTCATTTCTCGTGCAAATATAAAACAAAACATGAAAAATAATTATGTTTCAAATCCTTACTCTGAAAAAATAGTTTTAATAAAATGTTTATATCTTATACCTTCAGAGTACTTAAGTGGAGTAATAGAAAGGATGACATTCAGGAAATATGGATGTGGAAACAGTTTAGGAATAGATATAAAGTGATAAATTACTTGTGGGAGTTCTGTCTAAATCATCTAGCAGTGACCACGTGATAGGGTGGAATGTAAAGGAAGAAGCAATGGAAGCTCATAGATGTAGGTTTGCTCACTGAGCTGGAAGGTTCATTCTCAGATGTTTCATCATCATACTAGGTAACATCTTTAGTGAGCCTCCAGATGAAGTACTAGTGGTGTAGCCAGCTTTCTTTATATGCTTGGGTTTTCTTGGGTTGGTGAAATGGTATGTTGGATCTTTTGTCACTGTAGAGAATACAAGTAAGATCCCAGAAGCAGGGATATATCAGGAAATTGAAGGGGAGGAGGAACTCAGGAAAATTAAAATCACTGCAGGAATGGGGCTGAAAAATTGTTGGAGTTGTTGGCAGACATATGCTAGGGTCCTAATGGAGTTTGTCCTCGAGTTTTAAAATAAATGGTTAGTAAGATAGTTGATGCATTGGTTTTAATTTTCCTCACTCCCTAGGATGGGGTAAGGTTTCATGAGACTGGGAGAAGGCAAATGCTATTCCTTTACTCAGAAAGGGAGGGAGTCACAAAGCAGGAAATTACAGGCCAATTCGCTTAACATCTATCAGAGGGAAAATATTAGAAGCAATAATTAAAGAGGTTATAGCAGGACACTTGAATCAATTCAGGGTAATCTAATAGAGCCAACATGGCTTTCTGAAAGGGAAGTTGTGTTTTTCCAATCTTCTGGAGTTCTATGAGGAGGTCATTCATGCTGGGGAAGGGGGTGAATGCACTGTACCCAGATTTCCAGAAGGCATCTAATGAAGTGCCATTTCAAAGATTATTGCAGAAAACAAAATCTCTTAGTGTATAGGCAAAAATAAACAATTGGCTGGCTAGCAGGAAGTGAGCAGTAACGGCAGTGTCATTGGAATAGTAATCCAGAACACCAGGCTAATGCTGTGAGAACCTTGGTTTGAACCTCACCATGGCCAACCAATAGTGAAATTTAAAAAGAAAATCTGGAATTGAAAAGCTAAACTAATGGTGACCATGTAACCATTTCTGATGTTACCAGTTTCGATGTTTCCTCGTGAGACAGAATCTTGAGAGTCGCCCATTTAAAATTGAATTGGCTTAAGAGCAGGCTCAAGAGGCCAAATGGCCTTTTGTTCTTTGTTCATATGTGTGTATGTACGGTAAATAACTCAACAATCCTTTTCTCTTCAAACTTGGGTTCTGCCCTCACCAGCACTCTGGTGGCTAATCAGAGATCAGTCCCTTTGTCCAACTGGCGCAATAACATCTGCTGTAGGTCTTATTCTCCCAAATCCCTCATTCTGACTGTCTGACTGAGCCTGGGCAGGAGCATGATCACTTGTCTCCTCCATTCTATGCAGGTGTTCAAACTTGCACCTCACTTTCAAAGCGAGTGCCTGTCTCCATAACAATTGCAGATTGCCTGGGTTTTATAGTTGAGGCAGGTTTACTATGAAGTCACGCTGGCTTGTTTCAGCAGATTTAGTAAGACATTACATTTCTCTCCCCCATTTTGTACTGGATCAAATTATATGGTTTAAAACATAACTTGTCTTCTAATGTCCAGCGGTCATAACAATGGAAGAAAAAGGACCTAAGGTACTCTTGAATGGGAGCCTAATATGCTTGGTCCAGCTGTTCCCAATACTCTTAACCCCATTTGATTGGCCTGGATTTGACTCCCAAATGCAATCTCACAAAACACGTCTGTTGATGTCATAGTCTAGATACGGCTGGAATGATAACTCATGTTTGCTCAGAAAATATAGTTTTGAAACAGTTACATTTTTTTTTGCAGCATGAACACATTCATTCTAATTGTGTGACTAAAATAATAAATGTTTCTAAACATTAGAAATCTGTGGAAGTGATGATGCTAGTTTATTAATAAAAATAAGAAACCTTGTATGAAAGTTAGATTCTTATGGGAATTGCCATGATACGTCTGTCTTTTGGTATGATAAAAATACATGCTTACTGAATTTTAGGGGAGTATGTGTTCGGTGTAGTTTTTAAATTGTATAAGTCTATAAAAATCACACAATTACTTAGACTAGACAAGGCAGGCATTCTGTTTTCCAGGCCAGGTGAAGGCTGGCACACAGGACAATTTGATGGACTGCTTCTACAATGCAAAGAAAAACCTGGGGTGAGACTCTCATAGTGAATAAGTCATGGCAGATTTCTAAATCTTCACGTTGAATTATGCACTACTTCTAGTTTTTAATACAGAATGTGAAGACAATGGTTACAAGGACTGAGCAATTTCACAGGGATTGTGGTTAGATTTGAAACTTTCACATGATTCACAAGAACTTGTGAAAGGATACAGTAAAAAATGCTGTTTCATTCCTTAGTTCATCTTCTCCAATAGTAACTGTGTTTTGTTGCAAAGAAAATCAAGCAAAACTTTCAAATATCCATCTGTCATGATTATTGAACAAAATGTCCTCATGAGGCTCATTGGATGAGATTTTTCTTTCTTTGACTTTTTTCCATCATCTGAAGAGTGTTTGATTGCCTTAGCCTCGGAATCTCAATTAGAATTTCAAACTTTAATGTTTTTAATGATTTCCTTTTAAAACCTAGTTATTATGGATACAAATTCAACCTCTCTTGAAATATTACTTTATTTTAAAGTTTGAATGGCAAAAAGACAAAGTGGCCAGTTTGATTCTAAACAGATGCCTGCCACATGATCTGCAAAAGTTACCCTTCATAACTAAAAGTTGTGGTTTAAAATAACTGATGGAACTAAATAGTTAATTCTAGTACATATTCCAAAGCAAAACTTGAACGATTTTAGAATCCACAGCTCAATCAGTTTATAGACCTTCTTCTAAACTTGCTGCTGTGAAAGAAATAATTTCTGGTTATGCATTCTTAATTATAATTAACAACTGTATTAACCTGGCCTGGAGTATTGTGTCTTCTTAGTAAGTCACACGATTTAACTTGTAAAAGTGTGCATCTTGAAAGGCAGCCTTTCTCTCAAGTTCGTTCTTGTAACCATGTTTTCTCATCTCTAATGGTGCTTACTGCTTATATTCCAAATCAAATAAATTTTACTTTCTACTTCCTGTTGAGTTTAAATTGGTATGTAAGGCCAACAGGAAATCTGTAAATTTCTTTTTCACATTTTGCCCATAGTTATGTGTTCCATATTGCAAACTCCTAATTCCAAAATCAAAACATGATTCAAATGACATCTGAGTAACAGCTTTGTCAATAAATACAGCAGTAGAATTTCACAGTTTTTGTCACTGTAATAATTTACTGTTGAGCAAAGTTACTCAGAATTTGATTAACTACTGGCCTCCACAGCTCTTTGGACAAACAGGCCCAGTATAGTATTCGTCACATGGTATATGGAACACATAACATGAGATCACGCAAATGATTGCACTTTGTAGCTGCATTCAGCTGCAAAACCTTCAGTATAATCAACAAATGTTTTGCTTATGGCCTTTTTATTGCTTCCACCCACCACCCCAACCCCCACTGTCTGTCCTATCGCTCTTGTCCATCACCTCAAGCCTTGGAAAAGGCCCATGGTCTCTGGGGCATTTCGGAGGTGTTGTACTTTCTTGTACTGACAAGCTGAACAGACGCACTTTGTTGGTTCGACCCCTCAGCAAGCAAGATCCTTTCAGTCATTTCTCTGGCTTCTTTCCTCCTGTAAGAAATAAGTTAAATTACTATTACTGATTTAATCTTTTTAAAAACATTTTATCTTTTTAAGTTTGATAAACTGCTTCCTTGAGTAGAACCACAACCTTGGTTTGTTAGCAGGCACAATCACAAAAAGGTTTCAGCTATCACAATGATACTATTCAAATCTGCCAGGAATGAAAGGAACATTTACATCTACATTTCATTTTCACATTGTCAGGATGTCCCAAAGTATTCTGCAGCCAATGAAGTACTTTTGAATTATAGTCACAGTCATGGTTTGGGAAGTGTAGTAGCCAATTTGTGCACAGCAAAGCCCAGAAATAGCAAGGTGATAGTAACCTAGTAATCTGGGTCAGTGATGATGTTTGAGAGATAAATATTGGCCATGATATCAGAGAGAATTCTCTAATTCTTTTTGGAAATATTAACATAGAACATTTCATGCAGCCAGCAAGAACTAACGGAGTCTCAGTTTAGTGTCACATCTGGAAGACTAGATTGTTATCTTCAATCAAATCTCATGTAGCTAAGGCTCACACAATGACTGAATGGAGATGTATAGACACACCACATCACTGATTCAGTTGACACCTTTCCCCATTCTAACCCTGTAGATCTGCAAGTTTATTTCTCTTGTGTCATTTTAATTGTCTTTTGAAAGCATTTAACGTGTGGTGCCCAGAGTTGTTCAGGGTATACCAGATGTGATCTGACCAGAGTTTTGTATAGCTGCAGTATTACCTAGTATCTAGAGCACTAGAAAGTAAAGCCAGCATTCCTTTAACTTCTGCTGGCCTGAGACAAGTCTGAGAGGCTCCTGGAGGCAAATATCACCTGAGGGGAGCACCATTCGAAATGCTGCAGGTGTCAAATGAGAGCGCAAAACATTGTAAGAAAAGGAGGGGCACAATGATCTTCCTTTAACTGGTCTCCCCAGTCTCCAAGAATAGGTCCAGTTATGAAAGCCGAACATTGCAGATGCTGACAATCCGACATTTAAAGCAGAAAATCTTGGAAATACTCAGCAGGCCTGGAAAGAGAAAGAGAAATATTTAACTACTTTAACCCTAGACCTAACCAGCAGGATTCCTACTTCACTGTTGTGTACAATGCAGCAAGGGAACAAATAAGCTGAAGGTGTGCTTAGTCAATTTAATGGAGAAGTCATACCTGTAGAGCTGAATATTCCCAGACATCTTAAAAGGAAAGCCCTTGGAACAGGTGTAGAAGTAATTCAGAAACAAAGATTCTTTCTCAGGAAATGGTATTTACAACTGGAAATGAGTAATGAAACCCATTAAAATAGGTTTTTACTCAAAGTAAATCAGTTGCAGTATTATTTGTGTTTTCATTTAAAAATATGGCCACCTGGTGCTACACAAGGAAGTAATTTGCTTGTCTATGAGACTTTGAGAATAGGTATTTACAGTTTTTATATATTTAATGCTTGCTGTTTAAAATGAGCAACTTTCAATTGGTTTTAAGATTAATAAGCATGTTTACTCTGCTACAAATGATTCCTCAGACTTGCTTGACATATGTTTGCCCAGTGTTGATATGCGGTGTACAAATTGTGATCATGCAGATGGCAGCCAAACTTTTAGAAGGTTCCCACCAGCAGCACGGATTTCTTTCTCTTACTTACACCAAAGCCGTTACGCGGAACGTCCGGCATAAGTTAACATCAAGGCCTGAGCGAGTTTCGCGTAGTCTCCACAGGGTGGCAGAAGGCATCGTGGACAGTTCTCCCCAGTACCTTCATGAGATCCTCCTCAGTGCCCAGCCATTCGACGTCGTGCTTTCCTTCCCTCTGCTACACAGTGTGGCAAAGATATTCCAGGCAAAGTTGCCAAAGAAACCGAAGGCAAAGCGAAAGTCAACGGGCCAACCTATGAGGGCCTATGGCTTAACATCACGAGAGTTACCACTTATCTATATCAACACAAGTGTTGTCAGAGTGTTTTTTCCAAAAGGAGAGGAGTCGTACAGAGGAGGTAAATATGGTGCCTTTCAAATTGTTAACATTTCTAACTCTTATGTTGCTTCACCTCTCTTATTGCTTTTACTTATGTATCTCCTTGTCATAACTGCTATGGCTAAGAAGGAAATAAGGTTTAAAACTCCACTGGATTCAAATCCTATCTCACACAGTAAGCTGAATTAAATATTGCAGACTAATAACATTTTACAGTCAGAGATGTACAGCATGGAAACAGATCCTTCGGTCCAACCCGTCCATGCCGACCAGATATCCCAACCCAATCTAGTCCCGCCTGCCAGCACCCAGCCCATATCCCTGCAAACCCTTCTGATCCATATACCCTTCCAAATGCCTCTTAAATGTTGCAATTGTACCAGCCTCCACCACTTCCTCTGGCAGCTCATTCCATACACGTACCACCCTCTGTGTGGAAAAGATGTCCCTTAGGTCCCTTTTATATCTTTCCCCTCTCACCCTAAACCTATGCTCTCTAGTTCTGGACTCCCAGACCCCAGGGAGAAGACTTTGTCTATTTACCCTATCCATGCCCCTCATAATTTTGTAAACCTCTATAAGGTCACCCCTCAGCCTCCGATGCTCCAAGGCAAACAGCCCCAGCCTGTTCAGCCTCTCCTTATAGCTTAAATCCTCCAACCCTGGCAACATCCTTGTAAATCTTTTCTGAACCCCGTCAAGTTTCACAATATCTTTCCAATAGGAAGGAGACCAGAATTGCATGCAATATTTCAACAGCAGCCTAACCAATGTCCTGTACAGCCAGAGCTCATGATGTTTCTTTATATTCACGTGCCATGCCACTAAAGATAATGCTGATTCTGTTTTCCTTCATACTTTTTCATCTGTTGGGGAATCAAGAATAAGACAGTATTAAAGCATGAGGTGCACCTTTGGAGATGTCGATTAGGATCAGTTCTCTCATGCAAAACATAGGGCTAATCTGCAAATCTCTTACCCTCCACCCTAAAAAAAACTGTGAATAAGAAGGCACCAGTCATGAAAGGAAAAGCTCACCATTAGAGAGTTTCCAATACTGATTGTCTTCTGAAGTCACCAATTTAAAATAGTATGTTCAAATATTAAACTTTAAATAAGCTCACTTGCTGATATTACATTCTTGACATTTAACTTCAATAATGTTTGGAGAGCACAAAACTTCTTTTTCTTAATATTCATCATTCAATGCTGAAATAGTAAACTAGATGGTAAACTAGATACACCAATCAGGAAAACATTTGTAATCCAAATGTGGTGAGTTATGTAAAAATAAGTATACATGTTTTTTGGCAAGGGTTTTGTTGAGATAAGATTTTGATCTGAATGTCTAATTAAATGTTTGACTCTAACAATCTCTTACACTTATCCATCATAGAAACATGGAAAAATAGGAGCAGGAGTAGACCATCATAATTGATCATCCAACTGAATAGCATGTCCCTGCTTTTCCTCCATTCCTTTCTTCCATATTAATTCCATTTTTGATTCCTTTAGCCCCAAATACTAAACCCAACTCCTAATTCCGTTCATATCTTAAATTGCTGCATCCACCTTACTTTGTTATTTAAATGTTGCTAGTCATAAAGCTCAGCAGCATAGAAAATTTCCTAATAAGACCTTAGAAGAAATCAAGGACACCTTGAGTGTTCATGGTGATTGGTTCTGAAGGAAGGGTGTTCAGCTGCAGACCCTGGTTTGCCAAGTGGAGCGAGTGTAATTGTGGACAGATTCACTGTGGAGCATCCGTGAGGCTGAGAATGTTATGGATAACCCATGTAGTGACTTGGTCACCGTACAAGTAACGGCTACACAGACAGAAAAAGATTGGGTGACCACTAGGAAAACCTGTAGGTGTGGGCAGGCAATGCAGGAATCCCCTGTGGCCATTTCTCTCTCAAACAGAAATACCGTGTTAGATACTGTTGGGTGGGGGCATTTCTGCGGCTGCGGGTGAGATGGTGTGTTGCTTCCTTGGGGCCACAGTCAAGAATGTCTCGGAGGAAAGTATGAGGCTGCAGTCAGATCAGTGGCACCATGACTGGCCTGTTGTACAACAGGGAGGGTCCATGTTTAGTGAGTAGTCATGCTAATAAGATGAGAAATAGGAAGGTAACATAGTTAAATGCATGGCTAAAGAGCTGGTATAGGAGAGTGGGATATGAATATCTAGATCATTGGGATCTCTTCCAAGGCATGTGGAAAGGACGGGTTACACTTATATTGGAGGGGCACCAAAATTCTGGCATGGAGATTTGCTGGTGCCACTCAGGAGCGTTTAAAGTCATGTGGCTGGGGTGTCAGAACCAGAGCGGTGGATCAGCATGTGAAATGTTGAAGAGAGGGAATGTTAAGAAAGAAAAGAAGAAAGAACAGGCAGGACCATGTTAATGAACAAGGTGGGATTAGCCGTCTAATGTGTATTTATTTTAATGTAAGGAGTATAACAGATAAGGCAGATGACCTTAGAGCCTGGATAAGAATATGGGACTGCGATAGGGTAGCCATTACAGAAACTTGGTTGAGAGAAGGTCCGGACTGGCAGCTCAACATTCCAGGGTTTAGATGTTTCAGGTGTGACAGAGAGGGATGTAAAACGGATGGAGGAGTTGTAGTACTGATTAAAGAGAATGTCACAGCTGTAGTAAGACAGGATGTGTTGGAGGGTTGATCCACATAGGCCATATGGGTAGAACCTAGAAATAAGAAAGATGCAATCATTATGATGGGGTTATACTATAGGCCTCTCAATAGCCAGTGATAGATGGAGGGCCAGATATGTAAGCAGATCGTCAAAAGTTGTAAAACAACATGGTGTGGCCGTGGGTGATATTAATTTCTGCAATATTGACTGGGATTCCCCATTTTTCTGGGGCTTGAATGAGGCAGAATTTGTTAGGTATATCCAGGAGAGATCGTTGAAATAATATGTAGACCGTCCAACTAAGGAAGGGACCATACTAGACCAAGTATTGGGAAATGATTCTGGCCAGGTAATTGAAGTTTCAGTCGGTTGGGAACAGTGATCAAAATTCTGTAAGTTTTAAGTTAGATGTGAAATAGGATAAGACTAGTTCTCGTGCAAAAGTGCTAAACTGGGGGAAGACTAATTACAACAGTATGAGGCAGGTACTGTAAAAATTGGATTGGAGATGGCAGTTCGAAAACCAGCTAACCAGAGTTCATGACCTGCATGTTCCTGTGAGGATGAAAGATAAGGATTATAAAGATTTGGGAACCTTGGATAATGAGAAATGTAAGTTTATTTAAAATGAAAAAGGAAGCACATGAAAATTTTAGGAAACAGAAATCAAGCAGACAGGTGTATAAAGGAAGCAGAAAATGACCTTTTTTTAAAAACAAAAGTAATAAGGGCTAGGGGTCACAAAATGTCCTTGACAAGTAAGTATAAGGAGAGTCCCATGGCATTTTTCAATGTATTCGGAGCATGGGGGTAATTTGGGAAAGATAGGTCAAGGACAGAGGAGAGAATTTACATGTGGAACCACAGGAAGTGGTTGAGGTCTTTAATGAGTACTTCACATTGGTATTCACCAAGGAGAAAGACAGATGATGATAAGTTTAGATAGGGGTCTGTAGATATTTGAAGGCATGTCAATATTAAGGAGGAGGAAGTAAGGGCGTTTTAAGGTAGGTAAGTTACCAGGGCCTGATGGAATCTATCCCAGGATAGTGAAGGAAGCAAGGGAGGAGATTACTGGGGCATGACAGCGATCTTTGTATCATCTTTAGCCACAGGCAGTGGCCCAGAAGACTGGAGACAACCCCACATTGTTTTTTTTTGTTCAAGAATGCAACAGGGATAATCCAGTAAACTATAGGCTGGTGAGCTTTACGTCATGAGAAGGGAAATTATTGGAGCAGATTCTTATGGACAGAGTTTACTTTCACTTGGAGAAGAATGGACTGATTAGGGGTAGTCAGCATAGCTTTGTGCAAGGGAGGACTTGCCTCACAAACCTGTTTGAGGTTTTTGAGAAAGTCATGAAGATGATTGATGAGAGTAAGGCGGTGGATGTTGTCTACATGGACTTTACTAAAGCATTTGACTAGGTCCCTCATGGTAGGCTGGTCCAGAAGATCACATTTCTTTGAATTTATGGTGAATTGCCTATTTGGATACAAAATTTGCTTGGCTGTCGAAGACAGAAGGTAGTTGTGGAGGGTGCTCTACTGAATGGAGGTCTGTGACTAGTGGTATTTCACAAGAATCAGTATTGGGACCTCTGTTTGTCATTTATATTAATGATTTAATTGAAAATATTGGTGGTTTGATGAGTAAATTTGCAAATGACACAAAAATTGGTGGATTGTAGATAGTGAGGAAGAATATCAAAGGATGTCGCAGCAAGTTGGGTGAGAAATGCCAAATGGAGTTTAATCTGGACAAGTGTGAGGTGATGCATTTTGGGAGGTTAAGAGGGAAGGGTACTGTAAATGGCTAGACCTTAGGAGCCTTGATATACAGAGGGATCTTGGGGTTCAAGTCCATGGCTCCCTGAAAGTGACAACACAAGTAGATAAAGTGGTAAAGAAAGCCTTCACCTGTCAGGGCATTGAATATAAAATTTGGCAAGTTATGTTGCAACTGTGTAAGATATTGGTCAGGTCATATTTGGAATTCTGTGCACATCTCTGGTGGCCACACTACAGGAAGGATGTGGGCAGGTTTACCAGGATGTAACCTGGACTAGAGTGTAGCAGTTTATAAGCAGAGGTTAGATAAACTTAGGTTGTTTTTGCAAGAGCATCGAAGACTTAAGGGGTGAGCGGATCCAAGTATGGAAAATTATGAGAGACGTCAATAGGGTGAATAATTGAAGTCTCTTTCCCAGGGTGGAAATGTCAAATTCTAAGGGGCAAAGGTTGAGGGTGAGAGGTGAAAAGTTTGAAGGAATGTGCGAAGCAAGTTTTTCACACAGAGGGTAGTAGATACCTGGAATGCGCTGCCAGGGAAGGTGGTACAAGCAGATACAATAACAAAATTTAAGAGGCAATTAGACAGACACATGAAGAGGCAGAGAATAGATGGATACAGAATATGTGCAAACAAATAAGATTAGTTTAGAATGACATCGTAATCGGCACAGATATGGTGTGATGAAGGGTCTGTTCCTGTTCTATGCTCCATGTTCTAATAAGCAGGACAGCTCTATATTTTCAGTAATATGCTCTTCAGCTTACTTTTAATATATGTATTTCCCAAAGTTAAGTATTAATTTTGTGTTATGTGATCAAGTAATGGGATGTCTTAATTGACAGAGCTACTTTATTACTGGATTAGTGGTGCTGGAAGAGCACAGCAGTTCAGGCAGCATCCAACGAGCAGTGAAATCGACGTTTCGGGCAAAAGCCCTTCATCCTGATGAAGTATTTGGTTTTCAGCATCTGCAGTCATTGTTTTTACCAGAGCTACTTTATTGTTTTATATGCAGCATTGAGGTCATTGCTTCTGTATGACTGAGTTGCATTCAAATTTACAATTCTGTTATGTATATTTTCTCATTTGAAATGCAGGAGCTGTACAGATGAAAGAAGATACTTTGGTTCTTAAGGTTGGCTCAGTGTGCATGGCTCCACAGGCTGATAACCCCCTTGGAAGGACTGTTCTGAGAAAGGACATTTACCAGTAAGTAAATCCAACAGGGACCACTGTTTGTAAGTTTCTTTTTGAAGTTTGAACCTTTAAGTATCATTGTATATATACCCTGAATATCGTATTCAAAAAATTGACTTTGGCAGCTTGCCTCATTCACTCAGCCAGAAAGAAATGCAAATTCTGTATCATCCAATATACTGTCTTACCTCAAAATTGCAAACCGTGCAATTATTGCAAAAACAAGTTTTTTTCTTGATTTTAAAGTTAGAATCTTGCCCCACTATAACTTTGTCTTCCTCTCACAGGAAGGATGGTTGGGGGATAATGCAGAGATCTCTTTTAACCTAATGAAGGAGTGGATTCCTTTTCCAACACCCTCACTAGATTTACCAGTTTTTTCTTGCTGTGTTGGTCCAAATGCATACCAGAGCTTTTAACCACTAAAGCTGTTTTGCAGTGATGCTCCAGTCGGATTGCAAGTTTAACTTGTAGCTTATAGTCTTTTCTGTGGTATTTATTTTCTTGGTGATTTATTTTGCCAATTCTCTGCCTTCACCTCCTTTCAGAAGACACTGACTTCACTAACTTTGTTTCAACTGCTTGTTAGATGTAAAATTGGAAGAAATGACACTAATTTCAGAATCTATTCTGCACCTGAAGAATGAGTCAGGCATCTCTGATGCAGTTTAGAGTTAGCAACAATTTATCAGGTCTCCCGTATACATGTGTTGCACCCTCTAAGTTAAACAAATTATTTAGTCCATATCACCATTTGATAATGGGCCTGCTCCACTCAGGAAATTCATTCAGACTTAAAGTTTGAATGTGGCAACCTTCTGACCATGGAGAAAGTGAGCACTGCAGATGCTGGAGATCAGAGTCGAAAAGTATGGCATGGAAAAGCACAGCAGTTCAGGCAGCATCAAGGAGCAGGAGCTGACGTTTTGGGCATAAACCCTTCATCGGGAATGTGGGGAGGGAGGGGGCTGAGAGATAAATAGGAGGGTGTGGGTGGGGTTTGGGAAAGGTAGCTGGAAAAGTGATCGGTAGATGCAGGTAAGGGTTGATGGTGATAGGTTGGAGAGTTGGGTGGAGCAGATAGGTGGGAAGGAAGATGGCCAGGTAAGACACTTCAAGAAGGTGGTGCTGAGTTGGAAGGTTGGATCTAGGATGAGGTGGGGGGGCGGGGGTGGGGAGAGGGGGGGGAGGGGTGATGGGGTGATTAGGAAACTACTGAAGTCAATGCTGATGCCGTATCGTTGGAGAGTTCCAAGGCAGAAGTTGAGGCAATCTTCCTCCAGTCTTCAAGTGGTTTGGACTTGGAGTGGGAGGGTGAGTTGGAGTGGTTGGCCACAGGGCGGTGGCCTTGCCTACTTGGCTAAGCATTCTAAGTTATTGAAGAGACTTTGATAGTAAACCTTAGATGTTTGCGATGAAGATCTCAGTTGCAAAGGATTAGATTAGATTACTTACAGTGTGGAAACAGGCCCTTCGGCCCAACAAGTCCACACCGCCCCACCGAAGCGCAACCCACCCATACCCCTACATCTACCCCTTACCTAACACTACGGGCAATTTAGCATGGCCAATTCACCTGACCTGCATATCTTTGGACTGTGGGAGGAAACCGGAGCACCCGGAGGAAACCCACGCAGACATGGGGAGAACGTACAAACTCCACACAGTCAGTCGCCTGAGGTGGGAATTGAACCCGGGTCTCTGGTGCTGTGAGGCAGCAGTGCTGACCACTGTGCCACCGTGCCGCCCACAAACAATAAGTAGTTATTTAAGTCAACCAATGGAACTCAATGTGACCAAAGGCTTACATTCTTAGGTGATGTAAAAGGATAAATACTGAGGATGTGCATCTTTTATTTTGTTTAAATCATGCTGAAGCTGCAGAGTTTAGAACATGTACTAAAAAATTACTGAAAGCTTGTTTCAGCTTTGTAATGCTTGTCAAAATAAACAAGTGAAACAGTGTAATTTTGCAGAAAAAAACCCGAATTGAGTGATTGCAGAGGTTTCATGGCACAAGCTAACTTCAATGGAAATCCTTTTCAGATTTCTTTTCTTGCACTCAAAGTGAAATTGTAGTTAAGTATGAAAGTATAATTTCATCACAATAATAGTTTCATGGGGTTTACTTCAGAAAGAAAAAAATGACATTTCACTATTTATTCAAAGACAGGTGTAGGACAATTTTTTCTTGAAGCGTATGGGCAGCAAACCTCTTGACTGAAATATTTGCATGAATACATTTTCTGTAAACATTCCCTGCTCTGGCCAATGTTTGCTTTTGTAAGCCATACAGATCATATGTTGGTGGATGAAGGCAAATATTGGACGTAAAAGATGGAAGTTGCTCTGAATTCGACAGAGCCGGCAGCATTACATAAACCCGTTTCCCCCCCTTCCAAAAACTAATTAAGCATGATTCAGTTGGGGAAAAATGAACTGACAGCTTTGAGCTTCAACAAGTGTCTCAAGTATCTAATTATCATGTGGATCAGATGGTACCAATATGCTAGATATGAAGGTTTGCCACAGGTAATATAGTACTGCAGAAGGAATGTTTGCAAAAGCCACTTGAAAGCTTCAGTAAAGTTAAAACTTTTTAAATGTTAAGTGGTAATGGTTTAGCCATGTAGATGCATTTGAAATATTAGACCAATAAATAAACAGTGTTATGTTCCTGTTTCCATACCAAGAAGTAAAGCACAGCAACCACCTCAGTTGAACCTGAACAGAATCAATGGTAATGAAATAAAATCCAATTTAACAGGAAAAGTTTTCCATGTCATTAAAAAGAACTTGTTCTCTGTAGTGTAACGTATCATGGTATAATATTGTTGTATAATATCAAATCCTACTTCATATATAATTGGTTAATCTGAATTTTATACCATCATCTGAACCTCTGGGAACTGTTGAATAGCATTTATTGGACACAGCAGCAGTGAAAGCAATTTATAATGTAGCAATGTGTAATCTCACACTCAAAGTTTCCAAGAATTGGCTTAACAAACCAGTACCTCCCACCATTTGGGTAGCTTAAATAGCATATCTCATGTTCTTTTCAGAATGCAGAGTGATACCTCATTAACTGAATTGGGTCACATACAAACATGGTTAAGTCATTGATGGCGTTTGTTTCCATATCTCACTAGTTGTCATTCAGATGCAACTTTGTGGTTATTTGGGATCACATTCCCTGTCATTCATCCAGCAAAACAAATTGTTAATCTACAGCTCCTGTATGAATAGTGTTTTTATAGCTGTCAATTCACTTGAAGATTTTGGAGAAGGTTTGTAGCTCAGGTTGTCGGTTTAATCGCTGAGCTTGTAGATTTGTTCTCAGACATTTCGTCACCTGCTAGGTAACATCATCATTGAACCTCCAGTGAAGTGTTGGTAACTTGTCCCGCTTGCTATTTATGGGTCTTGGTTTGTTGTGAGGCTGATATTATTTCTGATTCTGAGAGGTTGATGAATGGGGTCCAAATCTATATGTTTGTTAGTGTAGTTCTGGTTTCAGTCCCTAACATTTCTGCTCAGTTGTCAAAACAAAAAAATTGACTTCAATAAAAACTTGCATTTATATACTCCCTTTAACAAAAAAAATCCATGCAAACACACTTCACATGACTGTTATCCATAAAATTATAACAAGTGAGCCACATCAGGAAGAATTAGGACAGGTGAACCAAAACCTTATTTGAAGATGTGTACTAACATGTTGAAAAAGTGGTAGAGAGATTTAGCAATGGATTTAGAATATTGGATCTCGACAGCTAAAAGCACAATCACCAATAAAATTCTAAGAAATGGGAGCAGAATTAGTCGTATGATCCCCAAACTTGCCTTACTGTTCAGTAAGATCATGGTTTAACTTTATTGATTCTTCTTCTCTGCCTTTTCCCATTATCCCTTGCATTTATACTCAAAATCCTATTAACCTCAGACTTAAATATACCTAATGTGTTAAAAAAGAAATTTCTCTCCAAACTTTTTTTTTAGTTTATTCTTCTGTGGAATACGAATCCATTCTTAATTGCATTTGGTAAAAACAAATTACTGTGGGTGCTGGAATCTGAAACCAAAAGAGAAAATGCTGGAAAATCTCAGCAGGTCTGGCAGCATCTGTAAGGAGAGAAAAGAGCTGATGTTTCGAGTCTAACTGACCCTTTTTACTTAATTACATTTGGGTCGGGTGGTCTCTTGGCCTGTTCAGAGGGCAATTGAGTCAACCACATTGCTGTGGATCTGGAGTCATATGTAGGCCAGACCAGGTAAGGATGGCAGTTTCTTCCCTCAAGGCCAGTCCTGAAACCAGGTAGCTTTTTCCAAAAATTGGCAACAGCTCCAAGGTCGCTATTGGACCTTTAATTCCGGATTTTGTGTATTGAATTCAGATTCCGCCCTCTGCCACAGTGGGATTCAAAAGTCAGTCCCCAGAACAATACATACTTGCTCTCTGCATTAATACAGTGATAATAGCACGTGGCCATTGCCAATCCCTGTGAAGGAGGTGATAATATGAGGAGAGAAAATGAGTAGCACAGATGTATTTAAAAGACTGCACAGTTGAACAACTTTCTGCAGCTTGTGATTCATTCTATCCATTTGAGTGGGCCGAGAGATGAAATGGATGCACTTTTTTCTATGACTGTTTACAGGGGTCTATCATAATTTAGGATTGTTCTGCTGTTGGATTTGTTTGGTCAAATCAGCAATTAAAAGAGAAACATTGTATATGCTATGCTTCCTACCCTCATCAAAGCAAATTCTTATTTGTTTAACAATTTAATCAAATCTTGCCTTCAAGCAATTGAATAATAATTTGAAATGCTAAATGGGGAAATACATCAGCAACAAGCTGATATATATGTAGAGTACCTATGGAGCTGACTGTTATAAAAATCCATCTGCTTCATTAATGTTATTCAGAAAAAGGAATTTATCATTTTTGTCTCATTTACTCTACACCAGTTTTGAATGCCAGCCCCATATTAACATGGTTCATATTTATATAAAAACAGGCAATTCTAGAAACACTCAGCAGGTCATGTCGCAGACGTGGAGAGACAGAGTTAGTGGGCAGGAGTTGAGTGTTTTTACATAAGAAGGGAGTTCTGCATTTCTGAGAGGGGATTTGGATTAGGGGTCCTTCAGAAATGCAGAATGTACTTCTATTCTGAAAGTTCTCTTGTAGTGTCAGCTAGTTTGACAGCTGCTGTAATGTTAGGATGCTGGGAGAGGAGGGTGCCAGCTGGATAGAGGGTAGGGTGCCAGGTAAATAAGGTGCCAACTAGATAGGATGCCAGTTGGGTAATACCAAGTGAAAAGGGCAATGATGCCAAATAGGTAGGGTGCAGAATGGCAAGGGGCCAGTTTAGTGTCGGTTGGGAGGTGAGTGGGAGAAATCAGGTCCAGGGGTGGGTGGGTGAGAAGTGTCGTGTGTCGGTGTGCAGCACTGGAATGAGGGGGAGGTGGTTCAGGTGCAGAGCTGCGAAATGAGGAAGTGCATCCAGTGGCAGATGAAGGGCACACCGTGACCAGCAATGGGGGAAAAAGGTCGGAGACTGAGCAGGGGATGGGGCAGGGGTGGCTGTGTGCGGAGCATGTGTAGATGGTATTGGGCCAGTGTCTGGGGGGGCTGTAGTTACAGATGTATTCTATTCCCCAAAACTCATTTGGAGTTACTGCCATCAATCTAATCCTCAGGAAGAGATTCTGTTTACTTTCTAACCTGACTACTGACTCACCGCCTATCTCTCCTCTCCAAAGACTTCAGTGAGTTGCTGCTAAATTATTGCAGATTTTTGTCTACACCAACTGTTCAAGTTGTGATCAACCTTTTCTAACTTTTCTTGAGTAAAATCCTGAGTAAAACTGTTTGAACTTGATGACCTTGTATCTAAAATTTAATGTGATTCCATGTTCAGATCTTTTTGTGTTTGTGAGCTTGTGCTGCATCTATGGTAATATTTTGGAAACGTCCAGTGTAGAAATTACTTTTAAATTCATTTTATGAGTTACATATGAGACTTTTACACTGGCCCAAAAAATTATCAATCATATTAGTTTTGGATCTAAAAAAGTATCATGCTAAGATGTGGATTACCCAGTGGGTGGCTGAGTTGGTTATACACAGTTTATACAGAGTTAGATATATGTTTTGATTGCCTGTAATAGTGTGGATTGATTTCCCTTTCAACGTAGAATCCCAGAGTAACTTGCCAGGATATTAAGAAAGGAGTAAGTGAGGACTGCAAATGCTGGAGACCAGAGTTGAGTGTGCGCTGCTGGAAAAGCCCAGCAGGTCAGGCAGCATCCGCGGAGCAGGAGAATTGACATTTCGAGCAGAAGGCTATATCAGGAATGTGGCTTGTGAGCTAAAGGGGTGGAGAGATAAGTGGGATTTGGGGATAGTGGGGGTGGGGGTTGCTGGGGCGAAGGTAGCTGGGAATGCGATAGGTTGATGGAGGTGGGGGTAAAGGTGATTGGGCAGAGAGGAGGGTGGAGCAAATAGGTGGGAAGGAAGATGGACAGATCATGAGGGCGGTCCCAAGTTAGAAAGTTGTATCTGGGATAAGGTGGAGGGAGGGGAAATGAGGAAACTGGTGAAATCCACATTGATCCCATGTGGTTGGAGGGTCCCAAGGCGGAAGGTGAGGCATTCTTCTTGAGAAAGTGCAAGCCAATTGAAAGAAAGAAATTCTGCACTTTTCAGAATGACAGGATATCTCATAAGTGCCTTATAATCAATGAAATAACTTTGAAGTATCCTGACTGTTGTAATGCTAATTTGTGTCCAGCAAGCGTCCATAATCCTATGATAACCAGATCAATTACTTTTGTAATGCTGATTGAGGAATCAACATTGGCCAAGATATTGGGCACACATCCCATACTGCTCTTTCAAATAGCTCCATGAGATCAATATCAAGCTGAGAGAGTAAACAGGGCCTCAACCTAACATCTAATTCAAAAGAGATCATACCCAGCAGTGTGGTACTCCCTCAGTACTGAAGAATCAGTTTTGTCTTTTATTTTTGTTTTCATGCTCAATTCCTCTAGTGGTACTTGAAACTACACCTTCAGACTCATCTGAATATTACCAACTGAGCCATATCTGATATGGTGAATTTGATACCTCATTTGAAGAATTTACATAGACATGGCAGACCAAATGTACTACATTGCTATGTAAAGATACAAAAGATAAAAGATCAATAATTATTAATGTAACAATTACAGCAAATTGCGTATAGTGCTTGCTAACTACTTTGCTATTGGTCTGGAGATGCATATAAGTCAGACCAAATAAGTATGGTAGATTTCCTACTTTAAAGGATACTAGTGAGCCAGAATACTCCAGCATGACCAAAAGCGATGGGTGGATTTGACATGGTTAACACGACAACCACAAAAATGAAAAAAAAAATGCTGTGCAGTAAATGATAATAAGAAATCACTTGTACAGAATGTTAGAAGTAAATATGTTTACACACATAAATTTTGGCATTTTATTCCAAATTATATGTCTTTAAAAAATATAACCATTTTGAAAAGTGATATTCAGAAGTTTGATGTGGTGTCCAAAAAGATCTGGTGTTTTTATTTTTAACAAGATTTGTTTGATATTTTAAAAGTTTCACGTTAACAATCCAGTCCAATTTAACTTTTAAATTGGTATGGAGCATATCATTAAGTATTTGCAAATTACGAAGAGGCCCCTTACACCTGAAAATACAGATGTCAAGTTTAAAGTGTAATTAATTTGATCCATTAATAGATGACACGAGTGGAGAAAGCTACAGCAGATAGATTTTAATGCATCTAAATATTCCATTTTGGGACATAAAAGATTTTTTTTTTCAGATGGTGAAAGGGTGAAATTTAGAAATCTAGGTGTTCTTTTCACTAAGAATTAGTGGTCAGATACATAAAAAAATCATAAAAGCTGATGGAATGTCAGTCTTTATATTTAAAGGGTTAGATTTGAAAAGGGCAGGTGTTTTACTACGGTTCTGCAAAGCTTTGGTTAGACAACATCTGGACTTGTATATGGTTCTGGAAGTGCAGTACAGATTTACCAGGAAGTTATTTGGAGTGCCACAATGATTAAATTATATGGAGATGACCTAAAGTGAAGAGGTGCTTTAATGCCATTTTTAGGATTTTGCATGGAAAATAAAGTGGAGACTTTTCTAAAATTGATTTAAGCGATTTAAAAACATTCCTGATGAAGGGCTTTTGCCCGAAACGTCAACTCTCCTGCTCCTCGGATGCTGCCTGACCTGCTGTGCTTTTCCAGACCATAATATCGACTCTAATCTCCAGCACCTGCAGTCCTCACTTTCACCATTTAGGAACATTCAGCCTATCAAGACTGTTCAACCCCACCATTGAACTAATTAGATCTTCTGCTATTTATACACAGTGTCCATTGGTAGCTTTAATATGTTGAAAGTACCAATTTTTGACTTGAATATACTCAATGTGCGAGTTTTCACAGTCCTCAGGGGTAGAGAATTGCAAAAATTCACCACATTCCGAAATTTATCCTCTTCTGAGCACTCAATAGCTTACTTCTTATTCTGAAACAATGCCTACAGGGATCGTAACCTGAAAATCAGAACCAGAAATGACAGAAGTGTGGTTCTCTCTCCTTTAACAGCCTTTAGATATTAGCTCAAGTAATAATGTTAAATCAGATAGATAAATAAGATATTTGTACTGAATGGTGATATTAAGGAATATAAATTGAGTTGGAATATGCATCAACCATGATCTCATTGGATGACAATGCAGGTTCAAGAGGCTGATGGCCTACAGCTCTCGAAATGGTAAGAAAGCTTATGACGATAGGTAAAGCCACCATAATCTTACTAGAGTATAGGACTCTCTTATTAGAGACAGAGATGATTGTAGTGGTTTAACCTGACAGTTACCACATCTTACGTGAGGGGAAAAGTTGTGAAGCGGTATCATTCATGGTAACCTCACCCATTTGGGAATTGAATCCAGTCTGTTGGCATTTCTCTGCATTGTAAAGCAGCCATCCAGCCAACTGAGCTGAAGCTTATGAATAATGCTGTGCCAAATCTAAAAGTTAAAAGTCAGAAGTCAGACGACACCAGGTTATAGTCCAACAGGTTTATTTGAAATCAAAAGCTTTTGGAGCCTTGCTCCAAAAAGTGACATAAGAGAGGAGTACACAAGCACAGAGTTATAGTTCTGCACCTGTCTGCTTCTTGTTCACTTCATTTGACAAAGGAGCAAAAACTTGTTTTCAAATAAATTTGTTTGACAATAGCCTGTTAGACCTGGTGTCGTCTGCCTTCTGACCTTGTCAACCCCAGTCCAACACCAGCAACTCCACATCAAATTTAAAAATGCTAACTTCGGTCGAAAGGATTAAAACTTTTGAGATCATTAGCAATAATTACATTGTAAACAAATAAAGTTGCATGTCCAAACCCAGCACTTCATTTTACATATTCAGCTGAAAAATACATGTTGATTGAACTTTTGTCCTAGAAAAATTCTCCTGGAAATAACAAAGATGTGACATTTGATTTATGGTCTTGTTAATTCATTCTTTTGGCTTCTGAATAGAGATGCATCTGTTACTTCAAAGCTGACCTCCTTAAATGTATTTTAAATGAGTTAAAGATGGCCAAATATTCAGAACCAATTCATGCCTGTCCCCGCCCCCAAGAATGGAAATATTTAAAATTATTTAATTTGGGGTAAGTTTCTATTATTTACTGTTCCACTTTCAGATTGATGTTATTGTTGCACAATACTATAACAGGTATACTGAGGTTAATTTTGTTTTAATTGAAATACGTGTTACATTGCTGGGACTCTTCAGAGAAACTGAATGTGGTAGTGTAATTTTTCCTTAAAACACATGTCTCCACCTTCCGCTACTTGAAGTCTACCTCTTCTGCCAAGTGTTGGGTCCTGAATTCTACTTCCTTGACTTGGTGAAAATTCCCTGATTATTCTCCTGTGAAGTTCTTTGGGATGCTTTACTATGACAAACATGCAATGTAAATATCAGTAAGTAAGGCAAAAGTTAGCCTGATCTCTTACCGTGCAACTGGTGGGAGTATCCAATTTTGGATCTTGGCATAGAACATGATTGACACTGGGCGATCCTTTGTTCAATATTAAGGGAGCCAGGGCATGACATCTGAGGGTGACCAGTACAATAGGGCTGTAGCCCAGAGAAGAAATTTATTTTCCCACGGTGATGTGAAATGACATTTCTTCATAAACCTTGGTAAACCCAATATTGCACCTGTAAGCCATTCTGAGTTACAGGACTTCAAAGTCAGCTGCAATGCCAGCACCCCTTGTAGTTGAGGTAGGAACATTGATTTGCAATGTGAAACCAAAGGGAAATATTGCACTTTTCACAATCATAAAGCAGCTCCCATCCAATGAAGAGTTTCTCTTCAAAAGTTTTGTGTTAGGATGTGAACTAATTATTCCAGAAGAAATCTGCATTTGTTGCTGCTTTCTTCCTCATTTGATTTGGAATTGTTTAACAGTGGCTGCACTCCTCCTGTGTTAGCTGTTTTTAAGTCTGAGACCATTTCCATTTAATGTATTATTCTTTCTACATTTTGAGTAACAAAATGAGAGCTGGAATGAATGCTAAAGTAAGTCTCCTCTGATATGTTTGAATCCGCAGATGTGCGTGATTTCTAGCAAGAGTAACTTAACAAGTTTTTTTTACTGCATTTTTCCTCTCATTTTCACAGCAGTTAAACAATCAACAGGGCTGTCTCCTGGATTTTACTGTAAATCTGTGCTTCCCACCCAATAGCTTTAGAGAGAGTCCCATACACAATAAAATACTAAAAGATCTTTCTTGACATTGCTCAGGACATATGCTTTTTAATAAGGACAAGAATGTATCATTTTGCTGGTAAAAAAAGAGTTCTGTATTCCTTTAAGGCCACAATGCTTGATTAATAAGCCAGAATTGGCTGAACTTATTCACCGTTTGGTTAGTGAGGTAATGTTGCTGAATTGAAAGCGCTCATAAATATAAAACTGTTGGCCAGAGGCACCCAGAATGGGAAGTGTCTGCCATTCTCTTTTTTAAAATGTAATTGCTAAGGTCACTCAAAGGGCACAGCATTCAGGCTCTTGTATCTGTATTTTTAAAAAACAAATATTCGTGGATCCCCTGATCAGTGGTTGCAGTGGTCATAACAAGTTATTTTAGGACAATAATGATGCTAATGTTACACAATGTCTACCTAGTGATGTGAGTTAATTTTTTACGGTAACTACACAAGATATAAAACTTTAATTGTACTTTGCAAATTAAATTCCATGAGCAATTCTTTGTAAACTGTTAAGTGGGAGGTCTCGGTTATAGTCATGCTTATTTAACTTGGTGTTTAGCTTTAATTCATTCCATTTTTAAAAAGCTCCGGGAACACAGGAAAGATGGTGTACACATTTAATTGATCCAGGCTGGGTCCCAGGTATTTGGCAACACTGATTTCAGAGACCCCTGCCGGCAAGTTTACAGGAGGGAGAATCTTGTAAAATTTTGCAGAAAATTCTGCTGCACACTCTGACCTAGCTGCAGTGTGATTGGTCTGTGTGAAACTTTAGGTATCCCCAATAAAATGCTTTCAGTAGCTAAATAGTTGTCCTGCAATTTTTAGGCCAGTGGGAGGAGTTCAGAGATAGAAGGGAAGCCCAGCAATGTGGACTGCATGCACCTCAGGTGTGAATGGGCACCTTCCTCACAGATCCCCTGTCCCAAATGGGCAAACCCCCACCCCACTCATCACCTCTTCATAGCCCTAGTGTCACATCTTCCCTTAGCTTTTGTCACCTGCTTCACCCTGACACTTGAATATGCACTCCACTCCAGGCTCTCCTCTTGCAGCCCTACCAAGAGAGCCTTGGGCTCCTGGCAGTTTGGGGTAGGCAGTATAGTCTTGTCCCTCCCTTTGGCGCTTCTAGGTCTAGAAAGCTACCAGGCAAGCAAGTCTCTGGCAGTTCTGTAAGGTGGGGCTTCCTTCGCAGTGAAAGGGGCTAGATAAACCGTCAGCTGGTCAATGTTCCTCAGACCAGGGCAACTGGGGCAGGGAGGTGCAGTACCACTGGCATTTTAGAAGACAGGATAGGAAACCTTGCCGCCTGAAAGATTCTGCCTCCAGGACTTGGCAGCTGAGTCAAGATTGCTAGCGCTATTGGCGATGGGAGAATGTTTTGTTTTGGCCTAAATGGATGTGCTTAGTTCTGTGGCTTAGCAGTTCTGCGAAGTTTGTAGAAGTTCAGAGTTGGCAGTGAAATAGATTCATAGAATCCCTGCAGTGGGGAAGCAGGCCATTCAAACTATCGAGTCCATACCGACCATTCTTTTCAGACACACTGTCCCTGTAAGCCTGCATTTCTCATGGCTAACCCATCTGGCCTGTACGTCCCTGGTCACTATGGGAAATATAGCATAGCAAATCCACCTAACCTGCATTTCTTTGGACTGTCGGAGGAAATTGGAGCACCTGGAGGAAACCCACACAGACAAGGGGAGAATGTGCAAATTCCACACAGACAGACACCTGAGGGTGAAATTGAATCTGGGTCCCTGACGCTGCGAGTCAGCACTGCTAATCACTGAGCCACAATGCCACCCACTGTAGAGTTTCACTTAACTGGCAAACGTCCTGGCATCTATTAGTAGTGGAAAGAGTGAGGAAAGCAGAATATGGTCAAGCCATGTGAGAAAACTGACGTCATTGATTCGCAAGATAGTTTCCTGTGATGAAAGTTTGTGGTATGTTATCTTTTGGAAATGAGATTTTAACTTAGAGGCACACTGGGTTTTGGTTTTCAGTGCCGTGATGTTCTGATTTTTTTTAAGGCAACTCAGAAAATCATTTAGAACAGTGAGCTAAAGACAACCTTCCCCAGAAATCATGAGACTTAAGTTAACTGATTCAAATAACAGTCTAGCAAGATGATTGCTTATTGTTGGTGAGAGTTTTTGTGGCCCGCAGAGAGGATAAATAGCAAGATGCCACAATCAGGATGAGTTCAGAAGAAGAAATCCATTCCTGAAGGAGGGTAACTTTTAGTTTGAAGAAGTTGTCAAGCCGTCAGGGCTAGAAAATGTCCATGCTGCTTCCCTTTAATTTTAGTGAGGGCAAGTTAATGAATTAGCATGCCTGTCTCTGGAAAAGGCAGAGAGTATTACCATTATCATGTACAGAGAGTAATCAAAAGGAAATCCTTGCAGTGTGTCAGTTCAGGAAGAAATTTCAAAAGTGAAGATTAAAAATTATACTTTACTGGGGTTGAATGTCTGTAAGGAATATTGCTGAGAAAAAGTGTTGCATTTTCTTCTGAAGTTCTGAAGAAGGGTCTGGGTTCTGAAGAAGGATCACAGGACCTGAAACATTAATTCTGCTTTCTTTCCACAGCTGCTGTCAGGCATGCTGAGTTTCTCCAACGACCTCGGTTTTTTTTTGATTTCCAGCATCCACAAATTTTTGCTGTTTTTTGTTGAGTCATCTTAGTTTTGTGATAAGGTCTTGCCAAACTGTCATTTATATGGCTTTTTATTTTGTGTAATATAGTTATTTTTGTTCAGCAGCCCTTGTTTGAATATGTTCAATGATTGACAGGTGCTCAGATTACAAAATTAAGCTTTTTGGCCTATTAAGCTAAGTTGAACTCTGGAATCTAAGGTAATAAAAGCCAAAAGGACCCTGGATGTTGTAAATCAAAGACAAAAACAGAAATTGCTCGAAAAGAAGCATTTGTGGAGAGAAATCAGAATTAACATTTTAGGTGATCCTTACTCAGAATTGACTGGCCTGGAATCTGACTTTTCCAATGTTACCACCATCTGAGATTAGATTAGATTCCCTACAGTGTGGAAACAGGCCCTTTGGCCCACCATGTTCACACTGACCCTCCGAAGAGTAACCCACCCAGACCCAATTCCCTCTGACTACTGCACCTAGCGCGATGGGCAATTTAGCATGACCAATTCACCTGACCCGCACATCTTTGGACTGTGGGAGGAAACCCACAGCATCTGGAGGAAATCTATGCAGACACGGAGACGATGTGCAAACTCCACACAGTCACCCAAAGCTGGAATCGAACCTGGGACCCTGGTGCTGTGAGGCTGTAGTGCTAACCACTGAGCCACTGTGCCGCCCCGATCATAATCCTTTATCCTTGGTAAGATTTTCCTCCATAGTCTTCCACTAGGGACTTTTCCCAAGAACTGCATATTTAGCACCATCAGTCATCTCAACAATTGAAGAAATGCAGCAGATTTTCCTTAAATTAATTCTTAGAGATGATGTGGAGGTGTCAATGTTGGATTGTGGTGGACTAAGTTAAAAAGCACACAACACCAGGTTATAGTCCAACAGGTTTATTTAGAAATACAAGCTTTCAGTGTGCTGCTCCTTCATCAGATAGCTAGTGAGGCAGGATGATGGGACACAGAATTTATAGTAAAAGATCAAAGTGTCATCTGCAGAATCCTGATTTCTGTGTCGATATGCATGATCTTAGAGATCTTCTCCATTTTGAGCTGGCAGTTGGTGTCTTTTGTAAGGCTGTCCCAGTTTTGCTTGTTATTGCAAACAAAAGTTAGGAACATGAACATGTTGGATGTGAGTATTTGAAGGTGTTGGTTGTTAACCCTTCTTATTTGTGTTTGATTTACTATTCAGAGCTTAGAGTTTAACAATTCTAAGTTTATCACAGCATGTCAATCTATGGGGCTTTCTTTACTTACAGAGTCATAGAGTTGTGCAGTATGGAAACAGATCCTTCAGTCCAACTTGTCCATGCTGACCAGATATCCTTAATTAATCAAGTCCTATTTGCCAGCATTTGGACCATATCCTGGATGTACCTATCCAAATGTCTTTTCAATGAAATTGTACCAGCCTCCACCACTTCCTCTGGCAGCTCATTCCATACACGCACTACCTGAAAACGTTGCCCCTTAGGTCCCTCTTAAATCTTTCCCCTCTCACCTTAAACCCAAGCCCTCTAGTTTTGAACCCCACCCCCATCCTAGGGAAAAGATCTCATCTGTTCACTCTATCCATTCCCCCCCATGATTTTTTAAACCTCTGTGAGATTACCGCTTAGCTTTGATGCTGCAAGGAAAATATCACCAGCCTATTCAGCCTCTCCCTATAGATCCAGCACACCAACACTGGCAACATTCTTTTAAATCTTTTCTGAGCCCTTTCACGTTTCATAACATCCTTCCTATAGCAGGGAGACTGGAATTGCACACAGTACAGTTGCAACATGACCTCCCAACTCTTGTACTCAGTACACTGACTAATGAAGACAAGCATACCAAACGCCTTCTTCACTAATCTATCTACCTGTAACTCAAGGAACCTGCATTCCAAGCTATTGTTGTTCAGCAGCATTCCCCGGAACCTTACCATTATGTGTCTTAGTCCTACCCTGATTTGCCCTTCCAAAACGTAGCACCTCACATTTATCTAAATTAAACTCCATTTGCCCCACCTCGGCCATTGGCCCATCTGATCAAGTTCCATTTGTACTCTGAAGTAACCTTCGCTGTTCACTGCATCTCCAATCTTAGTGTCACCTGCAAACTTACTAATCATACTTCCCATGTTCACATGCAAATCATTTAAAGAAATGATGCAAAGCAATGGATCCAACAAGATCCTTGTAGCAGACTGCTGGTCATAGGCCTCCAGTCTAAAAGGCAACCCTCCACCACCACCTATCTTCTACCTTTGAGCCACTTCTGTATCTAAATAGCTAGTTCTCCCTTTATTCCATGTGATCTAATCTTCCTAACCAGTCTACCATGAGGAACTTAGGGGACATCAGAAACTGGGAGATACTAATGTCTCCTTCTGTAAAGCCATGCCGACTCTCTCCTAACCTGCCACTGTTTTCCAACTGCTCTGCTATGATGGACTCGAACATTTTTCCCACTATTGATGTCAGGCTGACTGGTCTATAATTCATTATTTTCTGTTTGCATTCGTTTTAAATAGTGGGGTCACATAGTTACTCTCCAATCCTTAGGAACTTCCAGAGTCTGTGGAATCTTGAAAGCTGACCAGCAATGAATCCACTATTTCTAGAGAAACTTCCTTAAGTGTTGTGGAATGTGGATTTTTAGGCTCAGGAGATTTATCAGCCTTTAATTCCATCAGCTTCCCACCACCGTTTCCCTACCAGTACTGATGTCATTCACTTTATCCCTCTTTCCAGACCCTATGTTCTCCAGAATGATTGGGACATCATCGTGTCTTTTGTGAAGACAGAACCAAAATATGCATTTATTTGGTCTTCCAGCTCTTTGTTTTCCACTATGGAACAGTGATGAAAGTTCCAGTTCAGGTCTCAAAGCACCTAGGATGACTTGGAAGTTGCTTGATGATTTTGTATATTCTACCTTACGTTATTTTAGACGTAGCTTCCAAAGGAATGATGGTCTTGGTAACTTCATAAGTTACTTCAAGATGGGGAAACATACATTGAGTAGTTGGCTACTGATAGACTCAGATATCATTGAATTGCATAACGTTACATTTCTCTGTACTAAATTTCAGTTTCAGGTATTAGCCCATTTGATAAAAATGAAAATTTCACTCTGTGTTCTTCAATTGACTGAAATAGTAACTAATCACTCAGTCATTTCATTGAAATGTATGTGAATTTTTACTCATTGAAATCCAATCAGCAACTTGTGCACTTTCTTGGAAAGTTGTTGGCAAAGCGTTGAAACTTCAGTTAGCATCATCTGTGGAGCTGTTGTATTTAACAAAGAATGTTACAGTGAGGATAATATTACCTAATCATATTGCTCACATTTGTAGCAGACTCTTGAAACTGACCAATATTGTTGACAATAAATATTGCCAGAAACAGCTTCACAGAATATGTACTGGAATTGGGTTTTTCGAACAGGATTTATTTTGTACCATATTGTACTATGTTTATTAAGATTGTAGGAATTACAGCCCAAAGGCTGTTACTTTTTCAAGTATTTAGCTCGCTCCTGTTTAAGTTTGTTTTCAGTCTCTGACGAGTAGCCATTTTGATTGAAAACACTTGTCCTTTTCTCACCCATTTGTTCTCCATGTCCGTCATTTCCAATTGATGATTAGGTCCCTCTCTGCCTTTAAGAGCTTTATTTGAACCCATCTCTTCAACCAAGTCTTTGGTCACACCATTAAAGTATCCTTTTTTGACGAGGCTTTTGTTTTGATTTGACAAAATCATCATGAGACATTTCTCTATACAGGCAGGTTGTTGTCAGCTTGTAACCTGTAGCTAGTTTTCTAGTATTCTGACCTTGGCTTCTGAAGAGTGTGGCTTCATCTCCCAGTGGGGAGACTTGAGCACAAACAGTTTAGCTGACTGTTCTTTACTGAGCAAATGTTACATTATTAGAGGTGCAATCAGCTTCATGAAAAATGATATCATCACACCATCTGCTTTCTCAGGTGCTGGTAAAAGATTAATAGGGGCACTACTTCAAACAACTGAAGAGTATTATCCCCATGTTCTGGTTAGTATTTTACCTGGTAAACAAACTTCACCAAAACACGTCATCTGGTCATTATCGCGTTGCTGTTTGTGGAAATTTGCTGTGTGTAAATTGGCTGCTGCTCTTCCTGTAATGCGGCAGTGAATATACTTCAAAATTCATTGGCTGTAAAGCATTTGGTTGTGGTTGTGAAAGGTGCTATATAGATGCATGCCTTTTCAATTATTGAATCATTTCAATTATTCAATTACACTTAAAAATAAAGTCATACCATTTATATTTGAGCCAGTTTGTATGATACGTCATTAAGGATGACTGAAGTGCAGCATGAAAGCGACTTCATTTTCTATATTTTGTATGTAAACAAATAAAACTTCTGGCATTTATGGAAGCTGAGGCTTGAGTGAAGAAGAAAATATTTTGACTATATTTAGCTGAACTGGTCTGTTTTGAAATCAAATATGTCTCCAACTCGTTCACCCAGACCAGATTAGCTCTTTCTAGAATGTTCATGGTCAACTTTTCTGTAATGCCCTGGGAAGCTGCTTACTTGACAAGCTGCAAGGTTTTTGTTCATACAACCTAAAATGTATCTAAAATCAAAATAATCTCTGATAGGTGTTGCTAATAATACTATCATTAGATATAGGTCGTATGTTTACTGTTTGAAGTTCAGTTTGAACTTGTTAGTATATTTATGTTTCACTGACCAATTCTCCATCATTTCTTTGTCACAGAAATATTCTGTCTGAATAACATAAGGGATTACTTTTCTAAATGCTGCTAAAACTGTAAAATAAACCATATAGGTGAAAGAGGTCTTTTTTTGTTATAAAGCAGGTATGTGGGATATATTTCTTGTTTTTTAAAGGAGGTACTGTGCATGCTGAAAAGGAATTTTTAGTAGTGTAAATTTATTAGCTGTTCCACCTAATAAATCTGTCTATAACACAAAGCATCGCCAAGCAACAAAACTTCCTAAAGGGCCAAAAGAATAATAAATTTATTTGTGGCAAATTCACTGTGTCTCACTAGTTATAGGTCCTGGGTAATTAAGCCTCACATTCATCTGGGATAACCAGCTGTTCTTTTTAACATGTGGATGAAACAAGGGGATGTAAATAAGTTGAAATAATCTACAAAGCCTCTGTTGATGGTAAATATGTGCAAAACTCTCAGTTCTTAATTCCTACTTATTACATTAAAATGACAAAATAAGTGTTGACAATTAAATTGCACCCCATCTGTAAATGAGACCAATTAATTGGTCTGAGGAACACTATCACTCATCATTAAGAGGACTATTTAAGTTTTTGGCTTCTGAATTCTGCAGAACATTTGCGAATTTGAGTCTGCCAGCTGTTGCTGGTATTCCCAAAGAGACTATTAGCCATGTCAGAGGTTCTGAGACTGTACAGTTATTAGAAAAGTGGGTGAGTGGGAGTTGGGAGGGGGTTAGTGGGGAATGATATGTTTTGTGAACAGTTTCTCTGAGAAACTGCATGGACCCTTGGGATCTATTAGTACCAACAATGCTTATAATAACATCACTTATGTTGTAAGATCTATTTTTAAAGATGTTCCAATTTGTTGATGGTTTTATCTTTGTTCAGATTGTAACAGCTGAAACTTTTTTTTGCAGAAAATAATATCTATTTTATCAGGGACTTGTGTTAGCAATGATGATCATGAATAAATATTTGAACACTGTTAATAGTGATGTAAACAAAAGCTTGGAGGCTTTTTTAAAATTTAGTTAGTACAATAGTTCAACCTCAGCTATATCTAAATCTTGGAGTGGCATTTTAGGAAGACTAATGAGAGAGCAGAAAAGATTCAGGGATGGGGAATTTCAGTTATGAGGATAGATTAGATAATTTAGGATATATTCCTTTGAGGAAGGAAAAGTCAGAAGAGACGCGATAGAGATATTCAGAACTGTGCAAGTCTGAACAGAGTAAGTATGACAAAACTTCCCAGTTGTGAAGATTTCGAAGTCAAGGGACTTGAGGTTTAAAATAATTGGTAAAAGATGTATAAGTAACATAAGGAAAAGCTTTTTCACGCAGCAAGTGGTTGAAGTATGGAGTTGCACTGCCAGAGAGTGAGATGGTGGCAGATTCAATTGGAACTTTCAAAAGGGAATTGGATTGTTATCTGAAAAGGAGAAATGTGCGAGTTACACGGAGAAAGCAGGTGAATGACTCAAATGAATTGCTCATTCTGAGAGTTTGTGCAAACAAAATGAGCTGAACAACAAATTTCTCTGCTGCAATAATGAAGTGATTCTGGATCAACATTCTGACACTTTTACACTGCTCATAAAACTGTCCAGTAACGTATAATTTATTAAATATTTCTCCCAAACATTGTGAATGTGAAAGACCTCGTGAATGTGTCCTGATTATTATGCTGGGAATGGATGTATATTCAGAATCATTTGGTGAGGATAGTGAACAGGTTTTGTTAGCTAATTTCACTTCACTGTTGATAAAACTTACAGTACTTTAACTTTTAAATATAGAGATCTGTATTAATTACAAAGACTGGTGTGGAATTCAAGGTGGCTTAGAGTTTCGTAAAATGATACAGCATGATATGTATCAAAGTTTTGCTGAAGCTATTCAGTCTTTCACTGTAACGTTGTAAAATTTTTTGATGCAAATATTTTTTGAATTAATGTGGAATTTGCTTCTGCCACTCTTTCAGACAATGCATTATAGATCACTTAAGACAACAATTCCACTTAAACTCTGGCTCTATTGCTGGGTAACTTTAAATCTGTGCTGTGTGTACTACAAGTTTATCCTCATTTACTCATTCATGATTTTAAACACCACTATCAAAGCTCCCCTCTAGCCTATTGCTTGACGGAGAACAACTCTAGGTTTCCCAGTCTCTCCAAGAACTGAAGACCTCATCCCTGCTTTCAGTCTGATCACTTTAGCACTCTCCCTTAAGGCCTTCATATCCTTTTTAAAGGCGTACAGAATTGAACATATTTTGCCTGCTGAGGTTTAAACAGTGCTTTTTAAAATTTTAATAGGGCAATACATCTGCTAATAAGTTCAAGTTTCTCACAATGTTACACTTGGATGAATGAGGCTTGTCAGCATACTAAGTTTATAATTACTGCTGGGAAACCTCTGGCCCCAAAAATAAGTGTTATATTTATGGAATATCTGATTTTTTTATCCTAGTTATAATGTCACATATCTTTAACATTTTTAACATTTCTTAATCATATTTCAGTTTCTGCTTTAATCTTATGGAATTGCTCAAGTCTTTATTTCCCTTTTCCATTAAGTGAAGGATAACTAGTGCTTTTAACTTCTTGGCCGACTGTGAAAATGCTTCATTGTTATTGGCTGCTTACCCTGTTTGATAATATCCCGGTAAGCCAGATGCCTAGAGGTTCCCTTGACTCAGCACTAGATTCAAACTAAAGTTGAGCAATTGAAAATCCATACCATAGAGAGGTCAACTCTAGAACTCTGTGGGAAGCTAGAGAAGTGATTGCTGGGCCTCTTGCTGAGATATTTGTATCATCGATAGTCACAGGTTAGGTGCTAGAAGACTGGAGGTTGGCTAACATGATGCCGCTGTTTAAGAGTGGTAAGGACAGGCCAGGAAACTACAGACCAGTGAGCCTGACGACGGTGGGCAAGTTGTTGGAGGGAATCCTGAGGGACAGGATGTACATGTATTGGGAGAGGCAAGGACTGATTAGGGATACTTAACATGGCTTTGTACATGGGAAATCATGTCTCACAAACTTGACTGAGTTCTTTGAAGAAGTAACAAAGAGCATTAATGAGGGCAGAGCGGTAGATGAGACCTATATGGACTTTAGTAAGGCATTCGACAAGTTTCCCCATGGGAGACTGGTGAGCGAGGTTGAATCTCGTGGAATACAGGGAGAGCTTACGAATTGGATACAGAAGTGGCTCAAAGGTGGAAGACCGAGTGTGGTGGTAGAGGGTTGTTTTTCAGACTGGAGGCCTGTGACCAGTGGAGTGCCACAAGGATCGGTGCTGGGTCCTCTACTTTTTGTCATTTATATAAATGATTTGGATGTGAGCATAAGAGGTACAGTTAGTAAGTTTGCAGGTGACACCAAAGTTGGAGGTGTGGTGGACAGCGAAGAGGGTTACCTCAGATTACAACGGGACTTGACCAGATGGGCCAATGGGCAGAGAAGTAGCAGATAGAGTTTAATTCAGATAAATGCGAGATGCTGCATTTTGGGAAATGAGTGTCTTTTTTGCTGAAAAAGAAAATCAGATCATTAATTTGCGAGGCTTTTTTAAAATTCAGTTCACTTCTCCATATGCCTGCCATTACATGTTTATTTGAATTGTGTCCACATTTGTTTTATACTAACTTTGTTTTGAAGTCTAGGTATTTCTATTTACTTTGATGCTCCTACTTAATGGTAAGGTCCTCGGGAGTATTGCTGAACAGAGACCTTGGAGTGCAGGTTCATAGATCCTTGAAAGTGGAGTTGCAAGTAGATAGGATAGTGAAGAAGGCATTTGGTATGATTTCCTTTATTGGTCAGAGTATTGAATGCAGGAGTTGGGAGGTCGTGTTGCAGCTGTACAAGACATTCATTAGGCCATTGTTGGAATTGCGTGCAATTCTGGTCTCCTTCCTATCGGATAGGTGTTGTGAAACTTGAAAGGGTTCAGAAAAGATTTGCGAGGATGTTACCAGGGTTGGAAGATCTGAGCTATAGGGAGAGGCTGAACAGGCTGGGCTGTTTTCTCTGGAGATTCGGAGGCTGAGGGATGACCGTATAGAGGGTTTCAAAATTATGAGGGCATGGATAGGGTGAATAGATAAAGTCTTTTCCCTGGGGTCGGGGAGTCCAGAACTAGAGGGCATAGGTTTAGGGTGAGAGGGGAAAGATATAAAAGAGACCTAAGGGGCAACTTTTTCACACAGAGGGTGGTACGTGTATGGAATGAGCTGCCAGAGGAAGTGGTGGAAGCTGGTACAATTGCAACATTTAAGAGGCATTTGGATGGGTATATGAATAGGAAGGGTTTGGAGGGATATGGGCCGGGTGCTGGCAGGTGGAACTGGATTGGGTTGGGATATCTGGTCAGCATGGACGGGTTAGACCGAAGGGTCTGTTTCCATGCTGTACATCTTTATGACTCTATAACAATGTCTTTTTGGCTGAACAAGAAAATCAGACCATTAATTTGCGAGGCTTTTTTTTATTCAATTCACTTCTGCAAATACCTGCCATTATATGTTTATTAGAATTGCATCCACATTTGTTTTATACTAACTTTGTTTTGAAGTCTAGGTATTTCTATTTACCTTGATGCTCCTACAGCATTAGTAGCGTAAATTGTTGTAGGTGTTTGTCAGGCTCGTCGAGAGGCTTTGTTGCTGAAGGTGTGGCATTCCATGGTGGAGTGAGTGAAATGTGACATGCGCTAAAGTCTAGAATTGTCAGAAATTGTCGAGCTGGTGAAGGTTGTAGAGATGGGGGCTAGGGTGTTAAAATCACAGAGGTTTGAATGCGAGGATGAGAATGTTAAGATCAATGACTGGAAGCAGCGTCTTTGCAAGTCCTTAACCATTAGATGAACCTACTCTCAAGCATTTTTGGGATACACCATCCCCTCGCAACAGTCAGTCAGCTGTAAACGTGCTCTATCCAAGCTCCTGTGAGGAGTGGACGCTCACTGAAGGACTAGCACTCATATGCGGAATGTTGAAAAAGGAAAACATAAATCATTATGAGAATGTAAAAACTACTGGCTAACTTAGGATTCTGAAAATCAGCATTGGGTGAAGCTGTATCTTAGGTAAGTGGATTAATGGTTTTGGTATAGTGAGCACCAGAAGTAGTAACAGTGAAGCGATGGTTTCCAGATGTCTGACTGCCTTAAAGCCCTTGTTTTCACTCACCTTCCTCCCAGCCTGAAGTGTGATCCATAAGTAGAAAATTAAGGGGTGAAGGTGAAATTGTTTGTAGAAATAAATCTGCAGGATCTTGCAAGTGCAATTATTTTTAAAGTCAATTATTTTTCTCACACTGTTAAAAAATATTAACTGTTTGGAGGCACAGTACTGGGGTGTATCTGTGAGGTGATGAATATTCACCTGGAAGGCTTTTGTGGCTACTTTTTCTAACCTTCTGTATTGAAATCCATGTGATCTTATCTGCAGAAAGACAAAACAAATGTGCATGTATTCCTGTGCTATAAATTACTTGTGAACCTGCTAGAAGTATCTGCCATGCTACTTTTCAAATTTATTTGGTGAGTTTTAATGATAAGTTATGTTTCCTCTCACCCAAAAGAAAATCAAAACTTCCTTGCTCAATTTATGAAAATGTCTAGGAAATGTACCATTTTCCCCATTAAACCTATCCACTTGAATTGTGTCCAATATCTTGTTGGGTGTGAGTGTCAACACTCCTGAGCAGATACAGACACCACCAACAACAATATGCATTCAAAAAATATCTTTAATACAGGGAAATAGCTCCAGGCATATCATAGAAACTTGCTCACACAAACATTGCTCACGAAACTGATCTAATAGGTGGGTTTTTAATAAGAAGAGGTGAGAGGTGGATAGATTTATGATGGAAAACCAGAATCTTGGGCTGAATGCAGAAAAGGACAGCGATCAATATTAGTGTGAAGTGAATAAGAGATGCACAAAGGTCGAAGTTAGAATAATACCTCATTGTTCAAGGCTTTATTGAACTGGGATGAGATTGTGAAATTAGAAATGACATGGATTGGAAGTTAGTTGCTGAACTTAGGGGTGTTGTGTGATTTAATGTAAGTTAAGATGTAGCCAGCAGATATTTGGACATTTGTGAAAGATCAGAGAAAAATGGGGCGGGTTAGTACAGTCAGATCTATAGGTGATAAAGATGTCAATGGCTATTGTGGCTGTAAATGGACTGAGGCCAAGGTGGGGAATGTTAAGTGGGAGGAGTAGGTCCTCTTTGATGGAGAAGACATGTCCTTTGGCCTTGAAAGCCGGCTTCCTGAGAGCATTGCAGTGGTTATTCAGAATTCGAATTCAGTAGCAAGGACCTAGAGTTTGTCATGGGTAATAAGTGCAAGACTTGAACATATTATTTTTGTTTGAAGAGGCGAGAAATAGAATAAATCATTTTTTCCCAAGTGTAATGGAACCATATTAGGAACTTCATTGAATCAAATGACTTCCTTTTGTTGTTTGTAATCGACAGAGTACAGATTGTACTCAACCAGCCCATATTTTCAAAATCCTAAACAAAATGACTTCTTTGAGCATGTTTTGCCAAATGGCCATCTGATATGTTATTAGCTACACTAACTAACCTATTTTAGATAATACAGCAAACTTGGATTGTCCTTTGAGGGGAGATTGTATATATTCTATGAGTCTAGAAAATGAGAGTTTTTCTCATTGAAACATACAAAATTCTTATTGACATCAACTGGACAGATGCAGGGGGCTGTTTCCCTTGGGTGGCTGATCTAGAAATAAGCACAATCTCAGGAGAAGAGGCCGTTTGGGACTGAAATGAGGAGGAATGTCTCAGAGGGTGATGAATCTTTGTACTTCTCTAAGCATGAGGATTGTGGAGGCTAAGTCATTGAGTATGCTCAAAACCGAGATTGAGAGATATTTGAATATTAGGGATTTCGAGGAATGTGGCAAGCGCAAGGAAATGATATTGAGGGAGAAGATCATCCAAGATCTAATTGAATGGCAGTGCAGTCTTAGGAGCTGAATGGTCTACGTTTCCTATATCCTTGTAGTAGCTTTTTCCATGGTAACACCTTAGCCAAAGGGTTATTAAACTCGAAACTGCTAAGGTGAACTATGAAAGGAAACTAGAAGAAAACTTAAGCACTGATGCAAAAAGCTTCTATAAGTGTAGAAAAAGGAAGGTAATAGTGAAAGTAAGGGTTGGCCCTTTAGAGCACAAAAATGATGTAATAACAGAGGCGCTAAACCAATATTTTGACCCTGTTTTCACAGCAGAAGGTAATAAATTCCTCCTAAACAAAAAGACAGTTATTGCAGAGGAACTTAATTACTATAACTAGAGAGAAGATATTAGGGTTAGGGTAGATAAGACCTTGGCGCCTAATGCCCTGCTCTGAGGTCATTAAAGGAGGTGCCAGTAGAGGTATTAATTATGATATTCCAAAATTCTCTGGATTCTGGAAAGGCACCATTGGATTGGAAACATGCTGATGTGATACACTCATTCAAAAAAGGGAGATAGGCAAAAAGTGGGAAACTATAGACCTTTGCAATGGAGATGTTGCTGGAGTCAGTCATAAAGGAGGAGGTAATTGAACACTTGGAAAAACAAAGTTCAATTCATCAGTGTCAGCATGGTTTCAGGAATGGCCAAGTCGTGCTTGACAAACTACTGGAGTTATTTGAGGATGTACATAGAAATGTTCAAGGTAGGAGCAGGAATAGGCCATTAAACCATTGAGCCTGCTCTGCCATTCAATATAATCTTGGCTGATCATCGAGTTTAATGTCCTAACCCCGCCCTCCACTCACATGTGTTGATCCCATATCCCTTAGCCACAAGAGGTGGCTCCTTCTTGAAAATCCAGAATGTTTTGGTCTCAACCACTTTCTGTGGTAGTGAATTCCAGTCTCAGCACTCTCTGGATAAAGAAATTCGATTAGATTAGATTTCCTACAGTATGAAAACAGGCCCTTCAGTCCAACAAGTCCATACAGACCCTGTGAAGAGTAACCCACCCAGACCCATTCCTCTACCCTATATTTACCCCTAACTAATGCACCTAACACTATGGGCAGTTTAGCATGGCCAATTCACCTGACCTGCACATCTTTGGATTGTGGGAGGAAACTGGAGTACCCGGAGGAAACCCACACACAGACACAGGGCGAATGTGCAAACTCCACACAGACAGCCGTCCGAGGCTGGAATCGAACCCAGGTCCCTGGTGTTGTGAGGCAGCAGTGCTAACCACTGAGCATCATCTCAGTCCCAAAAGGTTCATCCCTTGCCCTTAATGTGGGTCTGGAGTCACATGTAGACTAGACCATGCAAGGATGCTGATTCACTTCCATAAAGGACATAGTAAAACCAGATGCTTTTTAAAAATGAAAATTGACATGGGCACAATGAGACTAAGTTTTAATTCCAGATTTGTTTTATTGAATTCAGATTTCACAGTCAACCATGGCAGGATTCAATGCCATGTCTATTCTTAGTCTGGGTTATTAGTCATTGTTTCCTGCTGTTTCAGTGTGGAGCCCAGTATAGGCAGGTGGAGTTTCCACTCTTGTGTGATATTATGGAATTGTTCTTTACCAAAAGTCACATTTCAGAATGATAGCTGGTTGAATACTTTCCTCTCTAACTGCGATGCTGATACCAATTACAGTGATTCAAACTGCTGAACATCTTAAATTAAGTTACCCGCTGTTGATTTTTTTTTTTGCCTCATGATCCTTTAGCTCTCTTTTAAACCTATTTCTAAAAATAAATTTAGTTGAATTACATACAACCAGAAAAGACAGATGTCATCGCCACATTTTGCCTTTGTACATTATAAAATGCTATCTGAAATCTGTTGTGAGTTAAGTTAAAGAGAAAAATATCCCAGAGAAAATGCCACTGAAATTTCAACTTAAATGAAAAAAAGCTCCTGATATACACATGGGATAACATTTTTAAAAGATGACAGTAGCTATCTGCACATGCTTTGCAAGTTCTAGTCCGCTGAAAAACCTGTGTAGCAGCAGAAATTGTGGAGTCCTTTCTTCAAGGGAAGGGGAGTTCTCTGAATTAACTAGTCATCTTGGCTGGTTATGTCTTGAATTTCCCCCTTGTTTGATTAAGGAAGGAAATTCAAGGGACAAAATGTCAGATGTGCCAAACACTGCAATCTTTAAAACAAAAATAACAATTTCTGATTTACGGCTAGTTGTTTGATTTTTGTTTTTAAATTATTAAAAGTGAAGCTGACAGCTGTAAAAGGTCATTGAAGCCAGAAATTTAAAAAATTCATTATGCAAAACCCATCTGTACCTCCTAGTTTCAGATTTCCTTCATTTTTATTTGAACTGTATGATCTTGTTTGCAGTTTCACATGCTTTGTGGTAAAATTACAGTGTAGGTAATATTTTGCAGATGTAACAATAGCCGTAACGTGAACTGTGTTCATTTACTGAAACTGAGCTGAGAATCTGCTACTGGTTGCTGGAGGAAGGATGTGGTTTTTGCGAGTGTTGGGTTAAGCCCTTTCTGTTCAGTAATTTTTGAACTACAAAATCATTTTGAAGGCGTAGTGGGTTATGTGCGTTTTTCACTTTTAGAATTTTAACCTTAGGGGATTTGTCAATCATGAAGTGACTACAAAAAAGTGTAAGAAGAAAATCTGATTCCGATACAGTCATAGTGCAAGGGGTTGTTCACCTTGTATGCAATGTGCAACTGAAATCGGTCCACCTATTATTACGTGTTACTTGTACACTAACTAATGAATCAGTTATACACATCATTTTGACATTGGCGCAGCACGGTGGCTCAGTGGTTAGCACTGCCTCACAGTGCTAGGGACCCAGGTTCGATTCCAGCCTTGAGTGACTGTCTGTGTGGAGTTTGCACATTCTCCCCTGTCCGTGTGGGTTTCCTCCCACAGTCCAAAGATGTGCAGGTCAGGTGAATTGGCCATGCTAAATTGCCTATAGTGTTAGGTGCATTAGTCAGAGGGAAATGGGTCTGGGTAGGTTACTCCTCGGAGGGTCAGTGTGGACTTGTTGGGCTGAAGGGCCTGTTTCCACACTGTAGGAGAATCTAATCTAGATCTTGGCTACCTGACAGTAACCCAAGCAGTTGCTACAATCCTAACAGAGACTGTTCACGTTTAAAGCAGAAATCTGAATACTTAGTATACAGAAGCATTTAATTAGATTTCATATTTCTAAACAAAAACAATTGTCATTGCTTACAAAAATAAATTAAGCAAAGCAAATACTACTAATAACGTTATTCACTTATGAGAACGTAGAAGCAATGTGATCTCTCCTTGCACATACCCCCACCCCAAACCACCCACTTCATTCACTTTTCTGGGATCAACCCAGATGTATGCCACATTCTTCCAGGATTTTCTTAACTTCTCCTAATTATTCTTTCAGAGTAAGATTTGATGTCATACTTCCATTAGCCTTTTTGGTTATGTGACCCTCCGTTGTTGATCTCACAACTGTGGATCCCCAGCTCCTTGTTTGGGTGGTCAGCAGATCCAACAGCCTCCCCACAGCTTTCCAAGTGATCATTGCTGACTGTTTTCTGTCACAAGACTCTGTGAGGTCCACGTCTTTTTTTTCTTCCACCAATTGAAATTAGGCAAATCGTTCCTCACAAAATCTAAACTGAGGTAGACCGCAACCTGCCCTTCTGCGTGATGAACAAAGAAGTTAGTATTTTCTCATTTAAAGTGCAACCCTAACTAAATGTCATCTGCTGTTGGTTCTTTCAGTCCAATCAGATGTACTCACCAAAGTAAACCTACAACTGCTTCCACCTCAAACTAAATTGCTTGCTTCTGACACCAAGCACATACAGATAAGTCATATAGGTTGTACCTCCCTAATCGAGCACTCTCTGGTCCAGTAACCTCTGTGGCCTGGATATACCGGTATTTCTGTTCAGTCAATTCAGAGAGAAAGCAAAAGAAATGCAGCACCAAGACTGCATTATGGACAAAGTAGCTAAAATTGTACTGGCAGATAAAGGAAACATCTATATTCTCCAAACAAGTGCTTTTCATCTCATTTACTGCTGCAGAATGTTTTTAACATCTCATGTACTGACTATGACACATGACCTTCTGTGGTCTGACAAATTCTGTGGTCCAGCAAAGGTCCAGTCCAAAGGTTGCTGGGTTACAGTGGTACAAACTGGAAAATAACTTTCAAATCAAGGCTCCAGTCTGAAACACTGCCTCCATGGCAATGTAGCACACATGGCCTACTTATAGGTAGAAATGTACTTTAGCTACTTTTCAAATCCAAAATGTTACTTGACTCAAGGAAACCAAATGAATAATGCTTATTTCTAATGAAGCTGTATACCCTTCTTTCCCAGAATTGGAAGTATTCAACTTCTTTATGGAACTGATAATAGCAATCCTGGATCTACCCAGATGGATCATGAATTTGTTCAAGTGTTTGCACCTCTAACTCTGACCTTGTGCCACAGTGTAATTTCTAACTCTAATTGATTCCCAGCTTGTTTGAATTGCATTCACTTCAAGATTATTGTCTGTTTCTCAATCACGATTTTCCTTTTATTTTACGTGGAACACCTCAACCTCATAAAACATATATAAAAACAGATTAGCGAGTTTTGAGAAGACTTGTAGCTCAGGTTGAGGTTCTGGATGTAGGTTTGCTCGCTGAGCTGGGAGGTTCATTTCCAGACATTCTGTCACCCTACTAAGTAACCTCTTCAGTGGGCCTCAGGCAAAACAGTGTACATGATTCCTGCTTTCTATTTATATGTTTGGGTTTCTTTGGGTTGGGGATGTCATTTCCTATGGTGATGTCATTTCTCGGGGTGGTAGATGTTGTCTAACTCGATTTGTTTGTTGATGGAGTTCTGATTGGAATGCCATGCTTCTAGGAATTCTCGTGCATGTCTCCATCTTGTCCTAAAATGGATGTGGATGGAAGTGGTATCCTTCCTTATCTGTATGTAAGGATACGAGTGAGAGAGGGTGACGTCTTTTTGTGGCTAGTTGATGTTCATGTATCCTTGTGGCCAGTTTTCTGCCTGTATGTTTGTAACAAACACTACATGGACAAACAAGCAGAAAACTAGCCACCAGGATACATGAACACCAACTAGCCACAAAATGCCATCACCCTCTCTCACTAGTATCCTTACATACAGATAAGGAAGGACACCACTTAGACTGGGACAACACATCCATCTTAGAACAAGCCAAACAGAGACCCGCACGAGAATTCCTAGAAGCATGACATTCCAACGGGAACTCTATCAGCAAACACTTCGAGTTAGACACATCTACCACCTCCTGAGAAAAAGAGGAAATGACATCACCAACCCAAAGAAACCCAAACATATAAATAGAAAGCAGGAATCATGTATACTGCTTCTCCTGAGGCCTACTGAAGATGTTACCTAGTAGAGTGATGAAACACCTGGAAATGAACCTCCCAGTTCAGCGAACAAACCTACAACGATAAAAACAGATTTAACATATAAAGCATCTAAAACACATAAATTGTGAATGAGACATTCGAAATACAGTTAATGAAGATTTTAACGTGGGTATAATTGCCTTGAGGTTGGCCAAAACATACTGTTTCAAAATGTGAAGACATTTCATATTTGCCTGGGCCTTGCTGCATACACTGCTTCAATATCTGAAAAATTACAGATATCGTGCAGCTGTTATCCAAAATTCTGACCTTGTGATGGAGTGAAAGTCATTGATGAAGACAGTTGAAGATAATTGGGCCAAGGACACTTGCCTTTGAAAGCTCCTGCTGCAGTGACCTGGAGGTGCTTTGATGTGCCTCCACCAACCACTGCCATTTGCGTTAGCACGAGGTTTGAGTCCAACCAACAGAGAATTCAACCCCTCTCCCCACAACTCCCATTTTTTTTTGGTCAAATGCTACTTCGATGTAAAGGGCATACATGCTTGCCATATCTCTACAATTCAACTCGTATTCAGCCCACGACTAAAATGAGGTCTGGATTTTTGTGGTGGTAGAATACAGACAGAGCAACAGTGAGCAGGTTATTAGTGAACAAAGATCCACTTGAAAGCTCTCAACAACATTTTCTATGAGAATGCTGATCTTTTGAGATAGACTGATTGGGTGGTAATTGATAAGGCAGGATTTGTCCTGCATTTGTGAACAGGACATGTCTGGGCAATTTTCCTCAAGTAATTACAACTAGACTGTAAATAGTTTGAGAAGAAAATCTAGCGACGGCAGGTCTGCGATCATAATGGTTGAGTTTGTCACTGGATAAATTAAGGTGGTAAACAGCTTGTAGTCAGCATAAGTATTGACATGAAAATGTTGATTGTAAGATCTCTTTCTTTGCTGTCAGTTCTCCATACTAATTGGTGACCCACTGTACTGTGGAACTGGCCTATCCTAATTCAATTTTTTTCCAAATGTTTCCCCCTCAGACTATGAATATTCAATGAAAATTTAATTTGCAAAAGTACTCTTCCATTGGTTGTAAATTGTCATTTATTTTAGACAAATATATTTTTCAGTGATGTAATCATCAATTACATGGGCGGCACGGTGGCACAGTGGTTAGCACTGCTGCCTCACAGCCGCCAGAGACCCGGGTTCAATTCCCACCTCAGGCAACTGTCTGTGTGGAGTTTGTACAATCTCCCCATGTCTGTGTGGGTTTCCTCCCACAGTCCAAAGATGTGCAGGTTAGGTGAATTGGCCAGGCTAAATTGCCCGTAGTGTTAGGTGAAGAGGTAAATGTCGGGGAATGGGTCTGGGTGGGTTGCTCTTTGGTGGGTCGGTGTGGACTTGTTGGGCTGAAGGGCCTGTTTCCATACTGTAAGTAATCTAAAAAAAAATCTAAAAAAAATTAACTGCAATCAGAAATTTCTTGTAACTTTGCGATTGTAGTTGAGAATTATTATGTTATTTTGACACATTGTACACCAGAAGGAAATGCTTAGACTCTGCTGTATTCTTGTGCAGTACGTGAGATGTGTTGGGAGAGTAATATAGAGTCATACAACACTGGAACAGGTTGTTTGGCCCAGATATCCTACAGTGAACAAGTCCCATTTGCCTGCTTGTTCTGAGGAAGGGTCATTCGACCCAAAATGTTTACTCTGATTTCTCTCCACAGATGCTGCCAGACCTGCTGAGCTTTTCCAGCAACTACTGTTTTTGTTTCTGATTTACAGCATCCATACTTCTGGTTTCCGCTTGCCTGCATTTGGCTCATATCCCTTTAAACCTTTCCTAACCATATACCTATCCAAACATCTTTTAGATGTCATAATTTTACCTACATCTACCACTCTCTCTGGCAGTTTATTCCATAAACTGTGTGAAAAAGTTGTCCCTCAGGTCCCATTTAAATCTTTCTCCTTTCACCTTAAACCTATACCCTCCAGCTTTGGTCTCCCTTATCCTGGAGAAAATATCTTATTTATGACCCTTGCAATTTTATAAACATCTGTAAGGTCACCCCTCAGCCTCATACACTGCAGGAACAAAAAGTTCCAGCTGAAGCAGCCTCTTTTTAAAAGTCAAACCTTCCAGTCTTGGTAACATCCTTGTAAATCTTTTTTGTACCCTTTCCAGTTTAATAACACCGTATAGTAGCGTGACTAAACTTTTACTGCACATGTAGTCTTACCAAAGTCTTGTACAGCCATAGCATACATCCCAACTCCTGGACTAAATGCTCTGACCACTGAAGGCACTACCTTCACTATCCTGTCAACCCGTAATGCCTCATTCAAGGTGCACACCTAGGTCTCCCTGTTCGACAACACTCCCCAGAGCCTAGCTATTAACTGTGTAAGTTCTGCCCTGGTTTGTCCTAGCAAAATGCAACACTTTGCATTTATCTGAATTAAACTCCATCTACCGTTCTTTGACCTACTGGCCCAGTTAATCACAATCCCATTGCATTCTTAGACAACCTACTTCACTATCCACTATACCACCAATTTTGGTATCATCTGCAAAATCACTAACCATGTCTCCTGTATTCTCATCCAAATTGTTTGTACAAATGACGAACAACAGTGGACCCATGATCAATCTGTGAATCACACCACTGGTCACAGGCCTCCAGTCTGAACAACAAACCTCAACCATCACCCTCTGTTTCATACTGTCAAGCCAATTGGCTAACTTGCCCTGGATCCTATGTGATCTAACCTTGCTGAACCTTATCATATGTCTTACTAAAGTCCATATAAACAACATCTACTGTTTTAACTTCATCTATCTACTTTGTAACCTCTTTTAAAAAAAACTCAGTCAAATTTGTGAGATAGAATTTTCTATGCACAAAACCAGGCTAACTGTAATATCTAACACACCAATATTTTTGAACTGCAGCTTATTGGTTTCAGGTTATCTAGCCTGCAAGAAATGTTCACCTTGCTGTAAATATATTGCTGCATGTTCCATGTGGCCAAATGGCTCTGCAGATTATCAAACCTTATGAATTACAATAAATTTATCATGCTTCTATTAAAGCACAATATAAAAATAGGCAATTTTTGTTGCACCTGTACAAGGCATGATGAGCGCACATCTGGAGTACTGTGTACAGTTTTGATCTTATCTGAGAAAGTTTGTAATTGCATCGGAGACAGTTCAGAGAATACTCATTAGATCAGTTCTGGAGATGGCAGCCTTGATGTATGAGGAAAAATTGAATAGTTTAGGCCTATACTCAGTAGAGTTTTGAAGAATGAGAGGAGATCTAATTGAGATTTATAAAATGTTGAAGAGGTTTAACAAAGTGGACATAGAATGATGTTTCCCCTTATGGGATAATCTAGTTTTAGGCTAAGAATTAAAGCAGTGATGAGGAAGAATTACATCTCTCAAAGAATTGTAAATCTGTGAAATTCACTACCTCAGATATAGTGGATGCTGGGACACTGAATAAATTTAAGAAAATAGATAGACAGATTTTTAGTTAGTAACGGGTTAAAGATTCATAGAACGTAGAACATAGAACATAGAACATTACAGCGCAGTACAGGCCCTTCGGCCCTCGATGTTGCGCCGATCAAAGCCCACCTAACCTACACTAACCCACTATCCTCCATATACCTATCCAATGCCCGCTTAAATACCCACAAAGAGGGAGAGTCCACTACTGCTACTGGCAGGGCATTCCATGAACTTACGACTCGCTGAGTGAAGAACCTACCCCTAACATCAGTCCTATATCTACCCCCCCTTAATTTAAAGCTATGCCCCCTTGTAATAGCTGACTCCATACGTGGAAAAAGGTTCTCACTGTCAACCCTATCTAACCCCCTAATTCATGGGGAACAGGCAGGAAAGTGGAATTGAAGTCAAATGAGATCAGCCATGACCATATTAAATGGCAGCGCAGGCTTAAAGGGCTGAATTGCCATTGCCTGCTGCTAGTTCTTATGTTCTTATATTTGAGAATGTATTTTAAGATAGCAAAAAAAAAATTCAGTCGTTTGCAAAAGCAGATTGGAAGTCAAAAAAGCTCCAGTATCAGAATACATTTACTCTGATGTAGTGTTAAGCCTACATTGGGGTTCTTGCTTATCCTTGTATGATAGCTGGGTCTAAAATCGATTTGTGTTTAAATCTGTTGTAAAAACGATTCCTTGTACAGATGATAATGCACCATTTAGCAGCGACTTAATGTCTGAGGAAAAAATGCTTATCAATAATTCCATCAATCACTAATGATCGTAACTATATCAGAACTACAGAAAGAAATCCATTTTGTTGCCATGATTTTACAACAGTTGTCTTTCATTGTGTGAAAAATGAGATGCTATGATCTGCAGCAAGAAAGAAACAAATTTTTGGATGCATTTACTTTCATTGAGCATCTTTTTGATGCCCATATATGTTTGAAAATGCTGAGGTAGAGTTTGATTTTTGTGGACAGCATTGACATCGACACAGACAGAGCAGAATTGTTTGAGCAAGTGCAAATGCTTTGCATTTCTGATATCCGAATATGTTGCACCCTCAAACACAAAACTGAGTATTCCTTCAAAGGAATAATACTTGATAAATGTGGAATATTTTTAAAGGCAGCATTGTGGTAACATAATTAATGTTAATTGTTTGGTGAATAAAATCATCTTCCCAAGTTCTTTGGGGAGACCAGTGTTGTAGTGATAATGTGACTGGATTTGCAATCCAAAACCCCAGGCTAATGATCTGGGGACACGGTTTGAAATTCACCATGACAGATGGTGAAATTCAAATTCAGTAAAAATCTTGAATAAAAAAACTGTGCCTAATGGTGACCTCGGAACCATTGTCAATTGTCATAGAAATCCATTTGGTTCCCTAATGTCCATTAGGAAAGGAAATTTGTCGTCCTACTTGATCTAGCCTACAGAATCTCAACAATGTTTTAACTGGGTTAGGGCTGTTGGGACAAACGGGGTTGGGCAATTAATGCTGATCCAGCAAGTGGCATCTTATAAAGGAATAAAAAATGTCTTTTTTGATGATTACAGCAGGGGAGTGGAGGGAACTGTATTTGCATTGTTTTATTGATAATAAATGGATGGCTATATCTACAGCTTGTATTTTATTTTGCTATGCAGGGTATATAAGCTTTCTGCAGATGTTTGGCTTGTTAGTAAAAGTGAGTACAGTAACAAGTTGTAAGTCAGCCTCTGCAAAATCATCCTACTTTCCAATGCCCTGCAGCATGAGAAATTGCACCTCCTTGGTGAGACTGAAATACATCAGACCAGATTTCAACTTAAATTGAGCACAATTAGAATGTCGTTGCAAAGGAGCATTTTTAAAAAAAAGTAATTGAAGTTTCCTGTTTAGCTCTACTTTGAGTTAAATTATTCAGGAAATCTTTAACTGAAATGGCTGTTGTCCTCAAAAAGTATACCAGTAGTTAAAATTTCTCAATACTGTGCATTTACAGGGCTGCTTAAGGTAATTCATTACCAATGCCAGACATGAAACATAATCCTTTCTTTTTCTCCCTGTAATAAAGGTAAACATTAAAATGTCAAAAATAGCAATATTTAACTTGGTTTAATGGACATCAGCAATACAAAAAGAAACTTTTTTTAAGCAGGATTGGATCATTGTTATTTAAAGACCATAAAAGTGTAATGTGCCAACCTTAAGAATGGCAACTTGCATTTATATAGTGCTGCTTAGATCAAGGAAGGCCTCTCTGTGTGCTTTACATTAAGGAAGTAATGGATATTCTCTACAGCCCGCATGGGGAGAGGAATGGGCACTGGAGAAGCTGTAATGGAAAACCGAGGGTACAGTCTAAGGATAATTACTAAGACACTTTTAAAAGCAGGCAGAGAAGTGACAAAAAAAAAGCCATCGGACAATGCCTTTCTGTTTCTCAAGATTTCCTAAGTACTTGATAACCAATGGAGTACTTTTGTAGTGTATGAGTGAAAAAGAGAATTGACGTGAATTCATTAGGTGGAAATACTTTGGCCAAGGTAAACCTAAGCTGATGAAGACATGAACTGGATGTTCAGTGGTGAAAGGGAGAAAATGAGGGACAAAGAGGCATTAATGTGGCAACAGGTGTCAAAGAGGGTTGCATCAGTTTTAACAGTTTTAACAGCATTCAGCTGGGGTAACCTTTAGTATATCCTTACACTGATCATTTAGAAGTAACATGAAAACAATGCATTAATCTTTTTCTTAGTGGCACAGATAGAGGGGCAAATTTCCAGTTCAAAGGTAGCTGGATAATGATGGCGAAAGGGAGCCAAGGGTGGAACCCTGGTGTGCAGCTGGGGTGAACACAGGGGCAGAAGTTTTTACCCATGATATACTACTTGCATTAAATTTATAATGAAAAATCAGAAAGCCGTAGTGCCCAAGTTGTGAACTGTAAAGGAAATCTTTGGAAGATGATGGGATCAGTGATGTGGGATTAGTACTGAGTGAAAAGCAGTATAAGGTGGGTCATGAGAACCGTTGTTACAGTTGCATGTGACTTTGACAAATGTTCTATCTGTTCTATGGGCAAGTTAGCAGTCAGCTTGGAGGAATGTTGGTGACAGTGCCAAATGCAAGGAACATAGTTGCAGGACAGTGGTCTTTTTGAGTTGTCTAAGGTTTGAGAAAGCATAGTAGTTGGAGTATAAAAGGAATTGGGGTGGTTTCTTGAAGATCAATGGAATGGTGGCATTGAAACAAGTTGAGTTGAGTGCAGGAGAAGGATGAACAAGTTGATGATACTGGCAAATGTGGGAGTGAACAAGCGAAAGTGGATACTCAGCAGTGGGATACTCAGCAAATTAGAAAAGCTGATAACAGATTTCATGAGTGGGCAGGTGAATTAATTGGGGGCATACCACAAAGAGTGGGTAGCTAGGAAACTGGAGTTTGGGGGCAATGGGAAGTGCATCGAGCAGTCAGAAAGCACAATCAACTCATCGAAAACAGAAAACAAGATCAGTACGTGAGGAAGAAAAGATAAGTTAATGGGGTTGAGATGGAAAGGGTTGAGAAGAGACTTGTGTAATGTTAATGTTGCCATAGACCAGTTGGGTTGAATAGCATCTTTCTGTTCTGTAAATACTTTGTACTGTTGCAGAGCAATTGTTGTCTGTTATGGACATAAAATTCAGTGATGGTCTTCACATTTTGTTTGAGGTGATGTTAAGGACAGAGGTTAGATGGGAAGTCATGCCTGGGGAAACAGTTGGGAAAGTCAAAGAATTCAGTTGGGATAATTTGGAATGGACTCTTTAGATCCACTCTATTATGCTGAAGTTTATAAATGTGCTAAGCACAAAACATTTCCTCGGATTTTCATTTCTCAAATTAATGAAAATAGTAAGCATAGAAATGAAGTTACGCAACATTTTTTATTCTTATGTTTTTAGCTTATTTTTAGTTTACAAGTTAAACGTTGTTTCAGAATATTTGCTGTTAAACATTTCTATAATTTGAACTGTTTCCAGGAAAATAAACTGCAACCATGCCATAATTAGGTTTGGGAAAATGTCCAGTTGTTTTGAAGTGCGTTGATGGAGCATTGCACCTCATTGCTTCTATTGTTCGCCATTTATAAATAAAACTTTGATGTCTTGCATTTTTATTAAGGTTTTTTTTATCGGACTAGAGGTTTCCGTACAAGTGTGAACTAAAGTGACCCAGTTGCTTACACCAGCATTCAGGAGCTTAACGTTAGATTGATTTGTTAACTGACCTTTCATCAAATTGACCTCAATTCCCAATGGTTGCAGTGAGTAAATGTTCTGCTCAGTCTAGTAATGAGGCAAACAATCACACTGTCTCTGTTCTGTAACCACACCTGGGCTGCATTGGGTTGCTACTATTTATTTCATTTCTCCTTGCTTCAGAAAGGGAGAAATGGGTCAGCATGTTGAAAATGCATCATGCCCTCATGTGGCAGAATTTTATTAACAATGATGAGAAAAGCTTACTTATTAAGGTATTATTATAGAGCTGTTTTCCAGATCAGAAGCACACTCATGCCAAATTCAGTGGTTTTAATGCAGGAAAGGAGGCAGCGTGTGATATTTTCTCTTAAAGTTTCATTTTCTCTGCAATAGAAAAATAATTTTTTGATAATTTCAAATGATTTTAAAGTTTTTTATGTGCTGTTTAGATTTGTTTTAAAAAAAATCTCACAGTTGTAAGGGCCACATTTGATTGAAATGATATGTGTTTGAATGATTGACACTATTATTAAGCCACAAGTCGGCCAGTGATGTTAGTTGAGGATGAATTGTCCTGCTGAATGCTGATTCACTGCAAGTTACTCCACTGGTTACACTGTTTTGCAGATCATTAGCTTTGCAAAAGTGGAATATTGCATTTAACTCTACTGTGATTCCCACAAAGTTACTGCCTTTGCAAATTAAAGTTGAATTTACTTGACTAAGTATAAATGTGGTGGCTCATTAGGTTGTGAATTGTTTTAGGAGATTTTAAAAATGTTGAATTTTAATTTTAATTTTAATTTTTCTCTTGCCCTTTCTGTCATTGCTCTATTTCTCCATCTCTCTCTCTCTGTTTCTGATACTCCCTTTTTGTTGTCAGCTCACACTTTCAGAAACCTGGTGGGCAAAACATTTTTTAAAACTTGAATCTGCGTAAGCCATCCAACAAAGCAAACTAAAAGCTGTACAATTCCAGCCAAAATTTAGACCATGTTTTTATGAGAAATAGCACTGACCAAAATGATATGCTTAAGAATCGAAATTGAACAGCTACCAGTAGCAGTTGAATATAACAAGAACTTCACAGTGACATCAGAAAAATGTAACTTATGTGTTTGAGGAATGAACAGTTTTAACTGCTTCCTGCTATTTAAATGGATTTATTTTCCTGCATCCATCATAGTTAACCCTAATTATAAAAGTTAATGGACACTTTAAAATCAAAATACGTAAGTTCATAAAGAAATATATAGTGGCAGCTACATTCATAGCTCATAGAACAGTAGAATTGCTTTTAGGTAAAAATTAATAATCTAATAGTGCAGTTAAAATCATGTATGTAGATTACGTAAAATAGAAATAGTCAAGTCAGTCCAACCCATGCGTGTTGACATGTCTGCTTCGCTTTAGCCTTCTCCTGTATTTCCTTATTTAAATCCAACTGCATTGTCTTTAACTCACTTTTAGTCTGTAGCTGGTCTGTAGATTGCATTTCCATCATTGTACCATACTGTTCATTTCAAACATTCTCCATGAAGGCAAGTTCAACATTGTCACCGTACCTTGGATAAAGGTATTTCTTCTGAATTCCCTAATAGATTTCTTGTTGATCTTCTATCAATGACCTTGAATTTTGCTCTTTTCCTTAAGAATCATGGAACCCCTGCAGTGCAGGAAGAGGCCATTTAGCCCATAGAGACTTCACTGACCCTCCAAAGAGGATCCCCGTAACCCCTGCATGGGTTCTTTTTTTTAAACCATGGCTAACTCACTTAACTTGCACATCTCCGGACATGTTGGGTCAATTTTAGCATAGCCAATTCATGCAACCTGCGCATCTTTGGACTATGGGAGGATATCCGGAGGAAACCCATGCAGACACGGGGAGAAAATGCAAATTCCAAACAGACAATCACCTAAGACTGGAATCAAACCCAGGTTACTGGCACTGTAAGGCAGCCATGCTAACCACTATGAAACATTATTTTAGTGTGTACTATATCTAAACCTTGCAGGCTTTTAAAGACTTCTATTAAATCACTCCTCAACCATCCTTCATCAAAAGGGAGAAGACACACCCTGTCAATCCTTTCTTGATATATTTACCCATGCATGGTATCAGCTGTGTAAATCTTCTCTGCACTTTCTCCAGTGCCTCTATATCCTTTTTATTATATTGTGACCTGAACAACACACAGTACAATACAGTAGATTGTCAAACTAAGATTTTGTACAGATTGAGTATAATTTTTTCTACTTTCAACTCGGCTCTTTGGAAGTAAATGCTAATAATTGCTTTGGCTTATTTTATAGCCTTGCTTACCTATAGTGCAGCTTTTAACAATTAGTTTCTTTGTACTTCAAGTTCCCTTTGTTCCTCTACCTCTCCAAGGCTTACGCTTTCTAAGTAATAAGTGACCATCCTATTCTTTTGTGCAAAATATTCTTTCACTCCCTTAAATTTATCTGTCTTGAAGTTCTTATACAGTTTATTTGGAAATATTTTCTTAAATCGGTCAAATGTTTCTGTCTTCCCTTTTAATGGGGTTGCAAGGGAATCACTCTTTTATTCCATCTTCCTCATGTTCACGCTATCCAAGATTCAGAGACTAGAATGCAGAGCCTTTTCTGTACAATGCCATTATGAAATGTCAGAGTTTAAATAACCTCCACAAAATTTGCTGTTGTTTTTAAAAGTTCAAATTTACTGTTCACTTCTTGGAAATCACTTTATAAGTTAATGTTGTCATAATAATAAAATGATGCATAAGAAATGATAAAATGATGTTGCTGTTTCTGCACTACCTAGAAGTATGGTTAAAGAACAATTAAAATATATAACTGTTTTGTCAAATACTTATGCCTGATAATTGCACTAGACAGAACTAATAAATCTTGTGAATGTTGTTGCTTAGGGTCAAATTTTTAAAACTAACCATTATTTAAACAATTTAGAATAAAGCCACCTTTGTTCAGGCACCAGAGTAAATGGATGATTGCAAGTCTCCTGATCTAGTAAGTTACTGTATAGTACCCAGTGATCAGCTGGTTTCAAATATGCACAAGGTGGAATTAACCATAATTATTCCCCAAAGATTTTGATCTGCGAGCTGTGTCTAAGCTGCAAAACCCATATGTGAGTGTGAAACCCAAGCTATGTGCTTCTCTATAAATAGATCCATCTGTTATATAAATACACCTGTAGAATATTAGATGGGAAATAGAATAATGTTTTAATTTCTTCTTGAGCATTATTAATGACCTTCTTATTTCCTGAGATCAACTCAAGTGGATCCTGTTAACGCTGTAATGTTAATTATTTCTGCAAGGTACGGGTTAAACGTTAATATGTGTACGTGGACAAAGAAGAAAATACTTTATACGTTAAACTGTGCAATACTTAGAAAAGATGCATAGTCAGACTTCTCAAAATAAAATTCACACTTAACATGATCTGCGAAGACATGCTGGTGTTGACATTTTTAGCTTCAAGCTCTAATGTTCCCTTGCTCCTGAAATTCTACAGGTCAAGTTCATCATGAATGATTCAATAAGTCTTCACCAGTATGTGTTTTAATGATAAACTTCTGTCTCTTCAAAGTTGCTTTTGGCCTGAAAGTTTTGAATATGTTTAACATCCAAAAGTATAGCAAATTGAGAGGTAAACATTGGAAATGAATGAAAGGACTTGGGTTTGGACAACATCTTTTGTGACCTCAGGATTTTGTTTTACTCATTCACGGGATGTGGACATTGCTGGCTAGGCCAGCATAGTGCCCAATTGCCCAGAGGGCAGTTAAGAGTCAACCCCATTTCTCTGGGTCTAAAGCCACATGTAGGCCTGACCAGGTAAGGAAGGCAGCTTCCTTCCTTAAAGGACATTAGTGAGCCAGATGGGCTTTTCCAAAGATCAACAATGGATTCATGGTCATCATTAATTCTTAATTCCAGATTTTTAAAAAAATTGATCTGCTGTGGTGGGATTTGACCCACAGGTCTCCAGAACAATACCTGGGTCTGTGGATTAAAAGTCTAGTGAAAATACCACTTGGCTGTTGCCTCCTGCTAAATCACTTTACAATCTATATCCCAAATCACTTTACTGCATCCTGAAACACTTTACTATATTCCAAATCACTTTATAGCCAATGAAGTTAAAGTTAGTTGTTATTGTAAGTAATGTGACAGTCAATTTGTGCACAACAAGCTCCCATGATCAACAATAAATGTCTCCTGTTTCATCGATCCTCTTTCTCCTTAAACTATCTGCTGATCCAGCTCCTCTTCCAGGCATTTATGTTGGCTGACCGTGGCAATAGTTCTGCCTCACCAGGTGCCATCCATTTCATCTTATTGTCGGGCATCTCAAAGAAAGCTGAAGTTCAGTCAAGGTACAAAAAACCAGTCATGAACTCTTCTGGGAGGATGGAATATAGAGCTGCAGTAGAATGCAATGCTAAGGTGAAACCGGGCAAGTCACAAACTAACTTGTCCAATGTTTGTTGCACACATCCTGAACTGTGCTAATTCCAACTTGTCTGCCACTGTATCATTACAAGCCTAAAATGAAAACAAGATATGCTGGAGCCTCTCAACAGGCTCAGCAGAATTTGTAGGGAGAAAATCAAAGATAATGTTTCGAGTCCAATATGACTTTTTCAGAATTACATTCTGGGGTTCTGAAGGAGAGTTGTATCAGACTCAAGCATGAATTTGGTTTCTCTCTTCACAAATGCTGCCAGACCTGCTGGGTTCCTTCTCCATTGTCTGTTTTTTTCAGTTTTTTTCCCAGCATCCTCAATATTTTGTTTTTATTTGATTGCTAAGTCCAAATTGGTCCCTTGTACCTTCACTCAATGAAACCCTAGGCTCAAAATTAATTTTTCTCTGGTTTGAGAGTCATAGAAGTGTACAGCACAGAAAGCGTTGACCAGAAATCCCAAACCTAATATCGTCCCATTTGCCAGCACTTGGCCCATACTCCTCTAAACCCATCCTATTCATATACCCATCCAAATGCCTTTTAAATGCTGTAATTGTACCAGCCTCCACCAGTACCTCTAGTAGCTCGTTCCATACATGTACCACCCTCTGTGTGAAAAAGTTGCCCCTTAGGTCCCTTTTATATCTTTCCCCTCTCGCCCTAAACCTATGTCCTCTAGTTCTAGACTCCCCAACCCCAGGGAAAAGACCTTTTTATATCCTATCCATTATAACATCATGATGTTATAAACCTCTATAAGATCACCCCTCAGCCTTTGACTCTTCAAAGAAAACAGCCCTATCCTATTCAATCTCTCCCTATAGCATCCTTGCAAATCTTTTCTGAACCCTTTCAAGTTTCACGACATCTTTCTGATAGAAAGGAGACCAGAATTACATGCAATATTCCAACAGTGGCCTAACCAATGTCCTGTAGAGCTGCAACATGACCTCCCAACTCCTGTACTCAATACTCTGAACAATAAAGGAAAGCATACCAAACGTCGCCTTCATTATCCTATCTACCTGCGATTCTACTTTCAAAGTATGAAAGTGCACTCCAAGGTCTCTTTGTTCAGCAACACTCCCCAGGTCCTTACTATTAAATATTTAAGTCCTGCTCTTATTTGCTTTTCCAAAATAGAGTCATAGAGGTGTGCAGCACAAAAACAGACCCTTCAGTCCAATTCATCCATGTTGACCAGATATCCCAACCCAGTCTATGAGCACTTGACCCATATCTCACGAAACCCTTCCTATTCATATACCCACCCAGATTCCTTTTAAATGTTGCAATTGTACCCAGCGTCCACCACTTCGTCTGGCAGCTCGTTCCACATACATACCATCCTCTACATGAAAAAGCTTCCCCTTAGGTCTCTTTTATATGTTTCCCCTCTCACTCTAAACCCATGCCTTCTAATTCTGGACTCCCCCACCCAAGAGAAAAGACCTTGTCTCTTTACCCTGTCCATGCCCCTCATGATATTATAAACCTCTATAAGGTCACCCCTCAGCCTTGGTCCTCGCCTATTCAACCTCTCCCTATAGCTCAAATCCTCCAACCCTGGCAACATCCTTGTAAATCTTTTCTGATCCCTTTCAAGTTTCACAATATAATTCCAATAGGAAGAAGACCAGAATTGAACGCAATATTCCAAAGGTGGCGTAACCAATGTCCTGTATGGCAGCAACATGACCTCCCAACTCCTGTACTCAATACTCTGACCAATGAAGGACAGCATGCCAAACGCTTTCTTCACTATCCTATCTACCTGCGACTTCACTTTCAAGGAGCTATGAACCTGCACTCCAAGTTCTCTTTGTTCGGCAACACTCCCTGGGACCTTACCATTAATTGTATAAGTCCTGCTAAGATTTGATTTCCCAAAATGCAGCACCTCACATTTATCTAAATTAAGTTCCCTCTGCCACTCTTCAGCCCATGTGATCAAGATCCCATTGTAATCTGAGCTAACCTCCTTCGCTGTCCGCTATACCTCCAAATTTGGTGTAATCTGCAAACTTACTAACTATACCACTTATGCTCACATGCAAATCATTTATATAAATGACGAAAAGTAGTGGACTCAACAGCGATCCTGTGGCACTCGCTGGTCACAAGCCTCCAGGCTGAAAAACAACCCTCCACCACCACCCTCCGTCCTTTGAGTCAGTTCTGTATCCATATGGCTACTTCTCCCTGTAATCCATGAGATCTAACCTTGCCCAGCAGTCTCCCATGGGGAATTTTGTTGAACGTCTTACTGAAGGCCATATCGATCACATCTACCGCTCTGCCCTCATCAATCCTCTTTGTTACTTCTTCAAAAAACTCAATCAAGTTTGTGAGACATGATTTCCCATGCACAAAGCCATGTTGACTATCCCTAATAAGTCCTTGTCTTTCCAAGTACATGTACATCCTGTCCCTCAGGATTCCCTCCAATACCTTGCCCACCACTGATGTCAGGCACACCAGTCTATAGTTCTCTGGCTTGTCCTTACCACTTTCTTTAAATAGTGGCACCACGTTAGCCAACCTCCAGACTTCTGGTACCTCACCTGTGACTATCGATGATACAAATATCTCAGCAAAATGCCCAGCAATCACTTCCCTCGCTTTCCATAGAGTTCTGATTATGTCTTGGGAATTTATCCACTTGTATGTGTTTCAAGCCATCCAGCACTTCATCATTTGTAATATGGACATTTTTCAAGATGTCACCATCTATTTCCCTACATTCTGTATCTTCCATGTCCTTTTTTACAGTAAACACTGATGCAAAATATGCATTTAGTATCTCCCCCATCTCCTGTGGCTCCATACAAAGGCCACCTTGCTGACCTTTGAGGGGCCCTAGTCTCTCCCTAGTTACCCTTTTGTCCCTAATGTATTTGTAAAAACCCTTTGGATTCTCCTTAACACTATTTGCCAAAGCTATCTCATATCCCCTTTTTCCCCTCCTGATTTCCCTCTTAAGTATACTCCTACTGCCTTTATACTCTTCTAAGGATATACACAATCTATCCTGTCTATACCTGACCAATGCTTCCTTCTTTTTCATAACCAAACTCTCCATATCTTTAATCATCCAGTAGTCCCTACAACCTACCAGCCTTTCCTTTCACCCTAACAGGAATGTACTTTCTCGTTATCTCATTTTTTTTTAGATTAGATTATTTACAGTGTGGAAACAGGCCCTTCGGCCCAACAAGTCCACACCGCCCCGCCGAAGCGCAACTCACCCATACCCCTATATTTACCCCTTACCTAACACTACGGGCAATTTAGCATGGCCAATTCACCTAACCTGCACATCTTTGGACTGAAGCCTTCCCATTTTCCAGCCGTCCCTTTACCTGCGAACTTCTGCCCCCAATCAGCTTTTGAAAGTTCTTGCCTAATACCATCAAAATTGGTCTTTCTCTAATTTAGAACTTCAACTTTTAGATCTGGTCTATCCTTTTCCATCACTATTTTAAAACGAATACAATTTTGGTCACTGGCCCCAAAGTGTTCCCCCATTGACACCTCTGTCACCTGCCCTGCCTTATTTCCAAAGAGTAGGTCACGTTTTGCACCTTCTCTTGAAGTTATATCCGGATACTGAATCAGAAAGTTTTCTTGTACACGCTTAACAAATTCCTCTCCAACTAAACTCTTAGCACTATGGCAGTCCCAGTCTATGTTTGGAAAGTTAGAATTCCCGACCATAACCATCCTATCATTCTTACAGATAACTGAGATCTCCTTACAAATCTGATTCTCAATTTCCCTCTGACTATAGGTGGTCTATAATACAATCCCAATAAGCACCTCGCGTTTATCTAAATTAAACTCCATCTGCCACTCCTCAGCCCATTGGTCCATCTAATCAAGATCCAATTTTACTTTAAGGTAGTCTTCTTTGCTGTCCACTGCATCTCCAATTTTGGTGTCATCTGCAAACTTACTAACTATACCTCCTATGTTCATATCCAAATTATTTATATAAATGACGAAGAGCAGTTGACCGAGCACTGATCCTTGAGGCACCCCACTGGTCACAGGCCTCCAGTCTGAAAAGAAACCCTCCACCATCACCCTGTCTTATACTTTTGAGCCAGTTCTGTATTCAAATGGCTACTTCTCCCTGTATTCCATGAGTCTAATCTTGCTAACCAGTCTCCCATGAGGAGCCTTGTCAAACACCTTCATGAAGTCCATATCGACCCCGTCCACGGTTCTGCCCTCCTTGTTACTTCTTCAAAAAACAATCAAATTCATGAGATATGATTTTCCACACTGACTCCCTAATCAATCCTCGCCTTTCCAAATACATGTAAATCCTATCCAAAGGATTCCCTCGAACAACTTGTCAACCACCAATCTCAGCTCACTGGCCCCTGGGAAAGGTCCTTCCCACCTTTCCTAAATAGTGGCACCCCGTTAGCCAACCTCAGCTCACCTGTCAGGTAGCTTGTAAATTCTTACTGAACTCAACCTGCTGAGTTTTGAACCACATAGTTTTCTGGAAGTTCCTTCGTGCATTTCTGACTTTACCTTTGTGCTTTTGAAGCCTCATTAAAATACAATTGTTTGACTACCCCTCTAAAACTCATCCTTTATGGTTCAGCTCCTGTTTTCCATATGCTTGTCTGTAAAGCACCATAGGAGGCTTTTTCCCTTTTGCATTGAAGTCATTGCATAAGCCCAAGTTTTCACCACAGTTGCATGGTTTACTCATGTGGCAAACTCTCATGAGTGAAACTGTAAGCTCATGCAAGCCTGCATTTCAGTGGGGGATACCAGTCATCTTGTGCTGCTGAAGAGAGAAGGGTGAAGGGAAAAGCTTGTTACATGCCCATAAGGTAGAATAGCATAATTTACTGAACAGTCTTTGGAGCTGCCCTGCAGAGAATTCTCCAAGAGAGATTGGAGGGTTATTGTCCCGTGAAGATCAACAACAATTTGTATTTATATTTTGTCTGTCTTAAAATATGGTCCACCCAGTCAGCAATCAGTTACCAAGAGATCCTCCACTTCGTTTGTGTGAGGGAAAACTATCAGGAAACTCAAGATAGCAGAGCATTTCACCAGCATCTTTAATGTTATGAATATTCCCAAGGCCATTATCAAAAATTCCAACACTGATCCACATAAGGTGTTAGGACAAAAAAGCAAACATTCAGACCGGCTTGAAACAAAAGTAATACCTCAATGGCAAGAATGATGGAAAGATTTAGGAAGAGAATTCCAGTACTAAAGACCTAGGCAGCTGAATAAATGGCCGTCATTGGTAGAGTGAATAAAATTAGGAATGCACTGAATGTAAGAATTGGCAAAGCAGGGAGTTATTGGAATTTGGAATTGTGTTGAACAAGGCCTTGGAAGAATTTTCAAAATAGGATGAACAGCTTAAAATTAAGACATTAAAATGTATTTTAGCATAATAGCATGACAGTAGTCTGTTTGCAAGTGCTGAAAGAGTCAATGCTATCCTAATTATATATTAAACCTTGCCACAAAAAAGGAATATATTTCCTGCTCTTCAGAATGTTGGCAAGTTTCATTCTCCTGATACTTTGTCTAATGTTGCTGTAATTCCAGGTTAGGTTTTGGGCAGAGTAGCTGATGGCTACCCACACAATACCTTGGCATTTAATTGAATGTACTTTTCGCATACGCTGTTTGTATGTGCAGAAACAACTTTCATCCTTTTACACAAAATGTTTCTGCACACCAGGGTAAAACTAGATGTTTTGCTTTTAGAGTTAGAATTAGAAGTGTGGAAACAGATCCTTCGACCTAACAAGTCCATGCCAACTCTCTGAAGAGTAGCCCACCCAGACCCATTACCCCTGAATGATGCACCTAATCTACACATGCCTGAACACGATGGGCAATTTAGTGTGGCCAATTCACCTAACCTGCACATCTTTAGACTGTGGGAGGAAACTGGTGCACCCAGAGGAAACCCACACAGAAATGCTAGTTAACTTTTGCAGTTTACCAAATCAAAACCCAATGTGCAAAACCCAATGGGAGAATGTGCAAACTCCACACAGACAGTCACCTGAGGCTGGAATCGAACCTGGGTCCCTGGCGCTGTGAGGCAGCAGTGCTAACCACTGAGCCACCATACTGCATTAAGTTCTGATGGAATAGTGCAATGAGTTGTGCCTACTGTTCAAATGAGTATGTTAGCCCAGGTCCTGAAAAGACTTTAATGATGATTTCATTTGGGAACCTTATTCTTAGGCTTGTTAACTGCCAACAATTTGTTTGATGTAACTCCTTTTATAAAATATAAGGTATTCAAAGTTATTTTACTAGAGACTTTTTATGGCTTATTTTTATTTGTTTGAAGTGGGAGAGGGAGGTATTAATGGTTAAGCACTTGACATGTGATAAAATAATGAGTTTCTTTATAGTTAACTGATAGAAAGGTTAAAATTTTACATTCTAAATCTGCTTTTACGAACCTTTCTTTGATATCTTTTCTTTAATTTCTTCTCCTTTGGACCTCAGCATCACCCACTGTTTGAAGAGGAAATAAACTTAACACAATATTTTTAAATAATGTCAACCAATATTTTTTTTTGTTTTGCTTTTTTTTATCATATTCTGTAATTTCTTTGGGGTTTTGTTGACCTATAAAGGATTCACACATGATAGTACACAAATTGTGAGTCTTTCTTGCCCACCAGCTTCACCCTGCATGGTGAATACATGCATGGTGCAAGATCTATCCATAGCCCTATAATGATTTATTTTTATTGAATGACACTTGCCTCCCTCATCCTGCCTAGCTCCACTTGTCATCTTGATTCCTCATGAAGCATCTTTACAACCCCAATACAATCTCTAGGTTTCAATCTCTACTTTTATCTGCCAATCTGTGGGCAGCTCCCCAAAACCTTCATCCAGATGATTGATAAAAGGGGTGAAAACCAAGAATCCTGAAGCCAATGCCTGCAGGACTTTCAAACATTAGTATGTAGTTTACTCCCAAAGCTACTCCCATTATTTCTGCTGACAAAAAGGAAAATAATTCCTTAAACAAATAGTCTGCCTGATTATCTGTGAATATACAAACTCATTAAATAGCATTAATCCAGGTTATTCTCACTGTAATAGTTTTGCATATAATTACAATGCAGCAGTGTTATTGCAATAGATATTTTGAATCCATTCCCCATGTGTCTATATGAGATATACTCAGAAATTGGGTTTTGATTTGGTAAACTGCAAAAGTTAACTAGCATTTCAACAATGAAAGAGAAATTCCAAAGATGTTTTATTTGCTTTGTATTGATGGAAGGTTTGGATGCAATTGCAAATTAATCATCAAAACAACCAGTTAAAATATCACAACAAATGGTTGATCAGCTTACTTAGATTAATCTTTTTTTAACTAAATTTCTTGAATCTATTGAAAATGAAGTTGATTTATAAAGCAATGTAGTTGCCTAACTGACACACATCAATTCTTCTGTTTACCATTTCCTAATGTTGAAACATACCGTAACCTTGTTGGAGAATAAATTACATTATCCTTGTAATGGGATGATCTAAGGAAATAATTGAGGCATTCTTAGTTGCTAAATTGTTAAGCACATTTTGAAACATTTATGGATTTGTATTTTATAAACAAAATGTTTTTCATGCATGTTGTGAATTGGAACCAATGGTCCTGTTAAACTTCAAATCATAATGGATTAAAATGCATGAAATAAAGCTGTCTAAATAGAGTGCACATCTTAAAAGATATTTTTTCGATGATATTTATGTTCATTAACTGATCACATCAAATTAATCTAGGTAATTAGTATGGTTTGTATTTATGAATATAGAATATAAAAGAGTACTTCTTTCATTTAAGCACTACAAGGGCGATTGAACAAATGTGTAACACTCACTTCTTTGTGCCCTGGCAGGAGAGCTCTGAATTTGGGAATACTAAGAGACCCTGGATCAGAAGTTGAAGACAGACAATACCAAATCGACCTACAGTCCATAACTATTGGGACTGCAGTGTGGGATCAGCTGAAACCTGAGAAGGACATTGGTAAAGGGCACCTTTGCACAGAGGGTGAAAGGAATTACCAGAACCCAGCCCTTGAATGGAACATGTCCAGCAGGTAAGCTGGTTCATTTTTCGAATCAACTCATTTGGAGATATTTTTACACATCTCTGGAGCAGTGGGACTTAAACTCGGGCTTCCTGGCTCAGATTTAGGAACACTGCCACTACATCAAACGATCCCTCAAATTCCATTTCTTACTTTGTTTTAAATCTACTTGTTTGACTCTGGTATGATACAACTGTAGGACAGGTGGGACATGAACCTGGACCTTCTCTCTCAGAGGTAGGGAAACTGCCACTGCACTATGAAAGCCATTGGCAGTACTTACTACTTCATGCAATTCTGGAGGCAAATGTGACAACAGTCAGCAACCTGCCATGCAGCATTTGTTTCACTACTAGGAAGATCACCTTGGTGTGATAATGTGGATATTTCACGGTTTTATACAGTTTTTGCCAAAGCACAGAGGTAGGCCATTTCATCTGTATCAGCTCTTTCAAAGAATAATTTATTTAGTTCCATTCTTATCCATTTTCTGCAATTCATTTTAATTGTATTTAAGTGAACGCAATTTAAAATATGTGTTCATTTATCTTTAAATAAGCAAATTAATTGGGATGTTTACAAGTAAGGAATTTTTATTTGCCTCAGGACAACCTTTCACCATTTTTATCTAATCCACTTCTAAGAGAAAATGGTCAGCATTATTTAAACAAATGCAACTCTGAAAAATCAAAATAAAACCAGGGTATGCAAAGCAAGCGCAATATAGTTTTGTCTATGTCTGAAAACATATGGCTGTTCATATTTAAGATGTTGTTTGTCATACCTGATTTTCCATCGAACTATTTAACAGTTCAATATTAATTACGTTATCTTGAGTGAGTAGCCATACAATGGATACCAAGACATCTGCTTCTTTAAATAACAAAAGGTTGCATTTTCACCATCGTTAGTAGTGTAAGAAGTCATTTATATGCTCGATAGTTAAAATTCATGTTTAAAACTCAGGTTTCAAATATATTAAATTGCAATAGTAGAGAAGAAAATATAATTCATTTTGTAATGTGTTAAATTTGAATTGCTCATGCCTTTAATCTGATGGTACTTAACAAAGCACCTGAAAATACATGCAACAAAAGATTGTAGTGCAGTACGATTCACAAATTCTGCATGGAAGATAAATACCCACATAAAACAGATTCAAACTTTTTTTGTAAATATAAATAAACACTTTCTACTTCAGTGTTTACAGTAATACAATTCACTGGTTGAGGTTAAAGCTGTATAGTTGGTGTCTGCTCTTCATAGTGTTTCATAGATGAAGTGAATCCTTCTGGCCCCAAATATTTATGTATTTATTTTAGAGTCAGTATATTATCGTGACAAAATAGGAAGCTGTTTGACCCATTTTACCTGTTCTCGTTCTCTGAAACAACGTTTATTTAGTTTCATTCCCCTGCTTTCTCTGTAGCCCTATACATTCATTTCTTTTAAAATATACATCAATTCTCTTTTGATAATTGCTAGAGTATCCATTTTCACCATGCTCTCAATCAGTGCATTCCAGATCATATCAACTTGTTGCAGTAAGAAAACCTTTCCACATCTCTCCCCCTCAGTTCACTTAAATGTGTGTGAACCTTTGGTAATTATTCCTCCTGCTGTGGAAATAAATGCTCCCTATCTACCTTAGTCTTATTAAAATTCCTCAAAATTCTGAGCACCTCTTTTAAATCTGATTTGAATTCCCAAAATTCTAAAATCTCAACAAAGTAAGAAGCTGACACATTTTTCTTTCTTTGAATTCCATACAGGCTTTGTAGAGTCATTTAATTGTAAATGAAGTGTTTGCAACTCTTCATGGTCATCTTTCACAAGATTGTATCACCGAATTTGGGAATTATTAACCCCTATTTGGGGATCAACATGAGTGACTCTTCCACTCACACACAGTCACCTGTGACCTGAACTTTAATGTTTCCTTGACACAGACTGCAAATACTAGAAGCTCTATTACTCTCATTGTTTTAAATTGCAGCAGATGTGATCATTAAAGTTACATTCTACGGTGAATTATGTATATTTACTTTTATTGCACTCAACTTTTTCTGTTAGTCTGGGGCAAGTCCAGGAATGAACCAGAAAATACAGTGTGTATACTTGGAGAAAGGTCTTTTAAGCCTATTTTCAGTTCAGTACTCATCAGTATCACTTACAAAATGCCGTCAAATTTAAGTTTATCCACAACTGTTATTTAAGAGTAAACTGTAAGCTTTCTAGAACTGTTTATAATCCAGAATCTATGTTTGAAGAAACAAACCACAGGTGGTCTTGTCTGAAGGACAGATGATCAAACAGCAGGGTTAGAAGGTGCCTTCCACTCATCACCCACTGTTTAACTTTTAGAAGAGATTAGAAGATGGATTCCACTGCTGGTTCAATAATGTCTACATAGGGGATATATTACCAGATGAAACAAATGCCAAATTATTTTCATTGGAGTTAATAATTGGAAAATGCAAGAGTGACAGTCATAGCTTGTAAACCAGTCAGTTCACCGAAAAAGCCTGAAAGTTTACATTGTTCCTACTAAATGCATTCTGTCCAAGACAACATCGGCATAGATGATAGCTGTGATTTATATTTAAGGGTGGTATTAGTATTAATATAAATACAGAATTTCTGATGTGTTTGTAGCAAACTAGTCAAAATCTAGTCTTATTGCGTTCACACAATTTCTTATTCCTCCATTTTAAGTCTATGAGACCATAAGATCTAGGAACAGAATTTGACCATTTGGACTATTTAACATTTGGCCCATCAAGTCTGCTATGTCATTCAATCATGGCTGATGTTTTCTCAGTCCCATTCTCCTGCCTTCTCCCCATAACCTTTGATGTCCTTACCAATCAAGAACCCGTCTATCTCTCTCAATGACTTGGCCGCCTCAGCCCTCTGCAGCAGTGAGTTCCACAGATTCACCACCCTCTCCTTTTGTATTTCAGTTCTAGTGTTGTCCCTTCACTCTGAGGCTGTGTCCTTTGGTCCTCTAACTCTCACATTAATGGAAACATCTTCTCCACATACACTGTAACCACGCCTCTCAGTTTCAATCAGGTACAGACCCACGTTCCTCACATGACAAGCCCTTCATCCCCATTTTTGTAAACCTCCTTTGGAACCCCTTCAATGCCAGCACATCCTTCCTCAGATACAGAGCCCAAAACTGCTCACAATATTCCAAATGTGGTCTGACCTTCTTGAAATGAATGCTAACTTTACATTTACCTTCCTAACTGCAAACTGAACCTGCATATTAATCCAAGAGAATCCTGAACTAGGACTCTTCAGATTTCTGAAGCCTTTCCCTATTTAGGAAATAGTCGGCGCCTCTACTCTTCCAAACAAATTGCATCACTTCATCTAGCACTTTAAAACATTGCATTGCATCTACTGCTTCTTTTCCTAGTCTGCCTAAGTCTTTCTGCAGCCTTCCTCTTTCCTCAGAACTACCTGCCCCTCTACCTACACTATTTTTGCAGTTCTGGAAACATATCTGCTCTAATATCAAAACCTAGTGTTAGGACCATCATAGGAATATTATGGTGAGCAACTATTTTTGAAATAATACTAATGACCTTTAAGATTTATTGATATTAACCCTTTCGCTTACAAATGGAAGTCCTCTTTATTTTTAAGGCAATGGCATGTTTGAATAAACTGAATTTAAGTAATTCCTGATTTAATGTAATTCAAATGACAATATTGCCTTAAATTGTTGTAATTAATCCCAAATGACGTCTGTAAGAGTTTACTGCCATTTCAAATGAAATGCATTTTGAACCACATCACTTGCTGAGCAAATATTATTCTGGTGGTATTGCAAGTCTAAAAGCTGCTTTCTGAACTGCTGAGGGATTAAATTTGGATGCAAGTTGGTACATTATTCAAATAAAATTAATATATTGACATAGTTGGGATCACTGGCTGTGAAATGGCAAATTGTTGATTTTCTTTTAGCTCTTTTAATTGCTTTTATTGTTTGCTGGACTCAGAAAGAGAGAGTTAGAAAGCAGACTGGAAACAGCTGACTGAGAAAGGGCAAAAAGTTGAGACAGCATATGAAATGATGCTGAGTCAGATTCCAAGCATTGTTCAGCACCCATTGGCTATCTTGTTGAGATACTTCTGTATGAAAGGCCACTTCTTATTCTGTACTTGCGAAATGTTCTGTGCTATTAAGAATATTTCTATTCACCATCTGGATTGTATGGCATTCAACAGTTTTGGATTTGACCAAGAGAAGATAGAGTCATGCAATCACAGTGATGTACAGCATGGAAACAGGCCTTTCAGTCCAACTTGTCCATGCCGACCAGATATCCCAACCCAATCTAGTCCTACCTGTCAGCACCTGCTCCAAATCCCTCCAAACCCTTTCTACTCATATACCCATCCAGATGCCTTTTAAATGTTTCAATTGTACTAGCCTCCACCACTTCATCTGGCAGCTCATGCCATACACGTACCACCCTCTAGTACGCATACTAGCCTCTCCCTATAGCTCAAATCCTGGCAACATCCTTGTAAATCTTTTCTGGACCCTTTCAAGTTTCACAACATCTTTCCGATAGGAGGGGGACCAGAATTGCATGCAATATTTCAACAGTGGCCTAACCAATGTCCTGTACAGCCGCAACATGACCTCCCAATTCCTGTACTCAATACTCTGACCAATAAAGGAAAGCATACCAAACGCCGCCTTCATTATCCTATCTACCTGCGACTCCAATTTCAAGGAGCTATGAACCTGCACTCCAAGGTCCCTTTGTTCAGCAACACTCCCAAGGACCTTGCCATTAATTGTATAAGTCCTGCTAAATTTGCTTTCCCAAAGTGCAGCACCTCACATTTATCTGAATTAAATTCCATTCTCAGCCCATTGGCCCATCTGATCAAGATCCCATTGTAATCTGAGGTAACCTCCTTCGCTGTCCAATACACCTCCAATTTTGGTGTCATCTGCAGACTTACGAACTGTACCTCTTATGCTCACATCCAAATAATTTATATAAATAATGGACAGTAGTGGACCCAGCACCGATCCTTGTGGCACTCCACTGGTCACAGGCCTCCAGTCTGAAAAACAACCCTTCATCACCACCCTCTGTCTTCTACCTTTGAGCCACTTCTGTATCTAAATGGCGGGTTCGCCCTGTATTCCGTGAGATCTGACCTAACTCACCAGTCTCCAATGGGGAAACTTGTCGAAAGCCTTACTGAAGTCCATATAGATCACATCTACTGCTCTGCCCTCATCAATGCTCTTTGTTACTTCTTCAAAAAACTCAATCAAGTCTGTGAGACAAGATTTTCCACGCATAAAGCCATGTTAACTATTCCGAAACAGGACTTCTCAAATACAGAGGTAAAAACAATGACTGCAGATGCTGGAAATCAGATTCTGAATTAGTGGTGCTGGAAGAGCACAGCAGTTCAGGCAGCATCCAAGTAGTTTTGAAATCGACGTTTCGGGCAAAAGCCCTTCATCAGGAATACAGGTACATCCTATCCCTCAGGATTCCCTCCAACAATTTGCCCACCATTGATGTCAGGCTCACTGGTCTGTAGTTCCCTGGCTTATCCTTACCGCCCTTCTTAAACAGTGGCACCACGTTAGCCAACCTCCAGTCTTCCGGCACCCCATCTGTGAATATCGATGATACAAATATCTCAGTAAGAGGCCCAGCAATCACTTCCCTAGCTTCCCACAGAGTTCTAGGAGAAAGTGAGGACTGCAGATGCTGGAGACCAGAGTTGAAAAATGTGGTGCTGGAAAAACACAGCAGGCCAGGCAGCATCCGAGGAGCAGGAGAATCAACGTTTTGGGCATAAGCTTATGTCTGCAACATCGATTCTCCTGCTCCTCGGATGCTGTCTGGCCTGCTGTGTTTTTCCAGCACCACATTTTTCAACACAGAGTTCTAGGGTACACCTGACCAGGTCCTGGGGATTTATCCACCTTTATGCATTTCAAGACATCCAGCACTTCCTCCTCTGTAATATGGACAGTTTTCAAGATGTCACAATTATTTCCCTACGTTCTATATTTTCCATGTCTTTTTCCACAGCAAATGTCGATGCAAAATACTCGTTTAGTGTCTGCTCCATCTCCTGCGGCTCCACACAAAGGCCGCCTTGCTGATCTTTGAAGGGCCCGATTCTCTCCCTAGTTACCCTTTTGTCCCTAATGTATTTGTAAAAACCCTTTGGATTCTCCTTAACTCTATTTACCAAAGCTATCTCATGTCCCCTTTTTGCCCTCCTGATTTCCCTCTTAAGTATACTCCTACTGCCTTTATACTCTTCTGAGGATTCATTCGATCTATCCTGTCTATACCTTCCATATGCTTCCTTCTTTTTCTTAACCAAGCTCTCAATTTCTCCAGTCATCCAGCATTCCGTGCACCTACCAGACTTTCCTTTCACTCTAACAGGAATATACTGTCTCTGCACTCTTGTTGTCTCATTTTCGAAGGCTTCCCCATTTTCCAGCTTTCCCTTTCCCTCTGAACATCTGTGCCCAATCAGCTTTTGAAAGTTCTTTCCTAATAGCGTCAAAATTGGCCTTTCTCCAATTTAGAACTTCAACGTTTAGATCTGGTCTATTCTTTTCCATCACTATTTTAAAACTAAGAGAATTATGGTCACTGGCCCCAAAGTGCTCCCCCTCTGACACCTCAGTCACCTGCCCTGCCTTTTTCCCAAAAGTAGGTCAAGTTTTGCACCTTCTCTAGTAGGTACATCCACATACTGAATCAGAAAATTGTCTTGTACACACTTAACAAATTCCTCTCCATCTAAACGCATAACACTATGGCAGTCTCAGTCTATGTTCAAGGAGCAACTATTGAGTGTCGTTGATAAGTACATACCTATCAGGCAGGGAGGAAAGGGTCGTGTGAGGGAGCCGTGGTTTAATAAGGAGTTGGAATCCCTTGTTAAATGGAAGAGGGCGGCCTTTGTAAAGATGAGGCGTGAAGGTTCAATAGGGGCAATTGAGAGTTATAAGGTAGCCCGGAAGGACCTGAAGAGAGAGCTAAGAGCAGCAAGGAGGGGACATGAAAGGTGCTTAGTTGGTAGGATTAGGGAAAACCCTAAGGCTTTCTATAGGTATGTTAGGAATAAAAGAATGACTAGGGAAGGAATAGGTCCAATCAAGGATAGTAATGGGAAGTTGCGTGTGGAGGCTGAAGAGATTGGGGAGGCGCTGAATGAATACTTTTCGTCAGTATTCACTCAGGAACAGGACATTGTTGTCGATATGAATACTGAGGCACGAATAAGTAGAATGGATGGCTTTGAGATATGTAGAGAAGAGGTGTTGGAAATTCTGGCAAGGGTGAAAATAGATAAGTCCCCTGGGCCTGATGGCATTTATCCCAGGATTCTCTGGGAAGCAAGGGAGGAGATTGCAGAGCCATTGGCCTTGATTTTTGTGTCCTCTTTGTCGACAGGAGTAGTGCCAGAGGACTGGAGGCTAGCAAACGTGGTTCCCTTGTTCAAGAAGGGGAGTAGGGATAATCCTAGTAACTATAGGCCAGTGAGTCTCACTTCTGTTGTGGGCAAAGTCTTAGAGAGAATTGTAAGGGATAGGATTTATGCACATCTGGATAAGAATGATGTGATCAAGGATAGTCAGCATGGTTTTGTGAAGGGCAGGTCGTGCCTCACAAACCTTATTGAATTCTTTGAGAAGGTGACTAAGGAGGTAGATGAGGGGAAAGCGGTAGATGTGGTATATATGGATTTTAGTAAGGCGTTTGATAAGGTCCCCCATGGTAGGCTACTGCAGAAAATACAGAGATATGGCATTGAGGGTGAGTTGGAGGTTTGGATTAGGAATTGGCTCTCTGGAAGAAGACAGAGGGTAGTAGTTGATGGCAAAGGTTCATCTTGGAGTGCCGTCACTAGCGGTGTTCCGCAAGGATCTGTTTTGGGACCATTGCTGTTTGTCATTTTTATAAATGACCTGGAGGAAGGGTTAGAAGGTTGGGTGAGCAAGTTTGCGGATGATACGAAAGTCGGAGGAGTTGTAGACAGTGAGGAAGGATATGGCAGGTTACAGCGGGATATAGAGAAGCTGCAGAGCTGGGCAGAAAGGTGGCAAATGGAGTTCAATGTAGCTAAGTGTGAAGTGATTCACTTTGGTAAGAGTAATAAAAAGATGGATTACTGTGCTAATGGTAGACTACTTGGTAGTGTGGAAGAGCAGAGGGATCTTGGTGTCCATGTACACAGATCTCTGAAAGTTGCCACCCAGGTAAATAGTGCAGTGAAGAAGGCATATGGCGTACTGGCTTTTATTGGTAGAGGAATTGAGTTCCAGAGTCCTGAGGTCATGCTGCAGTTGTATAAGACTCTGGTGCGGCCGCATCTGGAATATTGTGTGCAGTTTTGGTCGCCATACTATAGGAAGGATGTGGAGGCACTGGAACGGGTGCAGAGGAAGTTTACCAGGATGTTGCCTGGTATGGTAGGAAAATCCTATGAGGAAAGGCTGAGGCACTTGGGGTTGTTTTCATTGGAGAAAAGAAGGTTTAGGGGTGATTTGATAGAGGTGTACAAGATGATTAGGGGGTTAGATAGGGTTGACAGTGAGAACCTTTTTCCACGTATGGAGTCAGCTATTACAAGGGGGCATAGCTTTAAATTAAGGGGGGGTAGATATAGGACTGATGTTAGGGGTAGGTTCTTCACTCAGCGAGTCGTAAGTTCATGGAATGCCCTGCCAGTAGCAGTAGTGGACTCTCCCTCTTTATGGGTATTTAAGCGGGCATTGGATAGGTATATGGAGGATAGTGGGTTAGTGTAGGTTAGGTGGGCTTTGATCGGTGCAACATCGAGGGCTGAAGGGCCTGTACTGCGCTGTATTCTTCTATGTTCTATGTTCTATGTTCTATGTTTGGAAAGTTAAAATCCCCTAACATAACCACCCTATTATTCTTACAGATAACTGAGATCTCCTTACAAATTTGTTTCTCAATTTCCCTCTGACTATTTGAGAGTCTATAATACAATCCCAATAAGGTGACCATCCCTTTCTTATTTCTCAGTTCCACCCAAATAACTTCCCTGGATGTATTTACTGGAATATCCTCCCTAATGCTATCCCAAGATTTTAATCATTCCCCTTTGGAAACCATTTCCACCACCTTTGCAGGCGATGTGTTCTGGGCAATTGGAACTGTTATTAAAGTGAGAAATGTTTTTTTTTAATAGCAGTTAATTGTAACTGCTATTAAAAAAAAAACATTTCTCACTTTAATAACAGTTCCAATTGCCCAGAACACATCGCCTGCAAAGGTGGTGGAAATGGTTTCCAAAGGGGAATGATTAAAATCTTGAAATGAAACCAGCATGATGGAATGAATGCCCACTTCCTGTGCTGCAAAAATGTGTGACTCTGACCCCAGGTAGAATGCCCTTTATAGAGTAATAATTTGTAGATTCTTCTTTAGACTTTGCTTTCCTGTTTATTTTCGGGAATGTTAATTTATATGTTTCAACTACTTTTCTGTTCGGCAGTGAGGGTTTTGCTGCTATGAATGAAATATGCTTTTAACATCTAAGATCAGCATTTAAGTATAAACCTCTCTACTGTATACAGTAAAAAAGTATCAACATTAAGTGCTTTCTCTATTATAACAACATTTTTTCCATTGGTTCTCTAGCTATCCTTGAATTTCCTTTGAACAACAGTGTCCTTAATTGTGAACATTTTTTTTAATCAGTTGGTTATGTAGTTTCATAACATTGCAAATTTCATAATATGTTGGGAACAATTCCTTTCCAAGCTTTTTATGAAGAAAATGAACAGAATGGGACCAAAATCAGCACTGCAGGTACTCCATTAGTCACTGCCACTCTGATAGAGGTTTTCAAATTTATCACCATCTTCTGCTTTAACATGCTGAGCCAGTTTAGAGTCCAGTTAGTTAATTTGATCCATGAACCTCTACTTATATAAACATCTCGTATGTCAGATTCTGATTTGTCCTATTTAAACATTGTGGCTGTGGCCAAAGCCCTATTCATCCATCACCTCTGCGTTGACTAACTCACACTGACTCCCAGTCAAGCAGCACCTTGATTTTTATAATTGTCGTTCTTATTTTAAGCCCCTTCATGTGGCCTTGCCTCTTCCATCTCTGTAATCCCATTCTGCCCATTGTGCAAAAATAGGAAAAAGTAAGGAAGCAGAAGTCAACCATTCAGCCTGCTCTGGCATTTAATAAGATCACTGGTCGCTGAGCTGGGAGGTTCATCTCCAGACGTTTTGTCACCCTACTAGGTAACATCTTCAGTAGGCCTCAGGCAAAGCAATGTACATGATTCCTGCTTTCTATTTATATGTTTGGGTTTCTTTGGGTTGTGATGTCATTTCCTGTCCTTTTTCTCAGGGGGTGGTAGATGGGGTCTAACTCGATGTGTTTGTTGAGAGAGTTCCGGTTGGAATGCCATGCTTGTAGGAATTCTGTTTGGCTTGTCCTAAGGTGGATGTATTGTCCCAGTTGAAGTGGTGTCCTTCCTTATCTGTATGTATCACTAGTATCCTGACATACAGCATTCCGACATTCTAACCAGAACTCTATCAACAAACACATCAAGTTAGACCCCATCTACCACCCCCTGAGAAAAAGAACAGGAAATGACATCACCACAGTAAATTACATCACCACAGGGAATGACATCACCAACCCAAAGAAACCCAAACATATGAATAGAAAGCAGGAATCATGTACACTGCTTCGCCTGAGGCTCACTGAAGATGTTACCTAGTAGGGTGACAAAACGTCTGGAAGTGAACCTCCCAGCTCAGCAAGCAAACTTCCATCCAGAATCTGAAACAATTACCCCATATTTTAGTTTCCTGATTGTGTGGTAGCACCATGTCAATATCTACCCCCTTGGAATCTTCCATGCTTTAATCCTCCTCATGTAATCCTGTCTCTCTTATTTTAATGGCTTCATCACTAAGGACTATGTCTTCAGCTGCCTGAGTCTTAAATTATCAAATTGCTTCTCTGACTGTCTGCTTCCTTTTCTTCTGATGACACTCCTTACGATGTATCTCTTTTGAATATTGCCCCGGTGTCTCTTTATGTGTCTCGGTTTCTAATTTGAGACTCATAAGATGGTTTCAGTGAAGAAGGAGGCCATTCAGTTCCTCTAGTCCATACCAACTTCCTGCAGTTCAGTACATACCCATTCCCTTTACCTTTCTGCATATCTCCTTCAGTTTTGTTTCGCTCCATCACGTGCTGATCCAGTTTCCTTTTGAAGCTATAGTTAACTATACGTCTACTTTTTCAGGCTTTGTCTCATTATGATCCTCAGAGAGTTAGACGCAATGGTGAGTTAAACGTCTTGTATAAATACAAGTTACTGTTCCATTAGTAATGGCCATTCTCACACCAGCATCTTCTGGAGGTTTCTGTAATCAACAATCCATGTCAGTACTGCAGAGAAAGATTAAACTTTGATGTGGTTGACCACACAGCAGATGCTATCGCAGGATTTCCCAACTTCCTTTTTTAACATCTTGATGATAAGTTAGGCTAAGTTACCCTGTTTACATGATTACTCTAAGCTACACATCCCTGTGAATCCATTTGATGTACAGTCAGACTTGGGTCAAAGCCCGTTTATTCTGGTGTATTCAATTGATTGTCATGACATTACACATATTGTCTGAAAAGATGCTTCAGGATTTTGAACTGCAAAAAATGGACAGCATTGTACCAGATTTAAAGTGGAAGATTGTTTGTCGTTGGAAAGTTGTCAATCAGCTTGGACAGTTATGCTCCAGTTATTTCTGTATTTACAGTGTTATTGTTTTATGCATTGGGAAGGTTAGAGCTTGGATATCTTGCTCCTGATCCAGAAAGAAATATCTTACTACTTTTGTTTTTTGAACCTTTCTGTCTTTACACCGTGTGAGCTGTATCTTTTGGGTAAAACACTAATCGAAGGCTCCAACCCTATATTCAGGTGGGAGGAATCAATTTTAGGGCCTTATGGCAGAGGAGAGGGCTCTTATGGCACAGTGGTAGTGTTCCTGTCTCTGAACTATGAACTCCGTTTCATGTCCTAACCACTCCAGAGATGTGTAATAATATATCTGAAAAGATTGATTAGAAAATATCTTTGAAGAAAGAGAGTCGTCTCAAGTTCAGGCCAGCTTTTATATCTGAATCTGTTTTTGACAGCACTGATTATCTCTTGTTCTTCTTTGGAATTTAGTGGTGCAAGTTAAAGGTCTCCTATGAATACAAATTATGTTGCAATGTTAGTGACTACGTGCAAAAGGTTTAACTGGCTGTGAAGTGCTCTGTGGCATTGCAAGGCTGTGGAAAATGCTATCCAAATGTAAATATTTTCCTCACTACTTCTCTCTTCTTCATCCCTCCCACTGATTTGGAAATGCAATTTACCTGATGCTCCCTAATCTCAGAACCAACCCTGCGATCTGGTCTAACTTTTCCATCATTTAAAACAGACATTTCGGTTGATCCGGTTTCAACAAGGAGAGTTAGTAAGCTTCATGTGGACCAACCTTATTTGCCTTGGCATAAGGATAGGGCTGCACTCAGACCTCTTTCTAAGTTCCTCCCCAAGGGGGTCTCAGTATTCAAAGTTACAATTCCCTCCTTTTATCAAGCCCCCTCACGCTTCAGAAATAGAGCTTAGATTCCAATTTGCAGATGTAAGAAAAGATCTGTTTTTACATCAGCTAAATTCATATGAAATTCAAAACAGCTAATTCAAATCTTATGGACAAGGATCCATGGAGATTCTGCCATGAAGCTGGGATTAGCTGTGTAGCGCTTTGCTGATAACTTGTGGTGGAATATCTGCATGTTGTCCCATGGCACCTATTACTAATGATAGCTGATTAATTGAAGAGGACCTTTAGAATATAAAGGACCAGCCATGAGCATTCAATGGAATGTTAACACCTCCCTGACCCAGCACTTCACACTGTCACTGACTACAAGAGCTTTTTTTGTTTAAAAATAAACACTTTCCAAGTTACAAACTCGGTAAATGCAAATGAATTGTTCGAAAAATTAGACTGCTGTTCATTATTTCAATTACAGTTACTTAATTTCAGCAGAGATGAATCCAGTTAATGACAGAGCTAAAGGCACGCTTCAATATGTTTGGCAAGAAAAAGGACCTTTTTCTCCCATTCTCACAGTAAACACTTCCTCCGTGAGGGGTATTCATGTAACTGTATTTGCCAGGTGGATGGCGTAACTTGTGAACAATTCCCCAACACTCAGTTACAAACTATGGATCTTTCGTTGTGTCTCATTTCCATTCTGTGATTGAGAAAATTGGATACCTGTCTTGTTTAATACAAGCAGTCTTACCCCTAGCCCTACCATGAACCTCTTCCCCGCCATCATGTTTACATTACCAAGTTGCTGTTTGCTTAAATGCAACTGCTGAGAGTCGTGAACACAGCCCATTCTATCACAAAAACCAGTCTCCATTCCAATGACTGCCAATGCCTTGAGAAAGCAGCAAACATAATCAAAGACCCCTCCCACCCTGGTTATACTCTCTTTCACCCTCTTCCATCAGGCAGAAGGTACAAAAGTTTGAAAATGCATGCCAACAGATTTAAGAACAGCTTCTTAGCTGTTGTCAGACATATAGATCTTTCTCTGCACCACCTCTGTAGCTGTAACACTACATCTTGCATTCCATTTTATTAACCTGATATACTTATGGAACGAATGATTTGTCTGGTTAAGATTTGGAGATGCCAGTGTTGGACAGGGGTGTACAAAGTTAAAAATCACACAACACCAAGTTATAGTCCAACAGGTTTAGTTAGAAGCACTAGCTTTCGGAGTGCTGCTCCTTTATCAGATGGTTCTGGAGTATAAGATCGTAAGACATAGAATTTATAGCAAAAGTTTACAGTGCAATGTAACTGAAATTATATATTGAAAAAGACCTCCACACTGCAACAGTCAGGAGTGTTCCCTCCCAGTCGGAGAACACTGTAGTGGTCCGGGACATTCGACCTTGGACCCTCAGGTGACCGTCCTCCAAGACAGACTTCAAGACAGGCAACAACGAAAAGTGGCCAAGCAGAGGCTGATAGTCAACTTTGGTACCCATGAGGATGGCCTTACCTGGGACCCTGGGTTCATGTCACATTACACGTGACCCCACTGTACTACAGACACAGACACTCCTACGTACACACGCACACTTACGCAGACCCTCTCTCACACGCTCACACATATACTCCCACACACCCCCTCTCAGACTTATACCCCTTTACACTCACACTCGCAGGCATACACATAATCTCTCACAGACACTCATAACCACCCCATGCATGCACACATACACATCTGCCACCCCCTGAGAAAAGGAAGTGACTTCACCGCAGGAGGTAAGATCACCAAACCAAAGAAACCCAAACATATAAATAGAAAGCAGGAATTTTCAGCATTGCTTCGCTGAAGATGTTACCTAGTAAGGTAACGAAACGTCTGGAAATGAACCTTTCAGCTCAGCGATCAAACTTACACCCAAAACAAATACACATAAAAGTTTGTGGGGTGAATTTGTACTTGCAGAATTACATTTTACTTTGCTCAAAAACTGCATGAATCCATGTAAAATTCTGTAAATTCGTTTTTTAGATTAGAATCAGTCTGATCATTGTGGCACAGACAGCCTCACAGAGGGAAGCTCACACCTTCAATACATTATCTGGGCTGACACGACACCAATTGTTAAAGTTCACTTGAGAATGTAACTTTCAAAAAACATTTTGTGATTTACATATGAATGAACTGAAACCAACCTGGTCATTCTAAAAGATGAGAGACTTTACAAAAACAATCCAGGTCTTTTTATACATAGTTTCAGTTACATCACACTGTGAGCTTTTACTATAAATTCTGTGTCTTACAATCTTATTCTCCACAACCACCTCCGAAAACTAGCATTTCCAAATAAACCTGCTTGACTATAACCTGGTAAAAACAATGACTGCAGATGCTGGAAACCAGATTCTGGATTAGTGGTGCTGGAAGAGCACAGCAGTTCAGGCAGCATCCAAGTAGCTTCGAAATCGACGTTTCGGGCAAAAGCTGGTGTTGTGTGATTTTTAACTTTATCTTGTTAACACGCTAAACAATACTTTTCACTGTATCTCAGCTCATGTGACAATAATAAATCAAATCAAATATGATGAATGGAATTTTAAGTCACTTACCTGTGATTTCATTGTTTGGAAATGAACTGAGGTATTGTATGATTTTTGCCAGCTGGGGTATCTAGACTATGAGCTGAAAATATAGGGCTAACAGTGTGCCAATTTTATTTGTCATTTTTCCAGTATTAGACGTCACCAAGAACGAAGAGCAATTTTAACACCAGTTTTGACAGATTTCAGTGTTCGAGTAACAGCTGCCCCTGCTATACTTTTCACAAAACAGGTCTCACCAGAGAATACACAGACCGAGGTCAGTGATAAAGAATTTTAATAAAAATGTGATAAGGCAGTACATTTATCAAGTGATCTTGATTTAACAATTGTTGAAAACTGTTTTGAACTTCCTTTTTCTTCATTTTTTTTCCCATTTCAAATAAGGTGCATTATTGTCAGTTTTCTGTTTTAGCTGTTTGGTGAGTTTTTCTTTGCGTTCAATTCGGCTTAGATGGCATCTATTTCCTCTTGGAACCATGGAAATTTACCACAAAAGGTAGTAGAAATTTTTAGACAATTCTGAAACTAAGGCTAATTGATTTTTGTTAGGCAGAGGTATTAATGTACATGGAACAAAAGTGGGTTAACAGGGCTGAGATACAAATCCACCACAATGTTATCGAACAGTTAAACAGGTTTAAGGAGCTGAATAGCCCACTCCTTTTCCTACAGGAACTTACTGATGAAGTCTAATAAAACCTGCTGTCAATGCAGGTTGAGCTGTAAAGTGACAAATAACATTTGTGCCACACAAACGCCAGGCAATGATCATTTCTGGTAAGAGGTAATCTAATCATCACCCCTTGAAATTCAATGACATTATCATCACTGAATACCCCACTATCAATATCCTGGGAGTTACCATTGACCAAAAACTGTATTGGACTTGCCATATAAATGCAGCGGCTACAAGAGTAGGTCAGAGACTAGGAGTACTACTGTTAGCAACTCACCTCCTGACTCCCAAAAGCATGTCCACCATCTACCAAGCACAATGGAAAGTTGGTAAAATATACCTGACTTGTCTGGATGAGTGCAGTTTCAAAACTCTCAAAACGCTTGATGCCATCCATGACAGAGCAGCCTACTCGATTGGCACCAAAGGCACAGACTCCTTCCATCACTATTGCTCAGTTACAACAATGTGTACCATCTACAAGCTGCAGTGCAGAAATTCACCAAAGATCGTTAGACAGTACCTTCCAAATCCATGACCACTTCCACTTGGGAGGATAGTGACAGTGGATACATGAATACCACCTGACTTGGAAGCATATAACCGTTCCTTCATTACAACTGAATCAAAATCCTGGAATTCTCTCCCGAATGGCATTGTGAAATGACCTCCAGCACATGGATAATAATGGGCAATACAGAACATGGGCAATAAATGCAAGCTAATCCTGAATTTAAATAAAATTCCATAAGATTGTTGTTGTTTTGGATTCAGTATTTAATTCCAAGCATGCTACATACAATCAATATAGGGCGGCATGGTGGCACAGTGGTTAGCTCTGCTGCCTCACAGCCCCAGAGACCTGGATTCAATTCCTGCCTCGGGCAACATTCTCCCCATGTCTGCGTGGGTTTTCACCGGGTGCTCTGGTTTCCTCCCACAGTCCAAAGATGTGCAGGTTAGGTAAATTGGCCATGCTAAATTGCCCGTAATGTTAAGGTAAATGTAGGGGAATGGGTCTGGGTGGGTTGCTCTTCTGGAGGGTCGGTGTGGACTTGTTGGGCCGAAGGGCCTGTCTAAGTAATCTAAATCAAAGAATTGTGTCAAATAAATACAATTCGTTGCTTGGATTACAGATGGATATAAGATTAGTTGTAGCTGTAAACTAATTTTGATCTTGTTTGAAATACTCATTTGACTGAATGACATTGCATGTAGAATTCCTTATGATATATGTATAATAATGTTTTTGTCTCTGTAGGAAATTATTGTGTGTGGCCATTCATTGGAAGTCAATGTTACTACAAGCTTGGACTTCTTCCTCAGTGTTGCTCAGGTTCAGCTCCTACAGGAGTTAGTACAGGTCAATATGCACGGATTGGAACTGGTAGATCCAACAACAGAGGTAATTTCATACCCAATTTTAATTTTCTTCCTTATCTTTCTAATTTTTATCTTCATGAACTCATTACAACATGCTAGCAGTTGTAAAAAATAATCCAAGAACTAATATAAGTAAAAAACAATAACATTAAAAATAGGTTTGAAGTATACGGTATCCAACAGGTTAACAGTGTTTCTCGGCAGCAAGTCTGAGCAGGAATGATTTGCAAGTTACATAGAATTTGCAGTATGGAAACAGGCCATTCAGCCTAATTAGTCTGGGCTGGCATTTATTCTCCACCTGAACATGTGAATTATTCAAGAACTTCAACCAAATAATTGTTTTGTCGTACAGAATTTAAAACATCGCTGAAAAGAGTTTTGAAGTAGAATTTTTTTTGTTTTGCACTCATCAAGACTGAGATGCAAGAATATCAACTTTAGAAAGGAAATAACAATCGATATACCATGAGAAGATAATGCTGATTGGTGAGACAATAGTTGGCATGGAGATGTAGCAGGAACTGTCTACTGTTAATCTTAGTTACCTGATGAAATTCCAACAACCACATTGAATGATTTTGGTCAGGGCTATACCATGGGGATGCAAAGTGTTTAGCTGTCTTCGTAATCTTTTCCTAGATGAGGACTATTGCAACATTTACCTTCAAAGAAGAGGGTCATGTGCATGACTGTAAATAGCTTTTAGCAAGTGCAAATTAATCACTCCACCTGCCGAACTGATTATCTTAAATTGGTTTGCAGTATAAATTTTAGCACAGTCAGGATTATTTGATGAATTCTTTGTACTGGCAAAAAGCACATCTATGTTCTAAGTTCAGCAAGCGATAGGCTAGTTGAGCACAGTTGGCAGACTGCGAGCTGTGGGCATTTACAGGGCTGTGATGTTTGATATGAGAAAGTGAGATCTGCAGATGCTGGAGATTAGAGTCAAGAGTGTGGTGCTGGAAAAGCACAGCAGGTCAGGCAGCACCTGAGAAGCAGGAGCATTGACATTCCGGGCAAAAGCCAACATCAATTCTTCTGCTTCTCAGGTGCTGCCTGACCTGCTGTGCTTTTCCAGCACCACATTCTCGACTTTGATACTGCTTCTCAGTCCCTAAGTCATACAGTACCTGGCACTGAAACCCATATATCTAGTTAGTCATTTGTGTGGTCGGGTAGGCAGAACTTAAATCATGTGTGATTTGTGCACTTCTTAAACATCTGGAATCATCTGTGTACTGGTTCTTAACATTTCAAAAGCAAAAAAAAAGGCAACGAGGTTCCCTGCTGAATGTTCGATTCAAAATGCAGTCTCATTAGGGTCAAGAGACGTATAGGATTGGGAGGTAAACAATGGTCTTTTAAACTACATTTGACATTAGAAAAAAATGAAGAATAACACAGATTATGTCTTGCAGGATATCATATTACTATCCCAGGCAATGTGCATGCTTTTGTTTTTTAAAGCAGAAAGTGGCTGGGGATTCAAAACAGACTATTTGGACCAATTCTGTTCAAATAGTAATATTGAACTTTAATCGGAAAGGAGAAACAATCTGAAATATTGAACAGTGAACCGTTTTCTGTCCTTAAGTGAAATATATATTAGATTTTTAAAAAATTTATAGACATTTAAATGTTGTTGCATATATTTTACTATGCTGTGTTTCTCTGACCATGTTGCTTTTTATAAAATGTACATCTTTCATGTTTGTCGTTATCAATGAGACATTTGCGAAAAGCAAGCTGTGTTTTTAATGAAGCAGACATTTTGTTGTCCAGTGAACTGAAATTTTAAAAATCATTAATTTTAAGTGAATTTCTCTCCATATGTGATTGCTAGATTGAATATTTTAAAAATCTCTTTTAAGGAGAATTCTTCAGATGCCCCAATTAACATTCAACTGTTAACCAACACAGGTGATCTGTGCAATGTCTTCCTTCTGATTTGTGGGACCTTGCTGTACTGAAGTTTGCGGATACACTTTCTACATTAAAACAGAGTCTGCACTTCAAAACAATTTCATTGGTATCAGGCAGTTTGGAGGGTCCTGTGAATTTGAAATTAAGGGGAGGCGTTGGCATGATGGTAATGTCACTGGGCTCGTGGCTGAGATGCCAGGCTAATACTCTGGGTTCAAAACTACCATAGAAGATGAATTTAGTAAAAATTTGAAGATACAAGATGGCTTAATAGCAACTATGTAAATTGTTCATTGTTGTTAAAAACTAAAAACTAAACTGATTTGCTACTGTCCATTTAGGGAGGAAAACTGTCGTCATTACCTGGTCAGGCCTACATGTGATTGTAGGCCACAGGAATGTGGTTGACTCTTAACAGCCCTTAGAATTCCCCCTAGTGAGCCGCTCAGATCAAGATACAACTAGAGATGGGCAATAAATGCTGACTCAGCCAATGATACTTGCATCCTGTCAGTTAATAAAAATGTATGATGGGCATGATTCTCTTATGCTTTTCTTGATTCTTAAATTACGACCATTTTATCTCTCTTGACAAGTTAACTAAAATTATTTTGTCACAACATAAATAATGCTGTTCAAAGTCACTTGTCAAATTTAGAAATGCCAAGACTGCAAGTGGTCCAATGTTTGTGCTTGTTGTAGTTATTGAATTAAATTGAATTGAATTGAATTGAATTCGCTTTATTGTCACATGTACTCAAATGAGTGCAGTGAAAAGTTTATAAGTCGCCACATACAACACCATCTTAGGTACAAAGATACCTGGGTACAGCTTCTTCAGTTACAAGATTAGTTAAGTTATCATAGTTCTGTTGAATTTCAATTTGAGTGTTGCACAGTCGAAAAGCTTTTAAACTTATTTGCAATAATTTTGATGTTGATTTTGAAGAGGTGGAGGCTGGTACAATTACAACATTTCAAAAGCATCTGGATGGGTGTATGAATGGGAAGGGTTTAGAGGGATATGGGTCAAGTACTGGCAAATGGGACTAGATTAGTTTAGGATATCTGGTCATTATGGACGAGTTGGACCGAAGGGTCTGTTTCCGTACTGTACATTTCCAGGAACTCGATGTTCATGGTTTGTTGCTGATTATTAACCATACCTGGTGTCCTGAGAAGGAGATGTATGGTTATTTTCTTTAGCTGCCACCATTCTCATGTGTTAGTCACAAATGTGTTAGTTGGAGAGTTCCAGGGTTTTGATGTAGAGGTGATGAAGCAGCAACAATTCACTTGGCAGCAGAATGGCATGTAATTTGGAAGGGAGTGAATGCTGTTCTCCTCCTCAGTGTTGGAGATCCCCAGAAAATGTAATTCTATCAAAGTACCCTTATTGTGTTGTTACATTACATCTAAAAGAAGACACATCAAGCAGTTATGAAATGCCAGATTTCAGGAGTGGACATCTAGCGTCCTGCCTACAAATTAACAAGCTACCCTGCTGTACGTTTGGCTGCATACATTTATGTAAATGCAGCATTTTCTAGGCAAGCGTGGTAGGTTGTGAAGGAAGAATTTTCTTTGAGTGAGGAAATAGATTAGTGAAAGATTGTTATAGTTAATTAGTGTTATTAGAGAGACTTATCATGATGATCCGACAGTCTGACCTCAGTCTGAAAGTAATTCATTGACTCTAAAACTTTTGAGATATCTGGTAGTTATGAAAAACGCAATGTAAGTATGAAGTCTTTTCTCTTCGTAATCTTTTTAAATTAAACAGCTGTAAGGAGGAAGAGTGAGAGTGAAGGTAGTGGAGGAAACAATGGTGTTGTGATAATGTCACTGGGCTCATAATCCAGAAGCACCAGGTTAACATGGGATCAAATTCCACTACATCAGCTGGTAGAACCTAAATCCAATTCATGATCTGGAATTGAAAGCTAGTTTCAATCATGGTGATCTTGAAACTATCATAATTTGCTGTAAAAAAAAAACCTCATCTGGTCCACTAACCTTAAAGGAGAGAAATCTACCATCCTTACCTGGTGTTGCCTCTATGTGACTCCAGACCCACAGCATTGTGGTTAATTGTTATCTGCCCTCTGAAATGGGTTGGCAAGCCAGCCACTCGCTTCAGGGGACAATAAGGGAATGGGCAATGAATCCTGGTATTGCTCGTGGCACCCATATCCCATCAAATAATAATTGAAAAAGGAAATGCTTTCTTTTAAAAAAAAAGCATGATTCCAAGTTTAGAACTAACTAAACCACTCATGGCAGACTTGGGTGGTCTGACATCTGAGCGAGGTCTGAGGCATTGCTGATAAACAACGAGTCAACTTAGCTTAATAATAGAGCCTGGAGATGTACATCTGTCACAGGTACTGAGATTCTCCAAGTTAGCCTGCAGGCAAAAACCCTAATGAGTGGGGTGGTCCTAGCTTGGTTAGTAGCAGGAAGCACACTAATAATTTGCTGTAGTAAGCTCAGTGGTTCAAATTCATTTGAGCTCTGGCCGTACCACATTGCTTAGTTCTTTGGGGGTTATAGACTTTGGCTTTGCCAACCTGCTTCTCAAACTCTGGACTTAATTAACTGAAGTGTGTCCCTCCGGTAAGGATTTGACTTCTCAATATTTGTCAAACAGAAACAGGTGGGAGTAAATTTCTCTTGAACTTAATATGGAGACTCCAAAAAGCGGTGATGGGTTTTCACATGAGTGAAACACCCAGCCACCCAAAAAAGAAAGTCCATCTAATTAATGTAATGCTTTTAAAGTGCTGACTTAATGCTGAAGGTTCTGCTTCTTGTATTTTGATATGTATGTGAAATTCCATTCAGTAGAGTAGATATGCAAAGTCTCCTATTTCTCCACACAAGGTAGCTTTAGTGGACATACTGTACAGTAGTTTGTTGACCTTAAGTACTCAATGCATAAACTAATTAGCAACATTATGGAATATTTTTTCTGTGAAGTTTTGTTGATGATGTATTAACTGGGAAGCGTCTGAAGAATTTTGAAAATAAATATATGCTTCCCCTAATAACTCTCTGGCACTGAGGAGGATTTTGGTAATGTTACTAGGCAAGCAATCCAAAGGCCTGGTCTAATGATGTAAGTCATAAGTTAAAATCCCATCGTAGCTGGAACATAAAATCAATTAATTTTTTAAAAAAAGGAATAAAATGCATGTATCAGTAATAGTGACTCACGGCTACCAGACTGTCATTAAAATTCATCTAGTTCACTTACATCCTTACGTGAAGGAAGTGGGCCACCTTTATCTGATCAGATCTTACGTGACTCCAGAGCCTGTACTGTAATGTAATGTAATTGAGTCTTAACTCCCCTCTGAACTGAGTTTGCAAGCCACTCAGTTGCATTCAAGAAGATGGCTCATGACTATCTTCTCAAAGGAAATGGCAAATGGTTAGTCTTCCGTTCTGAAGAAGGATCACTGGGCTTGAAACGTTAACTCTGCTCACTGTCCACAAATGTTGCAACCTGTTGAGTTTTTCCAACGGCTTTTCTCTTTGTTTCTGATTTCCAGCATCTGCTCTTCTTTGGTTTCTGTTTTGATGGCCAATATACCTGTGGTACCTATATTCTGGGAATTAATTAAAAATGGGCCAATTGTTTGTACAATCTGTGATGTGGGCCCTAGGTGAAGGTAGGTACCAAAGGTTTAAGATTCTCATGGGTCCTGGGTTGTGTTTGGAATGTGCAGGAAATGGAATTTGACATTGGGAAGAGACTCCTTTGCAAAAGGATGAACAATTGAACAGGAATTCTAAATTTAGAAGATATTTGTAGGTCGAAGTAAGTGAGGAAATATTTGCCTCGTCAGTCAACTTTGAAACATTTGGAGGCCTAGACTCGTCTGAGACTGTGAATTTTAAATGGAATTTAGGGTTTTTTCAATAATTACTCCGTCACTTTATTATTAGGAGTGTGTGATTATTGAATCTTCTCTTAATTCAAAACAAAATGCCATTGATATTGAGAGTTGTCCAGTTGTGCTGAACTTGAGTTTGGGACTGTCTTGTTGCATTGTCTGTCGCGTGATCTGAGTGAAGTGGTACCTTTGTAAAGTTAACTGGGTTGAGTGGAGGAAGGTTAAGTTCTTGTATGATATAATTAATTAATGGGAAGAAAAGCAAGGCTTTCCACAGCCACCTGGGAATCACTGGCCCAAGACTGTCCAAACAGGAGGAGGAGAAGCATCCAGGAAGCATTGAACACATTGAGACATACCGTCAGGAAAAAACAGGAACCAGGCGAAAATGACGCGAGGAGCATGCTGTCACACCAATGCCCCACCCACCCTTCCTGTGACCACCACCTAAACCAAGAGTAACCAAGCCTGAGATAGTCCCATCAGTCTGTGCAGCCGCCTATGGATTCACCCTGAGAGTGGAAGAGAGTCATCCTGGTTAGCGAAGGGCTGCCAGTGATGATGATAGTTAGTGAATGCCATTAATTCAAACCTATCAATTAGAATGGAGGAAAACATTGATGGATACTGTGATCCTCATGCTCTGATTTTCAAGATATAGATTTGTTGAGAGGCTGAAATATAAGTTAGAGCAAAAACTGTAATGAATCTTTTTTTTCGTATGTTTCAGTTCCACTCAAGGTTTCCAACATGAGAGTGCTGGCTACAAGTTTATAAAGTGTTTGAATGATAATTAAGCTTGTGTGGGGTGTTCTGAATTTGAGAGGTGGTGTAAAATTGCAATTGTGTCTTTCATCTTTGTCCCTCCTAACATTTATTCCTTTATTTTGATGTACCTTTATATTTTCCTGAACGTTGCTGTGAGGCATCTCATGACTTTTTTTGACGTCAGCGAACGTGGTTTTTTTCACCGAGTTTTGTGTTTCAAGCCAGAATCTCTTGACAGCATCCTCATTTCCAGTGGTCCTGCCCAGAAAAATATTAACTGGGTATCTGGTTGGCATCAGGCTCCAAATCAAGTATATCAAACCTTGGAACTACTAAAGGGAAAATGTACAGCAATTAACTGCTGAAAGATTGATTGCTCCTTGTTGCAAAACAGACATTTGAGATACATGGGAATGAATGTATATAATTCTGACTGATTAATTGCAGAACTTAGTATTGTTACAGTTCAGTGAATGTTATGAATAGCATATCTTCAGTTGCATGTACACTGAAGTTAAATCTTCTGTTTCACTGACTTGAGAATGATTCAGAAATCAGACCTTGTATATGTTGCTACAGTTTCACAAGCATGTGAGAAGTAGCTTAGCTCTCTTAGAAGACTCTGTTGGGAGTATTGATTCCAGCAGTTTTATAATTGTGAATCATGGCTTACTGCAAGATAAGCCACCTGTGAGATCAGAAAGCACTACAATCAACCCTATTAAAACTCCCGCTCAGCTGATTGTGTGTGCCATTTTTCAGTCATGTTAATCACTGCTGGAAGCGTGAAATTTAATTTTATACGAGAACCAGCAGGGAAAATGCTATGCAAGTTGTGACGTTTACAGCTGTACAACTCAGCTCTTATAAAGCTTTTTATTTTAATACATGCCTGTCTACAGCCAAAATGCTGCGTACAGAAGGAAGTTGCTACTTCCCCATTCCCTCCAAGACCTCAAACTTGCAAGTTATGTGGTGTTCACATCACTCAAAAAATAACTTCTTTTTGTCCACACTTTAGCCACTGTTTATCCTTTAAAGTTCACTTTCAACAGTGCAAAAGATGGTAAAGTGTGTTGTTCTTGTGGTAATGGCCTTTTACCATTCATTTGTTTAAAAGGAGCGTTTGTTAATAGCATTTTTTCGTCTGACTCAAGTGATATTTTCATCAAGGGACGAGTCTTATCTTTACATTATAATTCCTGAAGCAGTGTTAACAGAGCAGCTGTAGGCGTTTTTTTTTACAGTTTAGGCTGCTTGTGATTGCTGCTGGTGTTCATTAATCTATGCAGCTTTAGCATGGTAACAGTTATCTTGAAATACATTAAATTTGACATTGCTGCTCTTAAAGACCATGACCATAAACTTCATTTGCCTGCAGACTCCATATTCCTTCTCTATCCCTGTAATTCCCAGTGTACTGGCGCACCCTAGAGGGACCATACAGCCATTTGTTTAATCTGCAGCATTTATTTCCAAATTCTAAAGGATACAATATCAGTGCAAGTGTCGTTTTCAGTTGAATTTCCTTTTTGTGCATTTGTGATAACAAGAAAAATAGCAGAAGCAACATTACCTTAAAAAAGGCCAGTTACTTTAGCATAAGCAATCACAGCTTTTTGTATCTAATATGTATGCCATTACATCGATTGCATTTTAACTTTATTTTCCGAAATTCTTTTTTGAGTGCAGCTTAGTTTTTTAATTGGTTCATGCAAAGGCCAAATTATTTGTGACTAAGAGGTGAGTAAGAGATCCACCAAAATGTTCCTTGTTTATTTTTTCACTTTCGCAAATTCCTATAGCTCTCTGTAATATAATGCGAGCGATCCAAGACATTGTTTATTTCAGTTGCATTAATTAAAACAGACGAAGGCCACTTGCTATTAACTTTTAGAACAAGCCACATAAAGCAGCATGGTGGATTTTCTTTGTTTCTTCTGTGATCTGATTTCTTAATATGGTCAGGCTGGTATGGGGAGACAAGCTTCATCCACAGTCTCAAAAGTGTGAGACATCGACAATTCCAAAGCCAGACTCTTCAGGCACAATTCTGGAATGCAAAATTGTCCATAATTTGGCACTAAATCAGTGTTCTGACAAGAATTTCTGGTATGGAAACTAAAATGCATTGCAAACTTTGTTTTCTTTTATGCTGAAGATGGCATCGAATGGGGTCATTGCAGTGGAAAGCAATCTTGGCTGTGTATTGGTCCCTGAGTGATGTGCAACCTTAGAGCTGCTGCTGCTGTCATTGGGTGCGCAAAGTCATCAAAACAAAACAAAATCCCTCTTTGGTCACAATTTTTTACAGGTATCTCCCGCTTTTCGAACGGTTGCTTTTCGCCTGTTTGCTTTTATGAAGGACCTACTTTAGTACCTGTTTTTGCTAACCAAAAGAGGATTTTTGCTTTTACAAAAAAGCGTGCGCAATGAGATTAGCATTGCAAGCTCCTTTCCTGGGTACTACACTCAGCCTCTCAGCATCGAGCTGCCACAGCTTTGAACTGTGTCTGCGAGCATTCTGTGCTTTATCACGATGAGATGTTAACAGATGACCCCCTTCCTCTCTGTCCAATACCCCAGTCTCCTGTACCTCCCACAACCACTTCTGATGGCCTTTACTATATGTTAGTGTTAGTTTAGGTTTTGTGTTATTTGGTTTGATTTGGTAGATTACTTTTTGGGTGTGGGAATGCTCAAACACTTTTCCGATATATGTTATAATGGCAATTACTTCTTCGCTTTACGCCATTTCTGCTCACAAACAATTTCATAGGAAAGCTCTACTTTTAGATAGCGAGGGACACCTGTATACATACCAAAGTGAAAACAACATTGTAGCGAGCTGCTGAACAGAGATGACAGAGAGCAGCCATTCCAGTTATGACCAGCATCTTCCTTTCTGAATGAAAGAAATGCACTTCATATTTTGCAGTATTTTTTCCATATTGTTTTACATCAGCTTGACTTCTGTTAAAAAGGAAGTATTTTTCTGCATTTTATAGCAGCCACAGGACCAGCCTTCCCAAGGCAGATATTCCTAGATGTGAAGGAATAGAGAGAAAGAAAGACAGCAAGGTGGCTCAGTGGTTAGCACTTCTGCGTCACGGTGCCAGCGACCCAGATTCGATTCTACCCTCAGGCAACTATCTGTGTAGAGTTTGCTCATTCCTCCTGTATCCCTATTCTTGGATGCACTGGTTTCCTCCCACAGTTCAGAGATGTGCAGGCTAGCTTGATTGGCCATGAGAAATGCAACGTTGCAGGGATGGGGTGGACATGTGTGGGATGCGCATCAAAGGGTTGGTATGGACTTGATGGGCTAAATGGCCTGCTTCCACACTGTTGGGATTCTATGAAAAACTCGTGTTTATAGAACACCTTTCACACATTCAGGATGCCGCAAAGTACGTTTCAACCATGAAGCTATTTTTGAGGTAGAGTCACTGTTGCAGTTCAACCAGATTTTGTATACCCATGATTTGTTTGAGTGATATTGATTAAGGGATAGATACTAGTTCAGGCCTGACAATAAGAAGAACTTGCCTGTTCATCTTTGAAGTTGTACCATGGAATCTTTTACATCCGTGTAAGGGTTCAACTGAAGTCTCATTAAATGTCTTATTGAAAAGATGGATTCATGGCCCGTCTCTCATGACTGCACTAGGAATTTCAGCTCAGGTCTCTGGAGTGGGGCTTCTGCCTCAGAGGCAAGAATTCAATCTTTAATTTTCATTAAACTAACTTAAGACTGATTGTGAATGTTGTTATCAAGCCTTACCAGTGGTGAGTTATTTCAAACTGCGGTACTCCTTTAGAACACTGCAAAAAGCTGTATGTCCATATTGAATATTGAGCAGAGCAGAAATAATGGTTTGCATGTCTGTTTTGTGGTTCCATGCAATGCAGAGTAGGGAGGTCTAGAAATAGTTTGACTATTGATCCAGACAGTTGTGGATGTGCTGTCAGTGACCTCACTACCCTGATGTTTAGAAGATCACGAGAATCGCCACAGTCCAATGACTTTTGAATGGGAAGTCCACGGGATAGATGTCTGGTGAGAACAAGATCAAGCTTGACTGACCAATGTAAGAATGGTATCAGTTGGGTCTCAATTTGTCGCAACAACTGTCTGGTGGTCAGAGGATAGGATGGAGGGAGACTTGAACGCATTGGGACTTGACCTGATAATTCAGGCTGACTCTTCCCCATGCTGAGGAGTTGGCACCTGTATAAACTAGATGTATCTGAACAAGATTAGGATTGAATTCCTTGCAAAATATTTTTAGTTCTGTTGGGGAGTGTTATTCAGCATGGGTGCAAGAACCCGGAGAGAATATTAGAAGGTATTATCATGATTCTGGGGATGCTGTGAGAGGCTGTTCGCACTAGAATTGAGAATAGTAAGTTGAAGGGTGGAGTTGGAGTAAGGTAAAGTAATGATTTCTAAATCAGGGTTCTCGTGCATAAATGTGAAAGCTCAGAATATAGTTCCTAAGATTGAGTATTTAACGGGCACAGATTGCCTTATGAGATTATAATGATGTTACGATAATGGAGACCTGGCTTAAGAAAGAGCAAGCCTGGGTGTTAAATATTTCTGATTACAAGGTGATCCAAAAAGGTAAGAAAGAGGGAAAAAAAACGGTGTGGTAGAACTTCTAGTTATGCAGGACATTGCAGTGCTGAAGAAACAGGATGATCCACAGGATTCAAGGACAGAATCGATTTGGCTACAACAAAGGAATAAGATGGGTTCACTTATACTGCTCAGCAACCTATAGTTTGCAAACTAATAGGAAGGATATAGAGGAACAAATCTGCAAGGAAGTGACAGAGAGGTGTAAGTATCATAAAAGTAATTATAGTGGGGGACTTTAATTACCCATATGTGGATGGGGATAGTGGTAGTCTTAAGGGCATTCCTGGGTTGTGCTTAGGAGAATTTCTTACAGCAGTATAGATGCAACCCCAACCTGAAAGGAGACACTGCTGGACCTGTTTCTTGACATGCATCAAGTAGATCAAGTGAAGTGGGAAGATGTCAGGGTCAGTGATACCTGCATCATAAAGTTTAAGTGACATTAAAGGAAAATTACATTGGTCGATCCGATGTAAGAATAATCAGCTGGTCAATTAACAATGGGCTACATTCGAAGAGATAGTTTGGGTATAGTCAAGGTATATTCCCTCAAAATGGAAAGGGAGAGTAAACAAATCTAGAGTTGAGTGAATGAAAAAGAGATGGAAATTAAGTTAAAGAAGAAAAAGTCTGGATTCCTTGACCATGGGAAACATTTTACCTGCATCTATCCTGTCTGTCCTTTCAGTATTTTATAGGTTTCATGAATTATCTCCTTTTCTTCTAAACTCTAGAAAATACAGGCCGCATTTACCCTCTGCCTCTTCATAGGACACTCCCATCATCCTGGCAGCAAGTCTGGTCAATCTTTGTTGCACTCGCTGTATGATAACAGGGATTGGTTAGCTCAGTTGGCTGGACAAATAGTTTGCAGTGCAGTGTTATGCTATCAGTGTGCGTCCAATTGAGTTTTCCATGACACATTCTCTTCCTCAACTTCACCACTCACTTGAGGTGTAATGTAACCACTCACTTCAGGTTAAATCACTACTAGTCATCTCTCTCTAATGATGAAGCAGACCCATGATCTGCCAAGAATATGGCAACTTCCTTCTGATAATAATACCTTTCCTGAGATAAGGAGACCAAAACTGCACACAGTGCTCCAGTTGCAATCTAACTAAGCTCCTATGCAAATGAACCATGATTACACTACGATTTGCAGTAAAGGCTAATAGCTTGCTGTATCTGACTGACTTATCGATAAAGATAACTAGGTCCCTTTATATATTTACATTTTCCAATCTTTTAGTATTCTGTAAATTTGTTCCTCCTATCAAAGTGAATAACCTTTCAAAAAATGACACGAGTGGAGCAGCAGTCTTAGGCTACAAGTAACATGGAGAATTCATCTGGTATTCGAACATTGAATACATGGAAACCTATTGGATTAGTACTTCAAAGAGACAATGTATCCCTACACAACAGGTAGAGGTGGCAGGACAAGTAGACAGTGCAGTTAACAACTATATTTTATGCTTCATTAATAAGGACTTCGGTTTCAAGGAGAGATTTGAGAATCTGGGACTGTTTTTCTTGGAGATGAGAAGGTTTTGAGGAGATTTGATAGAATTTTTCAAAGTCATGGAGCATCTGGACAGAGAAGATAGGGAGAGATTATTCCCACTTGTGAAATGATTGAGAAGCAGAGGGCACAGTTTTGCTAAAGAGCCAAATCTGTAGTGAGAAATCTTCTTCACACAGTGAGTAGTGTGGGAGTAGAATGCACTGCCTGGAAGTGTGGTGGAGAAAATCTCAATTGAGGCTTTTAAGAAGGCATTGGATTTTTTTAAATTAGAAACTATGTTCAGCATTATGTGGATAGCATTGGAGAATGGCACTCTCAAAATCTTCAGAGAGTTGGTGCGGGCATAGTGGGCTGAATGGCCCCCTTCCGCACAGTAAAAGTTCTGTGAATTGCCCTGTTCATTTCTGAAATTGGGTCTTTGACATTGATATAAGTTGAAAGAATGGACTACTCAAGCACTTCAATCAGCGGGATCACGGCTGGCCTAGGGTTTAATTGCATCTACCTGCCTCGATTTTCCAAACCTTATCATCAATGTTTGATCAGCAATGGTGTTATCAGTTTTGAAATTTTTAGCTGAATAATTTTTGGCACTGAGAATTCTACATTGCGCCTTCTCTTTAGTGAAAAGGGACTTCTTTGTATCACCCTTAAACTCTCTTTCAAACTATACACATTGTACGGTCTGACCAATGTCCTATATACGTTCATTATGACATCCCTATTCTTGTAGCCTATGCCCTTATTAATGAATCAGAAAATATGGTTATTAACAGCTCTGTCTACTTTTATTACCACCTCTTGTTCTGGACTCCCCACTCCAGGGGAACACCTACTTGAAAATGTTTTACCTGTATATCACAGAATCACAGAAGGAGGCCAGTCAGCCCAATGTTTCTGTGCTGGCTGTTTGAATGAGCAATTCACTTAGTAACATTTGCCTGCTTTTTCCCTGTAACTCTCCACATTATAGAGTCATAGAGATGTATGGCATTGAAACAGACCCTTCGGTCCAACCCGTCCATGCCGACCAGATATCCCAACCCAATCTAGTCCCACCTGCCAGGACCCGGCCCATATCCCTCCAAACCCTTCCTATTCATATACCTATCCAAATGCCTCTTAAATGTTGCAATTGTACCAGCCTCCACCACACCTCTGGCAGCTCATTCCATACACGTACCACCCTCTGCATGAAAAAGTTGTCCCTTAGGTCTCTTTTATATCTTTCCCCTCCTACCCTAAACCTATGCCCTCTAGATCTGGACTCCCCAACCCCAGGGAAAAGACTTTATCTATTTACCCTATCCATGCCCCTCACAATTTTGTAAGCCTCTATAAGGTCACCCCTCAGCCTCCGATGCTCCAGGGAAAACAGCCCCAGCCTGTTCATCCTCTCCCTATAGCTCAAATCCTCCAACTCTGGCAACATCCTTGTAAATCTTTTCTGAACCCTTTTAAGTTTCATGACATCTTTCTGATAGGAAGGAGACCAGAATTGCACACAATATTCTAACAGGGGCCGAAACCAATGTCCTGCACAGCCACAACATGACCTCCCAACTCCTGTACTCAATAATCTGACCAACAAAAGAAAGCATACCAAACACCACCTTCACTATCCTATCTACCTGCGACTCCACTTTCAAGGAGCTATGAACCTGCACTCCAAGGTCTCTTTGTTCAGCAACACTCCCTAGGATCTTACCATGAAGTGTATAAGTCCTGCTAAGATTTGCGTTCCCAAAATGCAGCATCTCGCATTTATCTGAATTAAACTCCATCTGCCACTTCTCAGCCTATTGGCCCATCTGGTCCAGATCCTATTGTAATCTGAGGTAACCGTCTTCGCTGTCCACTACACCTCCAATTTTGATGTCGTCTGAAAACTTACTAACAGTACCTCTTATGCTCTTGTATCACATCCTTCTTGTTCAAATAACCATCTAATTTTCTTTTGAATGTCTCAATTGAACCTGTCTCCAACTTATGTCCCCAGCTACACGGTGACTCAGTGGTTAACACTGCTACCTCACAGTACCAGGGACGTGGGTTCAATTCCAGCCTCGGGCAACTGTCTGTGTGGAGTTTGCACATTCTCCCCTTGTCTGTGTGGGTTTCCTTTGGGTGCTCTGGTTTCCTCCCACTATCTAAAGATGTGCAGGTTAGGTGAATTGGTCATGCTAAATTGCCCAGAGTGTTCAGGGATATGTAGGTTAGGTGCATTTGTCAGGGGAAATGTAGAGTAAAAGGGTAAGGAATGGATCTGGGTGGGTTGCTCTACGGAGGCTCAGTGTGGACTTGTTGGGCCAAATGGCCTGTTTCCACACTGTGGGAGTGCATTCAAACCACTTGTTGCATCAAAAAGTTTCTTTTTGTTTCACTTCAGCTAATTTTCTTTAGTTATTTTCAGTCTATGCTCTCTGATTTTTAAAAGCATCTGAAATAAAGTAGTGCTAGAAAAATTCAGCATGTGTGATTACATCTGAGGAGAGAGGTACAGAATTAACATTGCGAGCCCCGTTTGATTTTTTGGCTGAAGAAGAGTCGTATTGGCTTCGTAATGTTAACTTTGACCTTCTGGTTCATTATACTTTCATGTGTGGGAAGTTTCTCCCTACTTACTTTGTCCAGATTCTTTGTGGTTTTGAATACTTCAACCAGATCTCCTCTTTAACTTCTCTAAGTAAAACAGTCTAAATTCTTTAATCTGTCTGTATAATAGAAAATGTTCACCCACAGAACCATTCTTGTAAAACCCTTATGCATTCTCTACAGTTGCTTCACATCCTTCCTAAAGTAGACCATCCAGAATTGAATACATAATGCCAGTTGAAGCCTAACTTGTGTCTCACTCAAATACAACATAACCTCATTGCTGTTTTACTCAGAGCCTCTGCTAATAAAGCCTAGGATACACTGATTTATTAACTACCTGTACTTGCTCAACCTGTCCTGCCACTTTCAATGCCTCATACTCATGTGCACCCAGGTTGTTTGCTCTGGCATTTTCTTAGAGTTGTATTCTTAATGTTGTCTTTTCATGTTCTTGCTATCAAAATGTATGTCTTCAAAGTTTTCCACATCATTTGCTACCTATTTGCCCACTTCATCACTGTGAACTTTTGAAGCTCTGCGGTATCTGCCTCGCACTTTACAGTGCCTCCATGTATCCTATCATCTGCAAACTTTGAAATTGTGCCCATGTATCCTCAGGTCTCAACCAAAAATATATTATCAGGAAAACCTAGGGTTCTAATACTTATTCTTGGGGACCTCCACCACAAACCTTTCCCCAGTCTGAAAAGCATTTTTAAATTATTACTCTCTGATTCTTGTTTCTCAGCCAATTAGTGTTATGGTTGCAACATTTTAATGTTTTATGAATATCAACATGGCACATTTTACACATTGAGTAGCAAAAACCACAATTAGCAGATCTATTGTTTCCTTCTGGATTTATAAAGTGACGACTTTTCAGATCAACAACTTCTGCAGTCTCCAGTTGAACAAAGAGATTCAAAAGTGACTAATGTTCCTATGAGAATGCAACGAGCTGATATATTCTGATGGTGTTCATTTGAAATATTATTATAGAGACAATTAACAGCACCTTATGTGTACAGGGAGAAAAGTTTCACATAATTATCAAGAATTTAGGAACATTGCACTGTTAAGCATGTTTTATGTCAATGTGTTTTTGTAAATGCCATCAGATTAAAAATGAAATCAGTGGGGCCCACTTTTTTTTTACTATGTACAACTGTTGTTAAAAGAACATAGAAAATTCAAAATATAACACTGTTCTCACTGAACCAGTCTGTCTAATGGCTAGCTTCTGGAAAGGATGTGCCTTTTTAAGAGGCCAGCATGGGCCATTGGTAGCAAGTCTACTTCCAGATGCATAATGGTTTTGTCTGGCTGAAATTACACCAGAACACCAAAGCTTTGGAGCCCTTAGAGACCATGGAGACCATACAAAGGGAACCCATTGCAACATAAATGACTAACATTTTCATTCAAATATTTTACGATATTGCATATGTGTCTCATAGGAGGATAGCCTTCACAAATACAGAACAGCGGATAGTCAGATATTTAGTACTGTAAACTGATAACATTACTCGGGTGATTTGAAATTGAGAATTTTTTTTATTGTAGTAGTCATATCTCAAAATCCTTGCTTGAAAGAAAATGCAGTAAGTATTGGTAACAAAAATTGCCCAAACCTATTATGAAGCCCTTACCTTCTGGTTTACTGGTTAAACCTAGAGAACACACATTTTCATTGCAGAAAGCACTAATTTTGACTAGTTTGATTGTTATTGTGTCCTGCTGTGAAGGGGTGGGGGATGGGTGAAAGATGCAAAGTGGAAGAAGGAGAAAAGGAGTTCATGTCGACAGGTAAGTTATTCCAGACTAATACTTTACACATCCGTTCCCATTTACCAGCAGAAAGAAAAGTTGACTGAGGTCAGGAAGAGAACAACTCTTGGCCTTATATTTTGTCCTTGATGGATTGTGACCTCAATTGAATGTTACCAGGTCCACCACTTTAGTTTGATCTGGAACTATAAATAGAAATAGATTGAATTAAAAAGTTTTTTTAAAAAGAAAATAACTAGAAATCTTAAATGCATGCGCATGACAATTGTTATACAACAGAAGAAAATAACATGAAATGCAACATTCAATAACGCTGTTAAAAAGTCTGGATCCTGTACCAACACAAGTTATTAAAAATGTTGAATTTATTATTTAGTAACCGTACTTGCACTTACATTTAAGAAATATCTTTACATATCAAAAGTTCTATTAAACTCGTCAATTAGTGTAAAACTAAAGTTCATAATTTGCATTGACCTAATATGTCCATCATTGCTTTTGTGGTGTGCATTGATTTTAAAAGATTTATCATTCAGTTTATCTTGTGGGATGACTGCTAGAGTTTAATGATTCATTTGATAAATTCAACTTTCTTCACAAATTTTGTCATTGAAACATTTTCAGTTGAAGTGAGTTAATCGCCTACAATGCTCGAAAAAGAAGGCAAAACAATCATTTACTTCAGTGTTATTAGGATGCAATCTATTTTATGGAGGTGTCACTGAATTGTTTTAATATTCATTCTTTCATTCATTCATTCATTCTCAGCCAGCATTTCTATCTTATTCTTAATTGCTTTTGAGAAGATGGAGACAACCCACTGCAGACCATGTACTCTAGCACTGTTAGAAAAGGGGCTTGACCCAAGAACAGGATGGTGTATGGTGAGGAACGGGTGTGTGGTGATGTTTCCATGAATCTGCTGCCCTTGTCCTTCTAGGTTGTAGAGGTCACAAGTATGAAAGAGGTGTGCAAACACCTTTTCGTGAGTTACTGCAAATATTGTGCGTGTTATGTAAACAATAATATGTCATGTAGAAGATACATTCATGAAAAGAAATGAGGATGTTGAATCGTTATATTGGAATAAGCATAAAACATGGCAGTTTGAAAGCATGTGCTTTGCCAGACCTGAAAGTACATGATTCTAATAGATCTAATTTGAACTGCTGATCCCCACCTTGAAAACCTGAGAGAAAACACTTACATTCTGGCTGAAAATTTATTGGCTGGATGGTTGGTCTGCGATGCAGCATGCTGCCAACAGTGTGGGTTCAGCTCTTGCATCAACTGTGGTTACCATGAAGGGCTCTCTTTCTCAACCTCTCCTGTCACCTGAGCCATGGTGACTCTCGGGTTAAACCCCACCACTAGTCATCTACTGGTAGGACAATGGTCACTTTGCCTTTATATCTTTACTTTAAAAGCAATTGTTATCAGAGCTGTGGACGACAAGCAAGAGAGGAGCTTATTAAATATCATTTTCAAAGAACCAGCACTTGCACAATGTGCTAAATGACACCCTTCTGATTAGGATATTGCATTTCACTATTGTTTGTTATACGTAGTTTGCACATAATTGTGATAAGGTTAGTTGCCCAGTTAGGAGAGTCGAGGATCACAGGGCATAATCTCAGAATTGGGGTTGCACATTTAAGACAGAGATGAGGAGAATTGATTCTCTGAAAGGGTGTGAATCTGTGGAACTCTTTACTACAGAATGGTGTCAAGGCTGGGTCGATAGGTATATTCATCGCAGAGATAGATTTCTAATCACCTAAGGTAATCAAGAGGCATGGGGAATAGGCAGGAAAGTGAATTATCAAATCCGCTATGATCTCATTGAAAGGTGGCTCTGACTTGATGGGCTGAATAGCCTACTTCTACTCCTTTACTCATGGCCTAATAATCTATTATTGCAGGTTTCAACTGAAGTTATGTGTGTTTATCAGTCAGGATTATGCAGGTTTTTGCAGATAGTTTTATGGTATAGCAATCGTTAAGAGTCAACTTTAATATCTGGTATCTGTAAGTATAATAGGTATCAATTTCTTACAGCATACCATGATAAAGTAACTGACAGGTTCATGATAATTAAATGTAAGTACCACCTCTGAGACTCTAAATCAAGAATATTGCAGTTGAACCTTGCTGCAATTAATTTCAAAACACTGAGTACCTGTCAACTTAATAAGATAAAAAAATGCAGAACTCGGCAATTGTGTCTCCCATCATCTTAATAAGCATCACAATAAGAGTCTGACTGTTTTGTTTCACCAGATGTACACTAACTTGCATTAACTCAAATGTGTTGTATCTTTACCACTAATTTTGCCCTATAGTCCCAGTGGCGTTTTTTAAAATAAGAAAAATCTAGCGTTTCAGAATAATCACCTTCTTTTATTTCATGCTTGATCTGTGTTTTAATAATGTTACAAAATCTGCCCCTTGTGAGTTAACGAAATGTGTGACTTAAAGCTGTTGGAATGTTAAAGCACAGTTGTCACCCACACAAGATATTTCAGGGTTTGAACCTGACATTATTTGCTTTCTATAGATTTAATGAAGCAAATTAAGAACAATATGAATATATAATTAACATCCCTTGTTGCTTTGTATTGTCATAATAATACAAATTGCTAAATTTATAGGACAGAGCAAATGAACTAGTGATTTTTCCCAGTATCATTTGAACATTATTAGAAGTGGTGAAACAGTTATAAGTGCACAGAAATGTTTGTAACATTAGCAGTCGATGACCTGAAATGGGGGTAATTTTACTAGTTTGATTGAAAATTTTTATTTATTTCAATTTTAATTCTTCAGTGCACAACAAAGTATTTGCAAATCCTTATAACATAGCCATGTTCAAAATGTAAATGTAAAGGAGCATTCTTCTGGAAGTCCTTGCATGTTATCAGCACTTTTTAGTAAATCAGTATGATATAAATAATATAGTGCATTTAAAAATCATTCATCAGTGAGAGCTGCACAGTATGAAGGAAATACTGTTGATCTTCAATTCTTGCTATTTATTACAATAAGAAATGAAATGTTCCAGAACTCCTTGTTGTAACCTACTGTAACCTTATTTGTACCAAAACAGTTTTGCCTGCATCCTGAAATATAACAGCGGCTTTATCTTCATTTGGTGAAACAGTTTACTCATCTGAGTGGAGGCTCCATAAATTAACTTAGCAAAGTCTCTACAGATTGTAACTTGTTTAAAAACAGACCTGCAAATCTACCTCAGTAAAGTAATTAAGCATGACATTTTTGGGCTGTAAATCTTGTGCCTTTAAGAATATCGTCATGAATAGAACTCATGAACACATTGCGCCACTTAAAAAGTATCCTATAATCTCCTTTTAACTGAAAGCTATAAGATTCATATATTTTGTGATGGGTATTAACGGAACAACATGATGTTGGCCACTGAAAAGGAGTTTCTGACCCTCTGCAGAATCAATAGCTTCTCCGTTGTAAAGACCACCAATTTCCAATTCTGTAGTATTATCTCTCTTAGCTTCTCGTCCAGTACTACTTTTGCTCCTCATCTATGGTGTTGTCACATTCTGCCTATTGCATCAGCTTTGCATTCTCCATATTCTATCAAGTTCAGCAATCCAAAAATTTGCATCAAATCCTGAACCCTGTTGTGTTGTCTCAGTACTTACTGACCTATATTGCCACCTAAATCTACAATTTAACATTTGCATTCTTGTGCACAGATCCCTGGCATAGTCTTGCCTAACCTTATCTGTGTAATCATCTCCAACCTTATGATCTTCCCTCAAACTGTCTGCTCCACCAACACGATGGCCATTATTGGAATTGTCCTCTTTAATTGCACAATGTAGCTAAGTATTGAGCGATTATATGTCAGAATTTGCAAATGAACATTCTTAACCACTTAATCTCACCCTTTAAGGCTCTCTTTCACCTTTTATTTTGTTAGAAACTACTTAGACTAACAACAAGCCATGATAACTTTGTGATTCTTATTTTGCAGTTATGATTATCTCTGCCTCCCCTCCCCACTTGCTGTTTAACATTTAAATTGTTTTTCCAACCTTTGATCTAAAGCACTTGTGGGCAGAATGCTATGAAGTAATGTTGAATTTAGACAATATATTGATTAATAAACAGTTAGGAGTAATCTAAAGTTCTGAATTCATGATAACTCAATTAGCTGATAATGTGAATTTGTTTTGACCAGTAAATTCCCACTTTGTTATTTTTGGTACTTAATTTGTATTAGTGGATAATTCAATTTTTCTAAATACTACAAACGACTTGAGTTCACAAAGTTGACTGGCTTCATGCAGTTCTAGAAACCCCATTTTAGGAAATATATGAGAGACACTGAAAGAGCACAGCCTGGATTTACTTGTAAATTAACAAGAATGAGCAGTAATGCTTGTGAGAAAAAGCTTGAAAGAAAATTGGGTCTTTTTTATTGGCTGAGAGTAAGTTCAGAGGAATCTGTTGAATGTTTCTAAAATGCCTAAATTTTTTTTCCGTGGTAAATTTTGAAAGAAAGTTTTCACCAGTAAGTGAATTGATATCAATGAGTGTAAATTGAGAACTGTAAAAAGAAAAGCAGAAAATAAATGCAAAGGGTTGGTTAAGGAAAAGACATTTGAGCCAGAGATGATAGCATCCATTAAAATGGAATATGAAGTAACATAAAAAAAACAGGGCAAGCAAGATTACAGTGGAAACTTTTCCAATGATCCTGATAATTTTTATTCTACTCCTCGTGTAACGAGACAGGTAAAATTAATGATCTAGTAGTTATGGATTCTCCCGGAAAGAGTGATCACAGTATGAAAGAATTTTGGACACAAATGGAGGGTGAAACAGGGTGTTATGCATAAACAAGGGAGACTATAATGGGATGAGGAAAGATTTGGCTAAATTAGACTGGGAACACATGTTACATAGTAGAACAGTGGAGGACTTTCAAAGGGATTTTTCACAGTGCTCAAGGAAAGTATGTTCTGGTCAAAAACAAGCATAGCAAGGGTAGGAAGAGCCAGCCTTTGATAACCAAGGAAATAAAAAAAGGCATCTACCAAAAAGCTCGGGCTTACAAAGTAGCCAAGAGTAGTGGGAAACAGGAAGATTGGGAAAACTTCAAAAAGCCACAAAGAACCAGGAAGCAAACAATAAAGAAAGGAAAGATAGATTATGAATGCAAACAAGCACATGTAGGAAAATATATAAAAAGGAAAAGGGTGGCTAAAGTGGACGTAGATCGCTTGCAGGATGAGAAATGGGAATTAATGTTGGGTAATGCTGAAACAGCAGTCGAGAGTGTGGTGCTGGAAAAGCACAGCAGACAACATCTGAGGAGGAGGAGAATCGACGTTTCGGGCATAAGCTCTTTATCAGGAATCTGTGTGATTTCTTCTGATGTAGAACAGCAGAGGTCCATTGCAGGTCTGGGAGAGAGTAGCCCTGAGCTGAGGCAGGGCTGACTGCAGGTAGAGCTGGTGGCGACGCATGGCTGCTAGCGTGGAGCAGAGGATCAGAAAAGAGAATTGTTGCTGAAGCTTTTGGATTTGTAGTACATACTGGTTATCCTCTTCAGGTCCAAATTGTCTGAATGTAGTCCGGTGTCAATGTGGGATCTGTCAGTTCCATAGGCAGGTACTGAGGAAGGAGATGTGGCTGTGGTAGCAAGTCTACTTCAGGATGTGGCTGAAATGCTGTAACGGCTGAGGGCTTGACTAACTAATTTGTATCAGTCTTCACAGTGGAAAATGTGTCTAATGTACCAAAGAATGATGTTAAGGATATAATGGGAGTTGAGGACCTCACTTGTTATCACTAAAGGGGTAGTGTTGAGAAAACTTGAGGGTCTAAAGATAGATAAGTCCCCTGGTCCAGATGGAATGAACTCCAGGGTGCTGAAAGAAATGGCGGAAGTTATTGTAGAGTTGAGAAGAATGAGGGGAGAATCTAATTTGAACTTACGAATAATGAATGTCCTGGACAGAGTGGATATTGGGAAGATGTTTCCATTGGTAGGAGAGACTAGGACCTGAGGGCACCACCTTCAAGTAAAGGGGAAACGTTTTAGAATAGAGATGAGGAGAAACATCTTCAGCCAAAGAGTGGTGAATCCATGGAATTCACTGCCACAGAAGGCAGGTCATTGAGTATATTTTAGACTGAGATAGATAGCTGCTTGATTGTAAAGGGGATCAAGGGTTATGGGAAGAAAGCGAGAGAATGAGGTTGAGAAACTTATCAGGGAGGAGAAAGTGAGGACTGCAGATGCTGGAGATCAGAGCTGAAAATGTGTGGCTGGAAAAGCGCAGCAGGTCAGGCGGCATCCAAGGAGCAGGAGAATCGACGTTTCGGGCATGAGCCCTTCTTCAGGAATGAGGAAAGTGTGTCCAGCAGACTAAGATAAAAGGTAGGGAGGAGAGACTTGGGGAGGGGCATTGGAAATGCGATAGGTGGAAGGAGGTCAAGGTGAGGGTGATAGGCCGGAGTGGGGGTGGGGGCGGAGAGGTAGGAAGAAGATTGAAGGTTAGGAAGGCGGTCCTGAGTTCGAGGGATTTGACGGAGACAAGGTGGGGGGAGGGGGAATGAGGAAACTGGAGAAACACGACGGTTGGAGGAAAAGCGCCTCATCTTCCGCCTAGGAACCCTCCAACTACAAGGGATGAACTCAGATTTCTCCAGTTTCCTCATTTCCCCTCCCCCCACCTCGTCTCAGTCAAATCCCTCGAACTCAGCACCGCCTTCCTAACCTGCAATCATCTTCCTGACCTCTCCGCCCCCACCCCCACTCCGGCCTATCACCCTCACCTTGACCTCCTTCCACCTATCGCATTTCCAATGCCCCTCCCCCAAGTCCCTCCTCCCTACCTTTCATCTTAGCCTGCTGGACACACTTGCCTCATTCCTGAAGAAGGGCTCATGCCCGAAACGTCGATTCTCCTGCTCCTTGGATGCTGCCTGACCTGCTGCGCTTTTCCAGCAACACATTTTCAGCTGAGAAACTTATCAGCCATCATTGAATGGCGGAGCAGACTCAATGGGCTGAATGGCCTAATTTCTGCTCTGATGTCTTATGGCCTTAAAGATGCGTTAGTGGTAATTTACCAAAATTCACTGGACTCCGGACAGGTCCTGATAGACTGGAAGACAGCGAATGTCACGCTGCTGTTTAAAAAAGGATGTAGGCAAAAGGCAGGCCAGTTAGCTTAACATCTGTAATCAGGAAAATGCTGGAGGCTTTCATTAAAGAAGAAATAGTGAGGCATCTAGGTGGAAAGGGTTCCATCAGGCAGGCGCAGCATTGATTCAGGATGGAAAGTTCGTGTTTTACAAACTTGCTGGAGTTCTTTGAGGATGTAATAAGCGTGGTGGATGTTGTATACTTGGATTTCCAGAAGACGTTCGATAGGTGCCACATAAAAGACTCGCTCATAAGATAAGAATGCATAGGAGTTGCTGGAAGTATATTAGCATGGTTGGAGGAGTGGTTAACCAATAGAAAGCAGTGTGTTGGGATAAATGGGTATTTCTCTGTCGGAGATTAGTGGTGAGCGGGGTGCCACAGGGATCGATGTTAGGCTTGAAACTGTTCATTATATATATATATATATATATATATGATTTAGAAAGGAGACAGAGTGTAACATAGCCAAGTTTACTGATTGCACTAAATTGAGTGGAAAGGCAGAGGTTGTGGAGGGTCTGCAGAGAGATTTAGATAAGTTAAGTGAATGGCCAATGATCTGCCAGATGGAGTATAATGTTGGTAAGTGTATGGATATCCACTTTGGAAGTAAAAATAGTAGGTCATGTATTATTTAAATGGCAAAAGATTGCAGCATGCTATTGTGCAGAGGGATTTAGGACTGCTTGTACATGAATTGCTAAAAGTTGATTTGAAGGTGCAACAGATAATCAGGAAGGCAAATTGAATATTGGCTTTCATTGCTAGAGGGATTGAATTTAAGAGCAGGGAGGTTCTGCTGCAATTGTACAAGGTGTTGGTGAGGTCACACCTGGAATATTGTGAGCAGCTGTGGTCTCCTTATTTGAGGAAGGATGTACTGGCTTTGGAGGCAGTGCAGAGAAGGTTCACCAGGTTGATTCCGGAGATGAGGGTGTTACCTTTTGAGGAAGTGTTGAGCTGCTGGGACTGTACTCATTAGAATTTAGAAGAATGCAAGGGGATCTTATAGAAACTAATAAAATTATGAAAGGGATAGACAGAGGCAGGCCAGTTGTTTCTGCTGGTGGGTAAGACTAGGACTAGTGGACTTGTCCTCAAGATTAAGGGGAGTAGATTTAGGACAGAGATGATGAGGAATTGTTTTTCCCAGACAGTAGTGAATCTCTGGAAATCTCTGCCCCAGGAAGTTGTAGAGGCAGCTTCATTAAATATATTCAAGGCGCAATTAGATTTTTTTTTCATGGCAGGGGAATTAAGGGTTATGGGGATAATGCAGGAAGGAGGAGCTGAGACTATGGATAAATCAGCCATAATCTTAATGAATGGCAGAGCAGGCTTGATGGGCCAAATGGCCTACTCCTGCTATGAAGCGATAAACTTTGCACACCTTCTGAGCCCACTAGATGGTTCTCTCCAAAAATTATTCTACTTTAAACCTTCTTGAACCTAGTACCTCCTCATCCCTGTTTCTAAGAGTGTGTTCCTGGACTCACTTGGGCTTCTCATTGTTGTGGAACTGTGTAGAGTCTCAGCAGTGGACACTGCATCCGGCTAACAACTGCTCGAACTATGAGCTAGTCGGTCTCTAAGGTGGGCCTTCTCATTGACCTTTTAGCCTGGATGGGAGGGTATGAAAACCGTGATGCCTCATAAATGAGCAGCATTTTCCAGGATCTTGGCACTGATCTTAGTGAATAGGTGTTGCACTGGAGGAACTTGTTGGTTTCTGCGTGTTTAGTTAAAAGGCAATTTTCATGCATGCTTTGGAAAAGGAGTCAACAGTGACCTGGAACTCAGTTACTTCCATCCACATCGAGTGGCAAGACAGGCAGCCCACTAGAAGCACTCTCTCCCGAGACATCACTCAAATCCCCAATGTTCTTTGTACACCAGACACCAGACACCAGAAACAGCTGCTTTCTTTGAATTGTGGGAGACAATGAAACATTTTAGTGATGTACTCAAAGAATTCCTGAAACAGTCAGGGATTCTGACTCGTAGAGGGTTATAAGGAATAGGCAAGAAAATGGGGGTTAAGAAATATAAGGGCTATGATTGAACGGCAGAACAGAGTTGAAGGGCTAAAAGGCTAAATTCTGCTCTTATATCTTTATGGTCTTGTAAGGGGTCCCTGGCTGGTGAATGACCAAAACAGCGAAGTCTTGTTTGGGAAGGTTGACCACACTTAGAGACTTAGCCAGGAACTCAAACAATGTCGAGGCCTCAGACAGTGCATACAAACCTCTGAAGAACTCCTCCACTCAACCCTTCAAGCATTGCCTAACTCGAATATGTCAGATGCTGCATTTGACTTATCAACCATCTTAGAACTGATCAAATCAGAGCGGAAGTAAGTCATTGCTAATCTGAATGAACTACCTCAGGAGAAAGAGAACATTGATTTATGTAAGACAAATGAAACTCAAATAGACAATTGGTTGAAAAGATTTAGACTGGAGAAAATGCTGATTTGGGGTCATGAGGATGATTGATTTCAACCTGAAAAGATGATTGTACATTTTAAAATCTGAAATAGTTTTTGTGAATATCAAACTTTAGAGAAATTGAACACTGCAAAGTTTGCAACACTGTGTACTGTATTTAAGTGTTCTCTGCTTCTCATTGCATTTCCACTTTTTAGAAATTATTTCCTCAGACAACTCTCAAACATATTTTCACAGGCAAGTCTGTGCTGTACTACTGTCAGTTCAGCAGCGGTCCTTTTTAAAATTACAGTCTGTACCAGACAGTAGCAGAAACTGGGGTTTCAGTGTCAATAAGCATTTGTTTGGAAACCTTGTGAGAAACTTTGCAAATATCTCTGGGGTGAAACAGTTAAAGTAGTTCCAGTCTGAAGTTGCCTAAATTTGCATTCCTTGATTATATATCTAATTCAGATTGTCATTTCTATGCCTTTGGTTTCTTTTTTTAAAAAAGACAGGTGCTAGCAATGTGGATACTGAGTGGCGGCCAAAACCCTTGTTACATTTTCCTTGCATAACTACGCAGCTAGCCAATACTTTCGTTCATGGTGTTTTAAATTGAACAGTTTTAGTTCTTAGTCTAGAGACTGAGCATTATTGAGCCTGAGTCTCTTCCAGCATTTCACAATCTGTGGACCATTAAACACTGGTAGCCAAATTGTAGACACTTGGCGAGATCAGTTTCTGAGTTTGTGACTCAGATCTTCATTTCATTTAAAAATTAACCTCCAAAATAAACCTCCCGTTATATGGAAGTTGACCCTGGAATTCACATTGAGATATGCCTTGAGTAACTTGCCAGCTGGTTAGCCTTATCCTTATGGTCCAAGAACATCATTGTGTGTCATGCATAGCCTAAGATTCTACTGAAGTTTTCTTCAAAAGTGTTGATCATCCAAAACTGAAATCTTGGAATAGGAGTTTTGATGCCAGCAGAATTATTAAAGTTATTAAATATCAGATGTTGCTAAGTATAATGCATGTTCACTTATTCTAAACTTATTATAAGGATGACACCATGTTGAAATAAATACATGCTGTGTTATTAAACACTCTTTTATTATTCCCATTTAATTTCTTTAACAGCTCTACTAATGTGTTCCAGGGTTACAGACCATAGTATATAACTCATTTTTCTAATCTGTTTATAAACACTTGTTGATCATTGAAGTGATAAATGTTCTACACACCGGAAATATTGCACATATTGCAGTATGTGGTGGTGACGTGCAAGACAATTATTTGTCATTAGACGATAATATTTAATGTTCTGCAAGCTTCACTCTTTTCAGTAGCTTAAATCTGTATCAGCCACCAAACCCATCGCTATAGCTCTGGGAGTCCACAGCTGCTGTTGATTTCTCTTTGTGGTCGGCCAACAGGAGATATGCTTCTGTGGAGCAGAACTGAGACCTGCCAGGTTTCTTTCCTTCTCGCTTTCAAAGGAAGCATGTTGCAGTCAGAAAGCTAGTCCTTTGGTGAGGGTGCCCCAAGCGCTGGTGAAACTTGGCAGCCAAGAGAGAGTTGACTTTGTTGGTCCTCTGGCGAGCCTGGGATTTAAGCACTTAAGGTAGCAAGGAAATCAACATCCTTAAAAAGTGATTGTGGACTGGACATAATGTTTCCTGAACTGTACATTTTAAATTATTAACTGCAAGTGAAGCATTAACTGATTCGCGTCAGTAAATCTTTTGCTCTTTGGGTGCATGATTTATTGCAAAATAATCTATTGATGCCTGTGCCCCGGCAATCTTTCCAACTATTTGGCAATGCTTTTATACTTATTGAGAAATTTAGTGGAAGTAGAAGGCATATGGTGCAGAACACCATCCTGTAACTAATAAGAGTAGGATAAGCCAAGCTCAGCCTTTAATAGGTCACAGACTCTAGTAACTATTCTAATGCTCCCCTCATTGGCCTCAAATCTTCAATTCTTGGTCAACTCAATTTAATCCAAAACTTTGTTGTCCAGATCTGAACTCTCACCGATTTCCCTTACTTGTATTCAGATCCCTTTATGCCCATGCTTCACCCCTGTGATTTCCTCAGGCTGTCTCTAACAATGTGAAATCCTTGCGCTCCTCCAAATCATCCTTTTTGTCCATTCACAAGTTCCTTCATTTCATTATTGGTGGCCATGCCTTTAGCTCCTGAGGCAAGGGCAGCAGATTCTTGGAAACACCGCAACCTGCAACTCACACACTATGCTGACTTGGAAATAGATTGCTGTTCCTTCACTGTTCCTGGGTCAAAATCCTCATGTTGGTTTACCTACATCCCAAGTACTGCAGAGTTTCAAGAAGGCAGTTCATCATCAACCTCTCAAGGGCAATTAAAGATGAGAAATGAATGATGGAATGCCCATATCCTGTGGATAAATATAAACAAACATCACTGTGTTTTCTTCCTTAATCCTCTCTGCCTCAGAGCTACTATATCTTCCTTAAGATATCCGTAAAACCTCGCTGTGAGCAAACTTTTGTTTTTTTCCTGATGTCTTACTTTAGTGTCAAAGTTTTATCTGGTTAAGCTCGTGAAAAATGTATTGGGATGCTATATGCATTAACGATACTGTAAAATATTTGTCAAGGATAGTAGGTCTGAAAGGGATCAGAAATGCAGCAGTTTTGAGTAAACTATGTCCTAATTTGACCAGAGAACACAGGAACAGCCTGTAGGTGCATAGGTCAATAGGCTAGCACATAAGAACATATGTTAAAAGGAACAGGAACAGACCCCACACCTCTGTTCTGCCATTCAGTAAGCTCAGATCTGATCCAGCGTTGGCCTCAGTGCACTTTCCTGCCTGTTCACCAGAACACTGGACTCCCCAATTAAAAATCTTGACTATAGTCAATAATTCAACCCCTATGGTTCTCCAAGAGAGGAGATTCCTCCTTATCTCCATCTTAATTATGCTCTTTTCTTCCCTTATGGAAGGAAAAAATATATCTCAGCATTTACTTCAGTTGTTTCAGAACTTCTATGATTTACTGTTACTGCCTGTCAGTTATCTATGGCCCATGCTCATTGGTACAATCAGCTCAATCTTTCCTCATAAGATAACTCCTTTGTCACAATAATCAACCTCGTGAGCCTTCAATGCAGATGTGCCCTACTTAAATAAGGAGGCTAATCTTTGAGCAGTACTGTGGCTACAGTCTCGCCAAAGTTCGATAAAGTTGTGGCAAGACTTCCCTTCTTTTCTACTTCAAGTCCATGTTTCAACTTTCCAGCTGCCTTCCTGATTACTTGTTGGACCTGCATGCTAACCTCTTGTGCTTTGTGTCTAAGGACAGCCACATCCTTCTGTATCATAGTGCTTTGTGGTCTTGTTCTATTTAAATACTATTTTATTTTTCTATTCTTCTTGCTATAATGTGAATAATCTTTCATTTTCTTACATTGTATTCTAAATCTCTGCTTGCCTACTTAACCTCCTGTATCCTTGTACCAGCTCATAGCTTGCTTTCCCGTCTTTTATCATTCGGAAATTTGGCTGCAGCACCATGTATCCCTTCATTCATATCATAACATTTGAGGCACCAACATGCAACACCCACTAATTGTAGTTTGCCAATGTGAAATGCCCTTTTTTTTTCTCTAACCTATTGTTTTCTGTAAGTTAGCCAATCCTTTATCATTGCTAATGTATTACCCCATCACCATGAGCTCTCGTATTTTAGAGTCATTTTTAAACTATGGAATCTTGTCAAGTACTTATTAGCAATCCAAATATACAACATCTACTTGTTCCTTTTTGTCTACGTATTATATCCTCAAAACACTCTAATAAATTTGTCAACATAATTTCCCTATCGTAAAACCATGTTGACAGTACTTTATTACATTATGAGTTTCTCAGTGTCCTGCTACTACTTCCTTAATAATGGATTCCAGCATTCTCTCAATGACAGATGTTAGGTTAATTGGCCTATAGTTTACTGCTTTTTCTTTTCCTCCTTTTGAGAAAAGGGGCATTCTAGATCAATGTTCAGTGGAACAATAATAATTTTACAATGTACCACAATTGCTGATAATAAGTGAACTAGGAGCAAAGGTGCTTGCTGAGGTTGTGCAAGTATAGTTGCTTCACTATAATCTGCTTTTAAGAAAAGAAAATTAAGCCAGAAAATTTAGTTCAGTTTGGGATATGGTCTGCAAAAAGTAACAGTGTGTGGAAATGAATTGCTGTATCATTAAAATTAGTTTGAGCTTACGCTCAGGAATGTGGGGATATTGTGGAAAGGTGCAGTTGAGGTAGAAATCAGTTATGATCTTATTAAATGATGGAGCAAGCTTAGCTTCTACTCCTATTTCTTTTGTTATTGTTTTAAATAAGCTTATAATTGGTATGGAGGAAGCTTGCACTATAACTTTAATTTCACTTGTGCACTCTTTTTAACTTATTTATGTTTCCTCAGCTGCAGAATCGAAACCTGTGGATTCCAGTCACATATTCCCAGTTGGAAAAAGGGCAGAATTTTATCTTTTGACTCTGTTTTGTATGAAACATTATTAAATGCTATCATGCTGTTGATCTTGAAAATCATACCAATACAATTTGATGAAATATGACCCATATGGAACATATATTTGTGCCTCCTAATGTGACTATTTGGAAAAACGTTACATTCATATAAAAAGGACACATCCTTTACTCATTAGTTCCAAGAAGCAGGGTTTTTGGCATGGGGATCTTGTGGAAACACTCTGTTGCTTTTTATACAGATTGGGCTTTAGTTTTTGATGACACTGTTTAGAATAGGAAGTATCTAATAAGCAAAGCATTTTCTTTAATGTATTGCCAGTTCATTTAATGTATGCCTGGAGGTCTGAAATTTTATCTTCAATGTTGCAATAATATATATTTAATTCTCTGAAGTGTTCATAGCAGAAGCTTCATACTTTAAGGGCAGTAGAATTTTTTTTTCAAATATAGTAATTTGAAACATCTGTAGTGATTAAAAAGAATAAAATGTGCAGCAGTCTTTTATAACTCAATCACATTCATATTAACCCATACCAGTAGCCAATTACGTTTTCTCTTTTGCTTTAATTTACTTTTGGAACCGTGGTATTCTGCTTTTGCTCAATTTACAACAAAAGCTTCCATATACTTTTAGACCTTATGAATTTGCTCAGGTTCAGAATGATTGTAGCAATTCCAGTGGCAATCACATCAGGGCATTTACTTAACGAACCTTTTATAATCCAAAAAATAACCAAAAAAACTGCGGATGCTGGAAATCTTCAATAAAAGCAAAAAGGGGTGGAAAATCTCTGCAGACATGGCAGCATCTGTGGAAAGAAAGCAGAGTTAACAATAAACAATATTGAAGAAGAGTAAATGCTAGAATTATAAAGGATGAGAAAAATATTAATTTGGATGATAATGATCTAATTGGAAATTGTCAACAATAATTTGCAAATGGGATATCATATCTGACGAATATGTTGGAGTTTTTTTTGGAAGATGTGTCAGTGTAAAAAAAAATGACAGTTGATAAAGCTAGTAAGTTTAGATGTTCAGAAGGCTATTAATAAGGTCCGTTTTAAAATTAAAGCACAAAGAGTAAGAGTAACATATTGGCATGGTTTATTGATTAGCTAACAGGCAGAAAACAGAGAGTAGGAATAAATGGATCTTTCATGTATTGCCAGCCTGGGACTAGTCGAATAATTCTAGGATCTAGGATCAGTACTTGGGCCCCAGCTATTCACAGTGTATATCAATGATTTGGATGTGGGGAATCAAATGTAATGTTTTCAAATTTGTGGCTGATACAAAGCTAAGTGAGAATGCATGTTGTGAGAAAGATGTAAAAAGTTAGCAGAAACATATACGCAGAGTATTTCTAAAGTGGTAAGAGGTGGAAAGTGTAGATATTACAAAGGAATTTGTTGATAACTCTTTGAAACCTAATATGCTCCCGCAAGCTATTAGGAAAGCTAATGGAATGTTAACCTTTATTGCAAGAGGATTGGAGTACGGCAGTAATGAAGTCTTCTTTCAGTCATATAGGAATTGGTTAGACTGTATCTGGAGTACTGAGTGCAGTTTTGGACATCTTCTCCCAGGATGGATATGATTGCCACAGAGCAAGTGAATTGAAGGTTCGCCAGTTTTGTAGGCAGCACTGTCTTATGAAGAGAAATTGGGCAAACTTGGCATGTATTCTCTAGAATTTTGAAGAATGAGAGGTGATCTCATTGAAAGTTAGAAATTGCTAAAAGGGATAGGCAGAGTGGTTGCAGGTTCCCCTGGTTGTGCAGTGCATAACTGGGGGGCGCAATTTAAAAACAAGGTTGGTGCCACTTATGTCCAAGATGAGAAGTTCTTTACTAAGAGAGCTATGAACCTTTGGAATTGTCTGCCATAGAGGGGTGTGAAAGCTCAGTCTTTCAGTTTGTTTAATGGAGAGATTTATCATTTTCTGATTACCATTGACATACAGGGTTACAGGGATGGGTTGATTATGGCATTGAAGTGCTTGGTCAGCATAAGCATGTCAAATGGTGGATCAGACTTGATAGGCTGAATGGCCTATTCCTACTCCCACATTCCTAAGGTTTTAGATCTAGTCTCAAAGGCCATTCTGCCCACCCAAAATGGTAGCAATTTTTTTTTTGACTATCTCTATTTCAGGTTTTAAAGTAAAAAGAGGAAAGTTTAAAAAAGGTCTGAGAGGCAAGTTTTTTTCAAAGTATTTTGCAAGTTTTGCAGTGCAACGTTTTTGGTAAATGCTTATAATGCAATGCCAGAGGAGGTGGTAGAAGCAGGTACAGTAGTGACATTTAAAAGGCGTCATGACAGATACATGATTAAGCAGGGAATAGAACAATACGGGCCATATAGAGGCAAAATGTTTTTAGCTTAGAAAGGTGTCATGTGTCAGCAAAGACTTTGTGGGTTGAAGTGCCTGTACCTGTGCTGTGATATCCTTTTGTTATTTTGTTCTTTGTTTTAAAAGCAGTAACAACTGGAGAAACCCAGCAGTCAGGAAGCATCTGTGAGGAGAAGTGCAAAGATGATGGATTGAGTCAACTTCATTTCTGAAGAAGAGTCATTGGATTCAAAATGTTGGCTTTGTTTCACTCTCCACAGATGCTGCTAGACCTGCTGAGTTTCTCTGGCAGTTTCTATTTTAATTTCAGTTTTCCAACACCTGCAGTATTTTTCTTCTATTTTGTGTGAATTTGACCACTCTTCTGGAGTGGGCTAACCTTGATTGTGACTCTGGTGTTCAGAGTCTGACTAAATTCTTATTCCCGTCCTGTGATTTGTAAATTCTCAACCAGTGTTTCAAAGGACTGTCAGACAGGAGATTGTATAGTGGTTAGATGTAAGATTGAGGAGAAAAAAATGCTGCCACTAAAATTCTGAATGTTATGAATCGTAAAATGTGATTTAGTGGCGGTGGGAATCTGCTTTAAAGCTCAAACCAGGACTTGTGGGAAATAAAATCTGGATGGGATGCAAAATGACTTTAGTGATAACAAATAGGTAGCTAGTTTTCGGGACCTCTTTACTTCCTTTAAGTCCCTCCTTCAAAATTACTGCCTTGCCCAAGCATTTTAGCCATCTTACCTAATATCTTGTAATGTGGTTTGGTGTTACGTTTAAGTTTACAATGGCTCTGTGACTTCTTAGGACATCTGATCATGTTCAAAGCACTATAAGTTGATGTTCTTGTACCCAAGCCCACTTGTTAATTTTCGTCTAAATTAATGCTAAAGGAAGCTAGTTGAAGTTGTTAATATGCTGTCACCACATTCAAAAATGGTGGTGTGGTGTGAGGGTTGTTGGTTAGTTCCATCTAGATGATTAGTGTGTGTTGCAGAATGAAGTCAACGGCATGGGTTTCATCCCAGTACAGGTTGTGGTAGTTCATGGACATCTGCCTCTTCACCTTACTTCAAGCTTGGAGTAGTTATCCTTGAACTATACATAACCGATTGTCTCTCTCTAATGAAGAGTCATGCACATGGTCCTTAATGCATAATGATTTCTTACCTTGACTAACCCTATTCAAGTCACACGTCTATTCAGTCTTAATACTTAATTAAAGTAGATGGGTTGCCTTTCAGTGTTGTGTGAATCAATGAAAATACAGTAAATAGAAGTGAGTTAAAATGGTTTTCTTATTTCGGTTGGAAAAGACATTTTGTTTTACAACTCTACTTCTTCACAGCAGGCTAAGAAATATTACAGTGCAAATTCTGAATGTGCATTACCCATTTATTTTGATGTATTTGGCACATAAATCTTTCTTAAGATTTTTGATTGGCCTAAATTTTGCATTGCAATGATGGTAAAACTGTCAACATTCACTATTGTTACTCTCTGAAATGGGCAGCAATCACTGGAATCTGCCAGCACAGTGAAATGTGGGAGCCCAGACATTGCCATCAGTCATTCTGTCCTTGGCTCTGGGGTACACAGTTGAAGGCCCTGCATACTACAATCTGTAAGAAGTTATTGAACTAATAAGATCTTGCATTTCATGTTGTAGTATTGCTGTTAAAAAAAACATTCAAAGTGAAGCCTAGTTACTGAAGTGCAACTGAGTTTCTTAACAGTGTACCGAAGCATAGCTACAGCTGATGAGACTCTCCAGAAAGGAATCTTTAATGTTTGTGATCTGTCAATTTTTTTCCATTCTCAAAACATTTCTAGTTTTTTAAAAAGATGATGTTTGAAGGTTTCGGTACAATATTTAAGGATTTTTTTAATATCTGTCCCAATTATTTATTAGAAAATCATGAAGGGCATGGATAGGATAAGTAGACAAAGTCTCTTCCCTGGGGTGTGGGAGTCCTGAACTAGAGGGAATAGGTTTAGGTGTGAGGAGAAAGATGTAAAAAAGACTTAAGGGGCAATTATTTCATGCAGAGGGTGGTAGTTGTATGGAATGGGCTGCCAGAGGAAGTGGTGGAGGCTTGTACGATTGCAACATTTAAAAAGCATCTGGATGGGTATATGATTAGGAAGGGTTCGGAGGGATATGGGCCGGGTGCTGGCAGGTGGGACTAGATCGAGTTGGGATATCTGGTCAGCATGGACGGGTTGGACCAAAGGATCTGTTTCCATGCTGTACATCTCTATGACCAACTATAAAATTTGATGAAGAGTGAAGGATAGTACGTGCTGTGGACTTTCTGGTTTGCTCTCTGTGAGAATACTTGAACGTGATTGAATGCACTTGATGACATCACTGTTGCTGGATGCCTGGAGTTCATCTTGGCATGCTCCCAAATTCAAACTGGTGACATGAAAAGGGAATCCAAACTACAGAGATTGTTTAGCCATGTGGGTAATTGTCCTTGAGATGGGTTGGTAAGTTCTGTCATTCTGCTTCTAACAGAAAAATATGGAGCACAGTGTATATGCATCAGCTGAGCTCAGTGTTTATCACTTTCAGTGGATTGTTGAGTCATTTCCAGCACCTAGATTTGAGTGGTAACCCAGGCTGATACTTCAGTATGGGAGTGTGGTGCTGGAAAAGCACAGCAGGTCAAGCAGCATCTGAGAAGCAGGAAAATTGACATTTTGGACATAAACCCTTCATCAGGAATGAGGCTTGTGGGCCAGGGAGGCTGATAGATAAATGGGAGGGGGGTGGGGCTGGGGGGGAGGTAGCTGGGAATGTGATAGATGAAGATGGGGGTGAAAGTTATAGATCGGAGAGGAGTATGGAGCGGATCGGTGGGAAGAAAGATGATCAGGTCAATAGGGCAGTGCTGAGTTGGAGGCTTGGGACTGGGATAAGGTGCGGAAGAGGAAATGGAGAAACGGGTGAAATCCATATTGATCCCATGCCATTGCAGGGTCCTCAACACGGAAGATGAGGCATTCTTCCTCCAGGCATCGGGTAGTTAGGGTTTGGCGCTGGAGGAGGCCCAGGACCTGCATGTCCTTATGGGAGGGGAAATTAAAGTGTTCAGCTACAGAGCATTGGGGTTGGTTAGTGCGGGTGTCCCAGAGATGTTCTCGGAAACGGTCTGCGAGTTGGCGTCCTGTTTCCCTGATGTAGAGGAGACCGCATCGAGTGCAACGGATAAGTAGATGACATTTCTGTCGGATGTGGAAGGATCCTTTGGGGCCTTGGACAAAGGTGAGGGGGAAGGTGAGAGTACAGGTTTTGCACTTCTTTAAGTGGCCGGGGAAGGTGCTGGTGGTGGTGGGAGCGGTGGCGTGACAAGAATGTCCCAGAAGGAACGCTCTCTCCAAAACACAGGTAGGGATGAGGAGAGAAATATATCCCTGGTGGTGGGGTCTGTTTGCAGGTGGTGGAAGTAGTGTAGGATGATGTGATGTATCTGGAGATTGGTAGGATGGAAGGTGAGGACCGGGGGTGTTCTATCCTTAGTGAGATTGGACGGGTGGGCTTCAAGGGCAGGGGTGCGAGAAGTAGAAGAGATGCACTGGAGGGCATCATCAACCATGTGAGAGGGGAAATTGCAGTCTTTGAAGAAGGAGGCCATTTGAGATGTTCTATGGTGGAATTCGTCCTCGTGGGAGCAGATGTGGTGGAGGTGGAGGAATTAGGAATAAGGGATGGCATTTTTACAGGAGTCAGCATGCGAGGTGGTGTAGTCCAGGTACCTGTGGGAGTCAGTGGGTTTTCTAATAAATGCCTGTGATTAATTGGTCACCGGGGATGGAGACTGAGAGGTCAAGGGAGGGGAGGAAACACTACTGTCAGAGGTGCCATCTGTCAAACACCAGTACCCTCTTGGTGAAAGTGAATGATTCTGTGGCATTAGTTGAAAGAAGAGCAGAGGGCATTCTCTCAATTCCTGATGAAAGGCTTTTGTCTGAAACGTCGATTTTTCTGCTCCTTGGATGCTGCCTGACCTGCTGTGCTTTTCTAGCACCACTCTAATCTTGGCACTCTCTCAATGTCTTGGCCAATACCTAGACCAAAATCAGCAAAGCAGATTGTCATTTTGTCATGACTACCACACCTGTCCAGCATGTGGTCAGTGACCTGTGATTGAATATAGCTTATGTTTCAATGTATAATGATTCAAGTTAAAACACACCACAGTCGAGCTTCTCTAAGCGTGTTAGCTTATTACAAGTTAATATTGAAGATTCCTTGGGAACAATTAAATAAATCTATTAACAAGAAATGACATATCAAGATTAAAACAAGTACAAAAACACAGAAAGAATACTTATAAGAAGAAAGACTCAGCAAGTCCCCAGGTTTGTCATTGGGGCCATTGCTTGAGTTCCTTTGTTGCTGAAATAAAGAGGTTTGCATTTGACAGCAGACTCAGCAGCATGATGACTTCCGAAAACAAATGGGTGATGCTTTCTTCACAGGATAAGTTCTGTGGAAAAATAGATTTCGGCCAGGGGAGAGAGAGAGAGAGAAGGTTTTATATTTTTCACTTGTTCTGTATGTTCTTTTCTACTTTCTGCTTAACTTTGCTTCAGTGGATCCCTCTTTTTCTTCTAGAGCATAGAACAGTACAGCACAGTATCGGCACTTCGGCCTTTGATGTTGTGCTGGCCTTTTACCTACTCTAAATTCAGACTAACCTACTTACCTGTCATTTTACTATCATCCGTGTGCCTATCCAAGAGTCGCTTACATGTTCCTAATGTATCTTAAAATTATGTCCCCTCATGATTGACATTTCGACATGGGAAAAAGTCTCTGGCTATCAACTCTAACAATGCCTCTCAATATATTGTACACCTCCATCAAGTCATCTCTCTTCCTTAATTGATCCAGTGAGAAAAGCCTTAGCTACCTTAACCTTTCTTCATAGGACATGCCCTCCAATCCAGGCAGCATCCTGGTAAATCTCCTCTGCACCATCTCCAAAGCTTTCACATCTTTCCTACAATACAGCAACCAGAACTGAACTCAACATTCCAAGTGTGGTCCACCCAGGGCTCTACAGAGCTTCAGCATAACCTCATGGCTCTTAAACTCAATCCCCCTGCTAATGAAAGCCAACACACCATCCGCCTTCTGAATAACCTTATCAACTTGGGTGACAACTTTGAGGGATCTATGGACATGGACCCCAAGATACCTCTGTTCCTCCACACTGGCTAGAATCCTGCCTTTAACCATGTATTCTGCATTCAAATTCAACCTTCCAAAATGAATCACTTCACACTTTTCCAGGTTGAACTCTACCTGCCACTTATCAGCCCAGTTCTACATCCTGTCAATGTCCCATTGCAATCTACAACAGCCCTCCACACTATCCACAACTCCACCAACCTTTGTGTCATCAGCAAACTTACAAACCCACCCTTCCACTTACTCATTTAAATCATTTATAAAAACCATGAAGAGCAGAGTTTCCAGAACCGATCCCTGCAAAACAGCACTGGTCATCAAGCTCCAGGCTGAATACTTTCCATCTAGCACCACCCTTTGTCTTCAATGGCCATCCAATTCTGTATCCAGACAGCCAGATTTCTCTGTATCCCATGCTTCCTTACTTTCTGAATGAGCCTACCAGACGGAACCTTATCAAGTGCCTTGTTAAAATCCATATACATCACATCCATTGCTCTACTTTCATTGATGTGTTTTATCACATCCTCAAAGAATTCAATAACGCTTGTGAGGCATGACCTGCCCCTCACAAAACCATGCTGACTATCTCTAATCAAACTATGGTTAATCCAAATAATCATAAATCATGTCTGTCAGAACCCTCTTCAATACTTTGCCCACTACCGACATATGACTGACTGGTCTGTAATTCCCAGAATTGAACAAGGGAATAACACTTGCCACCCTCCAATCATCTGGCAGTGCTCCTGTATAATATTATGGATGTTAAATATATATACCTATAAGGAAAACAAATTTGTCTTATATGATGCTTTTCATGATCTCAGAATACCTCATGCCTTTGCAACAAATCAATTACTTCTGGCACTACTTCTGTATAACTTTTTCCCTTTATCTTTCTGAAATTACTGCTCAGAGGCTGATACCACATCACAAAGTCACCCTGTCTTTCCATCTGCACAGTAAATGGGCTCTGACCTGCTAGCTCAGTGCCAGTCCCTAGATGGAGGAGACATTCTGAATCTCCCGTCTGTATCTGGGCGAAAGTGGGTACTGCAGATGCTGGAGATTAGTCAAGATTAGAATGGTGCTGGAAAAGCACAGCAGGTTAGGCAGCATCCGAAAAGCAGGAAAGTTAGCGTTTCAGGCAAAAGTCTGATGACTCCTGTCTATTTTTTTTTCTTTTTTTTCAATCAAGAGGAGAGTCCTTCACATTGGTCCAGCTTCCTCAGAGCCAGCTCTGAGTGAACAGAACCTCTGACGCTCCTATTTATTTATTTTTCTTTTTTTTATTACCCCCACACTCCCGCCTAACTGCGGTAGTGCTTATTTTTTCCCCAGCACCCATGTTGTGTGTGTGCAGGTGTGAGACACAGTGAAAGACACAAGGTGCACGAATCTTTATTCAATTTCCACCACCAGGAAGAAAGGAAACACCCGAGTGGCCAGTGACAAGTAGTGCCCTTCACACCAAAGGGCAATGCTGTGTGATCAAACAGTGAAGGGGAGGCCAGGGACTAAATCAAAATAGAATTGGAAGGGGAAATAATGCACTCCACTCCCTGCGGTGCCCACCTCTGACTCCTGTCTATCTGTCAGCCAGTGGTCCCTGATTGGCCAAGGGTAACAACTACAATCAAGTGTCTCAGTCATTGATATCCACGTGGCCCTCGTTCCAATTACTATACTTTCCTTGGTCGTATGCCTTTGCCCCAATCTCCAGCCTCAAACAAGAGTGTTTCCTCAAAGATCATCTTGAATATCTTCCACGCCGATATGGCAGTGCAGTCAGTGCAATACAATTTCAAATTGTAGAAGTGTCTGATCCAAACCAATGAGTCTTCTTTTCCACTGTAAGTGCTGGTTCATCCAGATTTTGGGTGTGACTCATCCATTGTCTTTAAACTGAGGTGATGACCTGTGACGATCAGTTTGAGTTGCAGCCACTTTGATGTTTGTAGAGGCAGGCACCACTGTTTTGCATCTTGAAAGGAGCCATTGTATTATGCAACACCGTGGGCATTCCAAAGTCTCCCTTTTGTGATCTGAGACAGAGAAAGCATGGTTCAGTCTTAGCATAGTCTACTATAACAGACATGGCCTCCCTTGCCTTCTTGCAAAAAACATTTTAAAAGTAGTTTCCAATGTACATGTTTTTAAAGCAGAAATGCCCTTTTAACATGTTTTGCTTAAATTCTACCATATCAGACAGCATGCTGATAAAAGATATTACATTGATGTTTTTGTACAAAATGGTTGCACTGCCGTAGCAACTGCAAATTCAAAGTAACTGATTTAAGGCATGAGATATTCTGAGATCATGAAAAGCATCATATAAGACAAATTTGTTTTCCTTATCGGTATAAGTATTTTAAAATCCATAATATTATGCATTTTCATTGATTTACAGCTTTGCCTTCTCCCTTTTGTTATGCAAAGAACCCCCATTTAAATTGACAGCTCTGGCAAACACACGTTCTGATATTTCACCCTCATTGGCTGAACTGATTAAGACTATGAGCAGACCGTGAATGTTCCTAACTATGCATGTGTGTTTAGTTAACGGCCAAATTTGGAACCTAGGGCTTCAGGTACATAATTCTTTGAAATTTGCATCACAGTTAGGGTGACTAAGAAGGCATTTCGCTCGCCTGTTTTCATTACTCAGACCTTTCAGAAGTTGGGATGTCATATTGAGGTTGTACAGGATGTTTCCGAGGCCTCTTTTGGAGTACTGTGTGCAGTTCTGGTCAACCTATTATTAAATTGGAGAGGGTTTAGAAAAGATTTACCAGGATGTTGCTGGGAATGGAGGTTTTGAGTTAAAAAAAATAGTCTGAATAGGCTGGGACTTTCCAGTGGAACATAGGAGGTTGAGGGGTGCCCTTCTGGAGGTTTATAAAATCATGAGGGGCGTTGATAAGGCGAATAGTAAAGGTCTTTTCCCTAAGATGTGGCAGTTCAAAACAAAGGGGCATATTTTTTAAGGTGAGAGGAGAGAGATTTAAAAGGATGTGAGGGGCTTAGAGAGTGGTTAGTGTGTGGAATGAACTGCCAGAGGGAGTGGTGGTTGTGGGTGCAGTTACAGTATTTAAAAGACATTTGGATAAGAACATGAAAACGAAAGGCTTGGAGGGATGATGGGCCAAGCTCAGGTAAAAGGGGCTAAGTCTGGTTTGGGAATGTGGTCGGTGTGGACTACTTGGACTAAGGGGTCTGTTTCCGTGCTGTATGACTCTATGACTTTATTTGCTGTTCGGAAAAGTCTGAGTTTCAAGTCACAAAAAAAACTCTGTTCCTTAATATGTTGTACCAATAGAGTCCTAATTAAGAAGCTTTGACTAATGATACAATAATCAGCAATATCCAAAGAAAGGCAGTGAAGTGGGCTGAAGTTCTGATATGAATGTTTGCTAAAGGTTCTGTGTACAGGAAGACAAGTGTGAACTATTTTAGTAATGTGTGGTTGATGATAAGTACTGGCCTGGACACTGAAAACCTCGTAGCACCCCCCTCCTATTCAAATAGTACAATAGCGTATTGGTAACTGAGAGGCAGACAAGGCTTCAGTTTAAGATTTTAATTTGAAAGACAGCCTTTCCCAACAGGACAACACTATGTTTTTGCACTGGAGTGCCAGTTTGGATTACCTGGTTAAAGTATGGAATAGACACAATATACTGACTATGAGGTGAAAACGCTGCTGTTACATGAAGGTTGATGGATCAATGACTGATTTTCTTCAGCCAGTCACTCAATGCCTAGAGGTGAAAAGTGAAAAAATGTATTTTGCAAATTACGATGCAGTAATAAAAGTATCTTGCTGTCTCCCATTTTTTATTTTATTTGGTTTCATCCAACACAGTAATTATACAAAGGTAATCAAAGACACTGGCGCCGTAGTTTGACATATAAACAAGTATTTTTGTGAATATATGTTCATCTATCAATCTTCTCAATTCTGTCTTAAAGGCAAGGTGCCATACCTTGTTGGGAAATGACATCTCACTCTTAGTTATAGTTTTTCCTTATTCTTCAGTTCAAAATGTTTGTGGTATAACTTTTTTGGATATGTGGATTGTTAGTTGTGCAGAAAAGGCAATGGGCCTTGGGGAACATAACTGAAAAACAAAACCAACAAAGTGAGCTGATGAATAAGATTTAAAGTATGTGATAGAAAGGAAGGGCAGAGAAGGAAATAAAGTGAATTAAAGTCAAATTAGATATAGGAAAATAAATGATATGAAGGAAAGAAAGATTAAATTTGCAGACAGAAAACCAATCCACTATCTGAATTAATGAGATTTTGCAATTTATTCATGTTATGGGACAGAAAGGTTGATTGACGATCCATTAGCAATTATCAAGTTGTTACGTGCTGTTAATTATAAGGCTTAACTTGTTGCATAAATTTTAACTGGCGTTTAATATGCAAATCCAGCAAGTTTTTTTAAAAAAATGAGGCTAAAGGTGAAATATGTTTGTAAAAGCAAAGAGCTGATGAAATAAATTGAGCAGCACATTCTGGAGATTTGCAACACATAGTGTGTGTTTTATCTGTGAATCTGTTGACTGATTTTCACATTAGTACCCGCTTGTGCATTAATTATGTTCATAGATCCCTTACTGGGTTACAGTTCCACAGGGATGCGCTGTCATCTAGTACGTCAACCATGTGACAGAAGTCACGTGTGATCAGTGAGAGCTGAAGGGTGGCCTCCAGTAGAATGGGAATTTGAGAAATAAATGCTGGCATTACTGTCAGCACACATATCCCATTAATGATTAAAAGCATGTATTATTGAAAAGCGAGACAAGTTGTGGAAGCTCTTTGTCTTGCGTTCACAAGGAAAATGCCAAAACAAAAGGTGAGGAGCCTCACAGCTTGAGCCCAGCTATGTTCTCACAAGGATTGCAATTGTGTATGCATCACATTTAGGAACAGGAAGAAGGTCATTCAGCCCTTCAAACCTGTTCCACTATTCAAAGATTGGTATCTCAACTCCATCTACCTATCTTGGTTTCCTAAGCTTTAATGTCCATGTCTAACAAAGAATCTTTCAATTTCAGTTTTAAAGACAAAAGTTTGTGCCCTGCTCCATAGTTCATTTGGTAGTGATGGTGTATCACTTTCCTACCTTTAGTCATCTGAAATTCAACACAAGAAGGTGAGGGGACAGTCTACTCATTCAACTCTAATTGGTCACATAAGAACATTATCCTTCCATTAACCCAAAGACAGGTGAGGGGCTCACAATGAAGGGAACCATGACAAGCTGATGCTTGCTTATTCTTAGGGGAGGAGGGGTTAATGGCCTCTCTTGCTACAAGGCACTCTGTTCCTGGTCGGGGTAGGGGTGGTACAACTGCCAACCACCTCCTGCACACATTGCTGACTATCCTCCACCATGACTCTCACCTTTTGACCCTGCTGCTTTCATCACTGGCCTCTATCCTAGGTTTCCAGGGATGATGCTAGGTCTCAAATAGGCCTGCCAATGTCTTTTCAATGGCATTGCCATTCTTTGGAGTTTTCATCTGGCAGAACCTCCACTCCAGGGAAGGTGCATTATTAGCCTGTCTAGTGCCTGTTTGTAGCAACATGTGGCTGCCTCCCTGACTAAACGTGACACAAGGCTCTTGCTGATATCCCTGCTCCCAGTTACCTCAGGAAGATTCCTCCCACAGTTTCTCGGCAAGCCTTAGTCTCAGCAGTATTTTTGCAAGATGGAGTACTGGATTTCCATTAGCTTTATTGTGAAGTAGTGCTTTAGAACATCTCTGAACTGCATACCTCCACATTTTAAATTTATCCTCACTTGTTCTTGACTACCCCCTTCACAAGAATTTTTTTTCTATCTACCATGATCAAACTTTAATCATTTTAAACACTGCAATCAGGTTACATCTTCACCTTCTATTTCAAGGGAATTAAAACCTGTTCAATCCAAACTGCTTTCACAACTTGGCTCTTCTGACCCTGGTGTGATATTGAGGGAATCTTCTGTTAATACCTTCTGAAAAATCATCTCACCATTTACGCCAATATTCAACCGATACCCTAAAGTAAGCACTCCTGACATTTGGAGTCATGTAATTTATTAGAGAGAGTGCCTGTTGTTAATGGATCATTGAACCATAAACTAATGCTGTTAAAGTATTAACATCAATGAAGTGGAGGTGCCGGTGTTGCACTGGGGTGGACAAAGTCAGAAGTCGCATGACACCAGGTTATAGTCCAACAAGTTTATTTGAAATCGCAAGGTTTCAGGGCACTACTCCTTCGTCAGATGAAGGATATAAATTCTGCCTATAAATTCTGTGCCTGTGTGCCGCCTTCCACTTCACCTGATGAAGGAACAGTGCTCTGAAAGCTTGTGATTTCAAATAAATCTGTTGGACTATAACGTGGTGTCATGTGACTTTTGACTTTAATTTTAATGAGATTGCCATAAACGAGAGTGAATATATTCTGGTGTAATTTCACTGTTACTGAAATAAACAGAAAATAGAAACTCAGCAGCTCTGGTATGTTCTCTGCAGAATGATACAGAAAGAGTCATATTTATTCAAATATTAACTCTGTTTCCCTCTCCACAGATGCTGCCAGACCTGCTGAGATTCTCCAACAATTTCAGATCTCTTACTTCAAAAATATTTGACTTTTCTTTCACTAATACTGATGTTGGATAATTGATTGCAAATCATCTTCACCTGAAACTTATATATCTTATGAATATATTTATTTTCCACTTTTCAAAATGAATGAACTGTAATTTGCTGTGACACTTCATAGCATTTGCTATCAATTAATCCAGTCCTTGCACATAGATTAGATTAGATTCCCTACAGTGTGGAAACGGGCCCTTCGGCCCAACAAGTCCACACCACACCAAAGAGCAACCCACCCAGATCCATTTCCCTACATTCACCCCTGATACACCTAACACTATGGGCAATTTAGCATGGCCAATTCATCTGACCTGCACATCTTTGGACTGTGGGACAAAATCGGAGCACCCAGAGAAAACCCACGCAGACACTGGGAGAATGTGCAAACTCCACACAGACAGTTGCCCGAGGTGGGAATTGAACCTAGGCCCTGGCGCTGTGAGACAGCAGTGCTAACCACTGAGCCACTGTGCCGCCCCAGGAATCCTGATGAAGGGTTTTTGCCCAAAACGTCGATCCTCCTGCTCCTCAGATGCTGCCTGACCTGCTGTGCTTTACCAGCACCACATTCTTGACTCTGAACAGGGTTATACAGCTGGTCTTAACTCGTTGGATTGAAGGGTTATATAGTTTACAGCTTGGTCAAAGAATGAAGTGTTCATTAGAGTGGGTAAATTCAATATAAAATCCCACATAGAAGGATTGGATTAAGAGACCATGGAAAACATTGAAAAAGAAACATTTTTACAAAGTTAACATTTCAAATTGTGTGTTTTGAAAAGATCCAAAAGCACAAGTTTTTTCACTGGAGCACCGGAGATTAAGAGCTGTCTAACTAGAGTTTTATGAAATCATGAGGGGTGCAGTAACGATAGTGGTAGATGTCTTTTCCCCTAGGATGGGAGATTTCAAGATAAGGGGGCATATTTTCAAGGTGAGAGGAGACAGATTGAAAAAAGACATGAAGGACAATTTTTTTTACAGAGGATGGTTCGCATGTGGAATGAACTTCCTGAGAAAGCAGTGGATGCAGGCACAGCTACAACATTTTAAAGACAATTAGATACGTACATGACTAGCAAGGTTTGGAGGGATATAGGCCGGGAGCACGCATGTGGGACTAGTTTAGTTTAGAATTGAGTTCGGCATGGACTGCTTGAAGCGAAGTGTTTGTTTCTGTGCTGTATGGCTAACAATTAAAACCTGATGGAATGAGAGTGCAAACCTTTAAAGATCAGTGGCAGAGTAATTGACAGAAAGCAATTAATAATTATCACCAGATTCAAAGGATGTTCAGACTGGAATGGACAAGTCTTAATTTTCCGTAATTTATTTTATTTCTCATGCAACATGTTATCACTGTATACGATTCAATGCAACTCTTCAGTGGTGAAGACCATGAGGCCAACTTTTATGAAGATAAGTGGGACAGTGCAACTCAGCCTCCAAGATCTGGATATCTGAGTTGATCCACATGCCAAGTAGCATGAATTTGCTGAAACAATTGCACATAAATAAAAGTGAGTGCCATTGACCTCACTGTTACTTTGTGGAAAAAATCTGGGCTGACATTTTTGGAAAACTTTTTTTTAGCTCATTCATGCAATGTCGGTTTCACTGACAAAGCCTAATTTTCATCCCTAATTGTCCTGGAGAAGACGCTGGTGAGTTGCTACCTTGCACTGTCATAGTCCTTGGGGTGTAGGAATACAAACTTGCTGTTTGGGAAGAACTTTGGGCGGCACGGTGGCATAGTGGTTAGCACTGCTGCCTCACAGCGCCAGAGACCCGGGTTCAATTCCCACTTCAGGCAACTGTGTGGAGTTTGCACATTCTCCCTGTGTCTGTGTGGGTTTCCTCCGGGTGCTCCGGTTTCCTCCCACAGTCCAAAAACGTGCATGTTAGGTGAAGTGGCCATGCTAAATTGACCGTAGTGTTAGGTGTAAGGGAATGGGTCTGGGGGTGGGTTGCTCTTCGGAGGGTCAGTGTGGACATGTTGGGCCAAAGGGCCTGTTTCCACACTGTAAAGTAATCAAATCTAATCAAACTTTGACCCAGAAATACTAATGGAATGGTAATGTATTTCCAAATCAAAGTGGTGAGTGGCTTGGAGGAGAACTTGCAGGTGGTAGTGTATAGGCTGCCCTTTTCCTTTTGGATGGTCGAGGTCACAGGTTTAAATGGTGCTATCAGAGGAACCTTGGATGATAAACATGGTACACTACTGCCTTTGTTGCTATGTCTGCTCTTAGTTGTAAGAAACTCCATAATTCTGGTTTATAAACGCGACTCTCCCAACTTATCATTGCAGATGTGTCAAAACGAACAGAATAAGACCACCCCTCCAGAAGGAACTCCAATGGATGCATCGTCACGCCACAGTGGAGCTCAGGACAGTGGTATTGGGAGTGACAGTGCACGAATTCGGATTGTTCAAATTGAGCAGCAGAGTGGAACTAGTCATCATCGCCTTGCAAGGCCATCCCGCCAGTCCTCCATTGTGAAAAATTTGAATTTTATCCCATTTGATATGTTTATCACAGCCAGCCGTATCTCATTAATGACCTATTCAACAGCAGGTAGTTCCAAATCACGGTCCCAGCAAGAAAGCCAAAGCCAGAAGATGAGCGACAAACTTGGCGGGAATACGTTAAACCGGAAAAGTATGGAGATTGATGGCGTGTCAGAGAATAAATTAGGCCAGCCAGGGATCACAGTGCTAACAGCTGAGGATCTTCTGAATAGTAATGCTCCGTTGAGCGTAGGGAAGGTGACCAGTCACTTGTCACTAGAGAGCCTCCACACCCCAAGCAGATCATCAGCTCGACAGGCCCTTGGTGTCACTGTAGTCCGGCAACCAGGCCGCAGAGGAACACATGATCTTCAGGTCGAGCCTTTCGTGTACTTAGTGATAGTCCAACCTTCTTTGTTATTGAGTTGTCATCACCGGAAGCAGATGGTGGATCTATCATTCTTTGATGCCACATTGAAAGCTGTCCCTCCAGACTACAAGTGTATGGGTAAGAACATTTCTCAGTTTCCAATCTCATATGATGCCATGAATTATTGTCTACATGGATTTTAGTAAGGCTCTTTACAAAGTCTCACTTGGCAGACTGGTGAAAAAAAAACGTCCATGCAATACAGGGCAGTGTGTCAAATTAAATCCAAACTTGGCTTTGTAACAGGAAACAAAGGTTAATGATCGAGGCTGCCCTTGCGAATGGAAAGTTGTTTCATGTCATGTTCAACAGGACTCAGTGTTGGGATGCCGCTGTTTGTTTTATATATTAATGATTTGGATGTGAACGTGAGAGTCTCACTTGGAAAGTTTGCAGACTACACAAAAATTGGCCATGTAACAGGCAGTGCAGAGGATACCTGTAAGCTCCAAAATGATATATGTGGCTTGGTGGTGGGGAAGGAAAATGGCAGGTGGAGTTAGACTCTGATAAGTGTGAGGTAGTGCCTTTGGGGAGGTCAAATGAAATGCACAATAAACAGAAAAATACCAAGTGGATAGATGAAGTGAGAGATCTTGGTATGCAAGTGCCCAGGCCCCTGAAGATGGAAATACAGATAGAGATAAGGTTGTAAAGAAGGTATATGGAATGCATTCATTCATTCGCAGAGGTATGGAACACAAAAATAGGGATATAATGATGAAGCTGTATAGGACTCTGGTGAAGCCATATCTGGAGTATTGTATACAGTTCTGGTCACCACATTACAGGAATGATGTTATTGCTCTGGAGAGAATGCAACGAAATGATGCAGATCTGTAGCAATGAGGAGAGTTTGGAGAGGTTGGGTTGATCTCCTTGGAACAGAGAAGGCTGAGGGGCAAGGTGGTTGAGGTATACAGAATTGTGAGGGGTAGGGATGGACCAGACAGGAGGAACCTATTTCCTTTGGCAGAGAGTCAAAAACCAGGTGTCATGGATTCAAGCTAAGTGGAAGAAGCGTTAGAGAGGACATGAGGAAAGCATTTTCTATGCCGTGGGCGATGGATGTTTGAGGAGGCAGAGACCCTAAACTCTTTCAAAAAGTCACTGGATTTGTGCTTTATGTGCTGTAAGCTGCAGGGTTATGGGCCATGTGAGGGAAGATGGGATTAGAAAGGACATCTGGCTGTCTTTGGATCAGCATGGACAAAATGGGTCAATTGGCCCCCTTCTGCACTCAATAATTTCTATGGTTCTGTGGTATTGCTTTTTGATTTGATATGTTACATTTTCATTTTTGAGTTTTCTCCCTCTCACTCACTTCTGCCGCTCTTGACTAATATAAACAATAATCAGGGAACTGTATTTTGTGAAAAAGCTGAGAGTGAATTTAATTGATGTGTACAAAATAATGAGAGGCCTAGAGAGAATGGCTAGAAAAGACCTATTGTCCTTGACAGGGAGATCAGGAAGCAGAGGCCATAGATTTAAAGTAATTTGTGGAAAGACTAGGAGAGTTGAGAAATGTTTTCACCCAAAAGTTGAAGTGACTGTGGAACTTATTGCCCAAAAAGTGTTGCAGAACAGAAACCTTGACTCCATTTGCAGAGTTTGTGATATTCTTTTGAGGTGCTGCAACCTGGAGGATACATTTTTTTATTTTTATTCATTCACGCAGTGTAGTCTTCCCTGTCAAAGCCATCATTTATTCCTAATTGCCCCTGATTTGCCATTTTGAATTTTGGCACTCCTTGAAATGTGTGCACATCCTGTTAGAAAGGGAGTTCCAGAATTTTGGACTATTAACAGTGAATGGACTGTGGGGTCATGCTTTCATGCATTTACTTCCCTTGTCCTTCTATTTGATGCAGGTTGCAGACTGGAAGGTGTTCTCAGAGGTGCCTGAGTTACTACAGCGCACATTTTAAATGGTACATATTTTTAGCAGAATAAGTGGCGAAGGGAGTGATTGTTGAAGGTGTTAGGTGGAATGCTACTCAAATGAACTGCTTTGTCTTATATTAACTTCAAGATTCTAGAGTTTTGTTGGAACTGCAGCCATCCAGGCAAGTAGAACATATTCCATCATGCTCATCACAAAGTACAGGGGAGTCAATTATCTTTCAAAGAAGTCTCTGGCCTGCTCTTGAATCCGCACTATTTATATGACTAGTCCAATTCAGTTTTTTGTCAATAATGACCCTCCAGTTTGTGTGTAGTGTATGTAGTTTGTCATAATACCATTGAATGGCAAGGGGCAATGATTCGATTTTCTTCTGTTGAAGGGCATTTGTGCAATCTGAATGTTACTGGTTGTTAACCCAGTCCTGGATGTTGTCCAGGTCTTACAGCATATGGACACCAACTGCTACAATGTCTGAGGACATGCAAATGTTACATAATCATCAATGAACATCCTACTTTTGTCCACTTGATGAAGAATAGGTGATGAAGCAGCTGAAGATGGTCAGGCCTCGGTCATTACTCTGAAGAACTCAGTCCTTGTACTGAGATGATTGACCTCTCACAGCCACAACTGTCTTCCCTTGTTCTCTCTCTTGAAATCCTTCAAAATTACAATTTTACAATTAGAAATTGAATTGAATTGAACTTATTATCACGTGTACCAAGGCACAGTGAAAAGCTTTGTTTTGCAAGCAATACAGGCAGATTAAATAGTTAAGTAGCATAGATAAGTAAATAATAGGTAAACAGCGGCAAAACAAAAACACAGGTACAGGCAAATGTTCAGAGTTTGTGAGTCCATTCAGTATTCTAACAACAGGGTAGAAACTATTTTGAAACTGGCTGGTGCATGTGTTCAGGCTTCTGTACCTTCTCCCCGATGGTAGAGGTTGTAGAAAAACATTGCCAGGGTGGGATGGATCTTTGAGAATGCTGGTGGCCTTTTCTTGACAGAGGGCCTGGTAGATGGATTCTATAGATGGGAGGTTGGCCTTTGTGATTGTCCAGGCTGAGTTCACCACTCTCTGTAACCATCTCCAACCTTGAATGGTACAGTTGCCATTTCAGGGGTAGCGATACATCCAGACAGAATGCTCTCGATGGTGCACCTATAAAGGTTGGCAAGGGTATTCGTCGTCATGCCAAATTTCCTCAGCTGCCTGAGAAAGAATAGATGTTGTTGGGCCTTTGTAACCAGTGCGTCCATATGAAGAGTCCAACAAAGCTTCTTGTGGATGACCACTCCCGGAGCTTGACATTCTCCACTTGTTCCACCTCTGTGCTGTTGATGTGTAGGGGGGCATGAGTAACAGCCCGCTGAAAGTAATTTGAAGCCACAATAACTTTCTAATGTCTTCACTAGGTAACTGATCCCTTATTGCAGACCAAACTGTTTCTGCAGTCTCCTCAGGCTCAGGATTGTAGTGCTGTTCAAGCTTCCACAACATTTATGACTTCAGTGTATTATGGCAGGAGTGAGGAAGTTCCTGAATGCTTTATACATTTCTCTATGGTATAATGTGAGCCTTCCCCACTGTACCGCCTGTAAGGCAAGCATATATTTTATTGGATATGGAAACCAGAACTGCAGATCATTCTCCAGATAGTGTGTCACAAAAGCCTCATAAATTGTCGTGAGCAACTAGCAGGACTTAATTTTAGTTTTGCCGTTGTTTGGCCCTACCAGAATCTAAGGAATTTTCAAAGAACATAGCAATGCTTCCACTGACTCTGTAGATATTTCTTTTAATAAACAAAGATTCAGACTATCTAGTCTGAGGATTTGTCAGCCTTTAAGTCCAATAGTTTTCCAAGCATTGTTTCCCTGGTGATGGTGATTGTTTTAAGTTCCTCCGTTCCTCCCTTCACTTTTTGATTTTCAAGTACCTTTGGAAAGTTGTCAGAGTTTTCTACAATGAGACTGTCACGATATGCCTATTCAATGCCTCTGCCAATCCCTTGTTTTTGGTTTGAAGTTTCAAGCTGTGGTGAAAGGAAATTCCTTCTGGACCATGAGCAGTGCTAGAAAAATACCTGTTCCACTCATTCTTTCTTGCCTCGCATTAACAGCTGTGTTTCCCCAAGCATTATGTTCGAAACTGAATTGAAATCCAGTGTGCACAGCCTTATTTAAATTTGGGAGCTGCTCCCAGAGAGTTGGTTTGTCTACCATTTTCCAGTCCATCTCCTCAAAAATTGAAAGTGGCCATGGTACAGACAGTTAGGGAGAACTTTGCAATTTGATGAAGACAGACACGGCACTAAGATCAGACAGATAAGTCACTATTTAGGATGCATGCAAGTTTCCTGGCACTTTGACAAACCCTTTTATTCAAGCAAGTGAGAATCCCACTCGTTGAAGTCATGTGCCCATAAAAGATCCCCTTGGGGGAAGCATTGTCATTAGCTGAATCCTGGAGCTGGGCTGTGCAAACATTGCTTCTGTTTCCCAAGCTTTTTTTGATCAGTGGTGTGTTATGTGGGCCAGCAAGAATTTGCCAACTTATTGAGCATAACCCACAGGAGGTTTGAACACTGCTGCTTTACAGAGTCATTGCACTGAAGGTAGTCATTAATCCCACTGTGCTTACGCTGACACAGGGTTTGTTTCTATTCATTCATGGGATGTGGGCATCACTAGATGAGCTAGTTTTCAGAGCCCAGCCCAAGTTGCCTTTGAGAAAGTGATGATGAACCACTGCAGTCCATTTGATATGTATGCACAATGCCATTTGAGATGGACTACTTGGATTTTCACCAAGCAACACTGGAGGAAAGATGATATATTTCCAAGTTGGTGCTAAGTGAATTGGAGGCGATGTTCAGGGGGTGATGTTTCCATGTATCTGTTGCCCTTGTCCTTCCAGATGTCAGGGGTCGTAGGTTTGCTGACTATGGAGTCTTGGAAAATTTCTGCACCGCATCTAGTGGATAGTACCCATCACTACTACTGAGAATTGGTTGTGAAAAGAGAGGATAATTGTGAATATGGTGCTTTGTCTGGATGGTGTCAACCTTCTTGAGTGTTTGTTGAAGCTACAGCCATCCAGGCATTGGGGGAGTATTCCATTGTACTCTTGATTAGAACCTTGTAAATGGACAGGTTTTGGGGAGTCAGAAGGTGAGTTTCTCATGACAGTATTCCTAGCCTCTGACCTGCTCTTGTAGCCACAGTATTTATACTGCAGACATTTCGTCCCCTGTCTAGGTGACATCCTCAGTGCTTGGGAGCCTCCTGTGATTCAATCAATAAGCACATCGACCTGGACCCAATATACCGATCACTGCAACGGACAGCTGGAACTGACAACCGGAAGCAGCAGATTCAAACCACTACAAATGCCGGAGGAAAGATCACAGAAGCGCTTCACAGGAGGCTCCCAAGCACTGAGGATGTCACCTAGACAGGGGACAAAACGTCTGCAACACAAATTCCCAGCTCAGCAAACAGAACCACAACAACGAATCTTCTCACAAACTTTGAACAGTATTTACATGGCCAGTTCAGTTTCTGGTCACTGGTAACCTCAATAATGTTGATAGTGGAGGATTCAGTCATGGTAACATCATTGAATTTCAAAGGGTGATGCTTAGATTGTTTCTTACTGGAGATGGTCATTATCTGGCACTTACATGACACTTGCTATTTGTTACCCCAAGCCTGGATAACAACCACATCTTGTTGTGTTTGAACGTGAATTGCATTAATATCTGAGGAGTCATGAATGGTGCTGAATATTATGCAATCATCAGCAAATATCCCCCACTTCTGACTTCTGATCGAGAGAAGGTCATTGATGAAACAGTTGAAGATACCAATAGACTGATCTGGCTACCTGGCTGATCCAGATATAACTGTCTACCTCTGGAATCCTTATCCATAATACAACAATAACCTCTGCACATCTGCTGCAGAGACACCTCATGTCTGTCAGCTAGCTCCTGACAGGCCACTGGAGACATCTGTGTATGTGTATGCCACTGATCTCACCAGTCTGTGGATGAGGGAACTGTGGAGGCATAAGTGGAACCTATGGCAGACAAATTGGACCTTCTTCCAGATACTAAATGGCTGCAGATGTGTGCAGTCGGGGCAGGTGATGTCAGCTGATTGTGACGTTGTATTCCTATACTTGTGGCCTGGAGGTCATGGCGGTCAGTCATTCTCAGTGCTGGGAGAACATTGCTGGAGTATCCTCGGACTAACCAAGTTCTATTACTTCATCAATGAAACTCTCTTTATCTTAAGGTCATAAGTGGGCACGTGTGCTGATGATCGCACAACATACAGCACCATTCTCAACTTGTCAGATACTGAGGCAGTCGGTAGCCCAGTGCAGGAAGATCTGAGCTATATCCAGGATTGGACTGACAAATACCAAGTAACTTCCAGATCTGCCGAGCAATAACCACCTAAAACAAGGTAGAATCTGACCATCTTCTCATTATTATTCAATGATATTGCCATCTTTGAATTTCATGCAATCACCAATCTCTGGGTTATCAATGGCTAGAAACTGAACTGGGCCAGTCATAAATACAAAAGCAGGATAGAGCCTGAAGTGGGTTGCTCTTATATTGTCTGTCCAGAGTGTGACCACCACTTACAAAGTGCAATTCAAGACAGTGATGAAATACTGTATATGCGTATTTCGCTACTGTGTGGTATAACCTATTGGCCCTGAAATGCAATGCAAGAATGAGAAACAACTGCATGTTGTTTTACAAGCCGTCTAAATAACTGTCAAGTGGAAAGCTGTAGCAATATCTGATTTCAAAAAAGATTCAGATGATTTCAAAATGCATCTAAATTATGAATGGAACTAAATATAGCTTGAAACTTGCAATCAGTGTATAATTCAGAACTGGGCCGAATTGTGAGAGAAACAAAGAGAGAGTATAAAATGAGATTAGCAGCTAATATGAAAGAGAATCTATTGGAATGGTAAGAATAAAAGGTGGTGGAAGGAGGGAGTGGACCCAGATGGGATTTAAAAGGGGGTTTGTGCATGGAAGGATTGAACACTGCACAGGCAGTAAATGAGCGTCTTGTAAAAGGCTTTGCCAGTAAAGTAGATGCTCAGAATTTTAGGGTGAGACAAGTTGTTAAGACATTTGATATGCTAAAAATTAGGAGGAAGTTTCAGAAAGGCTGGTTATATTTTAAAGTTGAAGTGTTACTAGGACCATTGACTATAAGAAAAATAATGGTAAAATAAATTCTACAGGTACTGTGCCTGATTTCCTTATCCTCCTTTGATACTTGGGCAGTGTCTAACAGGATTAGATAGAGTAAAGGCAGAGAGGATATTCCCGATAACTGAGGAATCCTGACAAGGGGTCACAGTTTAAGGATGCGGGATAAGTCATTTAGGACCGAGAGCATGGGCCATTTCTACACCCAGAGATGGTGAGCCTGTTGAATCCTCTGCTACAGAAAGTAGTTGAGACCAAAGCACAGAATATTTTCAAGAAGGAGTTTGATGTATAAAGGGATAAAAGGGAAGAAAGCAGGAGCATGGCAGTAAGTTGGATGATCAATCATGATCATATTGGATGGCGGTGCAGACCTAAAGAACCGAATGGCCTACTCCTGCTCCTACTTTCTATGTTTGGAAAGGATTTAGTGGAAAATGGGGAAACAGGTAATCCCTAGGTTGTAAACGAGTTCCATTCTTGAATCCATTCGCAAATTGATTTGTTTGCAAGCTGATTTCTTCACAAGTCAGAATACAATGCAGGACAACAAACTACAGCCGTCATAAGGGCAGGAAGTGTTTGTATATGAGGTCTTTAAACTTACACCCTGTATGGGATTGCGTTTGTAAGCATGAGTGTTTATAAGCTGGATGTGCATAACTTGGGGGTCCCCTGTACTTTGCATCATGTTATGGTTAAGAGAGAATTCAAATTGGTCAGAGACTGCAAATCAATGTGAGGTGAGTGTCCACAGTTTAGCATCTTAAAGTGTGCATGGGAATGTTCATCCTAGAGAAGTGTGAAATGAAAAAGATATTTGTTTCTGTGTTGGAAATGCTACTCATAAATGACAAACAAAAGTTAGTAATGAAGTGGACTTACCGATTTTCTCAATAATTGAGAAGTGTTCATATATCTGGAGACATTTGCCAGTGCTGTTATGTACAGTCATGCATTAATTCTTGTGGTAAAGGGGAAAATATTTTGCCATTTAACATAGTTGCACTGTCACTTTACAGTTTGGTTTCAGATTAATATTGCAGAGTCTTTGGCAACCCTGGGTAGAGGGATCAAACTGGTGGTCACAGCAATGATAATACATTGGCAGCCTTTTTGAAGGTTCTGGTATTAATTTGCCTGTTCTCACTTTGAGAATGGAATAAAAAAAAATACATTGGACTGAAATAAGAGAGTTCTATTACTCAAATACTCAAAACACCTGATGAGGAAAAATTGGGCTAGTTTGTAATGAATTAATAGAATATTTAGGATTAACATAACCCAAACAGTCATGATGTTGTGTAATTTGACATGAGCCCTCATATTTCATATTAAAACTTGGAGCGTCAGCAGAAGAGCTTTGCACAAGGAAATTTATTTTCACTTGGCTAAGTATTGTATCTGCTATTTAAACAACTTGACAAATTTGGCACTTAATTTGGCAAAGCCTGTTGCTCCATCTTTCACAAAAGAAGTGAGAAGAGTGATGTAATATGTGGTTTCATTTTGTTTTTATTGTAGATCCTGGGAAGACTCTTCCAGAAGCTCTAGACTACAGCGTGTTCTGGTTGCAGACTGTTGCAGGTGACGTTGACCTGAAAGCTGGCATTCCCCCTCCTCTCATCTCTTTTCAAATCAAAGACTTCCTCAATGGGCCAGGTAAGAGCACAAGCTTTCTGTGCTTTTAGGTGAGCTGATAGTGTGATCTAAATCACTAGGAAGAATAAATAATATGAAACCGATTACAACAGTGAAGTCCTGGAGCTGTTCGCTAAATTACAGCTTTTGCTTTACTCCTAAAGCTTGAATGTGTGATCTGTTAATAAAAAATGCAACTGAAATGATTCTCGAGTGGAACTGCACTCTCCATCCTATTGCACTGGGTTTTATGTGCGAGCTAGAACAGCAATTCTCAAAGGATTGAGCGAAGATTTAAAATTTACTCAAGTAAACTAGACGTTGTAAACAATTTGTCAATTGGCAGAGGAAAGAGATAAACAGATGCGAGTTAGCAGAAACTTAATCTCATAATTCCAGCATACAGGAAGCCCAGCAGTCATTTTGCATTACGAAAAGCTGAGTTCAATGATAGTAAGTAGCTAGACACCGAAACCACTAATGAACGGGTAATGGCAGGATATGGTAATGCACTCAATACCACATGAAGGGGCAATTTTTCCATACATTTGGCAAAAGAAGTAAGCATATATTTTTTCCAGATTGAAGTAACAGGATACTAGTGTTAGTGAGTACATGTTATAGTTCCTGCAGGAAATGGTGCTTACAACACCCAGACCCGGACGATAAGAATGTAATGGTGTATATTGTACGGGAAAGGCCAATTACTGACATTTCTACGCGGGTTATAAATCGGTGATGTAAGCCCGTCCATCATTCTGCTGGGCTTCAAATGCCTGTAGTTTAAGGTTCTCCATGGCTCACTTTAGTTTATTACTAGCTTGAGAGACATAGCTTTATATAGGTCTTCAGAAAATAGCAATAAAACATGACGTTGGCATCCTGTACACTTAAAAAAAATGGTAGCATTGTATTACCATTCTTGCTACATCCAAACTGTTACACATAACATAATTCAACTAACAGTTCTGCTGCCTGTTTCCCCTGGTGCTGTATAAACTTGCTTGAGATTGATTGGTCCCCTTCCACCCGTCCCACACTGGTTCAGGATACCAAATAAGTATTTCTTCAAGAGATTCCTGAATTTAGCAAAGGATATAATTCCTTCCATTAACAAGGTCATTGGTTTCCTGCAAACCTGCAGAATAATGTGACTAGAAATCCACTGGAGCAATAGCTCCGACAGGTGATAGATTAGTTGGAACAAATTGGAACGATTATGACCTGGCGTTCCTGGTTTCCATCAAGCTTTTTTTTTGAAGGGGCGGTGGTAGGGGGGAAATGTCATCATTTTTGCACAGTGGTCGGCCCAGCAGAGTGCCTGTAACAGGTTAATTTGAATCATATGAAGTGTCACTGGCCTCAGCTGACACAAGCTTCATTCCATGTGTGAAACTGTAATAAATCCATTCCCAACTGAGGTAAATCCCCCACGAGCGGGTGAACTAATCCAGGCAAGATACTGGCATGCTCGACCTCCATAATTTGATGCAGGGCGACCCTGAACTCATTGCAAAGAAAAGAAACACCATAGTGAAGCAGCATTGGATTATTTGTACACTTCACAGGTCATCCAGTTCCGTTGTGCACTACAGATATAGCAACAGATAAATTCAGGAATTTGCCCAGTTGATCTCCTGTGGTGTAATTGTTTGGAATAATCATCTTGAGAGTTAGCAAGTGGGAAAGTGGGATTTGTCAGAATATTTCAATGTATTTGCGCATTTTTTTTAACAAAAGGTAACAATCATTTTTTTTAATCAATGTACTTTTTTGCATCCAGAGACAGTGGTTGATGAGTAAGTGGTGTCTCTGTTTCGGAACACAAAATGAAATCTTCGAACAAAAATATATTTGTGATCCACATCAACAACTTGAATATATGTGGCATAGTTAATACAATTAAAGCACCCAAGGCACTTTGAAGGAGTTATCAAACAAAACATTATACCTAGTCACATAGCGAAAACATGGTGCTGCTTTTGTTTTTAATGTGTAACAGTAATTTTGAAGATAATTTTTTCATCTAAGTTGAGGTGAGTTCTACTGTGCGTGGAGAGTTAACTTCCCTGAAATTGATATTGGATCAGGCTCCGATATCATCCTGGCTTTCCCCTGGGTGGATACATGGTCTAGCAGGACACCCTGTCTCTTGCTGTGGCAGGAAACCAATTCAAAAGGCATAAAAGATTTTCTTTAGTCGTGAACAGCTCCCAGTACTGTGTCCCCACCTTCCGAATAGCCAAGGCGAGTTCACAGTGTGAAGAGCTTCTTCAGTGACTAGCTGTGAAGTTCTCCAACTGTGAGCATTAAGCAGCTGCTGATCAAAGCGTTCCCACTCTGAGAGTGCCTTTGGTGCTAACTTCTCAGAAGGTCCTTCATCTGTCTTGCATTTCTCACAAGTTCAGTTGCCAATGCTTATTGCCAGCCTTTTACTCTCGGAGGTCAAGTACAGAATTGAGGTTGACCATTCTGTGGCTCTTTTGGAGAGCTGCACTGTCAGATGTTCCCATCTTTCAGGTGTGGCATTGAATTGACCCCCCACCTGCTCTCCTCAAATGGATGTAAACAATCTCATGGCCCTACTTCAGCAAAAAGGGAGGGGAATGTTCAATGTCCTAACCAATAATTCTTCTTCAACTGACACCATAATAAAAGGTTTTATTAGCCTTTGTCTGATTGTTGTTTGTAGGACCTTGCTGTGACTAAATTGGTTGATGCATTCCCAACATTGATAATGCTATAATGGCACTTGATTGGCTGTAAAGTGCTTTGGGATACTTTAGGGCTGCCCTGATTATTTCTGCTGTGCAATCTTGTCAGTGTGAAATGCACCTAACTTTGAGAGGTTACTCATGACAGGTAATGTTTAGTTGTGTAAAGGACTGCCAAAGTTGTGAATATGGCAAGGCAAAGAGGCCAGATCTGCAAACTTTGTGGGACACAGGAATAGGGATCTCTGGCCCATTGCTGGGGTGTTTTGGCATTCAATCCCATGCTGGTTGACATGACTGCAAGAAAAATAGCCCTGTGTGACATTGCAGGATATTCTCCCAGACGTGAACAATGCAGCATGCCTTGTAATAGGATGATTAAGGTCAGCGCTGTATCACTATGCAAAACCTGAGAACAGGTGTTGAAGAAGGCAATAGTTCTTAATGGAACTGAGGTAGGTTAATCTCGACCTAGTGACCAAGTATAATATTAATATTGCAAAACACCACTCTATGAGCTGGTTGCAGATCTCTTCCACTTCACAAACCTTTATCTTGTATCATGAATAACACGATCCAAGGTGGTATGTATTAAAGTTGCACCTACTGTATCAATTTCTTCAGGTGCACTAGCCAAAATATTTCTTCACTCCCAGATGGTTTTGTGTTTTGTCAGGTGGGGCTTTGGTGCAAAGATGGGCTTGATATAATTAGAAGTCTGCTCTTTGGAAAATTGTAAAATGTTTGACACATTCCTTTGAATTTTCAAATTAAGAACATGAAGCGTGGCTCTTTCATGTCCAAACAAAGATTCAAAGCATGTTTCTAATGAGAAAGAGAAATGGCTTGATCTAAACTAAATAAATTCTTCAAAGCTGTGTGATTAGTTAGTACATTTGTAAGTGCAAAAATAAAATTCCTGTCATCGGTTTAAAATCAGTTACATATACTTGGTGAAGGTCTTGTTACCGGAAACCTTTCTTTTTCTATTTAAATTACATTTTTGGAATTTTCTTTCGGCATAGGGTCATTCTGTAATGATTAAAAAAACCTGGGCTACATATCTAACCCATTTACATAATTTGGGATTCTTTTTAAGAATCTAGTGAAAAACTTATTGTCGGTAAAATATTTGTATTTCTTTTTCAAGCTTTGTGTGGTTAGCTGTGTCACTCCAGACTCTGAGTTCAAAGCTTGTAGTTTCAAGCCCCCACTCCAGATTCTTGAGGAGAGAATGAGACTGAGGGAGTGCTGCACTGACATTTGTTTAAGACATTTAATTGTGGCCCTGTCTTCCCTCTCAGACGGGTGCAAAAGATCCCAAGGCACTCTGGTGTTTTAAGCAATGTTTACCCCTCAATCTGTCATTGGCCTTCATATCTAAATGGCTGGTGTACAGGGATGCAGACATTTTGGTGTGGTTATACAAACCCTAGTTAGAACCTCTTAGGACTCTGTGAGCAGATCTGGGCACCACATCTTAAGAAAGGTGCTTTGGCCTTGGAGGGAGTTCAACACAGGTTTACATTGATGATACTTAGACTTCAGGGGTTGAGTTATAAGGAGAGATTATAAAAATCTTGCCTTTGTTCTCTGGAATTTAAAAGGTTAAGGGATGATCTAATCAAGGTTTTCAGGATATTATCTGGGAAAGACAGGGTAGATAAAGATGAGATGTTTCCAGTCGTTGAAGATTCCCCAACAAGGGATCATAGTCTAAGGATCATGGTCAGACCATTCAGGAGAGACGTGGGAAAGCATTTGTACATGAAAAGAATAGTGGAGGTGTGGAACTCGCTTCCTCAAATGGTGGTTGATACTAATTCAATTGTTAAATTTAAATCTGCAATAGACATTTTTTTGTGAAGCAAGGGTATCAAGAGATTTGTGCACAAGGCAAGCGTATGGAGTTCAACCACAAATCAGCTACAATCTTATTGAATGGCGCAGCAGGCTGGAGGGGCTAAATGGCCTACTCCTGTGTTCATATGTTCCGAAACAGATTATATGGAGAGGAATTTCTCCCTTCCTGGTGTGGTGAGGGTAATGATAAATTAGGGTGAGAATGCAAACAATTCGATTCTCAATGTCAAGAAGAGTTTTCCTAATTTTCCCCTCGAACCTTAAAAGCCAAATTCAGATGCCACCCTTGAGTGGCATCAATCTTACAATGTAGTTGCAACTCATTATTCCATAACTCATTCTATTTATCTCCCACTTCCAATTCTCCTCCCCTGGTTAAAAAAACTAGACAATTTCATGACAGGTACAGCAGAGCAGATACCTGCTGGCTGCAGCTCACTGAATGCCTGTTTGCCTGTCCCAGTCATCATGCAGTTGCTTCTTCTGCACCACCTCCCTGTGTAGTCCATCTCCACTATCCTCCTCGACCTTTTGTCCATGCAACTCCGCATCAGCAAACTCCCCATCCCACTGCATGATCGTGCCTGTTGTCAGACCAGCATCTTAATCCCGAAACACTTTATTTTAGATCTGGTGGGCATCTACAGTTTACATGTTTCTCATAGGTATAGGGACATAGGGACAGTCACTTTAACTTGAGCATCAGCACAGGGTGAAAAGGGCAAATTTGTCCTCTGACTCCAAAAGACCTAGTGGCAGAAGTAGGCTGTTCAGTTCATTGAGTCTGGTCTGTCATTCAATGAGGTCACAGCTAATTTTATAATCCTCAGCTTCACTTTTCTGCCTTTTCTCTGTAACATTTAATTCTGTTTCTGATTTAAAATCTGTCTGTCTTACCTTTAGATATGCTTAACGACCCAGCCTCAACAATTCTGTGTAAACAACTCCACAGATTCACTGCCTTCTGAGAGAAGACATTCCTCCTCATTTCTGTCCTAATTGTGAGACTCCTTATTCTGAGATTAAGCTTCTAGACCTGGACTGTTCCACAAGGAGAAAGAGGGCAAGGCAGGCATCTTGTGATGAGGAGCAGTCAGTTGTTAATCAATCAGTCAGACAAGAATTGGGCGTGTCACTGTATGCCACCATGCACCTCAACATCACAGCTGTTCCATAGTCCATGCAGCACAAGACTGCATGCATTACAAGCTAATGGTGTTATGTAATAATGAAAGGAGAAGGGTCCTTAGTTGGGTGAAGGGGGTCTACAGTCAGAGATACTGCCATAGTCAGTCAAGGAATTAATCTGATCACACAGCATGGGGTTGACCAAATCAGTCCTGCAGATCAAGCAGTCCAGAGGTTGCAGATAAGTTAGTCAGGGTAATACTGAGAGATAAGTAGGTCAGTGTTTTCTGCAATGCGACAAAGGAAGGGATTGAGTCTGGTGGAAGTGGATGCAAGAACAGGTAATGGTCATTTATGAGCTGGAGTGGTGGTGAGCAACATTCCCCTTAGGCTGGGTACAGGTACTCCAACATTTGTGCATGGTAATTGGTGTGCTACAGAGTTTGGCTTCGGTTTCGGACATCAGTACCGAGGCCCACGCAGAAACAAAACAATTTTATGGGGATGTTGATGGTGAGGTGTCCTTGCTCAGTGAGTAGGAAGTACAGAGGGCAGGAAGGGCTGGTTGTTTGGACTGGGTGTGAGCCGTTGAGTGGTCGGGATTCATGCAGTAGTGAGTCTTGTAGTCCTTTAATCTTGGCAAGGTGTGTGTACAGTGGCTGCATTAGAGTGAATTTTGACCTTGTGAGTGTGGAATAACAGAGAGGAGACAGCGCCAATTGCTCTTGTGAAGATCAGTGACCACGTTCCTATACTGCTAATCTGGAACACAGCAGCGACCTGTGGTGCAGACTGGCTGTGTTTGTTGTTATGGTCTCTTTTGGTGATCAACAGGAAAAAGGATTGCCCCACCTGTCCACTTCCCCATCCACCAGCACCTCCAGGTCCCATCCCGAAAGTTTGTGTCTTTACTGTGAGACATATTCTGTTTGAGAGGTAGTTCCTGGTGTGTGGTTGGAATTGTAGTGCCAGAGGGGTGAAAACCATGAGGTCTCAGCAACAATGTACACGTTCGCTTTCTCCAAAAAAACACATCCAACAGCTCAGTCTGTAATTATTGCTTAGAAAAGTAGGAGATTGCATGAGAAAAATCTCTCCAAACCATGACACACCAGCCAACATGATTCACAGATAGCAATTTAATTCACTTAATAATATGCCCACAAATAATCTTTCATATTTATAATAGTAACATTTCTTTTCAATAAAAATATGCTATTAGTTCAAAAATTGAGCTGAACAATGAGATTCAGTACAAGGAACTTGATAATTGAATACTTTTCTGAGATTGAAGTGGATCAGTTGCTATTACTGATGCATATATCCAGCATTGTGTTATTTTAAAAATGCAAATAATACCTGCTTAAGTTTCTATGTTTTAGCATCATTAACTACTTGAGTTCAATGTGATGGTTTACTCTGATGATGGACAGCTGCACATGGGCTTTTTTAGTCTTTAGCAGAACTCAAGGCTGATTACTCCCATACAGCAGCAGTGAACTCTTTTTTTTGCTTTATAAAAGGCAAATGTAAAGTAAAAGCAGAACCTGGCTACTACAGAATTACATATGCTGGAAGGAAGCAGCACAGACAAGCATGAGCTTCTGAACTGCATTTGAGCATTTATGGCACAACTGGGCCCAGCTCCACCCTAGGACAGCATGCACCTCTTGTAACCCCAAATGTTTGCTACTTGATGCACCACACAGTATAATCGTAACTTGATACTTATTATGTGATGTTTAATGTATTGTTTAAAAATTGGTTGATTTGTATTTCTCTCTGTGTTGGTAAGGAGCCTGTGGATTTGACAAATTGACTAACACATACAAGATGTGCTCTTGAATAACTTTTGATTCAATGTTTTGTTTCAAAGAAGGTAAATAGATTCTGTGAGCAGCCTGCTTTTGACAAATAATAAGATTTGACTTACTCTTGACCGTCAAATGAGTTTTGGCTGCTTTGAGTATAACATGGATGTGAATAAAACTTCAGTTAAAGATTCCATTTAAAGCCAGTTCTTTACTATTGGAATTAATGGCACTTTTAAACAATTTTAACACCAAACTAGATTTTGATTAAAAGACATTTCTGATGGCTAAACCTATAAATAAGAGGATGGTTAAATGATGTGTATGTTATTCCTCCATTAAACAAAATAAGCAATGTAAACAAAGAAAATTGATTAATGTTCTCTTCCATGCATGGAATGAGATGGTTTTGTTTTCTTCAGTCCCACTGCTCAATGAAACTATTAGTTTCCAAATGCCATAGCTGTGTATGCGGCACTCAAAACCATGCTCAGTAAAGTAACTAAACCAGCTCCTTTGATTTGACAGGTCTGTCGTGGCCTTTAACAAGTATTTGTTTGAATTCCAATTCCTTTTATTTTCTAAACGTTCTGTTTTTTTTTAAACAGCTGAAGTTCATTTGGAATTGTCACGTCCTTGGAAAGTCAACTTAAGCCTTGTCAAACTGGATCAAGCAACAAAATTTTTAAAGAGTATCCTGCCCAGATATGGTTCTGAGATCACCTCCAAAGCTGCAGTCTCCCCTGAAACAGTTTATAGGAAAGAGGAGATGTTTACATCAGTATCTGGTGCGAAGATTGAACCTGGATCAGTTGCTGAGACAGGAGTGGATCAAGGAAGCATTTGGAAAATGGTCTCCTTCTTTCAGAAGTTTTCCATCCACACAGCTCAGGTTGTTGTTGCAATGGAGACAGTGCCTCATCCCGATAAGCCTTGCATTCTGGCCTCTCTTTCGAGTCTAAAAGGTATCCTTAACATAAAAACAGGACCCAAATCCACAGGTAAGTAACATAACTTGTATTTCCAGATTAGAAGTTGATAATTTAATATTGTGTGTTAATTAATAATGGCTAAGTGTTAAGATGTATTTATATTAATCCCATTTCACTTGATAATAGAACTTAAAACAATTAGTTCGTTCCTTGGCCAATAGGATAATTTCTGTTGTTGAATAACTGTCTCTCTTTCCACAGCATTTTTCATTTGTGTTTTAAAGAATTTCAGGACAAGGAGGAACGAATCGGATTTCCTCTCCTTTGGGTAAATTGCTGAAGTACATATCAGCGCAATTCAGTTCTGATGGATGTTAGAAAGTATATAAATTATTCCTTTTTGAAAGTGCACTTGACGTACGTCAAGCAGTTTATAAAACATGCATGCATATGTGCACACACATGCACACAGATGCATGCACACAAGGTCATCCACTTTGATTTCAAAGTCTACCAATCCTTTAAACGTTCTTTCACCGTCACAGTCTAATCATATGGATCAATGTTCAAGGATAGATCTGTTGACTGGTACAATTAAACAGTGTTATTAGTATATTTGTCCTAGATACACTTTCCCTTTATACTATGTTTTTGAAAGTTAGGATGATTTTTGTCCAACATATTAAAAAAAGTAACATACTGAATTTTCCTGTAAAGGTAGGTGGTTTACTGTAGTTATTAATAAGTTGCAATTGAGCTTGAGTGATATCAACCTGCTAAAGGAAACCTTTACCGATAAGGTGCGATCTCTTGCTTCTAACCACATAGGCATTGTCGAAATTTCTGGATTAAATGAAAATGTGTGAACATCTAGATTTTAAATGCATTGTAAATTTTCAAGCAGAATTCAAGTTAGGCATTCATACCTAAAACAGCACCCATGATGTGTCAATCTCTAGTGTAAAAAGCAGTTCTGGAGAAACTCACCAGGTCTGGCAGCACCTGTGGAGAGAGAAACAGGTTGAACATTTCGAGTCCAGAATGACTCTTCTTTGAAGTTTTAATGAAGAAGCACTAATCCCATTCATAGAAGGAACAAGGATAAGAGGGCACAGACTTATAGCAATCAGCAAAAAAAGCAAAAAACAGTATCAGGAAAACTTGTTCATGCAGCGAGTTCTAAGGGTCTGGAATGTGTGCTTGAGAATGTTGTGGAGGCAGGTTCAGTCGAGGTACTCAAAAGGAATTAGCATGTTATTTGAAAAAGAAGAACGTGTGTTGCAGGGACCAGGCAGGAAATTAAGTAAATTGCTCACTTGGAGAGTGGATGCAACGTGATGAATGAATGGCCTCCTATTGAGTGCGATGTTTTTCTGTGTGAGAATGTAAGAGAAAGATGTGACAACTTTTGATCCAGAATTAAGGAAAATCTTTAGTTTCTTTAAAAGGTCTATGGAATGTGCAATTGTTTTTAAGCATGTTTAGAAAGGAGTTTTAAGAGTTGGCATCAATTGTAAAGGGATTTGTTGTAATTTGTTTGGATAATAAGAGTTATCAGTACATGTGACCCTGAGACCCTTGATCTGAAAGCAGTACCAACAGAGTTGAAGTTAATACCAGAGACTATGTAGCGCACTCACACAAAAATGAACTACAAGCAGAGGTACCAGATGGTACACCTATTGAGGCATACACAGTGAGAAAGCAGACAGATTGAAAGAAAGAGATGATGAAGCAAATCTCTCTCAAACCTTACCCAAGGTGTAATTTATTGCACTTCTACATGGCATGAGGTGTGCAAAGGGACCCTGGAGACATACAACATCAGGAGTTTTATGATCTGAAGGTGAGAATGTTCAGAGAAGCATGCCTTGCTGATGATAGCCATGACACTTGGAGGTGGAAGTTGTTGTCAGGTAGGACTCCTGACTATGTATATTTGTATATGAATGAAGAACGCTATGTTGTGGAACTGTGTAACTACGTACATGCTGAAGGGGTTACTTCTGGTTGGAAAAACGTACTATTGTCGTACCGATAATTTAAATTTACCTTTTTACTTGAAGTATGAGTTGCCTGTTAATTCAAAGTAAAAAATCATACAACACCAGGTTATAGTCCAACAGGTTTATTTGGAAGCACTAGCTTTCAGAGTGCTGCTCCTTCATCAGGTGGTTTGTAGTAATTTATGTTAATGTAAAATAAAACTACAAAAAGTGGAATTTTATTGACATTTATTCATTTTGGGGTTGCTTGGAAAATGTAGTTATTATGGTTTATGGTTTTCCCATGGAGATTGTAACAAAGAATATCCAGCTTCACCTTTTAAGTAGTTATATTTGACCCATTGGGCCTCTGCTGCCTCTTTAGAGGAGCTATCCAGTTAACTCCACACCATTGCCATTTACCTATTGTCCAACTAATGTTTACTCTTTAGTCTTTTTATTTATTCATATATTATGTGCAGCACACACTGGGCAAGCACTTAACTGGCCATCCTTACTTTGCCCTGAGAAATTGATGATGAGCTGCCTTCTTAAATTGCAGCTCACGTGGCATAGGGACACCCACGGTGCTGTTTAGGAGGGCCTTCCAGGATTTTGACCCAGTGACAGTGAAGGAAAGGCGGTACATTTCCAATTCAGGATGAATATGTAGCATGGTACAGAACTTACAGGTGGTGATCTTCCTGTGTATTTGCTACCCATGTCCTTTTAGATGGTAGAGATTGCAGCTTTAGAAAGTGTTAAATAAGGAAGGGTAGTGAATTGTTGAAGTTGCATCTTGATGATGGCGCTCACTGCTGACAGTGTATGTTGATGGTGAACAAAATTAATGTTGGAGGTGATAGATTGGTTTCCAGTCAAGCAGACTGCTTTGTCCTGGATGGTGTGTAGTTTTTTGACTGTTGTTGGACTCTATTTGGCCTGGCAAAAGGAAAGTATGCCATCATACACTTGATTTACGTAGCTGGTGAATAGGCTTTAGAAGGACAAGAGGTGAGTTACTTGCTGCAAGACCTCTAGCCTTTGGCTTACTCTTGTTGCTCCATTATTTATGTGCCTGGCCTGGTTCAATTTCTAGTTAATGGTAATATGTAGGATGTTGGTAGGAAGGAAATTCAGCAGTGGTATGGACATTGAATGTCCAGAGGCAATGATTTGGTTCTACCTTGTTGAAGACAATCACTGCCTGACACTTGGACATGGACTGCTTCACTATCTAAGGAGTCATGAATGGTCCTGAACACTGCAGATCATCAGGGAACATCTCCACTTCTGACCTTATGATGAAGGGAATGTCATAGATGAAACAGCTCAAGATGGTCAGACCTAGGCACTACCCAATGAGTCCTAGAACTGAGATGACAGATCTCCAATGACTGCTACCATGTTTTCAAAGTTATTATTTTATCTGCTTCCACCACTGCTTCAGTAAGCAAATATCGAAGAAGCTACTCTTGAAATAATTATTAAAGCAAATAGTATTGCTTATTTAATACTGACAGGCAGACTATTCAGTAGTGGGTGTATTATATTTCCTCACCTGAGTTGCCCATTTTCAATTTAGCAATTGAGAGCAGGGTTTCCTTACCTTGTTCAATTTATTAATTCAAATTATACCTTCCTTCTTACTCAGGTCAGCTAATTCTATACAAGCTTATCATCCAATTTGGAATCTATCCCTGTCCCTCCTGCACAGCACTAAACTAAGTAGTGCATTTATATATCTGGCTACCAGGGGAGCTATTTTAGTCTTTTAACTGTGGCTCAAGTTACTTTCCAAAGTAGCTTATAGACAAAATGATGAATAGGAGTATGACTTTATTGCTTCACTAAACCTTTGCTAGTCTTGCCTGTGTGTGGAGTGACTATTGGTGAATTACTAAAAGGAAAACAGCAACAAAAGAAAAAAAATACCCATTACCGTTCCCAAACTGATCATAGGAATGGTTTGTATTGTTTGGCGTTAATTTGCCAAGGTATTGGATCATCTACAACAGCCAGAAGCTATTTTGCATGGAGTTAAACTTTCTATACCTCTGAAAAGCAGCTCAAATATTTCCCGTTGCTTATACCACAGGAAATAAATTCTTTTGTCTGTGTAAGCCAGAGGACAAATTAAACATTAAAAGGACCATAGGGGATTGAAACTAAGTGTGGTTTGTATAGATGAATACAAATCACTGTTAACATTTCCCCTAGCACTGTTGTAAGAATATTGGGTGTAGGTGCCTTGATTTTGTCACTTTTGGCACCTTGTCACAAGTAGCTTAAACCCTCGCTCTTCCCAGCATGCTATAAGAAGTTACGACCATATTGGCTAAGTAATGGCTTGGATTTTGAATGTCATTACAACATATCCCCGGCCTGTTGAAATGAGCAAGTAAAGGTGGATTTAGTTGACAGAAAGCTAACTTTACTGAACCTTGCAATGATAAATAAAACAGCATTTTAATTCCTTTCTGCGTTCTTCTTGATGTTGAGGTATGTTTTGCAATGGACTGGATGTAGGACGAAAGATCACATGTTGTAATGTTCACGACACAAGCTACCTTCTAATCTTCAGCTAGAAACCTGCAATAAATTGCTAACACGCAATACCCTAAAGCCTCTAAAAATGCTCTATTGTAAAATGCTGACATTGATTAGTCAATTAGAATTCAAATAAATACACCAAATACAACTAGGCATAAAATAAAGCCTGATGTCATGTGGATTGTGTTTTTTTAAAAAGTGTTTATCAAAATATTTCGGTGTGGAATGGCAGAGAGAAACTAGTCTGATACCTCTCTTGGAATAAATTCATCATACTCTTTAAGCACTTAAGTTTTAAGGAACTCACAAGATTTTTCAAATTTGTACTTTTTAACATTGGTTTGTTAATGCAATTAGTCATTGTCAGAATTGTAACTGAGGACCGCTGCCTCTTCAATGTACCGAGGGCTGTTTACCTGCCTTCTCTGTGATTTAGCAAGATGAGATCATATAAATTGATAACCATCTCTCTGTTTTCTTCTGATTCATCTCTGACCTGAACTCTGCTTGAACCTAGTTAGACACAAAACATCCAGGATTCTTGGCTGAAGCCATAAAATTTAATTAAATCCTACAGAAATGATGTGTAAAAGAACACCACAGTACCCCAATAAAGTGAAAATAAGTACTGTGATGGATTAAAATAATAAATGTGCCTGCTTCTCTGTGTTTGATGTGAAGGCAACAAATATGGGCTTCCAGCAGTCAATATATATGATGTTAACAGGAAAGGTTGTAAGTCACATGCACAAGAATCTCATCTGCTTAAGATCACTGTGCACATTTACTGCTGGTTATATGATGTTGACTGTGGATTCAACGAAGCTGCCCACAGCTGCATCAGACCTGAACAAATATCAGCCATGGCTCAGATGGTTGCACTTTTGCCCATGAGTCAGAAAGTTGTGCATTCAAGTCCCACTTCAAGACTCTAGCACATGAATTAAGGCTGATTCCCCTGAGGCATTTCTGAGGGAGTGCAGCAGCATTTCAGGATGGGAGCCATGTAGAGACTCCCTCTTTTGGAAGAAACCTTTAACAAAAGTCCCGATAGCAATCTCAGGTGAACAAGGTAAAAGATCCCGTGGCTACAGCACTAATTACAAGTCAAAAATACTTAATTGGTTGCAGATAGCTTTGGAAACACCCTAGGGTGCCAAGGTGTCAGTCAAGTGCATATCTGTTTTTCTTTGTTTGAGCAGAGTTTTGCTGTGTGGTTTGCAGTTTGAAATTACAAGTGATCACCTAACTCAGTGATGGAGCAATGCACATTACTCATTTTCCCCCAAGTGTGGTTGGGGACAGATGGAACAGAATATATGTCAGCATGGAGCAGACTGTTTCCATTGTTTATTTTGGACTGAATATAACGTATTTTAAGTTGTTTGTTAAATATTCACATGTTCCAACATTAGAGGAGCCTTAAGTAGCACTCCGGAACAAAATTGCTTGCTGCAGTTCGCATCTGTAAGTGTTCAGTTTAAAAGACATGTTTCTCCCTTTGAGCAATGTTTGAGGAAACCATTGAATTATTTATTATTGAACCTGAACTAAAATCCAGTTTTGGAAACATTCAAATATGTAGAATATCCAGTTGAACACAAGAGAGCATGTTATATTTCCTTTACAAGGTTGATCAGTCAGTCAGAAAAATATATTGGACTCCATAAATTATTGCGGAAAGTTCAGTTGCTTCAATGATTTGCTCATAATTCCACAGTGTTGCTTAGGAGCTGGCATCCTGTATTAATTATGTACAGATGTAAAGATCAGAGAACTGATGCAGAAGTACGTACAAAAAAAGAAAGCAAAGATAAATGTTTCTTTTAGCCTTGTACTATTTAATTTATTGTGCAGTTGTCCAAAAAAGGATAAATATGACATCCTTTTCTTCCTCTGTTTAGGAATGATTTTGGGTGCTACATTTGCACTCCAACTGAAGGATCTGCTTGTAAAGACCTGCCTCAAAGACAGAACCAGAGCACTAATTGGCCCATTCTGCTGTACCCTGCAACTGGATGCTAAGTGGTGCAGGCACAGTGGCGACCCTGACCCACATCACTCCGTTCCAAAAACGCTGGTCGACTTGAAAGCTGGACTGATCCAGGTTTGTGTGGGTGGCAGTGGTGTCTGGTAGAGGCTGTCTTTAATGAGTCTGTTCCTTGTTTGACCCAAATGTCTTTTATTTCCAACCCTGTAAATCATGCAAAGAGTACCCTTGTAACATGATCAGGTTATCTGGTAAAGCTCAACACTGTTGCATTTGAAGTACTTGATTTTTTTGTATGAGTAATAAACTTTTAAAAAGATCAGAGCAGAACAAACAGAACTGCAGGGCAATAGGATGAAACGGCCAATACCATAAATACTGCAAAGGCACTTAAAATAATTAGAAATGCATACAAAGCATTTTGTTTTCATGGCACTAGAGATAGGGTACAATGTTTTAAGAGAATTTGTGAGACTTGAGCAGTTGATCATACAGCATGTGCAGGATGGTAGTTGTTCATTTGGTGCACAGTTCTACTTTATGTATGACCTTTGCCATCTTCTATTGACAAGTGATCATTGTGACTGGATTGAGTTCAACTGATACATAAATCACCCCTGCCTTTTAGCCCTTTCATTGACTGCAGGAGGAATTCTGCATCCGTACTTTACTAATTCACAAAAGGGTGCAAGTAGACGTTGGATTGGTTCTGCAGACTTCTCTGAATGCGATCATTATTATTAACCTTTGAACATCTTCAAAATACTTGCATAATAAATAAGTAGTTTGCAAAATCTTCCAAAGAAGACATTTTTAAAAAAGATTCAGTTTTAACTTGTTTGAAGTTGAAATTAATCCTGGAAGCTGCCTAGGTTTTCTCAAAACTTCATGGGAAGTAAGCAAGATTTATATAATGTGTGTGTGTACAGATTAGTGTCCTGGGCTCCAGAAGTTGACTGATAGTGTTGCTTGTTATCTGAAGCCACAGTGAAGCTGACTCTACTTATAATAAGTCATTGAATCCCAACAGTGTGAAAGCAGGCGATTCAGCCCATTGAGCCCATACCAAACCTCCAAAGAGCATCCCACCCACCCTGCCAGTCTCTGTAACCCTGCATTTCACATGGTCAATCCATCTAATGTGCAAATCTTTCGACTGTGGGTGGAAACTGGAGCACCCAGAGGAAAAACACACAGACACGAGGAGAATGTCTGTGTGGAATTTGCACAGTGGCTGGAATCAAACACTGGTCCCTGGTGCTGTGAGGTAGCAGTATTAGCCACTGAGCCACCGTGCCACCCTGATTAGTCATGGTATTATAGGAAGCAGTCATTATAATTTATCATATTATATATACTGTTTATCATCATACTACTGATACTACAATGCAGACAATTAACCATAAAATTATTGTCCAAATACACATTTTATTTTATAGTGTATGCAGATTTAGTCTTGTGTCCATCTCAGGGAAGGTTATGTATGGCAGACTGATATCTTGGTGTTGCATTAGGCCACTAAATACTTATACAGATTTACAAGGTTTTTTGTTTGTAAATTTATATGGTTTAGCACAAACACCAGTTATTACTATTCTCTTCTGGGTGCTTTTCCTGTTCAGAAAACCACTGGGAAAGAATCCAGTTCTATCTTAAAAAATACCTAAGCGCAAATTTAATAAATCACCCGATTAGAAACCAGGATAGTGCATCGATACCCAAAAGAAACACAATGTCCACAAAATTCAAAAGGGGAAAATCAAGTGGTGAGGAAGGGGTTGCTAAATCAACAATTGGATATGTTGCATTTTCCAGGCCCAAATTTGTAGTATGAGATTTTGAATATCCAGTAAAAGAGTTGCTGCAATTCTGCACTGGATCTACTGAACCAATGTAAGGTCAGCAGCAGGAATCCCCAGTGTAAACCAGACAAGGCCATTTTCAGCCATTCACTCCATTTCCCTGGGAGATCTGTGACCTGTGGCCTAGAGCGTACCTCTAGCATTTTCAGAGCCAAAGTGATCATCTGTGAATGCTGTTACACAAAATCATCAACATCTGATTAACCAAAAAATAGGCAACCAGACTATAAATGGTTTAGCCTATATCTTTGGATTTTTAATGTGTTTGTTCTTTTGTATCTTATCAGTGCGGGTGCTTATCTTTTTGGTGTCTGTTTAGATATTCTGGGGCCAAGAGCATCTGAACTGCCTGAATCTACTACATGAACTTCTCCAATGCTATCTTGGGCAAGATGCCAAGTCTCAGACTTCAGACCACACACAGCAACCATCATCTGCTGTAGGCAGATATCAAGCGTCCAAGACTGAACACAGTTCTGATGACTTGAGGACAGGGCAGTTTCAGTACATTCAAGATGCAGGTGCGTGGGATGATTGACCTTTTATACAGCTCACTTTGTCACCTCAACAAAAAAGTGTCCCTGCTTTGGTGCACACAGATTTAAATATGCAATGCAATGAATTAGTTACCTTCTCACATTGTTGCTCATGGAACCTGAAGACATTCTTCATGAACATCTCTTGACTACTCTGATCTATCATTCACTTAGATCATAGATTATCTATATTCCAAGTCTATCTAACTACTTTGGTTCCTGAACCCTTATTAGTTTTAGTTTTGAATTGAATCATCCTGTACATCCTTTTGAAGGATAGAGTTCCAGATTTCCAACAAACTCCTTGTGAAGAGATCCTTCCTGTCATCACCAGGTTCTTCAGTCTATTCTCTTGGTTGATGTTCCTCATCCTTGGAACTATTATTTTAAACCACTTCTCTGTCCAATAAGTTCTCATCCTTCCCATAACTGTAAACAGTACTTTATCTGAAATCTAACAAGTACTTGTACATGGTGTTCCCATGCGTACGTTGCCCATGTCTTCTGGGTGGTAGAGGTTGTGGGTTTGGAAGGGTTTCAGAGGAGCCTTTGCAATTTTTGCAGTGCATCTTGTCGATGGTGCCACTCAGGGTTGGTGTCTGAGGGAGCAAATGTTGAAGGTATTATATGGGGTTTCAGTTAAGTGAACTGCTTTGCCTTGAATGATTTTGAGCTCCCCGAGTGTTAGAGGAATATTAATGTTCTCTTCCATTGTTCTGAATTCCCTCATGGGAGGATATCACTTTTCTGTCCCTATCACAATCTCTCTACCTCACTCTCCCTCAATTAATCAACTTCTGCGCTTATGCTAATCAACTCCATTTGACCATGGAGAAAGTGAGGACTGCAGTTGCTGGAGATCAGAGCTTAAAAATGTGTTGCTGAAAAAGTGCAGCAGGTCATGCAGCATCCAAGGAACAGGAGAATCGACATTTCGGGCATAAGCCCTTCTTCAGGAATGAGAAGGGTGTGCCAAGCAGGCTAAGATAAAAGGTAGGGAGGAGGGACTTGGGGGAGGGGCGTTGGGAATACAATAGGTGGAAGGAGGTTAAGGTGAGGGTGATGGGGCGGAGAGGTTGGGAAGAAGATTACAGGTCAAGAAGGCGGTGCTGAGTCTGAGGGTTGGGACTGAGAAAAGGTGGGGGGAAGGGAAATGAAAAAGCTGGAGAAATACATCGATGACTGTATTTGCGCTACCTCGTGCTCCCATGAGGAGGTTGAACAGTTCATCCACTTTACTAACACCTTCCACCCCGACCTCAAATTTACCTGGACCGTCTCAGACTCCTCCTTCCCCTTCCTAGACCTCTCCATTTCTATCTCGGACGACCGACTCAACACGGACGTTTACTCTCAACCAACTGACTCCCACAGCTACCTAGATTACACCTCCTCCCACCCTGCCCCCTGTAAAAATGCCATCCCATATTCCCAATTCCTTCGCCTTCGCCGCATCTGCTCCCAGGAGGACCAATTCCAATACCGAACAACCCAGATGACCTCCTTCTTCAAAGACCGCAATTTCCCCTCAGACGTTGTTGACAATGCTCTCCACTGCATCTCCTCCATTTCCCGCTCCTCCGCCCTTGAACCCCACTCCTCCAATCGCCACCAGGACAGAACCCCACTGGTCCTCCCCTACCACCCCACCAACCTCCAGATACATCGTATCATCCTTCGTCATTTCCGCCACCTCCAAACAGATCCCACCACCAGGGATATATTTCCCTCCCCACCCCTATCAGCGTTCCGGAAAGACCACTCCCTCTGCAACTCCCTCGTCAGATCCACACCCCCCACCACCCCCAAACTCCACGCCCGGCACCTTCCCCTGCAACCGCAAGAAATGCAAACCTTGCGCCCACACCTCCCCCCTCACTTCCCTCCAACGCCCCAAGGGATCCTTCCATATCCATCAGAAACTCACCTGCACCTCCACACACATCATTTACTGCATCCGCTGCACCCGATGTGGCCTCCTATACATTGGGGAGACAGGCCGCCTATTTGCGGAATGTTTCAGAGAACACCTCTGGGACACCCAGACCAACCAACCCAACCACCCTGTGGCTGAACACTTCAACTCCCCCTCTCCCTCTGCCAAGGACGTGCAGGTCCTTGACCTCCTTCATCGCCAGACCATGGCAACACAATACCTGGAGGAAGAGCACCTCATCTTCCGCCTAGGAACCCTCCAACCACAAGGGATGAATGCAGATTTCTCCAGCTTTCTCAATTCCCCTCCCCCCACCTTTTCTCAGTCCCAACCCTCAGACTCAGCATCGCCTTCTTGACCTGCAATCTTCTTCCCGACCTCTCCACCCTCACCCCCTTTCCGGCCTATCACCCTCACCTTAACCTCCTTCCACCTGTTGTACTCCCAACGCCACTCCCCCAAGTCCCTCCTCCCTACCTTTTATCTTAGCCTGCTTGGCACACTGTCCTCATTCCTGAAGGAGGGCTTATGCTGAAACATCGATTCTCCTGTTCCTTTGATGCTGCCTGACCTGCTGCACTTTTCCAGCAACACATTTTTAAGCTCCATTTGACCATTCCTTACATGGGAAGTCAAACCTTACCCATGCAACCAGTCCTCTCAATTTAACAAGATTCTTTTATCAAATGTACAATGTATGCATGTTTAAGAATTAAATCTAATCACAATCAGCATTCTTGGGGTTACCAATTGACCTGAAACTGAATTGGATCAGCCACATAAATACAAGTGTAGGACAATAGCTCGGAATTCCGTAGTAAGTATCTCACCTCCTGACTCTCCAAAACCCATTCACCACCTACAGGAAACACGTCACCAATGTGACAGAATAATGTCCATTTTCCGGGATGAGTGCAGTTCCTTTAACACTCAGGGAGCTCAAAATCATCCAGGTCAAAGCAGTTCACTTAGTTGAAATCTTAGATAATGTCTTCAATGTTTCATCCCTCAGACACCAATGCTGAGTGGCAGCATGCACCATCTTCAAGATGCACTGCAGCAGATCACCAAGGCTGTTCTAAAACACTTCCAAACCCATAACCTCTACCACCCAGAAGGACATGGGCAAAGTATGCATGGGAACACTATGTACAAGTACTTGTTAGATCTCAGATAAAGTACTGTTCACAGTTATCGGCACGACACTATAGGTAGGATGTGATCTCGCTGGAGAGAGCAGTGGTTGAAAAGTACAGTTCCAAAGATGAGGAACTTTAGTCATGAGAATAGATTGAAGAAATTGGAACTGTTCTTCTCGGAAAGAAGAAGGCTAACAGGAGATCTGATAGAGGTTTGTAAAAGGAACAAGAACAGAAGGCAGAGATTTAAAATGATCTGCAAAAGAAGTGATGTGAGGGAAAAGTCTTTTCACTTAACGAGCAGTTAGGGTATGGAAAGCATTGTTAGGAACTGTCGTGGAGGCAGGTTTAATTCAGGTATTCAAATGGGCATTGGAGAATTATTTAGATATAAATAATGTGCAAAGATATGCACTTGATAATAATGCTCATTTAATGAGCCAGTGCAGGCATGATGGGCCAAATAGCCTCTTTTTGTGCCATAACACTTCTGTGAATATCACTACCTGCAAGTCCTTCTCTAAGTCCCATCGTGATTTGTAACTGTATTGCTATTCCTTCAGTATCACTTGGTCAAAATCCTAGTACTCACTTGCCAACAGTACTGTGGGTGTACCTACAAATGGACTTTAATGATTTGAGAAGGCAGCTCACCAGCGCCTTCTCTTGGGCAGTAAATGATGAACAATAAAAAGCCAGTGACTTCCATGTCTCCCCAAGTTGGTTTTTTTAAATTGTATTCTTGTTTGTGAGCACTGAACAAATTGTCTTGGGAACTGTATTCAGTATGTGTATTGTGTTTTTAAAAAAAATACGGCAGCTTGTTTTCCAACACAAAAATTCATCCAAAACACTGTCAGAGCAATAATCAGAAAATAAATGAGATACTGAGCAGGAGCTAGATATGAGGAGAAGTGACCCAAAGCTTGATTAGAGGTGGATTTTAAGGAGTGTTTTAAATAAGGAAAGGGGTTCAAAGAGTGATGGGATTTTGGAAGCTTCAGGAAAATCTGTCAATAGTATGACGAAAAGGGTCAGAGTGGGGATGGTGGAGGAAAAACGTGGGAAAGGTCTGAGGCAGAGAAATTGAATGATGGCGGGGCATTGGAGAAATAACAGTAAGAGTTTTAGGTTGGTGAGGTGGGAGAAACCAGAATAAAATGTAAGCTACCCAGGATACGGTTAATGTTAAATGGAAAGTGTTGCATAAAGGGAGTCAGTGGTATGATGGCAAGATAACTATTAGCAGTCCAGAATCTGGGCACATGTTTTGGAACGGTGTTGGTGAAACTTGAATTCAGCGTAAACCTCTAACAAACGCATTTAGAAAAGCGGAAGTCAGTAAAGCATTGGTTGGCACAACAGGGGGTGTGGTGCAGTGGTAGAAATGTGAGATACTAATGTCAGTCCGGAGGCTGAACCCCGGCTCCATGCCGCCTGTGATTGCAGTTAATGTCACCAATGGAAGCATGGGGAAGAGGAGGTGGCCAAGGGTAGATTCTAGGGATGCAAAACAGGTGACAGATTTAGGTTGGCAAGGAAAACCGTTGCTGGAAAAATTAGGACTGCAATCAAATCAGTAAGAGCAGGATAAAGCAAAAGTACTTCAACTGAGCTGAATATTTATGGAGTGGATTTAGAGGTGGGTGACATAATCTGCAGAGGCCCAGACCAAGAAAGATGAGGAAGGCTCATGCTCATGCACAGTGGACACAGCCACAGAGAATTTCTTCAGGTCATCTTACTGATACTGTCGTGGCCGGAAACAGGATTGGAGTGATTTAAACATGAAACTGCACAAAAGATGGACATGCGTTTGGGAGACATCAACTCATCCTTGGAGGCAGAATGAGGTTGGAGATTGGACAGTAGTTTGCAAGATCGGAAGAACTTTTTAGGAAGAATTGATGACTTAATGGCAGCAGTTTAAAAATGATTGAGAGCACTCTCCAAGAAGAGGGCAGATAGAAGAAAAGCGAAAGAAAGACATAGTTTCAGGTTCAGGAAAGCAGCTGGATTAGTCAACGGGCAAGTGGAAGGGAAAGGGGAGAAGCAGAGCTTTGGAAAAGTGTCAAAGAAGTCAACATGGGTTGGAGAGATTGAGGAGCAGAGCCATATTTATAGATTAGTGTAGCACTGGTATAGAATACAGTGTCTCAGGTTGGCTGAATTTTAAAGGTGATAGAGGATATAATGATTGCCAGGAGAGCATTGAGGTACTAAAGTTTAGAGATGACAAAGGCATGGATGTACTAAGATCAGTGTAAGCTGCCAGGACAGTATCAGAAGATTTCACTGGGATTACTTCCCAAGAGCATAATCTGCAGCCCAAGGGCAACGTGCCAGTTGAACCAATTAAGACCCCAGTTAAGGCTTATTATCCCATGCTGGTATCATGTGGGGCTCTAACGATGTTTGGAATTACGTAACTACTCAGAGATGGCCTATTGATCACAGGCCAGAGGGACATTGGAGCCTCACATTAAGTTGGTCACATTGAAGCCACAAGGTTGAAACAGTCACAGCCATTCTCATAGGTTTTCTGGCATCTCTGAGACGTCTTTTAAAATATGTCATTCTGAGGCACCCTTGCCACCCTGCCCACTGCTCTAATTTTGGCTGCAAGCCATTCAGTATTGCAGGTCTTTTCAGTGGGTCTCCCACAATGATGTCCTATTAACTGACCATCTTTGAGTAGATGGCTTTAGGATTGGCCCGGACCCTCAATAACTTTCAAGGTCCAGAAGATTGGTTCAGCCAAAGGCAATGGTCAGGAGGGAAGATGGAATCAGTGGCGAGAATGGAGAACTTTATATATGCGTCAGGGATAAGATCATGGATCAAAGCCCAGGTGAAGAAAAATCAAAGAAAGTAGGTTGTGTCATCCAAGAGGGGTTGTCGTTCCAGTAACACCTTTGTTCAAAATTATTTAATTATGTTGACTATTATTTTGAGGTGAATCATAACTGATTACAGAGCAGTAGTGTTGTTGAGTGACCTTGAAAAATGTTTTGTCGAGGATTCATGATTTACTGCCCTTGCCAATGAATTCTTTTTAAAGAGTTGACAATTTTCTTCAGGATTGAGCTTTGCTTTTTAACTTTTTACAAGTGGTATAGGGCATCTGAACTAATCAGATTGTAAGATTCAATTTGTTTGTTTTCAGTGAATTTTGCCAACACTTGTGCTTCAGCCCAATGACATTTTCCAGATGTAAAACTTTTCATTGTAGGCTATTTCTATCTTTTTTTTTCCAAGTAAATGACATGTATCAAGAATTGCTGAGGCTGTCAAGGGTCAAGGTAAAGTTCCAGCTTGGCTAGAAGCATGTAGTATAAAATCCAGTATATTATCATATCTTATTTTTAAACCTTATAAGTCAGTCCTGTATTTAATGGGTATAAAAATATGCATATAGTTGAGACTTTGAGTCATTGAGTTATACAGCACAGAAACAGGCCCTTTGGCCTGACTTGTCCATGCTGAGTTTCCCAAAGGGAGCTAGTCCCATTTGCCTGTGCTTGGCCCCTTTCCCTCTAAGCCTTTCCTATCCATGTATCTGTCCAAATGTCTTTTCAATGTTGTAATTGTAACCTTCTCAATCACTTCCTCTGGCAGTGCATTCCACATAGGCACCATCATCTTCATGAAAAAGTTGCCCCGCGGGCCCCTTTTAAATCTTTTTGTCACTCACCTTAGACCTATACCCTCCACTTTGGGACTCTGTAAGGTCATCCCTCAGCCCTCGGGGGACAAAACTCCCAGCCTATCCAGTCTCTCCTTATAGCACAAACTTTGGTAACATCCTTGAAAATTGTTTTTTCACTCTTTCCAGTTTAATAACATCCTTGCCATAGCAGCGTGATGAGAATTATACACAGTACTCCAAATGTGGCCTTACCAATGTCTTATACAGCTGTAACATGATGTCCCAACTCCTGTATTCAATGCTCTGACCAACAAAGACAAGTGTGCCTTACACCTTCTTCACCACCTGACATACTATGGTTGCTGGCATTTGAATATAACATTGTATGTTTTGCTTTTGTTTAAGTAGTATAAACTAGCATTCTATAGACATCCGCCTTGGCTCAGTGATTATTGATTCCCACTTGAATCAAAGGTTGTGGGTTCATTCCACTAGAGCACATAGTTCTTCCTGACACTCCATTGCACTACAGTGGGAGTGCTGCACTGTTGGTGGTGTTAACCTTCAGGTGGAGATGTTAAACCAAGGGTCCATCTGCACTGTCAGGTGAATGTAAAAAAAAAATCATTTGACACTTTTCTCAGCGAGAGTGGGAATTCTCCCCAGTGTCTTAGAGATCGCTGATACCTCAGCCAGTGTCCATCAGAAATTATCTGCTTGTTACTATGTTGCTGTTCGAGCGAGCTCTATGGGTGCAAAGTGACTCCTGTGTTTCCGACAGTACAACTGCAAAACACTTCAAAATTATGTAATTGGCTGTGAAATGTTTTGGGACATCCAGAGATTATAAAAGATGCTGTGAAACAACACACCTATCTTTTTCTTACTGAGGAATCATTACTGAGGAAGCTATTGTGCCTTGTCTTGAGGTCCAGCAGAAAAAAAGAAAAATGCCCCCTCTCTGCAAACTCCAAATCGTTTCATCACTTGAATTATATTGAAAGGAGCTATCAGATTCCAGTTCTTAAACCATAACCATAAATTATATACATTTTTGTTTGTTTAGTCACACTATACAATTCGACTGCTTGCCATTCTACTGTGAAAATAACAACTTTCCCCTGACAGATCATTAAATGTAATAAAATTCCTGTACCTCACTTATGCCTGATCTGGTCCTCAAAATCAAATAATTAAATCACGTTGTTGGTATAGATAGGCCAGTCAATGTAGTAACCACTTTGTGTAACCACCTGACCCATATCTGTCACAATCAAGATCCAAAAAAATGTAGATTCTTAAATGACTGTGTCAAAGAGTAATTCACGATGTTTCAAGTTTTCTAATAGAGCTAAATGCAAGTCAAAGTTAACAGGTGTACTTTAATATAGGAAAAAATATGAGATCACATGGGATTCAGAGTGAGCTTGCAAATTGTTTACAAAATTGAGTTAATAGCAGGAGACAGAGTAACGGTGGAGGATTGTTTTTCCATCTGAACACCTTTGACCAGCGGTGTTCCACAGCGATCGGTGGTGGGTCCACTTTTGTTTGTCATTTATATAAATGATTTAGATGAGAATGTAGAAAGCGTGGTGAGTATGTTTGCAGATGAGTTTGTTCCAGATATAGATAAAGTGATTAAGTTGATGTTGATCACGCTTGCCTTCATTGCTCAGTCCTTTGTGTGTAGGAGTTGGGATGTCATATTGAGGATGTTGGTGAGGTGTCTTCTGGAATATTGTATCCAGTTCTGGTCACCCTGTTATAGAAAGGATATTATCAAGCTGAAGAGAGTTCAGAAGAGATTGACCAGAATGTTTCCAGGAGTGGAGGGTTTGAGTAAAAAGGAGAAGCTGAATAGGCTGGGATTTCTTTCCCTGGAACATAGGAGGTTGAGGCGTGACCTTATAGAGGTTTATAAAATCATGAGGGGGATAGGTAAGGTGTATGGCAGGTATCTTTTTCCCTAGGGTGGGCGTTTTCAAGACTAGGGCATATTTTACAGGTGAGAGATTTAAAAAAGACATGAGGGGCAATTTTTTTTACACGGTGAGTGTTTTGTGTGTGGAATGAACTCTCTGAGGAAGTAGTGGATGCGGGCACAGTTACAATTTAGAGTCAAAGAGTCATAGAGATGTACAGCACGAAAACAGACCTTTCAGTCCAATTCGTCCATGCCAACCAAATATCCTAACCTAACCTAGTCCCACTTACCAGCACTGGGCCCGTATCCCATTAAACCCTTCCTATTCATATACCCATCCAGGTGCCTTTTAAATGTTGTAATTGTGCCAGCCTTCACCACTTCCTCTGACAGCTCATTCCATACATGTACCACCCTCTGTGTGAAAAAGTTGCCCCTCAGATCCCTTTTACATATTTCCCCTCTCACCTTAAACCTATGCCCTCTAGTTCTGGACTCCCCCACTCCAGGAAAGGAGTCTATTTATACTATCCATGCCCCTCATGATTTTATAAACCTCTATAACGTCACCCCTCAGAGTCCGACGCTCCAGGGAAAACAGCCCCAGCCTTTTCAGCCTCTCCCTATAGCTCAAATCCCCCAATCCTGGCAACACCCTTGCAAATCTTTTCTGAACCCTTTCAAGTTTCACAACATCCTTCCGATAGACTTGCACGCAGTATTCCAAAGGTGGCTGAACCAATATCCCGTACAGCCACAATATGACCTCCCACCTCCTATACTCAATGCTCTGACCAATAAAGCATACCAAATGCCTTCTTCACTGTTCTATCTACCTGCGACTCCACTTTCAAGCAACTATGAACCTGCACTCCATAATCTCTTTGTTCAGCAACACTCCACAGGACCTTACCATTTAGTGTATAAGTCCTGCTCTGATCTGCTTTTCCAAAATGCAGCACCTCGCATTTATCTAAATTGAACTTCATTTGCCACTTCTCGGCCCATTTGACCAAGAACCTGTGGTAATCTGAGGTAACCTTCTTCGCTGTCCATTTCACCTCAAATTTTGGTGTCATTTGCAAACTTACTAATTATACATCCTATGTTCACATTCAAATCATACATATAAATGATGAAAAAGGGTGGACCCAGCACTGATCCTTATGGCACACCGCTGGTCATAGGCCTCCAGTCTGAAAAGCAGCCCTCCACCACCACCTTCGAGCCAGTTCTGTATCCAAATGGCTAGTTCGCCCTGTATTCCATGAGATTTAGCTTTGCTTATCGGTATCCCATGTGGAACCCTGTCGAACATCTTACTGAAGTCCATATAGATCACACCTATCGCTCTGCCCTCATCAATACTGTTTGTTACTTCTTCAAAAAACTCAATCAATTTTGTGAGACATGATTTCCTGCGCACAACGCCATGCTGACTATCCCTAATCATCCTTGCCTTTCCAAATACATGCAAATCCTGTCCCTCAAGATTCGCTCCAACAACTTGCCCACCACCAATGTCAGGCTCACTTGTCTATCGTTCTATGGCTCTTCTTTATGACCTTTCTTAAATAGTGACACACATTAGCCAACCTCACCTATGACTGTCATAGATGCAAATATCTGAGCAAGGGTCCCAGCAATTACTTCTCTAGCTTCCCACCTGATCCGATCCTGGGGATTTATCTACTTTTATGAGTTTCAAGACATCCAGCACCACCTCCTCTGTAATGTGGACAGTTTCAAGACGTCACCGTCTATTTTCCCACATTCTATATCTTCCATGTCCTCCTCTACAGTAAACACTGATGCAAAATACTCGATTAGTATCTCCTGCGACTCCATGCGTAGGCTGCCTTGCTGATCTTTGGGGGGGGGCCCTTTCTCTCTCTCATTACCGTTTTGTCACCACCGTATTTATAATATCCCTTTGGATTCTCCTGAAATCTTATTTGCCAAAGCTATTCCATGTTCTCTTTTGGCCCTCCTGATTTCCCACTTAAGTATACTCTTACTGCCTTTATACTTTTCTAAGGATTCACTTGATCTCTCCTGTCGAGACCTGACATATGCTTCCTTCTTTTTCTTAACCAAAACCTCAATTTCTCTAGTTATCCAGCGTTCCCTACACCTACCAGCCTTTCCTTTCACCCCAGCAGAAATATACTGTCTCTGGACTCTCGTTATCTCATTTTTGAAAGCTTCCCTTTTTCCAGCTCTCCCTTTACCTGTGAACATCTGCCCTCAATCAGCTTTTGAAATTTCTTGCCTAATACCATCAAAATTAGCCTTCCTCCAATTTAGAACTTCAACTTTTAGATCCGGTCTATCCTATTCATCACTATTTTAAAACTAATAGAATTATGGTCGCTGGCTCCAAACTTTTAAAAGACATTTGGATAATTACATGAATAAGAAATATTGGAAGGATATGGGCTAAGCACAGACACGAGGGACTAGTTTAGTTTGGAATTATGGTTAGCATGGATTTGTTGGACTGAAGGTTCTGTTTCTGTATCGTGTGACTCTATGACTCTAATTCTTTTTTTCTCACTGATAATCAGTTAGACAATGCGTTGTTATGAATGACTGCAAAGTTTTTAATCCCTTGACTGGTGCACAGGTATTCATCTTTCTATGCAAAACCTTAGTCCACAGGTAGCCTCTCTTGTAAAGACTATTTGGAGATGCAGCCGACTTTACTTAAACTCTGAACTTCAATTTGCGTTGACCCAAGAAAATATGTCTTGTTATTCTGGAATGTACGCTGCTTTTTTAGCATCTGCATTACAGATTGGATCATGACACTAAAGCCAAATGCAAGACTCATCTGAAGCTCCGAAACAACAAGCGAATTGTTTCTTTGGACCGTGAGTTTCAGCAGACAGTGGTCGCAATAAAAGTGCCATAAAGATTTCAGGATCGTTGGGATTCACCTGACCACAGTGACTTTTCAGAGTAGCATGTCTGTTTACCAGTGTTTTTTCAATTTGTCTTTAATTGTTCAGCATTCTTGTAATCTGACTGAACAACTACATCTTCAAAGAGCTTTCCACTTACTGCCCAGGCACTGTTGCCATGTTCCTGCAGCTGTTATACAGTAGATGCTTGCTTCAATGATGGTTGCAAGCCAAGTGGCTAATTATCCAAAGTTTGATCAGTGATTATGATAATCTTTTCCTATTCTTTCCAACTTGACTTCTTGCCAATCTAAATCCTTGCACTAAATCATGTCCCCTTTCCCTCACTCCTGCCAATGTTGCCTATTTCTCCTAACTGACGATTCTTCTTTTACTTTTTTTCACAGCAACCCTAGTTTGTAGTCATTCTCTTTTTCTAAACATCGCATCCTTTGTCTAATAACATGGTTAGGCCTCATACAAAAACAAAATACTGCAAGTGCTGAAGTAAATCTGAAATGCTATCGAAACAATGCTGCAAGTAATCATTAGCTCAGGCAATATCTATGAAGAGAGAAGCAAAAGTACTGTTTCAGATCAATGACCTTTCATCAGAAATGGAAAATATTAGCCATACAATTGGTTTTAAGTAATTATGAATGCAGGCAAAGTGGAAGAAGAAAGAAACTAGCAGAAGAAATGGGCTGTGAGAGGTTGAAAGGCAGGAGGGAAGAACTGAGATAAGGGATGAGGGTGCAAGGCAACCAAGGCTGCTTCGAAAAGAAGTATAAATAAACATTGGGATTAGGAGTGGGTCATTAAGCCCATTGACCCTGCTTGGTTTATTTTTTATTGTGGCCTCAACTTTACTTGGTTGTCTGCTGCTTTCTGGTGACTCACTTTCTTTTGCTCATGAAGTATAAATGTCACTGGCTAGGAGCTGGCTTCTTAATTTGCTACAGTAGGCGGGTTGGAGGGTGGAAATTAGACAGATGGTATATGCACAGTGCTCTAAGGGAGGGAGTTTCAAGATTTTGATGCAGTAACCGTGAAGGAGCAGCAAAATATTTTCAAGTCAGAATGGTGAATGGCTTGGAAGGGAATTTGCAGATGCTGGTGTTCCCATGTATCTGCTGTCCTTGCCTTGCAAAATGGCAAAGGTTGTGGATGTGGGGCTGTTGTCAGAGGAATACTGGTGGTTTGCTGCAGTACACATTGCTATTATTGTGTGTTGGTGCAGTTAATCGTTTATATTCACTTTAGAATTTGGTCAGTGGTAATGCTCCAGGATGTTCATGATGGGGAATTGAGTGACAGTAACACTACCAAGAGTCGAATAATAACAGTAATGTTTTCTCTTGTTAGAGATGCTTATTGCTTGGCACTTGTGTGGCGTGAATATTATTTACCACTTTTCAGCCCAAACCTGGATATTGTCCAGGTTTTCCATTTGGACATTGACAGTTTCAGTACCTGAAGTATTGTGAATGCTGCTGAACATTGTGCCATCATCAGCAAATATCCTCATTCCTGACCTCATGATGGAGGGAGGTAATTGATGAAACAGCTTAGGATATTTGGCCCTGTGACACTGCCCTGAGGAACGCCTGAACTGAGCTGAGCTGATTGATCTTCAACACCGAAAGTATTTTCCTGTACACTAAGTATGACTTAAAAACAGTGGAGAATTTCCCCTGATTACCATTGACTGTAATTCTGGGAGGGCTCCTTGCTGTCACAATCGGTCAGATGCAGCCTTGATATGCAGAGCAGTCAGTCTCAACTTATCTCTGGAAATCAACTCTTTTATCCATGGATGGAGCAAGATTATTATGAAGTCGGGAACTGAGTAGACCTGACGGAATGTAGACTAGGCAGCAGTGTGCAGGATATTTCTTTGCAGTACTTAATAGCCCTGTTTTGATGAACCTGCAGGTGGTGCTGTTCCCATGTACTTGTTGCCCTTACCCTTCTAGGTGGAAGTGGTCGTGAGCTTGGAAAATGCTTTCTTAAGGGTATTTGGCAAATTTCTGCAGTGCATCTTGTAGATAGTACACACTGCTGCTACTGAGCATCACTGGTGGAAAGAGTGAATTCTTGTGGATGTGGTGCAGATCATGTGGGTGCTTTTTCTTAGATGGTATCAAGCTTCTGGAGTGTTGTTAGAACTGCACCCATCCAGGCAATTGGGAGTATTCCATCACACTCCTGACAAGTCTTGCAAATGGTAGACAGACATTGGGAGGTCAGGAGGTGAGTTACTTCCTATAGTGTACCTAGCCTGATCTGTTTTTGGAGCCATGCATTTATGTAGCAAGTCCAGTTGAGTTTCTGGTCAATGGCCTCCTTCTGATCTGTAACAATTCTGTGATTCTGAGTTACCAAAATTTAATACATAAGTTATATATATCCTTTTACAATCTCCTTATGTCCTCCCCCAACTTACTGCCCTTCCGATCTTTGTATCATCAGCAAATTTAACAACTAATTAAAAATATTACAAATAGTTCAGGCCCCAGAATGAATCCTGCGGCATTCTACTTATTAAATGTTGTCAATTTGAAAGTGATGAATTTTGCCTACTGTACTTTTAATAATTAACCAAATCCTCTATCCTTGCATATATCTTCCCCCTACAACATGAGCTCTTATTTTGTACATTTGATGTGGCATTTTGTTAAATTCATTCTCTAAATATTAATAGACCGCATCCACAGGTTTCCTTTTATCTATGTTGCTTGTTACTTCCTTGAAGAATTCTAAAAACACAATTAAAGTTGAACACAATTTCACTTTCACATTAATGTTTGATTGCATTGGCAATGGCAGAACTATTACTAATGACTACTGTCTGAGAAAATGGTATGATCTGAAATTAAGTTCAACTCACTACTGAATCTGTAAAATTGTAAAATGCCCAAATGAAATGTATTGAGCCTCAATGGAGTGGATTGGGAAGACCATAGGACCATATGCATAAGAATCACACAGTCTTCATTTGTACTCACCATTATAAAGAGCATATTGTGAACAACCAATACAATAATAAAGTGCAAGTAAATTGCTGTTGATCTAGAAGGAGTTTAGGACCTATCGCAATGACAAGGTGAAGATGTAGAAGAAAGTAGAGTGAGGATATTTGCTTGAGTTGTTGTGCTTATACTCTATCAACAGGGATGTTTTATGTATCAGCATATGTACTGCTTTGAGTAGACAGACATCCTATCCCTGTAGAGATGGAAGTTGAGGAAGGGGAAGGAAGAGACTTAAGTGGATGTTCTGGAGGTGAGGGATGGATGGAAATTGGAAGCAAAGTTGATTGAGTTTTCCTCTTATTTCTAACCTCTCTTTTTCCTTCAATGGTGTGAGCACATTGCCACTAGTAAACTGAAAGTCCAGTATACGTTTTTGTTCATTCCTGGGATGTGGACATCACTGACTGGGCCAACATTTATTGCCCATCCTTCCTTGCCCTTGAGACAGTGGTAGTGAGCTGCCTTCTTGAACCACTCTAGCCCATTTGGGGTAGGTACATCCACAATGCTGTTAGGGAGGGAATTCCAAGGTTTGACTCACTGAAAGTGAAGGAACAGCAATATACTTCCAAGTCAAGATGGTGAGCAGCTTGGAGGGTAACTTGTGTTGTGGTATTCTTGTATTTCTACTGCCTATGCCTTTCTCAATTATGTTGGTCACAGAACATAGATCATTACAGCGTAGTACAGGCCCTTCGGCCCTCAATGTTGCGTCGACCTATGAAACCAATCTGAAGTCCATCCAACCTACATTATTCCATTATCATCCATATGTTTATCCAATGACCATTTAAATGCCCTTAAATTTGGCGAGTCTACTACTGTTGGAGACTGGGTGTTCCATGCCTCTATTACTCTCTGAGTAAAGAACCTAAGTCTGACCGATATCTATCACACCTCAGTTTAAAGGTATGTCCCCCCGATGCTAGCCATCACCATCTCACTGTGTCCACCCTATGTAATCCTCTGATCCTCTTGTATGTCTCTATTAAATCACCTCTCAACTTTCTTGTCTCTAATGAAAACAACCTCAAGTCCCTCACCTATTCCCACAATACCAGGCAACATCCTGGTACATGTCCTCTGCACCCTTTCCAATGCTTCCTCATCCTTCCTATAATGCAATGACCAGAGCTGTATGTAATACTCCAAGTGTGGCCGCACCAGAGTTTTGTACAGCTGCAATGTGACCTCATGGCTCTGAAACTCAATCCCTCTATCAATAAAGCCTAACATACCGTATGCTTTTTAAGAATCCTATCAACCAGGGTGGCAACTTACAGGGATCTATGCACATGGACACCGAGATCTCTCTGATCATCTACACTACCAAGAATCTTACCACTAGCCCAGTATTCTGTTACTCCTTCCAAAGTGAATCACCTCACACTTTTCTGCATAAAACCCCATTTACTACCTCTCAGTCCAGTTCTGCAGTTTATCTATGTCCCTCTATAACCTGCACCATTCTTCTGCACTGTCTACAATTCCACCAACCTTAGTGTCATCTGCAAATTTACTAACCCATCCATGTATGCGCTCAATCAGGTCATTTATAGAAATGACAAACAGCAGTGGCCCCAAAACAGATCCTTATGGTACACCACTAGTGGCTAAACTCCAGGATAAACATTTCCCATCAACCACCACCTCCTTACAACTAGCCAATTTCTGATCCAAGCTGCTAAATCACCCATGTCTCTGTATTTTCTGCAACAGCCTACTGTGGGGAACCTTACCAAATGCTTTACTGAAATCCATATACACCACATCAAGCACTTTACCCTCATCCACCTGTATTGGCACCTTCTCAAAGAACTCAGTAAGGTTTGTGAGGCACGACCTACCCTTCCCAAAACCATGTTGACTATCCCTAATCAAATTATTCCTTTCTTGATGATTGTAAATCCTATTTCTTATAATCTTTTTCAACAGTCTAGCCATAACCAAAGTAAGGTTTACTGGTCTGTAATTACCATGGTTGTCTCTACTTCCCTTCTTGAACAAGGAGACAACATTTGCTATTCTCCAGCTTTCTGGCACTATTCCTGTAGATAATGACGGCATAAAGATCAAAGCCAAAGGCTGTGCCATCTCCTCCTGAGTTTCCAAGAGAATCCCAGAATAAATTCCATCCAGCCCAGGGGACTTATCTATTTTCACACTCTCCAAAATTGCTAACACCTCCTCCTTCTGAACCTCAATCCCACCTAGTCTAATAATCTCCGTATTCTCCTCAACAACATTATCTTTTTCCTGTGTGAATACTGACGAAAAATATTCATTTTGTGCCTCTCCTATCTCCTCAGACTCCATGCATGACTTCCCACTATTGTCCTTGACTGGCCCTAATCTTACCATAGTCATTCTTTTACTCCTGACATACCTTTAGAAAGCTTTAGGATTTTCCTTGCCAAAGACTTCTCATGTACCCTTTTGGCTGTTCTCTTTGGTGGCTAACTTGTAACTCTCAAGTGTCCTAACTGAGCCTTCACGCCTCATCTTTACATAAGCCGCCTCTTTCCTTTTGACAAGAGATTCAAATTCTTTCGTAAATCACGGTTCCCTTGCTTGACCACTTCCTCCCTGCCTGACAGGTACATACCTATCAAGGACACACAGTAGCTGTTCCTTGAACAAGCTCTATATTTCAATTGTGTCCATCCCCTGCAGTTTCCTTCCTCATCTGATGCATCCTAAATCTTGCCTAATCACATCATAATTGCCTTTCCCCCAGCAATAGCTCTTGCCCTGCGGTTTATACCTGCATGGTGGCTCTGGTTAGCACTGCTGCCTCACAGCGCCAGGGAACCCAGGTTTGAATCCAGCTTCTGGCGACTGTCTGTGTGCCGTTTGCACATTCTCCCCGTGTCTGCATGGGTTTCCTCCGGGTGCTCCGATTTTCTCCCACAGTCCAAAGATGTGCAGGTTAGGTGAATTGGCCATATTAAATTGTCCATAATGTTCCGGGATGTATAGGTTAGGTGCATTAGTCAGGGGTAAACGTAGGGGAATAGGTCTGGGTGGGTTACTCTTCGGAGGGTTGGTGCGGACTTGGGTCGAATGGCCTGTTTCCACACTGTAGGGATTCTATTCTATACCTATCCCTTTCATTCACTAAAGTAAACGTAACCAAATTGTGGTCACTATCACCAAAGTGCTCACTTACCTCCAAATCTATCACCTGGCCAGGTTCATTACCCAGTACTAAATCCAATATGGCCTCCTGCACACAATGAACAAACACTGACCCATCTAAAGTACTCAAACTGTAGAATTTCCTGTCAATATTTGGAAAGTTAAAGTCCCCCATAACAACTACCCTGTTACTTTGGCTCCTATCCAGAATCATCTTTGCAATCCTTTCCTCTACATCTCTGGATCTTTTCGGAGACCTTTAGAAAACTTCCAACAGGGTGACCTCTCGTTTCCTGTTTCTAACCTCAATAGATGAGTCCTTACCAAATGTCCTTTCTGCCACCATAGTACTGTCTTTGACGAACAATGCCACACCTCCCCTGGGGTCAAGGGTTTGGGAGATACTGTAAAAAAATGCTTTGATGATTGATTTGAAACCTTTCAGTTTGACTGCTAAGTCAATTACTGGACTGATAATGTGACAATATCCTATGACGTAGCAATAAGTCATTACTCTTCTTCATTGTCATTGACTTATATGCAGCTTTTCGAGTGGTTGAACACTCATGCTTGGATCACACCCTCCTCCCTAGTCTATTTCCAAGGCTGCAAAGAAGTATTGGTCCATTTTCTATCTGTTCTATTGTAGTCCATATACAATTGTTCCATTTCCGAAAGCAATATTTGCAGTCAGTTATCATACCATCTTCCCCAGTGAGCTTTGCCTCTCCATTACCACGCTTGCTTCTATGAAGCTGTGCTGTCTGACATTAAATCAATTATCATTGATCCTACACAGTTTTGCACACAGGCTGATGATAAGTTTAATTCCAAAATGAGCTTAAAATCCTGCTTTTCTGGATGCCATCAATACCATCTAGTTTTTCCAACTGTTCAACAAACACCTCTGAGTCTAAAATCTGACCATTTCTCACCTGGGAGTGATTGCTTCATCGAATTTCTTCCTGATTTCTTGAGCTGCACCTCATTATAAATATCAACTCATATTCCATATTGCACAATCTGTCGCTCCTTTGCCTTACTGACTTCCATTGATCTCCCATTCCCAAGCACGTCAACTTCAACATCTTCAGCACGCTGTCTGAAATCTGCTGTCAGATGAGTTTGAATTTCCTCCTATTCAATATTGGGATGATAAGGATCTGTTCCTCCATTGTCTTCTGTGGTTGCTGACTCACTTTGGCTGCCATCCAGCAACACCTCAATTAAAAAAATTCTCTTCCTTTGTTTCACATTTCTCCAACTTCTGAAGGTTCCCGATCTCTGCCAACTCTTGCAGCCTCTCAGCCCTCTGGGATATCAATACTCCTTCAATTTGGCAGCTTGAGCTCTCTTCATTTCTGTTATCTCATTGTTGGTTGCAGAGCATTCAGTTGCCTGGACCTTAAGTTCCAGAATTCCTTCCTTAAACCTCTCTGCTCCTCCTACTTCCTTCCCCTCCTTCAAAACTCTTTTAACTCTGCCCATGAACCAAACTTTTGTCACCTGTCTTAGAGTTATAGAGTCAGAGAGATGTACTGTACAGAAATAGACCCTTCGGTCCAACTTGTCCATGCCGACCAGATATTCCAACCCAATCTAGTCCCACCTGCCAGCCCATGACCCATATCCCTCCAAACCCTTCCTATTCATACATTCATCCGGATGCCTTTTAAATGTTGCAATTGCACCAGCCTCCACCATTTCCTCTGGCAGCCCATTCCACACATGCACCACCCTCTGCGTGAAAACGTTGCCCCTTAGATCTCTTTTATATCTTTCCCCTCTCACCCTAAACCCATGCCCTCTAGTTCTGGACTCTCCTACCAAAGGGAAGAGACTTTGTCTATTTACCCTATCCATGCCCCTCATGATTTTATAAACCTCTATGAGGTCACCCCTCAGCCCCCAACACTATAGGGAAAATAGCCCCAGCCTATTCAGCCTCTCCCTATAGCTCAAATCCTCCAACCCTGGCAACATCCTTGTAAATCTTTTCTGAACCCTTTCAAGTTTCACAACATCCTTCCAATTGGAAGGAGACCAGAATTGCACCCAGAAATCCAACAGTCCTGTACAGCCAATGTCCTGTACAGCTGCAACATGACCTCCCAACTCCTGTTCTCAATACTCTGCCCAATAAAGGAAAGCATATCAAACACTGCCTTCACTATCCTACCTACCTGCGACTCCACTTTCAAGGAGCTATAAACCTGCACTCCAAGGTCTGTTTGTTCAGCAACACTCCCTAGGACCTTACCATTAAGTGTCTAAGTCTTGCTAAGATTTGTTTTCCCAAAATGCAGTACCTCGCATTTATCTAAATTAAATTCCATCTGTCATTTCTCAGCCCATCTGGTCAAGATCCCATTGTAATCTGAGGTAACCTTCTTCACTGTCCACTACCCCTTCAATTTTGATGTCATTTGCAAACTTACTAGCTGACCTCTTAAGTTCACATCCAAACTATTTATATAAATGATGAAAAGTAGTGGACCTAGCATTGATCCTTATGGCACTCCACTGGTCACAGGCCTCCAATCTGAAAAACAACCCTCCTCCACCACACTCTGTCTTTCATCTTTGAGCCAGTTCTGTATCCAAATGGCTACTTCTCTCTGTGAAATCTAACCTTGCTAACCAGTCTCCCATGGGGAACCTGGTCAAACACCTTTCTGAATTCCATATATGTCATGTCTACTGCTCTGCCCTCATCAATCCTCTTTGTTACTTCTTCAAAATACTCAATCAAGTTTGTGAGACACGATTTCCCATACACAAAACCATGTTGACTATCCCAAATCAGTCCTTGCCTTTCCAAATACGTGTACATCCTGTCCCTCAGGATTCCCTCCAACAACTTGCCCACCACCGACATCAGGCTCACTGGTCTGTAGTTCCCCAGCTTGTCCTTACTACCTTTCTTAAATAGTGGCACCACGTTTGCCAATCTCCAGGCTTCCGGCATCTCATCTGTGACTATTCATAATACAGATAACTCAGCAAGGGGTCCAGCAATCACTTCCCTAGCATCCCACAGAATTTTCGGCTACGTCTGATAAGGACTGGGGATTTATCCACTTTCATGCATTTCAAGACATTCAACACTTCCTCCTCTGTAATATAGACATTTTTCAGGATGTCACCATCTATTTTTCCACATTCTATGTCTTTTCCACAGTAAGTACTGATGCAAAATACTCATTTAGTATCTCTCCCGTCTCCTGCAGCTCCACACAAATGCCACCTTGCTGATCTTTGGGGGCCTCTATTCTCTCTTGATGTCTCGTTACTGAAAACAACAAATGTTGGCAATCACAACAGGTCAGACAGAATCCATGGCGAGACAGCAAGCTGACGTTTCAAATCTAGATGCCACTTCATCAAAACTGAAGTGAAATGTGATGCAGAGTCACCTAGACTTGAAACATTAGCTTGCTCTCTCTCCATGGATGCTGTCTGACCCACTGTGATCTCCAGCATTTGTTGTTTTCAGTAGATTCCAGCATTTGCAGTAATTTGCTTCTACTTGATGCCTCTTTTTTTTTGTAGCTCTGTGTTGAGCTGTATTTAATACTGGTCCTGTAGAACACCTTCCCTAAAAAAGCACCATAAAAATTCATATTGTTGTTCTTATTCTCAGTTCTTTCCATGGCTTTGCCTTTCATCAAGGTTTTACTTACATTCAAAACTTGGGCCTACCGAGTTGTTTCTAAACCATGTCCCCACACAAAATGCTCCTCCATCCTGTTCTTCTCTGTTATCCAGGTCATGACTTCTGCCACCAATGCACTCTCTTTATAAGTGACTTTCTCCTTATTATCTTTTTCTACATTCTTCGAAAGAACCTCCTCAAAAACTGTTTCTTCTGCCATGGTTTTAGTCACCAATGAGTTCAATAAATTTTTCTCTTGTAATGAGACACGAGTGGCCTTTCCTTGAGGAGAATGTTCAAAGTGGAAATAGATATGCATGCAAGCCTATGTGGAAAGCACAGGGGAGTGGGATGAATTTGATAATTCTTTCAAAGAGCTGGCACATGTACACCGGAGCTACTCACGCCTGTTCCGCCATTGAATTAGATGATGCCTGATCTGTATCTTGGCTCTCTTTACACTCCTTCGTTCTGTAACCCTTTATAGCCTTGCCAAATGCAAACTATCATTCTCAGTTTTAAAATATTCAATTTGCCGCAAAATACAGCAGTGACTGCTCCTCCTGAGCAGTATGATCAGGGCTTACTTATCAGTTTGACAAACAAAAGTAATGATGTTATATTAGTATTCTAATTCAGTAACAGGGAGACTGTCAAAATGAGCACACTTGCCTTTTGTCTATGTTGATTATTGTTCCATTTCAAAGAACATCATGAAAATTTAGGGGCGTATACCATGAACAAAGAATTTAATGTTAATCATTGATAATTGGGGATTTCCAAGAAAATTTCCACACTTAAGAATCTGGTGACAGGTTCTGGAAGGATATTTGTTTATATACCAGAATACTCGCTTTGCTAAAACTTGAGGTTTGCCTCTTTCATCCAAGAGGATCTTAAACCACATCTGGTGGGTCTCTTGAGCCAAGGACCAGAAATTTGGATAAATCAAAAGTTCTGAGATAATCTCTTTCTTAGAAAGGAGAAACATCTGTAAGATTCCATAGAACACAGGAAATATTATCTTCAGCAGATAACACAGAAGGACATCTGCAGCACAAACGTCCACAGCGTTGTACTAAACAGACAAATTGTGTCGCCTGTAGCAAATGGTACAGCTCAGAATTATTTTTCATCTGGTACTAGGCAAGGGAATAATCAATTTTGCCTGATTTACAAGTAGAAACTTGAAACCTAGTATGAAATGGCATGAAGAGAAATTAAGCATCAGAGTCCTAATTGGATTATGTTTTGCTATGATTCAGTCGACAGAAGAAAACCGACAAAAGTTCCTTATCCTGCAGAGTGAGAGCACAATTTTCAGGAGCTTCGGCTAAAAAAAAATCCATTTCTGCACGATGCTGCTGGTCAGCAGTAAGTGAAAGAAAATATTTGCATTTTATATAGGGACTTAACCTTCCCTCAGAATTTTCAGGTCTGCTGCCTCAGATATTTCCCAATTTTAATGGATTTCTGGGAACGTGGAAACTCAGCAGCAAGGAATGCTGGATCAAGATAGTAAATGCCTTTCCAAAATGGGTTTCCAGCCAAGAGGAGTAGGAGGCCTCCAATCCCTCTTGTGCAAAGTCGATTGATTTCTCGCACCACCCCCCACCAAAACCCCAATCCCGGCTCGCGCTCTCTGATTCCCCACCCCAGCCTCCAATCTTGAATATACCATGCTTCCAAATGTCACAACCTCTAGTCTGATCTTCACCACCACCACCCCCACACACCCTCCCTCCTGATGTCTGATCTTCCTGATGCAATCTCCCTGCAACATCAACATCACAGCTGGAATATTGTAGACAGTTTTGTATCCCTTATCTCAGAAAGATATACTAGTATTGGAGACAATCCAGAAAAGATTAACTAGGCTGATCCCGGGTATGGAGACACTGTCTTATGCGAGGAGGTTCAGCAGATTCAGCCTGTACTCATGGAAGTTAGAAGAATGAGAGGCAATCTTGTTTAAACATATGAGGAAGGTTGCTCACCCTTGTGGGAGAGTCTAAGATAAGAGGGCATAATCTTAGAAGAAGTCACTCATTTGCGTCAGATACGATGAGCAATTTCTTCTCCCAGACCATAGTGAATCTGTGGAATTCTTTACCACAAATGGCTTCAAGGCTGATTCATTAAGTACATTCAAGACCGATATAGGCAGATTTTTAATTGGAAAAGGCATCAAAAGTTGTAGGGAAAAGGCAGGGAAGTACATTTAAGGATTATCAGATCAGCCATAATGGCGTTGAATAGCAGAACAGACCCAGTGGCCGAATGGTTGTCTTCTGTTCCTATGTCTTGTGGACCTGGACTTTTGAATGGAGTGCAATTGCTTACATACTGAAATGATGATAATTGTGAAATCCTTTCATTATTACGTACCTCATTTTAATTTAATGATCATCTTTAATTATGTTACAAGTGATTACTTGTTCCATTCGTATCATCGTAACTATTTGGCACTTCCCACCACAATGGTCTTTCAATAAATGAATTGTCTGTCTACTTAAAAGTTTCCTCAGGATACCCAGAGAAGCACTGCTGCTGCTCCTGGCCCCAAGGAGAAAACTCGACATTTAGCCAATTTGAATTCCTTCAACTTTCCAGGAGGTCCTGACACTTCAGTCTGTCAGCAAGATTTACAATCATGCTCCCACTGAGGCAGATGTAAATTTGTAGTCAGGACCAGATTATGTTATTTGCCTTGTTTCTGCACATTTGAAGAAGGACCCCACAGTTTTGGGCATTGCTGAGTATTCCAGCAATGCCCAAATAGAGCTTCTGGTCACTAGCATCTCAATGACTCAAAGGTAGTTTTTGAAGGCCCGACATGAGTTCAAAACCCACGGATCCTTGGAGATATTTTCTTTCAAACAAGCATGTGGCTTTGTGTGCTGGAATCTAATCATTGTGGCCGCATGTTGTTTCCCACACTCGGAACAGGAAAGCTCCCAATGAGGGATCTCGACAACGCCTCAGGCTCCTGCCCAAAATTTTGAAGTTGAGCTGGCCTCAGAAACTCTCGACAGGGTCAGCGCTGGGTCAGGAAGTCTTCCTACCCCATCACATTTCCACAAGCAATGGTGTTGAAGAGGAAAGTTTCCAGCCTTCTCAGGCTGGTAAACTTCCAAAAATACAAAGTGAATTTTTGATGTCCACTCACACAAGTTGACTTTTCTTCTAAAATAAAACTGAGAACAGGCAAGATAACTGAATGTTGTCAACTAATGTGTCACGAGCATTGATTATTTTTCATGGGAGAAGCAAAACATATGAGATAAAACAAGCAAGTTGTCTCCTCAGAGCCTGTGTCTCAGTTGTAAATTCGGCAAAAGAAATCTGCAGTTGGTAATTGAGAATCAGTTGGACGTGGCAGTCTTTATCACGCCACAGAACTGAAAAACAAGCAGTGATTTAGACTGTAGCTCATATGTCAGCTGTTTGAATCCTATCCCTGTTTCAGCTGCTTGTTTTCTAAGCCGCTTTCAGTAAGCCATGATATCTTTTGGCCTTAATATCACACAACGATTTGTATAGATCTGTCTACAAATCCCCAAACCTAGGACTCACAACTAAACATATATCACAAACCGATTGAAGTATTAAAATTCTGAACTTGGCAGAGACTTGCAAGAAAGAAAGGCTGCGTAAAATCAATTTGAAAGTAGACAGCAAGAGGCTGTCAAATGTGATGGGAAGTGGGCAAACTCCAATGTGATGCCCTTGTTGACGCAGGGAACGGTAATTTATTTAATTGTTTAAATAAATGGAAGATGAATATGGCAACACCAAGAAACTTAACAGACTTAACTGGAAATAATATTGATTAGAATAAATATCACTTTTCCCTAGCTGCTATCAGTTCTGAAGAAGGGACACGAAATGTTAACTTTGCTTTCTCTCCACAAATGCTGAATTTATTCAACAATTTCTGTTTTTGTTTCAGATCTTCAGCATTCACAGTTCTTTGTCTCGCGTTAATTAGAATGTATTAATGTGTGTGTCTTTGCATGTGTGTGTGAGAGAGAGAGAGCTGTAACCTGTCAAAAATGGATGACATTTGTTAATGACAAGAGTCTGCATATGCCGCCTTTTAATGGCCCTCATGATTCAGGCAGATCAGGACCAGGAGACTTTCCTGCTCAGCTGTCAATGGGATATCAGAAAGATTAACATAACATATTTTGTCAATATGACATCCCTTTCATGGTCATCCTGAGGGCTTCTGAAGCAGAGGTAGGAAAAATACCATTGCACCACAAGTCCTACCAGGGTAAAAACCTCGGTTCCAAATATCCATGATTCTGCTCTGCCATCATCAGTGATTGAGAAGGGATTATAATCCACTGGACCTTGTGGGGTCAGATTATATACATCAGTTAAGTCTCTCAGGGCATTTGCAGCCCAGGGGGATCTGCTTTACACATATTCAGTTGAGGCCCCCGAACAGAGTCGATTATTAGTGTGGTGGACTTCACTCTTCCAGTATCACGGACTAGAACAGCTCATTTGTGCCAGTCTGTTGCTGTATTTTGCTGGGGCCTGGTCTCACCAGGCCTCTCAGGAGGGAGTAGCCATGGAGGAAAATCTAAAACCTCTGGATTTTCCTTCAGAAAAACCATGGGCTGATCTTGAGGGATAGACACCTGTTATATATTCTGCCAATTCCTTCCTCAATCAGTTGTGAATAGTCAGAAATCAGCCTCAGTTGTACTGCTCCTAATGTTAATAGAAACAATCCTTACGTTCTGTACCCATGGTAAAGTTATTTATGATACAGAAAGGGGTGATTTGATCCATTGAGTCTGTGCTTTCTCCTTGCAGAACAATTCAGTCCTGTTTAATCCCCAGAGATCTCCCGCAAATTTATTTTCAGGTTATTCATTGTTTCTATTTCCATTATTAGAGTCATAGAGGTCAACAGCATGGAAACAGGTTCTTCGGCCCATGCTACCCAGTTTTCACAATTTAAACCAGTCCCATTTGACCTAGATCCCCCCCATATCTATCCTATCCATGTACCCTGTTTAAATGTTCCTTAAATGATGAAATTGTACTCGTTTCCACCACTACCTCTGGCACCCTGTTCCAGACCCTCACCCCCCTCAGTGTGAAAAAGTTGTCCCTCTGGACTCTTCTGTATCTCTCCCCTGACACCTTAAAACGTATACTCTTGAGTTTTAGACTCCCCTACCATG